>NW_006399779.1:8613241-8690733 GCF_000299155.1 Elephantulus edwardii | reverse complement strand
TGGAAATTAGCGAACAATATCATTGATATTACATGCAAGCAAGATTCTGCTGAAAATTATCCAAAAACGTTTGGAACAGTATGTCAACAGAGAACTGCCAGATGTGCAGGCTGGATTTAGAAGAGGTCATGGTACTAGGGATATTGTAGCTAATGTCAGATGGATCTTGACAGAAAGCAAAGAATACCAGAAGAATGTCTATCTGTGCTTCATTGACTTGTCATCATGTCATCTGCAAATAATAGGGACCCTATGTACTGTAGCTCTGAACCCTGTCCTGCCCTGGCCCAGTCTCACTGTATCCTACACACTTAGCCCCATTATTCTAGTTACTTTGTCAGTCCATCTCTTCCAGGGTCTTCCTCTTCTAAACTCTCTCTCCATCCTTCCAAGCTTAATGTCCATCTCTAAAGACTGGCCCCTCCTGGAAACATGCCCAAAATATGTGAGATGGAGCTATAAAACCCTTGCCTCAAAGGAGCAGGTTGGTTTTACCTTCTCTAGGATAGACCTGTTTGTTTTCTTAGCAATGCGTGATATATTCAGTACTCTTCTCCAGTACCACAACTCACAAGCCTCAATTCTCCTTCTATCATCCTTAGCCATTGTCCAGCTCTCTAATGCATAGCAAGTGATTGTGAGTACCATGGCTTTGATCAGGCATACTTTAGTCTATAGACTGACATTGTTGCTCTCCAGCAATCTAGAGAGGTCCCTGAGTGTTCCCCAAATATTATAAATTAAAGGGGAAATGTAATACTGTTGTAGAGGAGAAATTTTAGAAACAGATTCTTAACCAGGTAAATACAAATCAACATTAAAGTTGCTGTTGTTGAATACCATAGAGTCAGAACCAACCCATAGCTGATCCTCTGGAGATTTTCAGAGGCAGTTAATAGAACAGGAATAGATTGCCCGTTCTCCTGCAATTTCTTATAATTGTTGTTGTTAAGTGCCCGTTGAGTTGCAGGTGACTCATAACAACCCTATGAAGGAGAGTCCTCGACGCTTGGGTGCCTTTCATCCTCTCTCCAGGTTCATAGGGTTTCCGGAGGCATTTTGGAAGTGGATGCCACACCTCCTTCAAGATTACTTATAAAACTATCTATAAATATCACATATTCTCTTATATGATGTGAGGAGAAGGGCAAACATTTTTGTGGTATTCTTCCTCAAATTCCGTAATCTCAGTTTAATCACAAAAGAACTTCAGAAAACCTAAATTGTGAAACATTCAATTGGCTAGTTTTTCTTAAATGTTTCAAGGTCATGACAGGCAAGGACAGAATGAAGATCTATCACAGAATGAACACGACTAAGGAGACATGATAATGGGGTAAAATGAAGGATTTTTAATGGAATTCTGGAACTTTAAAAGAGCATTGTTTGCCTGATGAAATTCCAAATAAGTTCTTAGATTTGTTCATATTGCTCAGCGGTGTTAATTTCTAAGTTTTGATGGTTATAAAATGTGGGGTTTTTTTTTAAAAAAAACAAAACCAAAATTTTCCTCTTATACTGCTTTACTTACAAAGTTTGTATACATTGTTTTTCACACTGGATCTTTCCTATTTCCTTTCCCACTCCTCAATCCACCCATCAAATTGTGCGACTCTAGGATTAACGCCTTCCACTCCCTCCTCTGCCTGCCCATTCTCACCCCTCAGCTCCCACTCTCCACCCCTTCGATCTTCATACACATTTTACTAGTTCTGTTTCTACAATAATGGTCTCATATAGTATTTGTCCTTATGGAACTGAGTTAGTTCACTTACCATAATGCTTTCCAGTCCCTCCGAAGTTAGGTAGAGATTTACAAAATCATTGCTCCTGCCTGCACGCTGAGTAGTATTCCATTATGCGAATGTACCACAAAGTTTTTATAAAATATTAGTAGAAAGGAAAATGAATAAAGAAAAGATTATTGCAACTTCTGGTACTATTTTTTTTTATGTCTAAAACCTGTAAATAAATAGGTAAAATTAAAGATAATTTTTTTCCATTCAATTTCTGAGACTGTTTATAAATATGATCCTGAGATCATAACAAGGGAATTAAGAAAGCAAGGGAAGAAATGACCACAATAATCCTAGACTTCTGATACTATTCAACTTTTGGGGGCATTTTTTGATGTTCTTCAAAATTCCTTCAGAAATCATTATTCTCAACCTTTCTTCACTAAATGATGTGGGCCACATTGCTCAAGATCAGTTAATATGTACAAAGAACATAGATAGACTGTGTACGTGAAAGTTGAACTAGGAGACTTTTTATTGTACAGAGTTTCAATTTTCCAAAATTTAGTGATCATTTACAAAATTCCATTTGGAATGCTCTTAACACCAATAGTTTTCTTTCATTTAACTTATCAGGCTGCCAAAATGTTTCACACAATCTAGGAATTAATGCTCATTCACAGCTGGGACATATAATTCTTCAGAATTTCAATATGAAAGAGATATCAAATAGCAGAATTTTTTTTTTTAAAACCCCACATACTTGTAGTACTCTATGTGTCTATTTTTTCTCCTTAATTAATTTTCTAGCTTTTTTTTTTTTAACAAAGGTTTAACCTGTATCTCTCTATACTTGAAAGAGACCTCTTTCGGGCAGCTTTGTAGCATGGGCAATTTTTGTGCCTGCAATTATCAGGCGAAATACAATCATGTGCATAAATCATTGCTGCTGCAATTAGCTCATTTACCACTTGTGCCCTGGGGACAGGGGGATCCACCCCCCCCCCCCACAGCTGGGCTGGCTTTGCTGGAAGGGCTGTCTGTCCCTTTTGATAAATAGTCAAGGCCTCCCACCTCTGCCAGGTGTGTCTACTTATACAAGGATTAGGGGAGGGACAGGAGTCACTACCTTTTAAAATAGAAGATTCACTAAATTGCAGGAATTGATTATTTTGGGGCCAAAAAGAGTAAGGTAATTGTCCTAAGGTACTTGCAAGCTGTTTAGAGTTATTTTATCCTCTTTTAAGCTCTTTAAACCTCTATTTTACTAAACTAATTAAAATAGGAAAAGACAAAAGCTGTTCCTACACCTTTAAAGGGACTCATTTTTATGTGAGCCAAAAAAAGTAATCTCTAATTATAGCAAGGGGATTATAAACAAATCTGCCCAGGCTATTTGTTGTTTATATGCCTGTTATTTGTATGATCACTCCACCTGTATGTTCAGTTTTGACTTTGGTCTCAATTATGTTTTTCTCTATATACTTTTTCACTCTTCTACCTACAGCATAACTGTGATATAGTATCTGAAGTACTGCTTGTTGATTTTGCTTGGGTATTAAATCCTGGAGTCTTTTTCTCTGTTGTATTAACTTTTTTAAAAAATCAGTTGAATGGAAGAAACACTAGAGAGAACAGTATATGTGAGATGAACTAATGAATTAAAATGATACTAAACCATATAGTAATGGTGGCCTAGAGATAAGGAGCTGAGCTGCAATCCGGAAGACATGCAGTTCGAAGCCACCAGCTGCTCCACAGGACAAGGGTGGGCATTCTCCTCTCGTGTGATTAACGGCCCCTGAAAACCCACTGAAGGGCTATTCTGATTCTATGGAACACAGCAACAATCATCTTATGTAATAATACCTTGTACATGAAATATTGATAGAAATTAATTGCTCACTTATTTTGACCTGTGAGACGATGAGATTTGCTCAGGATGGGGCAGGATTCAGAGCTATTGTACACAGGGCCACTGTAAGTGGCAGACGACTTGATGACACCTAACAACTACCACTTTTGGAGATATATAGTTTCTGAGTCATTAATTTGAAGCAACATTTCTTGATGATTAATTCCATTTCTTGCTCTTTATGAACTTTATTGTTGTTGTTGTTGTTATGTGTGGTCAAATCACTTGTGACTCACAGTGACCCTATGTACAATAGCTCTGCACCTTCTTTATCTTGAGCTAAACCTTATTGTCTCTGACAAACCTACCCCCATTACTTCAGTCACTGAATCAATCCATTTCATCAAGGGTCTTCCACTCTGTAACTCCTTCGTTTCTTTGATGGACATCTACCACAGAGCTGAAGGATTCAGGAAGGGATATTTCATATGAATTCTGTCCTACCTGCTAGATTCTTGGCACAAATGAGGTTGACTAGGAGAAACTTACTTCATTACAATTTTGTTCTCTGCAGATGTGAGTTTATATGCAGCACTATCATTTTGCCAATTGATTTAACTAAATGCTTCCTACTTAGAAAAATACCATTTAGAGAATTTTAAACATATTAAAATGTCTCAATACATTTATAGTGCCCGATCCCATAATTTATTTTGTTCATAATGACATAAAAGAAAAATATAATGGCTGTTTGGGAGTCGTAGGCTTCATGGTATGAATTTTATTATCTTACTAGGTTCAGTGTATTAATATAGTGGAGACTCAGGATCATTCTGTATGTACAAACAGCTTTCTATTCCTTGTGTACATTTAATAAGAATGGGATCTTCAGTGAAATGAATTTTATAATGTTGTTTTCTTTGTCGTAAGCAAATTTCTAGATTTAATTAGGATATCTGGGAATAGAATGGTTATGCAAGACATAGAGATTTGTGCACAAAATTTTTTCCTTTATACAAAAGCCATGCTAACAGTGACTTCTGTAGGATAAATTTCCAGTTTTAATTTTTTTTTATATTCTCATCTTAGAAGATTCTGTGTGCATGATAAAACATTTTTAAAATATTGAAGCTATTACTAGAAATTCATATAAAAAGGTGTAATATCTAGAGTCAGACAATGATAATTTTGACTAAATTACATAAACCACTACTAGTAGTCAGTATACTATTTTAAAATATGTTCTTTTAAGATTACCCTTTTTTTGTTTGTTTTGATTATGTGTTATTTTTGAAGCATACAGTTGAATTCCAAGAAATGACTAATGAGGAGAAAAATATTTAGGTATTTAATCTTTGAAGGTAAAAGCCAACACCTAGTTTTGCCTTCCAAGGCTTCAAAAATGACAACCTGTTAGTTGCTTGAATTCTCATATATACGTCTTTCAGATATTTTGTGTAATCCTTATATAATCATGTTTCAAAAGTCTTTAATGAAGATACTAATTGTCTCCTGTACTTATAAGATTGTCCATAAGGCAACTTGGAAAATAATACAAATATTGTGGTTTATATAATGTTAGCACATTTTAAAATAGGTACATCCACAACCTTCACTCACACCTGGGGAGCAATATGTGTTAAAAACTTTTCTCTTAGTTAAGTTTATAAGAGCTCAAATGTTAGTATAAGTGTGACCTCCTTGGTCTCCTAGTCTTAGAAGAGGAGATTTCCAGATTAGTCGATGGTTTTGTTTTTTGATGTTCCCCCACCCCCACCCTCACCCAGCCTCCCATGGGAAATATCCAACTCTCTGCGTTATGGCCATTAATGTTCAGTAATAAGTTAGTCCTCAAATACCAATAAGATGATGTGGGTTTGATGGAAGTTAAATGTCCCTAAATCCTATGAATTGATCTGCGGGAGCTGTTTTCCGCATGAGTGGTGGCTTCACCCAGGCAGACATCCGCAGAGTCGCAGAGTCGGTCAGGGTGATGGAGGAGGAGTGGGCTTGGCGGCACACACGCACTCTATTCCTGACAGTGTCTTGCTTCGGCAAAGGGAAGTGAAGCGCGTATACCATGCTCAGTGGCATTTCCAAATGCAGCTCAGCTGGGGGCCCAGGCTTATTGCATCAATGGCACATACCGGGCAAAAAAGGAAATACATAATTTTGTCAAAGTAGTAGATCACAATCTACCAGTCCTTCCCTCCCCTTTCAGAACCATCACCCCCACACACTAATAGCTCTAATAGACACAGACTTTATGCATATTTCAGTCACAGCAGTATTTCTAATGCATATGTGAAAGGGCCCTTAATTTATGTCTACCAACTGTGTGGTGCCCTTCTTTTGGGTAATGTCATCATCCTAATGGTGTTTCTATTATACTCAAAGGTAGCAAATGAGGCTTATTGCAAGAATGTAATTGATTTTCACTGAGTGAAAATGTAAATAGCCATAAGAAATCCTATGAAAGATAAGCAATTCAAAATTGCCAGGGGGAAAAAATAATTCATATACATGACTTATTGGTCCAAATATATAAAATGTTTATTTTTTTTCATGTCCATACCCACAATAACTGTATTTCACATCATTTTATTTAAAATTGAAGTAAAAATTGAAGAATCTTGATGATCTTGAATTTACCAGTTGACTATGTTTATTATGAAAATGATCCTTTTCTATGGAAGGGCTTCCTTTTGTCAGTGTGCTGCTGACATGGAAACTGTGTGTGTAAAATTCTTGCAAGCATGTGTAAAGAGAAATATTTTGGATTTTCAATAAGAAGAAAAATATAGTCTTTGTATTGATACTATGTTTGTTAAACATGATAAACCAAAATCCCTATGAAATTTAGGATAAACTTCATCCCTATATTAAAGAGGAAAAGTTCAAAATGTATTATAGTATTACAAAGAAAGATTAGATAAAATCAGGGATTAATGACTTTATGTGCTGTGGATAAAGTGTGACCAGTATTTTCTCAACAAGTAAATAAAATTATAAAAAATTATATTATCAAGAGATGAATTGAAGTAGCATACAATATCTAAATATAAAGATTTTTATTTATGAAATTAATATTAATGTACATTTTCAATATGTGAATAAGGTCCTAAATATAGAGCTATCTTTAGCATTAAGGTAAAAGTTGATAAAATTAACTTTTTAAGGCTTAAAATATTCTCAAAAGAAAAAATTTGCTTGATATGTAATCATAAAACTTTGAAATTATTTTTATAATCTTGATACATTTGCACACTATCCAAACATTTTTTTCTAGCGCTTCAATTTTACCTTTGTCCTATAGTCCTAAAGAGTTTTGAAGTCATCAGAAATAGAACAAATATCTTCTCAATATGCTCAGATCTGTAGGTTTGATAATCACTTAAAATTCTCCTCACTATCCATTCCTTATCAAACACACTAAATAGGGTGCCCATTTTTATTGCATTTTCATATCTGAATATACTAATTATTTAGTAGCCTTTTCCTGTTTTCATTATTTACTCAGAGCGTGATAAATTTGTTCCTTCAACAGGTGAGTTATTATAGATATGTGCACACTATTTTAACCAATACTACTTGTATCACCATTACCGTTTTGAGATTAAGGGTACCTTTTCTTTGAAGAGCTGCTTTTCAGAAAAGCACTATTTTAGTCCAAAGGTTTCTTTCTTTTAACTTCATTTTTTTTATTTTAAAATGGACTAGATAATTTTTCCTACTCCCTACCCATCTTGTCTATGATTTGAAATGGACTTTTATTTCAGAAATTATAAAGTATAAATGAGTATGGTGTTGAATTATTGCCTTAGAAAGAAGGTCATTTGGATTAAAAAGACATAATTTCTGTTGACCTTTGGGTTAGCAGATGGAGAAATTAGATCCATTTTTATTCCTACAGGAGTATAGGAAGTAGAACAGAAAAAAGGATCCAAATTACTTTCCACTGAAGGAAGTTTAGTGGCAGCAATTCTTTTCTTTCACTTTCAACTTTGTCCTTTTCTTAACATGTTTTTTTCTTCGTAACGTATGCAGCAGAAGCAGACCAGGTTTAGTTATCATTTCAAACAGGGAGGTAAACTGAAAGCATGTTGACTTATTACACAGTGCCATGAACAAAATATACTCTTTAATATTAATTAATCTCCAACCTAGCCCTTTAGTTTGCTCCAGTTAAAGATTCAGATGGACAGGACTCCCTAGTGGTACTAGTGAGGTTTCACTAATCATTTCCAGTACCTTGTAGAAGAATTCCATTTAGTGGTACGCACAAGCTCAAAATAAAAATTCAGCTTTATGGGGGAACAAAACCTTATATGTTTATTTCATTAGGAAGAAAACATCAAATAGATTTATCACAGTGTGACTTTGCATTTACTGCATTCCAAATTTGCTATTCAGTTTAACAACCCAGGTCTTGATTATGTTCTCTCTGGGTTTAACTACCACAAATTTATCATGCTGTGAGTAAATAATGAAAACAGGAATGGTTTAAAGGCTACTAAATAATTAGTACATTCAGATATGAAATTGCAGTAAAAATGGGCACTCTATTTAGTGTGTTTGATAAGGAATGGATAGTGAGGAGAATTTTAAGTGATTATCACACCTACAGACCTGAGAAGACATTTGTTCTGTTTCTGATGACTTCAAAACTTTTTAGGACTACAGGACAAAGGTAAAATTGAAGCACTAGAAAAAAGTGTTTAGATAGTGTACAAATGTATCAAGATTATAAAAACAATTTCATAGTTTTATGGTTACATATCAAGCAAATTATTTCTTTTGAGAATATTTTAAGCCTTAAAAAGTTAATTTTAACAACCTTTACCTTAAACCTAAAGATAGCTCTATTCTGTTATAAGCAGTATTCTAAGTTTGAGATAACAGTCTAGCAAATATTCTATTTTGCCAATTTTATATAATTATAGTATTGATTTGGAAACTTATTTCCCTCTTTAGATTACATTGGAGTAAACAACAGTGCGCCCTAGATGTGTTACTCCAAACCTTGGGTGTAATTGTGGGTGCAATTTTCTTTAAGATTGAAATGAGAATACTGTTGGCAGCATGAAACTATGGTTCAGTCCTGAAGACTGGAAACTTTAATTCAGGTGTATTGTGGGCATATAAAATTTTAGTTCAAATGCTTTTAAGAAGTCATGCCATTTTGTCGTTTGACACTAATTTTCAACCCAGCATGCTTTAGCAATGACTGAAATTAGTTCCAAGTGAATTACAGCTAAGCTATTTTCTACCATCTATAAGAAATTTTTTATGCCAACTGAGTCAAGAGAAGCTTTTAATATTTCCTTCAGTATGTATTAGGGTATAGGGACCATCAATATTAACAATCAAATCAGATTGTACACACAATTGAAATATCATTACATTAATTTTTGCCGATATTGTTCAAACTAAATTATATTCTTATTGGTCGGAACAGAATGACTTCTTGTCTGGTTTTTATCCAAGTCATCAACAAGAGTTATTTCTGTGAGATTAATGAAATTGATACCAACCCTCTAAAAAATGGACTAACACCAGTAAGTAATTTTCTCATGTCAATGAAGACTATGGCATAGTGGTTAAATGTGTGACTCCTAACCCAAAAGTCAGTGGTTCAAACTTACCAGCTGCTGTGCAGGAGAAAAATGCGGCAGCTTGCTTCCATAAAGATTTACAGAGTTGGAAACCCCATCAGGCACTTTATCCTATCAGGTTGCAATGAGTTAAACACCAACTTGACAGAAGTGGATTTGGATTTAATATGGAAGAATAGTCTGAAGTTTGTTTTACAGCTAACCCAGAGACTACACATCTTCAGTGATTCAAATCCACTAATGATTCTGTGGGAGAAAGATGAACAATCTACTCTTACTGTGATTTGCAGCCTCAGAAACCCATATTGACCCACAACCAACTCAATGGCAGTGAGTTTGATGTCTTGGGTTTTGATCTACCCACTTTGAAAAAATGTTCTATCGGAATGTGTTTTATAGTTCAATTTTTGTTCTCTTAATAGACAGTGAAAGCTTGAATTTTTGTGGGAGATGGAGAAAGTATTTAGACAACATGACCAAGAAGAGATATCATTTGACCGTAAAGCAACAGAAGGTTTTATTCCTTACTTAAACTGGATATTGAGTACATGAAGGGAAATTCACTAATTTGAATATTTAAAGTTTTCTGATCACTTCTCTTCTAAAACCTTTGAAACAAAAGGGTCTTGTTTTGACCTTCACAAAGGTTTCATTTGACCTCTATATTTCACAGTGGATCAAAAAATTTTGACCTATTCATGTAACATTAACCACATGCTGGTGGAATTTTAAGAAATAGGTAATCACATTGAAGGTGCTGACTTAAAAAATTTAAGGACCAAAACAAGAGTTAAATAGATGATGTTTCAATTCTATAGAAAAATGTCAAGGACAGTTCCACCCAAAGGGTCACTGTGCTCAAGGATTAAGCACAATAAATGGTATCAAATGAATTATGGAGTGTAAAACAAAAACCAGAACTTTTTGAATAATACTTTTCTTTTTAAATGACTCGATTCTCATAATTTTGAGAAAATGTTAACATTCACATGTGAAGATAGTTTTCCTTTAGCATTTAAAAGCTCCCATAGTGATAATTAGCATGCCTTAAAGCTATACTGATAAAATGGTAAAGTAAATAAATAAGTAATAAAAAGCACATCAAAGTAGTTATGATGAGACAGCCAGATGGCAGGGAATTGCAGTACTTGCTGTAATTTTATCAAAATTACTATTGTCATGGGCATGTTAGTTTTCATAAGAATTTGTACAGTCACTGATCTCATACAGACAAATTAATTTCAGGTTCTCTCATGTGTAGTCACATAACAGCTATACTTGAGCACGCACAAAAGAAAATTAAATAATCATAGTCACATAAACTTGAAAAGCAGCACAATATCTTAAGTTTACTATTCCATAACATCTTGGGATCAGTGATCATTTCTGTTATGTTAGACTTAAATTGAACTACGATGGTACAGCCATTATGTAGTCTCTGCTGTGTTTAGTCTTCATTGTATAAAGGTACTGTGTCATGAATTCTACTGAGAAAGAATTGTTATTAAGGTAGTAATGTTGTAATTCCTACATTTATGGCCTTTTCTCAAGCCTTGTTCTTTTTATCTCTTTTATGTCTAGAAATAACAATGCCTTTTATGCTTTCCTTTATAGATAAATGCAAATATGAATTATCCGTGATTAATGAGTTTAAATAATATTTGAATTAAGAAAGTTTATTACAGGTTTCATATGTCCTCCATCCTTCCTTTGTCACATAATTATGAAAAGAAATCTGTTACTTTGTGCATTTTTATTTATCTCTACTGTGCAAATTCAAGCAATAAGCTTTAATTCTAAAGGCTTTTTCCCGAAGCCATTTATCTCATTTCTAGAGATTGAGTTTTTTATACCAGGACATATCTTGTATCAGAATAGGTAGATCTTAAAACATACTGGCCCTCAATTTCCTTACCTGCTGAATGACTGTTTACCTGCAAGTTTACATAATAGTCAAAAGATTGTTATGAGAATTTAATACATTGAAATAAATTTTTCATGATCAAAATGATCAACAGTTTCACTTATTACTTAAATTATCTTAAACAAGTTATTCAAACAAATGTAAAAATATTGCATAAAAATTGATAGTGGTCATCAGTGTCCTGAGAAGTTTCATTAAATATTTTAACATGATTTCTTCTACTACCCTCAAATTCCTATATTCAAATGTATGCTTACTTCCCCCCAAAAATGAATTTTTATTTAATTAATGGAAATCTTCCTTGGGGTTTTAAGTTTGTGTGTATGTGTGTAGTTTATACACACACACACACACACACACACACACACAAATATATATGTTTGCAGTAGTTATAGTTGTTATAGTTGTTATATACAGTTGGAAAACATGGACTTAGTGACAGAAATAAAGCCGAGATAGAATGATAGAATTTTGCACAATCAACAACTTATTCCTTGCAAATATGTTTTATAAGAAACATAAACGCTAAATGCAGGCTATACACGTGGTTTTACCGGATAGTATGCATAGGAATAAGATCAATTACATCTGTGGAATGAATCACTAGAGAAGCTCAATATCAGCTTTGAAAACTAGGCCAGGTTCTAATTGTGGAACAGGCCACCAACTACTCATAGTCAAGTTCAAGCTGAAGCTGAGGAAAATGAAATAAAGTCCATAGGAACTAAAATTTGACTTTGAGTCTATCCCATATGAATTTCAAAACCATCTCAGGACGACCCCTTCTAAACCCAGCCTGGACTTCCAGCAGTTCTCTGCTGATGTGCTGTTCTAATCGTTTTTGGATAATCTTCAGTAGAATCTTGCTTGCATGTGAAATCAATGATATTGTTCTGTAGTTTCCACACTCAGTTGGGTCACCCTTTTTTGGGATGGGAACAAATATCGATCTCTTCCAGTCAGTTGGCCAAGTGGTTGTTCTTCAGATTTCTTGGCACAACTTGGTGAGCACATCCACGGCAGCATCTGTTAGCTGAAATATGTCAATTGGTATACCATCTATTCCTGGGGCCTTATTTTTTGCTATTTCCTTCAAAGCAGCCTTAATTTCTTCCTTCATCACCATAGGCTCTGGCTCAAATGCTATTTCATTACATTCTTCTGTATCTGCTAATTCTTTTCGGTACAATGACTCAGTATATTCCTTCCATCTTCTTTTGATACTTCCTGGATCATTTAACATTCTGCCTAAAGCATCTTTGATTGTAGCAACTCGAGGTTTGAATTTGTTCTTCAGTTCCTTGAGCTTAAGAAATGCTGAATGAGTTCGGCCCTTTTGATTTTCCAACTCTAGCTCCTCGCACATTTCATTGTAATATTTTGCTTTTGCATTCCGTGCTGCCTTTTGGAATCTTCTGTTTATTTAGGCAAGAAACAACTTAAATATCCACCAGTTAGCAAATAAGCAATGATACATTCGCCTAGCGGAAAAATATACATTCCTAAAAGCAAATCAAGAAGCATGTTTTGTGTGCTTACACAGAAATATCTTAAAAATGAATTGTTAAGGGGAAAAGCAAAATGCATATTGCATCTCATAATTTTCATAAAGAGGGTGAAGCCCTTACACATTCCTCTGTATAAGCCTAAAAGCTGCTCAAATGAGGCCCAATGTAATTTCTTAGTGGATAAATACATGGCTTAATAGGGCTAGGAGAAGTGGTAAGGGGAAAGGCAAAATGTGCAACCATGAATAAAACATTTTTAACATTTTCAATGTTAAAAAAAAAATAGAAATAGTCGAATAGGACAATAGGAAAGCAAAAGTCAGGATACCTTAATGGCAAAGAATTGTGCAGCCGAAATGGAGGTCCATGGTTTGAATCTACCAATTGTTATGTGGGAGAAAATTAACACGTTGCTGCGTTGCTGTAAATGATGGCAAAAAAATGTGTTTCCAGCACGGTCTCAATTTAAAAGTGTGTGGCAACATGTTAACTGCCTCTGAAAATTCACTTGGAGATTCATCAGCTGTGGGTTAGTTCTGCTTCGATGGTACCCCACCACCTTTAAAACAACAACACACTAAGTTGAGACTAACTCATAATGACCTTCCACTGGGTTTCTGAGACAGTGAATTATGGCAGGAGACTGCTCACCTTCACCCTCAAAGAGACTGGTGGATTCAAACACCCCCATTGTAAGTTCCAACTTCATGATTCCACTCCATGAGACCTTAGCAGTTGTGTTCCCTGTGTTCTTTTTTCCTTAGCTTCTGCTTCCTTGGTCAATAGGGCCTTTTGGGCCAGTCTACTACCATGATGCTTGGACAAGTGTCTAGAGTCTTTCCACTCTGCCAGTAAGCCTTGAGGGGAACTCTTGTGGCATAGTTTGTCTAGAGCTGTGCTGCTAACCCAAAGGTCATACATTTTACATCTCTGATAGTTTGAATTCACCAGCTGCTGCATAGGAGAAAGATGGATGATCTTTTTCTGTTAATATTTATAGTCTTGGAAACCTCCTAGACAGTTGTGATAGGTTGGAATCAAACTCAAGGGCAGTAAATTTGAGTAATCCGTGACCAAAGGTATTCAGCTCATGTGTTGTATGGTTCAGCAAGTCTCACTTCCTTGGCAGGTGCCTGGAGGCCTACCTGTCCTGCCTAAGAGTACTCTGTTTATTCCGAAGAGGATTTGTTTGCTTTCTTGCTTTTATAAAATAACTTTTTAATTAAGAGAGCAACTTGTTACAAAGCTTCCTGTGATATAGTTAATCATGCATATTCATTGACTGTGTTTATCATAATGATGCATTAAGGCTCCAGTCATAGTGCATAGTTATGATAATCAATGGACTCTAGACTTTGGAACGCTTTCTGGAATTTCTGGGATTTATGAGAACATTCATAAGAAAGGTTGTCTACATAGAGGAATTGAAAACCATTGAGGGAATTTGTGGGTAACATTCCCAAACCTTCACTGTGGTATCCCTTGTGTTATAAAATGAATAATTTTTAGTGTAACCAATAGTCTGCATGAATCTGTGATCTAATAATGAACCCACAAGAGGCAGTGGGACTCTGACTTTCCTCAGGGTGGCGATTCATAAAAAGGCTTATATGATAGTTGGTTTGTGAAGATTCAGCTGTGAGTAGCTGGGAAACAGAGAAAGGCTATATGAATAGAATTTTTATGGCTTTTGTCTATTGGGTATAAAAGGTGGGTCTGTTCCAACTCCTGAGCCTACAACTGGACAGCCAAGAATGAAGCATAACTGAATTTTGGGTGGTTATGGGGGAGAGAGGAAGTGACAAAGAAATGGATAGTGCTAGGAATGGAGACGTGGGAAGATGAAGCTTGGGTCCACTTTTAGATGTGAATTAGGATTATGCTATTATTTGCCCCACAATTAGGGATAAAGGAAGGTTTGTCTACCTTGCCCTTTTGAGTAACATCCCTAAAGCCAGCCACGCCATGTGACACAGTCAAATTTCAGGTTTTGGGGTTGTTGTTGTTGTTGTGAATGACTGAGTCAGAATTGACCCATTACTGAACCTTCAGTGGGTTTTCAGAGGCAGTAAATCAAGCAAGATTAGATATGTCTTGGAGAGGGTACAGCTGGAGTGCTCTTTGGATGCAAAGATGATGAGGCTTAGCCTCACATACTTTGGGCATATTGCTAGGAAGGGGCTTGGAGAGGGACATGATGCTCCCTCTCCAAAAAAGTGGTGGGTCAGTGATGGAGAGGAAGACCTTCGACCAGGTGGATTGACATGGTGACTGGCGCAAGGGACTCTAGTGTGTCATGAATTGTGAGGATGGTACAGGATTCACATAAGTTGTTCATGGGGTCACTACGGGGAATACTCAACGATGCCCAACAACAACTCCCCAGACACATGATTTTATAGATACCAGTGCATTAAACGTCGATATGTTGTGGAAAAGATGGAGATAGCAGTGATTCCGCTCAAACACTTGAGTGTTCATTTAACGGTCTGTGAGTGAGTGGAAGAGAGATTCATCTCATGAAGTCTGAGGGAAATGGCAACACTTTTTTCTTAATCATGCTGCTTTTTTACCACTGATTTGAGAAATTTAAAGAAACAACCATTCATTGAATTCCTGCTATATGTCACACACACACACGTTGTGTTGTTGATTGCTATCAGTTGAACATGACTCAGAGAGACCCTATGAACAAAAAACACACGTACTGCATCTTTTAATCATCATCACCTCCCTTAAGCCCACTGATAGAAAATTTTATGGAAACAGACTGCTCTCTCTTTCTCTCAGGTAGAAAGAAACTGGTGGGTTCAAACTCCTGATCTTTTGTGTTAGCAGTGAAGGCTTTAACCATTGCACCAGCAGGGCTCCTTACCACCTTTAAAGGGAGATATTATTTCCATCCTTTGCCCAAAGAAATTGAGTGTCACAGAAACTAGATAATCAGCACAAGATCTCTGAGAGATGTGCCGGAGAGGAAATTAAAGCCTATCCCCTCTCTTCACTGACCTTGAATTTGTTTTTATTTACCTCACACACTGTAGGCATGTTGTCAGGAGGGGCTAATCCTTGGAAAAAGACATCATGCTGGGAAAGGACAGTAGAGGAAAAAACCAAAAACCGAGAAAGACTCTCAAATGGCTCAACACAGGGACTATAACAATGGGCTTGAATAATGCAACAATAAAAATAGCCATGCATGTCTGTTTGGGCGGCAGCTCTGCTTTCTTTAGGGTGTATTCCAAGTAGTGAAATTGCTGGGCCAAATGGTATTTCTATCTCCAACTTTTTGAGAAAGCACCATATCGCCTTCCATAGATGTTGTTGTCTTCGAGTTGAGCACTACTCATAGCGACCTTATGAACAAAGTGCCTGAAGCCCCTCTACAGCTATCGACATTTATCAAAGTTCATAGAATTTCTGGAGGTAAGTTGTTCAGGAAGTGGATACCACTCCTGCTTCCAAACCTGTCATATTGTTATTGGATGAGTTGCCTGTGATGCATAGCAACCTTATCTACAGTAGCTCTGAACCCTTCCCTGTCTTGAGCCAGTCTCACTAATTCTGACACACAAACCCCTCTCACCCCAGCTACTGTATAAATCCATCTCATCTGGGGTCTCCCTCTCCTGCACTGTCCATCCACCCTTCCATCCTTCTCCAAGGACCGATCTCTCCTGACCACATGCCAAAGTAAGTGAGACAGAGCTTCAAAATTCTAGTCTCCAAGGAGAGACTTGGTTTCACCCTCTCCAAGGCAGACAGATTTGTTTTCTTGGCAGTCCATCGTATGTTCAAGACTCTTCTCCAGAACCATGACTCAAATGCATCTATTCTTCTATGTCATCCTTAGTCATTGTCCAACTTTCTGAAGCTTAGCAAGTAATTGAGAAAACCATGGCTTGGATTAGGTGCACTTTTGTATCTAGACTGACATCGTTGCTCTTCAGCACTCTGAAGAGGTCCATGACAGCAGATTTTTTCCAATGCCATTCATCTTTTGATTTCCTGACTGCTGGTATTAAGAGTGTTGATTATAACTGTTAAAAATCTCAATCTCTTCTCCATCTATTATGGTGCTGACAATTGGCCCAGTGGTGAGAATCTTTGTCTTCTTGATGTTGAATTTCAATCAATTATGAAGACTACAGTCCTTGGCCTTTTGTAGCAAATGCTTCTCTTTCAGTTTCAGCAAGCGAGGTTCTGCCATCTGCATATCATAGGTTGTTGATGAGTCTTCCTCCAATCTTGATGCCTCTCTCCTCCTCATAAAGACCTGCATCCCAAATGATCTGTATACAGATTGAAAAGGTATAGGGACAAGATACATCCCTGATGCACTCCTTTCTTGATTTTGAACCATGTAGTGTTTTCTTGCTCTGTTTTGAGGACTGCTTCTTGGTCCAAGTATAGGTTTTGTATAAGCACGATCAAGTGTTCTGAGATTCCCATTTCCCTCAAGCTTAGCCACAATTCATTGTGAGCCACACAGCCATATGCCTTTGCATTCTTCCATAGTAGTTGTACCGTTTTACAATAATAAAGAGAGGGAAGCAACCCGTGTCCATCAGCAAATGAATAGATAGATAAACTATGAAAATGTGTATTTATACATATTTTTTTCACACAATGAAGTACTCTTCAGCACTGAAAAACAAGGAACTTATAAAATATTATACAATATGGATGATCCTAGAGGGCATTATGATGAGTGAAATATTTCAGACAAAAGGACAAATACTGTGTAACACACCACTGTTACAAAACAGGACTGACATAGATGTTGGGGAAATTTTTAAAAAGGGGGATGAATAATATATACTAAAAAATAATAATGGCTATTGAACAATATCATTAATATCACATGCAAGCAAGATTCTGATGAAAATTATCCAAAAATGTTTGAAACAATATGTCAAAAGAGAACTGCCAGATGTGCAGGCTGGATTTAGAAGAGGTCGTGGTACCAGGGATATTATAGGTAATGTTGGATGGATTTTGGCAGAAAGCAGATAATGCTAGAAGAATGTCTATCTGTGCTTCATGTACTATGCAAAGGCTTTTGACTGTGTGGATCACAACAAGCTGTGGCTAACTCTGAGAAGAATGGGCATTCCAGAACATTTGATTGTGCTAAGGTGAAACCTATACTAGGACCAAGAGACAGTCGTCAGAACAGAGCAGGGAGTCACTGGATGGTTCAAAATCAAGAAGGGGGTCCGTCAGGGATGTATTTTGTCTCCATACCTTTTCAATCTGTATGCAGAACAGATCTTCCAAGATGCTAGGCTGTACGAGGAGGAATGTGGCATCAGGATTGGTGGAAGAATCATCAACAACCTGTGTTATGCAGATGACACAATCCTGATTGCTGAAACTGAGGAGGACCTGAAGTGCTTGCTGCAGAGGGTCAAGGACTGCAATATGGATTGAAGCTCAACATCCAGAAAGCAAAAATTCTCACCACTGGGCCAATTGGCAGAATCAGTATGGATAGTGAAGAGATTGAGTTACAGTCTTAGTTTACTTGCTTCCACAGTCAGATGCTTTTGGTAACAGCAGCCAGGAAATCAGGAGACAAATTGCATTGGGAAAGTCAGTTGTGAGGGACCTCTCAAGAGTACTGAAGAGCAGCAATGTCAGGCTGGAGACTAAGGTGCGCCTGATCCAGGCTATAGTCTTTGCAGTTATGTCCTATGCATCGGGTAGTTGGACATTGAATAGGGCTGATAGAAAGAGAATTGATTCCTTTGAGCTGTGGTGCTGGAGAAGAGTGTTGAGTATAACATGGACTGCTAGGAGAACAAACGGGTTTGTTTGGAGAGGGTGAATCCAGTCCGGCTTCTTTGGAGTCAAGGATTCTGAAGTTTCTTCTGACATACTTTGGGCATGTTGCAAGGAGAGACAGGTCCTTGGAGAGGGATATCATGTTTGGGAGAGTGGAGGGGACGGCACAGGAGAGGAAGACCCTCGATGAGATGGGTCGATTCTGTGAGTGGAGTGGTGGGAATGAGTGTGTTTGAGACGGCGAGGTTGTCACAGGATAGAACAGCATTTAGGTTTCTTGTACATAGCGTCGCTATGAGTCGCAAGGGACTAGATGGCACATAACAACAACAACTGCATTGGAGCAGATGAAGGAAAGAACTGTTTAAAAGGAATATATTATTAGGCATTATTTGTATGACAACAGTTCAGAATAAGAGGTACATAGCAAAGTGGACTGAGGGAGAGGTGGGGGAAGAGGGAAGAAATTACACAACAATGAATAATTTTTTTAAGTGGACTGGGAGGGGTTTAGGGAGGAAAATGTTCAACAATAAATGAATGAAAATTGAACTTTTCTGTAAACTTTTGTTAAAATCTCAATAAAAACATAAAACCCAGTGTGGTCGATCATGGCAAAGATTGTGAGGATGGCGCAGGATGGGGAAAGGTTGAGATCAGGTGTTCATAAGGTCACTATTATTTGTAATAGACTTGACAGCATTTAACAACAATAAAAACAAATGCTCTTTGCCACAGAAAACGAGTTTTGGAAAGCGAAAGTTTTTAAAATGAGTATGGGAATTTTCTTTTACATACGTATGAGGCATTTAACAGCACAGAGAGTCTTGATCAATTATTGCTTCCAAGATCTCCTTCATTGTCTACCACGAAAGCCTTCATTTCTTCAGAGCTATTTTATACAGCAACCAAAACTCAGCTGACTTCTCCCACCTGGGATTCCATGTATACCCTAACTTTGACGGCAGCACTGATTAAAACCCATCACAGAGAACCGTTTCCTCTAAATTATAATACTGACATCACAACCATATTATTAAAGATCTCTGCATTCTTCTGTCCAAACGGCTTTATTCATATGCTCCATTCAAACTGCTTCTTAAGTAGAGTTCAAACTTCTATCAGCCTTTTGAATTTCAAAATGTACTGATAAAAAGGTACAATCTCTAAATGTGCTATGAGAAAAATGGATTTAACATTGTCATTGGATAGATTTGAAGCTATCAGGAAAACTCCCGAAAGAGAATAGTTACAAGTTAAAAGGAAAAATAAACAAGAACTAACCTAAGCAGCTGGAGAAAAGGAAACCGAAAAACAGCCGATGAACAGAGAGGAAAAATGAAGCACTTCAGTGAAAACCCATTATTACTTGGAAGTAATTCTTAATATGGCAAAAAAGCCTGTGTAACAAGAAGAAGACTTAGTTATATTACCCCTCAAAAGGAAGGGAATATTAGAATCCTGAATATAGGTGATGAGGAATCAAGAAAACCATCTGTTAAGAAACAAAATATTTTTTGAACTTTGGAAAAATGAATAATCCTAAAATCAGAAGTGTTATCGTTAGGTGCCACTGTGTTGAGTGCGCCTCGCCGTGCCACTATGAACAGTAAATGGAAACCTTGCTTTATCCTGCGCCATCCTCATAGTTCCTGCCATGCAGTAACTATGTCATCTCATCTTGTTGAGGATCTTCCTCTTCTTTCAGAAATGAGAGCCAGTTCAACCAGTTTTCATTTGGGAAGTTGGAATATTGGAAGAGGAATAAGTAAGATGTCCAGTGTTCTTTAAAATTAGATGCTGCCTTCGTTATCTAATGCTGCTATAGAAGAGTTACCACAGAGAATAGCTTTAACAAACAGAAATGTATTCTCTTACAGTTTAGAAGCCTCTAAAAATGTCAAGAGTTGGGAAGAGTCAGGAATTCAAGGGTTGTTTACTTTAGTGGTTTTGTCTTAGAATCTTTTAAGAGGTTTTAAACTGTTGGTCCAGGGTCTAGTTTTTTTTGTAAGTTCAAATGGGCCTTAAACTGCTCAACTCTCAGCAAGACACTTCATTTTCTGGCCACCTGCACCTCACTATCATTCATTCCCTCATTGCTGTCTCATCACAAGAGTTTCCCCAGGTGAATGGAAAGGAAATTACTGAGAATATCATTATATTATTATAATTATATAATAGTATTATATTACATACTTTCAACTTTATTGGTTATCATCAACTCACTGTCTAAGGTGAAAACAATATTTTCAGGCTTGATTTTCATATACACGAACTAAAGATAGTGAATATAGATAACCATACTTTTTCAGTTAGACTTTTTTAAATGATTTTTTTAAGTGGAAAATTACAGATCATTTTGTGAACCATTTATATTTGGTTGTTGTTCTTTATTTTTAATATAGAAAATATATTTTCCCCTCTCCCAGTACAGAATAAAGGTGCACTTTTGACTAATTTTGACTTGAGTAAAACACTTCTATTTGAAGAAGATAATGCATTGTGAAGCACACTAGTCTAAAATCTTCTATCTTGTTATTAAACAAGAATTTTTATCTTACTTCTGATATTGAATATTATTGTAATAGTAGTAGTAGTAGTCTTTTTATTTCTATAAGTCTTGCATAAGGAAGTAATTACTTTTTACTTTTCTTCCTTTGCTTTTCCACCTTTATGCTCTGAGCAGCCATGTGTTAATATTCTCTTATTCATTGTGATTATATTTCTTGCATCACTGAAAATGTAC
This sequence comes from Elephantulus edwardii, assembly GCF_000299155.1. Taxonomy (NCBI): domain Eukaryota; kingdom Metazoa; phylum Chordata; class Mammalia; order Macroscelidea; family Macroscelididae; genus Elephantulus; species Elephantulus edwardii. The sequence continues at coordinate 8,669,562 of NW_006399779.1, read as the reverse complement.
CATTTAAACATTTAAATTAAGTATGAAATTTCCATTTTTATTTATCTTACTTTTTTCTTACTTATATGAAAATATTCTCTGGCTCAGCCAAGTTTAAAACACATCCAATCATTCTTGCCTGTGAAGATGGAGACTGTGGCCAATGGTTATTTCATTACATCTCTCTTGCTTTCCACTTGCAAGCATTCCAGTTTCTTGGAATCTAACACCATTAATCTTGCCAGACTAACAGTTTGGCTTCATGTTTGTGTGTACAGATAGGAATTATAGTTCCTCCTAATAAAGCACCAAAGGTAGACTATTTGCTCCCAAGAAACTGTTGCAGGTGAGAGATGGAACAACAAAAGAAACATGTGAAGCACTATAGCGCCTCTGAAAATTAGTCCATTCTTGGAGATCCCTTATGTTTCCTTCTTTCCATCTTCACATGAATTATAAGATGTTCCATTACTGTCCTTCTTTTGGGACCAAGTCCATTCTACTTCCCACTATTTCTTTTTTCAACTGTGAAATATGTAAACTATTAAGGACATTCCCCTCTAATATTTAATTCAGTTCTTTCCCTGCATATCTTTCTTATTGCTCTAGATTTGTATTTCACTCTTCCTTTGCAATATTTTTTCTTTTCAAAATACCCACTTCCTGAAGAGTAAATTCTCTCTCCTCTTTTCCCTGCTTTCTCAGTGAACTGAAATGTTGCCTGGTGTAGCATAAAATATTTATGTTCTCTCAAACAAAATTAAAAAGAAATATTAGCTTGGTGTGTCTGCTTTACTTGTACATACTGCCTTTCTTTTACAAACTCAAAAGAGAAAGTTGGGAAAATCCTGAACTTTTTAATTGTGGCTTCATGGAATATGTATCCATTGACATACTCTCTAATTGTTGTTATAGAAGTAGTGATGGGCATATATTGAGGACATTTATATCCTCTTCTAACATTTTCATATATTAATACTTTCAAATCACAACACATCAAAATTACAGAGATATACTTTTTCTTGAAGGAGATATGGAATAAGTTTAGAGAAGTTAAAGAACTTGCCCATGGTTACACTGCTCTTTAGAGGTAAAGCAGGAATTTGAACTCGGGCAGTTTTTCATTAACGGTGTTCTTTACTCCTGACCAGCCCTTAAAGACTGCATTTCACTGAAATGTGAAGGAGAGCAAGTTAGGTTTTTTTATTCAGGCATTCTAAATAAGCTTCTTAAATTGGAGAGAAATTTAATATGGTCTTTATATTGACCAGAAATGGTCTAACATATCAACATAGTTTGTTTTGTAATTTGAAAATAAAATAATTGCAGCAAATCTTGGTTTCATTTGGCAAAAATGAAAATGTGTGACTAATTCCCCCTCAATATTTACAGGAGTAGTTCTTATAAAACCTCTTAAAAATAATTTGGGAAACAAAGTCCTTATCTAAGAGGCATTTGAATAGCTCTCTTTGGAATACTCATCAGCTTAAAAACTATGTGTGCCTGATTAAAGCCATAGTCTTTTCTCTCACATGCTATGTATCTGAGAACTGGGCAATAAATAAGGATAAGAGAAGAAAAACTGATGCCTTTGTGTTGTGTTGGAGAAGAATGCCCAATGTCTCGTGGACTGCCAAAAGAACAAACAGATATGGCTTGGAGAAAGTACAGTCAGAATGTTAGTTAGAGGCAAGAATGGCAAAGCTTTGTCTTACCTACTTTGGGCAGGTTTTTCGAAGAGGCTATTCTTGGAAAAGGATATATCATGCTTTGAAAGTTGAAGGGTTAGCAAATGAGAGGAAGATCTTTAACCAGATGGATTTACACAGTTGCTTATAGCAATGGGATCAAGTATATCAGAGATGATAAAGACGGTGCAGGATAGGAAAGGGTTCAAATCTGTTGTTCATGGGGTCTCTGAGTCATACTTGACTTGATAGCACCTAACAACAACAACAACAACAAAGGAACCCCTGCTTACATTTCCAAAACAGGTCTTGTTAAAATTTTTGCCAAATATTCTCTCAGTGAATCATCAGAGATCAGTTACCAAAGACAGAATCCTAACCATTCTGGTGGCACAATGGTAAGGAACTGCACTGCCGACACAAAGGGATGTAGTTTGAATTCAACAACTACTCTGCAGGAGAAGAATGGACAGTGTCCTCCCATGTGATTTGCTGCCTCTGAAAACCTGCTGGAGGGTCACCTAAGGGTTGATTCTGACTCAACAATATACAATAACATCCATGTACTCTCCTTAGCTCCCAAAGAGTCCTTTTCTAGATCATCATCAAATCAATACACATACTTCCTGAACACTTCTGTTGACTTCTAATTGGTTTGCTTCCTTCTAGCCTTCATACATTCTCCACTCACTTATTCTTTTTAAAATAAAAATTCTATGTTCTTTCCCTGTCTAATATCTTTAAATGAAATTATATTGTTTATCCTGGGCTGCACTGATTATGTGATTTGTCCCATTTACTTGCTCTATTTTATTTGTCCCAAATGTACTGCTCTTCATGCTACATTTTTATTTTCTTCATTCATTTTCACATACTGTTTTTATTTACCCAAATCTCATTCTTCTTTTTAAAAAGAATATTATTCTGCTTCAGGTAAAAGTTTATACAGCAAAATAGGTTCCTGTTTAGAAACTTTTATTCAAGTTGTACTGTGACAAAAAAAAAAAAACAAAACAAAATACAAAACAAACAACAAAAAGAAAAAAAAAACCACTGAAAAGGTTGTTCTGTGACATTGGTTATGTCTTTTGCTATATGTCTGCATTCTCATTATTTCTACTCTGTTTCTCTGTAATGTCCCATTAAGCTATAATCATTCTTATGGTCATACTTTCAATATCAGTCAGGATGGCATATCCTCCTGTAAGACTTACCTGATTTCATAAATTCTCATTAGATGCCTCCTCTATGTGTTTATGAGGAACTCAGTAAGGAGTAAGTTTCTCTGGTCTCCAGCTATCTTAACTGCAGACACGTGGTCTCACAAATTAGCATGGTCTTGCAAATCATCAATAGCTATGAGAGTAGGATAAGAGAAAGAGTGTTTCTCACACTAGGCAGCAAAACTTGAGACAAACAAGGCTTGTGAACAAGGCTTGTGACCACAAGACCTTGGTGAGAGTAAGACTCTGGTGGTGGAGAGACTGTGGCACTGTGGCATTGCTGTGAACGAATGGCAAGGTGTGACCAAGGCTCCTTGCATTTTTGCTAGCCACATTTTGCTGTTCTTGCTGGATGTTTGAAGGGAAAGCTGACTTATAACTGCTCTGAGGAAAACCTTACTGCATGATTTGATTTATAACTATTCTGAGGCAAACCTTGCTGGATAATTTGGATTTGACTGCTGATCTGAAACTGGAACCTGGACTTATTGAGGAACTGTACCTTGGGGCTGAAGCCTAGACTTGTATTGTAAGATGCTTTGCTACCCCCACTCTTCAACTTTCTTCCGTAATATACCCCATTTTTGGCACCATAACTGTGAGCTTGTGAGTCAGCAATGAATAAACGAACTTTTGCTGCTGGGGTTGTAGAGGCACTATGAGGGGTTGAGCTATATTACTCCAGAAGGCCCTTTCAGAGACATGCTCCTGGCCCTGTGCCCCTATGTCCCGCTTTTTCCTCTTTGGACAACTGCTAACCCAAAAGTGACACTTCTCTAGCAGTTTGAATTCACTAGATGCTCCACAAGAAATATATGAGCTGTCTCCTCCCATACAATATACAACTTTCTGTTCTACATTTTTATACAACATCATGCGTTTCTTCTACCATAGCACTTATCACATTGGGCATAATTTGTCTATTATAGAAATCAGTAGTATTTTTTTAGAGTATATTTCTGGTAAGGTATGTGACTCAATTTAAGACAGATTTTTGGTCACAAAATGCTCCTCAATTATAATCCAATTAAAATTAAAAAGATCTTTAAAAAATCTATACTTTTTTGATTTGTTATTTAGGATTGCAGTAAGACTGCAAATAAAAATATTCTATAAGAAAATTAGAGAAATAACTGAAAGATAACTTAATAGAACTTGAGAGCCCATTTCTAGCTAATTACTTTTCCTAAAGTAAACTGTAAATAAAGCTTATCCCGGCCCGTCTGGTCAAACATGAAGCTTCCCTGCATGTCTGTTTGGTATTCCACACTGCTTTCCTTTGGGAAATAATCACTATTGTGGCCTCTGATCCAACAGTTGGGTTCACAGCAGGTTGTCTTGGGGGTCTTTCTTGACTTCTGAAAACAGAAGTTTGATTGGAACTTACAAATTAATTTAATTGTCTGAATTATCTTCTTATTTTTTGAATTTTTTTTATTACTTTTAAGGATCCTCCACAAATCACCCTACCAAATAAAATTAAAAAAGAAAACATTCATTTATTTTATTTTGCTATTAAAACCATTACATTTTATCTTAATTGATAACTCATGAGGAAAGCATTGACATGTTTGTTTATATGGATAAAAAAATATAATCTTCCTCTAAATGGTACTATTTGATTGGGGGGGGGTCTTTTTCTTCCTATAGCAAATAAAGTAGAAATATGTCATTAGATAGCTTCTTAAACAAATTTCTGCCTTCATTCCAATCTGATTTTACATGTAGAAAACAAATTTTTCAGTTAAATATTTCTTAATAAATTTTAGGAAGTCTCATTTATCACTTTGATGTTCCTCTGCTAAAAAAAACCAAAAAACCAAACAAACAAAAAAAAACCATCTTGGACTTGAAATTTCTCCACAGACAATGTTTATAGAACATAGCATGCTTATGTTGTAGTATTTAGGAGACTGGAAATTCATTGGAATCAAGTGGAATAGCTTCTGCATCCAAATCGATGAACTGTTGCTGATTCTTTAATATCTCTAAAGGGAAAACAAGCTTATAAAATCTTGCTAACCACCTTGCATTGAGCTGTCACCTTCAATGTACCTTTAACATGCTCGCTTTTTCTTAAAGGGGAAGATGGGAAACAGAAAGCGTATCATTTCATTCACACGGACTTTGTCTGGAAGTGAGGCTGTGATATGATTTCTGTCAGAAACAATCTGCTTGATATTCCTCTGCCTTTGCTTGGGAACACAGAGTGGCTTGTCTGTTTTCTAACCCTGGGTGCTGGGATATGCTGCCTTGTCAAACAGCATTTGTCTTCACTCACTACCTGCTTGTTGAGTGCAGCTCAGCCTCGCCACGGTGGCAGAGAAAGCCTTAAGGCTGCTCAGCATCTGTCTCTTCATGTAATTAACTGCAGCCCTGGATAGGAAGCAAAGCAGGGATTTTGTGCTGTGAAAGAGTAATGTGGCCAGACAGGAGTTTCTATGCAGGGTAAAGATTTGTTAGTGTTTCTGTTCAAACAGGAGGGCACCATTCTTTTTTTTCTTTTTTAACTTCAAAATATTTTGAAGGAAAAATGACCATTTGCTTCAAACACAGATAGAAGTTTGGAAAACTCTCCCTATGCCTTAACTACTCTTTCAAAATGCTTTTATCTGACCACTGGAGCATAAAAATAAATAGAGTGGTGAATTTTTGTGTACTGAATAAGAGTCTATGAGTCTATATTGATACAGATACTTGAAAAGTAGTTAAAATATGGAGAAGAGAAGCTCTTCCTTACAGTGGAATGACAAGTAATAAATGTTACAGAAATTATGCCTTTAGCAAAATCACTATTTCCCAACTCTAATGGTGATAATTGGTTTTTGCAAGATTCCTTAATGAATGCTAATACTAGTGAATGAAAGTTTGATGAAGATCAAGATGTGTACAATCTCAATATATCTCCTCCAAATTACTGCAAATGGTATTTGTGGGAAGATAGTTTAATTTCTCTGTCTCCATCTCTACTATCTATACCAATGACACTCATGATTAAATATGAACCACAGTGAAAATAATTATTATATGAAAATGACTATAAAAAATAGAATCCACATGTATTATTTTGGTTTTTTCCACAAGTAATTGGAGCAAAGCTAAGTCCTGGACAGGCTTGACTCTTTTGACATAGTATTAGGAGAAATGCATTATGCTACCCAGAAGAAGCTTGACTCACCAGCTGCCACCAAAGCTTCATTAATGTAACATGTTCTGCAATCAAAGCCTGATCTCTCTTGGGAAAAGAATGACATCCTGAATACTTGCTTTTCATAGAGATCCACTTAGAGACTTACAGTCCACAAGGGTTTTGAAGTGAAATGTGAATATATGCATGTGTCTTTCCCTGACACATTTGATAGTACCCTTTGACTTTATAGAGGAGGGCTCTGAAATTTAGAAAATGAATGCTTGTGATGCTTCTTATGTCATTCTTAATAAGCTTGCTTTCAAGAAGCAGAGAGCAAAGCATCCTCCTCTTCTAAGACCTTAATGAAGCCATAGCAGCCTTAATAATTGCTTAAGTGAGGAAAAAAGTGACTAAATATTATAATAAAGACTATAAATAGTATTGGAGATAGTGACATATGACACTGTTCCTGGGTATTCTTGTTAATTCACTTAATGTAGAGTATCTTAGTGCCTGAATGAAAAAAAAATTATAATTGTACATAAAAGTTGAAATTAAGCAATCCCATGGGTGTCTGAAAGAACAGTCATTACTCACAAACAGCTGATTAGGTGCCTTAACATGCTTCGTTCTGTAACAACACTCTTTAGGGCTGCACTTGGAATTGATGATGGGTCTGCCCACTCCTTTACAGCCGGAGCAAACAATCTCTCTTATTTACAGCCACTTGCTTTGACCATTAAAAAAAATAAATCCCTAGTTGGTGACTAACAGATGGAAGTTAACTTCTTTCCAAAGAAGAGAATGAGTCAAGACTCAAATGACAATCCTCTTTGAAGCTTGTGCTAGTTTGCCCTTACTATGAGAGGGTTAATGGTGTAGTACAAAGATCTCTAATAAAATTATTTAACATTTGCGATTTTGATATACATACATACCTAAATACATCCCTCCATCCATCCATCCATCCATCCATATATACATACATACATAAGTACATACATGCATATATTGTTGTGGTGGTGTTTGCTGTTGAGTCAAAACAGACCCATAGCTGACCTTTCAGCAAGTTTTCAGAAATAATAAATCCCATGAGAGGAAACGGTCCATTCTTCTCCCATGGAACAACTGGAGGATTTGAGCTACATGTTTGAACTGCCAAAAACTATCACGTGCACCTTAGTCTCCGGCCTGATGTCATAAAGTACTCTGGAAAGGTCTCTGACAGCTGACCTTCCTAATGCAATTCGCCTCTTGATTTCCTGGTTGCTGTTACCAAGAGTGTTGATTGTGGAGCCAAGTACATGAAAACTGTTAACAATCTCAATCTCTTCACCTTCCATAATGATGCTGCTAATAGGCCCAGTAGTGATAATCTTTGTTTTCTTGATGTTGAGCTTCAATCTATACTGAAGGTTGCAGTCCTTGACCTTTTGCAGCAAGTGCTTCAGGTCCTCCTCAGTTTTAGCAAGTAGAGTTGTGTCGTCTGCATAACACAGGTCGTTGATTAACGATTCTGATCCCACTTTCCTCTTTGTACAGCCCAGCGTCCTGAATGATTTGTTCTGCATATAGATTGAAAATGTATGGAGACAGAGCACATCCCTGGCAGACACCCTTTCCAATTATGAACCATGCAGTCAGTGTCTCCTTACTCTGTTCTGACAACTTCTTCCTGGTCCAAGTATAGGTTTCACATAAGCACAAACAAGTAGTCTGGGAATTCCACTCTTCTCAGAGTCAGCCACAGTTTGTTGTGATCCACATAGTCAAAAGCCTTTGCGTAGTCAATGAAACACAGATAGACATTCCTCTGGTACTCTCTGCTTTCAGCCAAGATCCATCTAACATTCGCTATGATATCCCTAGTACCATGGCCTCTTCTAAACCCAGCCTGCACATCTGACAGTTCTCTGTTGATGTGCTGCTCCAGCCATTTTCGGATAATATTCAGCAGAATCTTGCTTGCATGTAATATTCATGATATTGTTTGATAGTTTCTGCATAATGTCAGGTCACCTTTCTTTGGAATGGGAACGAATACTGATCTCTTCCAGCCAGGTGGCTGTCCTCCAGATTTCTTGGCACAACTTAGTGAGGACATCCAGGGCAGCATCTGTTTGTTGAAATATATCAGTTGGTATGCCATCAACTTCTGGAGCCTTGTTTTCGCCAATTTTTTCAGAGTGGCTTAAACTTCTTCCTTCATCACCACAGGCTATTGTTCATAGATTGTTTCATGAAATTCTTCTGTGTCAGCCAATTCCTTCTGGTAGGTAGGATAGGGCAGGCTTTTATACACAGGCAGTCAACTGGATGGCACATAATAATATGGTCATAATTAAAATTCCACAATAATTAATATATCTTTGGGGAGATATTAAAGTACATTGATACTTTGTAATTATTCTACTTCTTATAGAAAATTTGACTAGTAATTTAGTACTCATCAGGGATCTTGCCTTTAGCAACTTTTGTTATAATGTCCTAATCATAGTTTTCTATTTCTTTGATGTTTCTAATTGGAATTCTTTTGTGAGGAAGAACTGTCTTTCATAGAATTTATTTATTAGTTCAAAGTACTATTCATATTATGTGATATTATGAGTATTTATTTTATTCTCTAGATAATAATAAAATGCTATCTCTAGTGGCTTAGTGGTAAGGTATTGCACTGCCAACCCAAATGTGGTGATGGTTGTTGTTGTTAAGTGCTGTCGAGTTAAATATAACCCATAGTGACCCTTTGAACAACAGAGCTGAACTTTGTCCTATCCTGTGCCATCCTAATGCTTCCTGACACATTACAGCCCATTGTGGCAATCATTGTGTCAATCATTGAAGACTATAGTCTTCTACAGCAAGCGCTTCATGTCCTCCCCAGTTTCAGCAAGCAAGGCTTTGTCATATGCATAGTGTAAGTTATTGCTCAACATACACATTCAATAGATATGGAGAGAAATGACAATCCTGATGAACTGCCCTTCTAATTTAAAATCATGTAGTGTTTCCTTGCTCTGTTCACACAACAGCCTCCTGGTCTAGGTATAGGTTTCACATGAGCACAATTAAGACCTCTGAGATTCCCATTCTTTTCAATGTTATTCATAACTTACTACAATCCACACAGTTAAAGCCCTTTGCATAGACAATAACACAGAAATAGACATTCTTCTGGGATTCTTTACTTTCATCCAGGATCCTTCTAACATCAGCAGTGGTATCGCTGGTGCCATGGCCTCTTTTGATTCCTACTTGCACTTCTAGCAATGCCCAGTATATGCACTGTTAGAGCTTTCCCCCAACCCCAGTATCTTCAGGAGTATTTGGCTTGCATGTAATATGAATGATATTTCTCGATAGTTTTCACACTCTATTGAATCACCTTTCCTGGGAATGGGAACAAACAGACCTCTTTCAATCCATAAGCAAGCCAGCTATCCTCCACATTTCCTGGCATAGACTGGTGAGCACATGCAAGGCTGCATCTATTCACTGAAACAAGTCAATTGGTATCCCATTAATTTCTGGGGTCTTATTCTTTGCCACTTTCAATGCAACTTCCACTTCCTCCTTTATTACCATTGGCTCCTGATCATATGGTACTTCCTGAAATTTTTCAGGAACCCAAAGGTACACAATTCAAATCCATCAACTGATCCACAGAAGAAAGATGGTCAATCTCCTCCTGGGGGATTACCTCACTCTGAAAATCTGCTGAATGGTCAGCTATAGGTTGCTTCCACAGAAACATTATCATTGTTATTATTTCTTTATTTTTGCAAGTTTAACCATTTTTTTTTGTTCTACCTTTGACCATTAAGAACTCTTTCATGCTGGCTCCTGTGTTCTTTTATTATCCACCACAGTTTTCCCACCTGCTTTTAAATACTCTTTCATGGGTTTACATAATGCTCCAGATTCATCTTCTGTCATCTCTGGCCCTGATAGTTTTTGTTGTTATTGTTGGGAGATGCTGTCCAGTGAGCTCCAACTCATGGTGACTCCATGTACAACAGAATGAAGCGCTTTCTCAGTCTTTCGCCATTGTCACAATCATTCTTGTGCTGGAGCTCATCCTTGCAGCCACGATGTCAGTCCATTGCATTGTCTTCCTCCTTTTCACTAACCTTCTCCTTTGTCAAGCTTGATATCCCTCTTCAGAGGTAGGCCCTTCTTCATGTAATACCCAAAGTAGCAGAGACTAAATCTATGTACCCTCACGTTCTAAGGAGCACCTTGGTTTCCCTGCCTCTAAAACATAATAATTTGTTCTCTTGGTAGTCTGTTATATATATATTAATTATTTCTTGGCAATACCTCAATTGAAAGTTATCAATTCTTCTTTGATCTTCCTTATTCGTTGTCAAAGTTTCACATGTCAATGAAGCAACTGAATTACTTGAATCAAGTGCACCTTAGTATTTAATGACATTCTTGCTCTTAAGCACGTTGGAGAGGTCCTTGACAGCAGATTTGCCCAGTGCAAAATGTTTCTTGATTTCTTGGGAGAGGGTAGCACAGATATCAATTGAAGACCCAAATAAAATAAAATAATTGGCATCTTCAATCTCTCCTCAGTCTATCATGTTGCTACTTATTTGTGTAAGTGTGAACTCTTTTGTTTTCAAGTGGAGATGTAATTCATATTGAAGGCTGTAATCTTTGACCTTCTTCAGTGAGTACTTCAAATCTTCTTCACTTTCTTCAAGCAAGATCATGCCATCTGAATAATGTAGGTTGTTGACAATTAGAGACAGTAGATATCCTCAAAATGCTAAAGATGGTATGTGCCAGTGAGAGAAGGTAGTGATGGGTTTACTCTTCTGTAGAGTAAGACCTTAGTGTCTTCAGGAAGGAGACTTGTGAGAAGAGCCAGAAGAGCTATAACATTTTCTTGAGCAGGAAAGGAGAGGCTGGAATGTACCTTAAGCAGGTGCTGCACAGCTCCCACATGGATAGTGTGGCCCAGGATGCAAGAGAGTCCCACAGGCTTCAGCATTGCAGCAGGAGCATGGCACAACAAGGTCCAGTGACAGACCAGAAACTTTGGGAGTTGTGCACATCTCTCAAGCCATTTGCTAGTGCAAACAGCATCTAACAGACGTCTGATCTGCACTATAGCATGCCTACTTGGTGACATAAGAATGGGCATGAGTAATTTGAGGAAGACAAAATTTTTCCTCTTTGAGAATATATTGTTATGGTATACTATTTGTTGTTTATAAATAATAATAAGTGCTTTCCCTTTACCGATACTGTACAATATACATTGGTGGTGGTGTTGTTACGTGCCACTGAGTTGCCTGCGACTCATAACAACCCTACGTACAACAGCTCTAAACCCTAAATCTTGTGCCAGTTTCACTGTCTCTGACACACCCATCTCCATTACTCTAGTCACTGAATCAATCCACCTCATAAAGGGTCTTCCTCTTCTGCGCTGTCCATCCACCCTCCTAAGCATGACACCCCTCTTCAAGGACTGGTCCCTCCTTGCAACGTGTCCAGAGTATGTCAGACAAAGCTTCAGAATCCGTGCCTCCACGGAGCAGCCTGGTTTAACCCTCTCCTGGATGAAACTATTCATTTTCTTAGCAGTCCATGGTATATTTAATACTCTTCTCCAGAACTACAGCTCAAAAGCATTAATTCTCCTTCTATCACCCCTAGTAATTATCCAGGTTTCTGATGCATAGCAAGTAATGGCAAATACCATGGCCTGTATCGGGTGCACCTTAGTCTCCAGAGTGACATCATTGCTCTTCAGTACTCTGGAGAGGTCCCTACCAGCAGACTTTCCCATTACAATGCATCTTTTAATTTTCTGGCTGTTGGTGCCAGGAGTGTTGACTGTGGAGCCAAGCAAACTAAAGCTGTGAACAATCTCAATCTCTTCACCATCCATCCTGATGCTGCCAATTGGTCCAGTGGTGAGAATCTTTGTCTTCTTGATATTTAGCATCAATCCATATTGAAGGCTGTTGCCCTTGACCTTCTGCATCAAGCACTTCAGGTCTTCTTCACTTTTGGCAAACAGGGTTGTGTCATCTGCATAACACAGATTGTTGATGAATCTTCCACCAACCCTGATGCCACACTTCTCCTCATAGAGCCCAGCCTCCCAGATAATCTGTTCTGCATATAGGTTGAAAAAGTATGGATATAAGACACATCCCTAGCATACACCCCTCCCAATTTTGAGCCATGCAGTGTTTCCTTGCTCTGTTCTGACGAGGGCTTCTTGGTCCAAGTATAGGTTTCGCATTAGCACGATCAAGTGTTCTGGGATTCCCATTCTTCTCAGAGTCGGTCACAGTTTGTTGTGATCCACACAAATGGCTTGCATAATCAGTGAAACACAGATAAATATTCCTCTGGTATTCCCTGCTTTCAGCCAAGATACATCTAACATTAACCACAATATCCCTAGTACCACAGCCCCTTCTAAGCCCAGACTGGACTTCTGGCAGTTCTCTGTCGATGTGTTGTTCCAGTCGTTTTTGGATAATCTTCGAGTAGAATCTTGCTTGCATGTGATATTAGTGATATGTTTGATAATTTCCATAGTATATTGGATCACCTTTCTTTGGAATGGGAACAAATATAAATCTCTTCCAGTTAGTTGGCCAGACCAGGTGCTGATTGTGGAACAGACTACCAACCACTCATATGCAAGTTCAAGCTGAAGCTAAGGAAAATGAAATCAAATTCATGGGAACCTCAGCTTGAATCTATTCCGCCTGAATTTCTAAACCATCTCAGGAACAGGTTTGAGGCCTTGAGCACCAATGAGCGAAGACCAGATGAGTTGTGGGAGGATATCAAGAGTATCATCCAGGAAGAATGCAAAAGGTCATTACAAAGACAGAGGAGGAAAAGAAGACCAAAATGAATGTCAGAAGAGACTCTGATATTGCACCAGAGTGCTGCGAAGCCAAAGCAGAGGGAAGAATTCAAGATATTAAAGATCTGAACAGAATATTTCAAAAGGCAGTGGGGGAAGACAGAGGAAAATATTAAAAGGAAATGTGCAAGCACTGGAGTCAGAAAATCAAAAGCGCTGAACTCGCTCCATAGTTCTTAAGCTCAAGGAACTTAAGAACAAATTCATACCTCAAGTTGCTATACTTAAGGATGCTTTGGGCAGAATACTAAATGATCAAGAAAGTATTAAAAGAAGATGGAAAGAATATACAGAGTCACTGTACCGAAAGGACTTGGCAGACACAGAAGAATTTCATGAAACAACATATGAGCAAGAGCCTATGGTGATGAAGGAAGAAATAAGTTCAAGCTGCTTGAATTGGCAAAAGATTAGGCCCCAGGAATAGATGGTATACCAATTGACATATTTCACCTAACAGATGCTGCCCTAGATGTGCTCACAATGTACATGTTATTGTTGTTAAGTGTTGTTGAGTTGCAGGCAACTCATAGCGACCCTATGAAGGAGAGTCCTTGACGTTTGGGTGCCTTTTATCCTCTCCAGGTTCATAGGGTTTCTGGAGACAAGCTATTATGGAAGTGGATGCCACCCCTCCTCCCAAGCTTCATAACATACATAGAATAGTTAATAGTATAGTAAGAATATTTGTCTTGTTCTCAACAGTCTTTTGACTGTCTGCAAGCTTGAGAAACACTGTATGTGTAATGTAGATAGACATGAGCAGACACTGTTTCTCTTTTCTTGATTTTCCTTCAGTCATTGTCCACTAACAGGACTTCACCTTCAAGGTGTAGTTACACTTGAAATTAATATTCAGGATTCAACATTCAATGTATGGATAGCATTTTGACTAAATTAAAAGAAAGCATATATTTTAAATGGGTCCATGTTTACTGTTTTATTGTTGTTGTTTTTGGGTGCTGTCAAGTATAACTCATAGCAACCATATGAACAAGAGATTTTTTAACCCAGTCCTGTCCTTCACCAATCTCACACTTCCTGACACAAGAGTCCATTGCAGCAGTCACTGTGTCAATACACCTGGTTGAGTGTCTTCCTCTCCTTCGCCAACCCTCCAACCGTTCCCAACATCATGTCCCTTCCCAAGGAATCGCACCCCCTAGCAATATGTCCAAAGTATGTGAGGTGAAGCCTCATCATTCTTGCCTCCAAAGAGCACTCCAGTTGCACCTTCTCCAAGACATACCTGTTTATTCTCTTGGCAATCCATGGGATGTTCAGTGCTCTTTTCCAACACCACAGCTCAAAGGCATCAATTCTTTTGCTGTCATCTTTATTCATTGTCCAAGTCTCAGATGCATAGCTAGTAATTGGAAAGACTATGGCCTGAATTAGATGCACCTTAGCCCTCAAACTGACATCACTACTGCTAAATAATTTTGAAAAGTCCCTAACTGCAGATTTTCCCAGTGTAATGCATCTCCTTATTTCCTGACTGCTTGTACCAAGGGTGTTAATTGTAGATCCAAGAAAGATGAAGCTGTTGATTCTCCTCTGTTCAATCTCCTCATCCATCACAACACTGTCTATTGGTCCAGTGGTAAGAATCTTTGTTTTCATGATACTGAGACCCAATCCATACTTAGGGCTGCACTCTTTGATCTTCCACAACAAGTGCTTCAGGTCCTCCTCACTCTCAGCAAGTAATGTTGTGTCTTCTGCATAACACAGGTTATTAATGAGTCTCCATCAAATCCTGATGCCATAATTCCTCTTCATAGAGTCCAGCTTCTTGGAAAATTTTGCTCAACATATAGATTGAACAGGTATGGAGATATAATAGAGTCCTGACACATGCCCTTCCCATTTCCAACCCATTCAGTGCTCCTCTGCCATATTCCTCTTCATAGAGTCCAGCTTCTCAGATAATTTGCTCAACACACTCCCTTCACAATTCCAAACGATGCAGTGCTCCCCTGCTCTGTTAGCACAACAGCCTCCTGATACAAGCATAGGTTCTTCATGAGCACAATCAAGTGTTCTGGGGTTCTCATTCTTCTCAATGTCAGCCACAACTTGTCATGATCCACACAATAAAAAGCCTGTGAATAGTCAATAAAGCACGAATAGACATTCTTCTGGTATTCTTTACTTTCAGCCGGGATCCATCTGACATCAGCAATGATATCCCTGATGTCATGACCTCTTCTAAATCCTGCTTGAACTTCTGGCAGTTCCCTATCTATGTATTGTTCCAGCCATTTATAAATGATCTTCAGCAGTATTTTGCTTGCATATGGTATCAATTATATTGTTTGATTAGTCCTGCATTCAGTTGGATCACCCTTCTTAGGAATGGGAACAAATATGGACCTCTTCCAATATGTTGGATAGACAGCTGTCCTCCAAATTTCCTGTCATTGAGTGGTGAGTGCATCTGAAGCTACATCAACAACAATAACACACGGAAGTAGGAGCCATCTTCCTCCAATATGACTTGTGATAACCTAACTGAAAACGTCTTCAGAGAGCCCATTCACATATACCTCGGGCTCAGACTTCAAAATGCAATTGCTAGGGGCCAACAGCATATCCCCTGGTTGGGGGAAACAATTCAGCCTCTAACAGCAGTTTTAGTGTAACAAGAGAACCAGTGGCCTCAGTACTTAACAGCAAACCCTCCACAAACACCCAGCTGAACGCTTCCTCATTCAAGCCATCTGGAGTCCCCTGCAGCTGAGTTTCCCTCATGTACTACAAGGCCTTCCCTGATTTTCACCACTGCTACAGGTCAGCCTTTTGAATCAGATTGTCCTGAGTATTGTGTGTTAACAGATCTGCCCAAGCCTGATGACCACACATTGGGCCCTTTGTCTCTTTCTTGGTCCCAGGTAGCATGCTTCCTCTCTCCCTCCAGCAGCTTTCTTGCCGTACTCCCTGCTGCCTGCTCCTGAGGTCCGGGGCTCTCATTACAGTGAGCACCTGCTGCTGCAGGCCGGCCTCCTCGCGGGAACCAGGGATGGCCCTTAGCCCTCCCTCAGCAAGCCCATTTGTCAACTGCCTCACTCCCTGGCAGCACCTATTTTTATGCCAGCAATATTACAGCTTTCTCACATCAGCTTCTCTGCGTAACTCTTACTTAAATGTGGCTGCATTATCCTGGGAAGCTTCTCACCCCAGAATTATTTTGGAATGGCATCATTTCAAGCCTACTGGCCTGGAAAATGCCACGAGAATGGGAAGTTCTCGTCCATGTTACTTGTTCGAACATAAGTTTGCTTCACTGCACTTGCGTGATTAGCGTTAGTGAAACTGACTATTTGTGGCACGTCTTCACTAAATAACTCTTTAAACACAATTCCACTGTGTAAATAGTTTGATACAGTTAATAAGAAGAAAATAAACATAAGAAATTGGTGATATTAAAACACTTGGGTTTTATTGTTAGTTTAAGTTAAATATCCTCAGAGCCTGAAGTACAATTAAGTTCAACAGTTCACACCAGGGATGGTCACTTTCCTGACCAACAGCTTCGCAGGCATAACCACAACATGTTGACCTTTGTAGCATGAACTCTCGACATTTGCCTGGTCATGTCTGATAATCTCCACCTTGTTTCACATCTAATTATGAACACTCCACAAGACTCTCATATTCTTTGTCTGTAGCTTGCTAGTGGAGAGCACATATGTTAATAATGTCTTTTTAAGTTGCTGTTTAGGTATCTCTTTCTCCTGACAGCCTTGTGCATAAAAAACCAAATTGCTGCTGGGTTCTGCATCGCCTTCACAATTGTTATTATGCTTGAGTTCACTGTTAGAGCCACAGTGTCAGCCCATTTCATTGAGGGCTTCCTTCACTTTTGCAGACCCTTCATGTTGTTCAGCATGATGTCCATCTCCAACCTTCAATCCCTTCTGGTAACACATTCTGAGTTAGCACGTTAAAATGTTGGGAAATATTCTTCTGTAATTCATAGGCTTTGCACTGGCCCATTTTCAGAAGTAAATTGTCAGATGTTGGTCTAGAAACTCCACTGAAGTTATCCACCATTGTTGAGCCTATTTTTTACCTTAAAATCCATATGGTATAGCAACAGCAAAGCACCACTGTATGACAAACTGACCCAGAGATGGTGAAATTAAGGGCATAGCCTCAGTAAAAAAGGTTTTGAGCTATTCTGTAATTGTTTTCATGCCAACCTTGCTTCATTGCTCCTGAGAGCATTTCCTGGTGCATTCCAACACTTCAGTGCACCATATAGTGATATGTCTCCTTTGAAAATCTGCACAGCCATCTACAGTATGTACCTTGGAAAGTATATATTCAAATTACTTGTTGCTCTGTGCCATTGAGTTGGAACCAGTTCATAGCTGATCCCACAGCAGATTTTCAGAGATTGTAAATTACCTAGGAGGAGATTTACCAGCTAGTGGATTTGAATGGCTTACCTTAGGGTTGCTAATACAACTCTTTACCCTCTAGTCTACCAAAGCTCCCCTATGATAGCTCATAGAATAAAGATAAACTTTATGTATTTTTAAAAGTATCCCATACATTCTTATGTCTTATTCTCTTGCTCTTATTTTCATCAACTTTTGGTAGCCTCAGTTTTCTAACTCATCTTTTCATGTGGACAGACCATGAATTTGTCTTATGTTTGACATCTTAAAAAACTTGTTTTAAAAAATTACTTCTAGTATGGGTAATTGAAATTTCTTGAGTGCCTCATTTTATACATCATACATAAAAGGATGCTTTTATCCAAGACTCTTATGAGCACATTATTGGGTCAATTTGAGTAGAAATAATTTTTTTCTACTTCAAAGTGTTTGTCTTAGACTTAGAAAACAAAATGCATGCTTCAGATGTGCAAAGCACAAGAAAGAAGATGAGTTCATGTAAATGGATTTTAAAATGGATATGATGTTGATAGATTTTTATGTACTAAAAATTAAGGATAAAGACGGCATCAGATGTTGAAGTCATTGGGAGCTCTGGGACTTAAGAGTAAGGAGTTGCAGTGCCAACCCAAAGGTATGTGGTTTTTGAGTCCACCAGGTGCTCTGTGAGAGGAAGATGGGCAGTCTCTTCCTGAGTGATTTATTGCCTCTGCAAACTGTCTACAGGATCACATCACAGTGGGTTCCAACTTGACGGTGTGTAACGAGTGGTTGCTGTTGTTGTTGTTGTTAGGTGCTGTTGAGGTGGCTCCCACTCATACGTATTCTTACTACAGATTGAAACCCTGGCCCATCATTTGCTGTCTTCACAGACTCCACTGTGCTTAAGCTCGTTGGTACAGTCTCTGTGTCAATTCATCTTGTTAAGGGTCTTTCTTTTGATGACCCTCTACTTTCCCCAGCATAACATCTTTTTTCTAAGGACTGACTTCTTTTGATAACATGTTCAGAATATGTGAAATGAGGTCTCACTATTCTTGCCTCTAAGGATAGTGGTGGTGGTTGTGTACCGTCAAGTCAGAACTGACCCATAGCTTACCTTCCAGTGGGTTTTCAGAGGCAGTGATTTTTATGGGAGGAGGTTGCTCATCTTCCTTATGCAGAGCAGCTGG
Source organism: Elephantulus edwardii (assembly GCF_000299155.1). Classification (NCBI taxonomy): domain Eukaryota; kingdom Metazoa; phylum Chordata; class Mammalia; order Macroscelidea; family Macroscelididae; genus Elephantulus; species Elephantulus edwardii. The sequence continues at coordinate 8,651,057 of NW_006399779.1, read as the reverse complement.
TGAATTCGAACCTCATACCTTTGGGATTGCAGCACAGCTTCTTACTGAGGGGTATAAAAATAAGTTATCTTGATAATGAGATCATATTTTACTCACATGAAACTAGATATTCAGTTTGGGGTTTTTTTGTTTTTGTTTTTGTTTTTTTTTACTAACACCACATCCAAAGGCATTATTCTTCATTCTTTGTTCAGCTTTTATATGCATATGAGGCCATAGAAAATACCAAAACAGGCTCACAGTAATATCCTTTTTCTTTAGCACTTTAAAGACCTCCATTACAGCAGATTTGACCAGTACATCATTTGAGTTCTTGATTGCTGCTTCATGGAATTCCTCCCATTATCATATGAAGAACTGATGCCTTTGAATTGTGGTATTGGTGAAGGATATTGGATATACCAGGACAAAAAGAACAAACAAATCTGTCCTGGATGATTTGTAGCCAGAATGTTCCTTAGAAGCAATGTGAGACGTGGTCACATATGCTTTGGGCATATTATCAGGTATCAGTTCCTGAAGAAGGACATCATGCTTGATATAGGATCAATGAACATGAAGAAGATCTTGATGAGATGGATTGACACAGTAACTGCAGTGGTGAGATTAAGCATAGCAACAAGTGGTAGGGTGGCACATGGCCAGACAGTGTTTTCATCCGTATTGAAAGACCACTCTGAGTGGAAACCAACTTGACAGCACTTAACAGCAAATTGAAATACTGAACACCGATGACACTTTCTGAACTATCTGATATAGGATGTCCAGTGGTTATTTATCTGTTCTTATACTATTAGACATTGAACTCTGGTGATATAGTGAGTAAGTAATTGTACTGTCAACTCAAAAGGAGAAGGTTCAAATCCAGAAGTTTCTCCATGGGAGAAAGATGAGCAGCCTCCTCTGTGATTTATACTCTGAAAACTCACGGGAGAGTCAGTTGTAAAGCTACTCTGACTCAACTAGAGTGTGAGGCTGATACCTTTAGAGATTTCAAAGCATTGGACTCATTTAACACTTCTGACTTGTGGAGAACTTTCTTCTTTTTCCTTTTCTTCTGTGTCATTAAATACTCATTTTGTTGCTCTAACTCTAAACATTAAATATCTTCTATCTTTATCCTCTCTCTCTAATCTCATCTCTTCCAACAGTTTGCAATGCCATTTAAACGCTGGTGATTCTGAGATACTTAGATTCAGTCTCCACTCTAGTTGATTGCATTTCATGCCAGATGTTTCCATTTGGAGGTGTAACTGATGTCTCAAACTTAACAAATTTCAAATAAACTACTTATTTTCCTTTCTCAGGCTTGTTTATATTACAATAATTTATATCTACTCGTTTTCTTATGCTGAGCTCTTTGAAATTTCCTAAATTTTTCTTTTCCCCCCTTTATCTGTCCGAACGCTATGCCCAATTTATTCATAAGTCCTATTGATGAAGTTGTACCTTTATTTTTTACTTAGATTCTAAACCTATCCATTCACTTCTCAATTCTGCTATGACTACTCTAAGCATCTCCTGCAGTTGAGACAGAACTGTTCTTCCTGCTTCCATTTTGCTCCTGTCTAGAGCCCTTGTACCAGCTGCCCCTCCTGCTCCAGTTGTTCTTCCCATGACTTTCATATGGCTCATTTTCCCCCCATCTTGACATAAAAATTACAGTTGTAACTTAAATATAGCCTCCTAAGAAAGACTCAAATTCAACCTATGTAAATTTGTCCCATAGGTTGTCCTCTCATGTTAACTTACTTTAATTCTTTGCATTTACCATTGTCAGATCATCTCTATTTGTTGTTGATTATAAGTTACATAATAGCAATCAATTGTTTGTCTTGTCCATAGCTGTATCCCACATGCTCAGAATAGCTCTTGGCCTCCTGCAAATGCAGAAGCATCTTTACTGAATGGTCTGATCTCATTTGTTATGTTTATCTTCATTTAAAAACAGTGTATTAGCATTAAGTTTATTTGTTTAGTGCATTTCTTAGTTTTCCAGAACTGTCATAACAGGAATAATGCAAAAGGGTTAGCTTAAACAAACAGTAATTTATTTTTTCAAACTTTAGGAGGCCAGATGTCAAATTCAGAGTTTCTCTCATCTGAAGGAAGTTCCTTGTCTCACTTCAGTTTCTATTTCATTCCTCCTTGGTAATCTTCATGTGGTATGGCCTCTGTCTTCTCCCGTCTATATGTTCTTGCTTCTTTACACATCCTTCTCTTTTTTTTTTTTACTGTCAAAGAGATTCACTAAAAACATACCTAACACTAATACTGCCTCATAACTGTAACAAAGAAAATTCACTTATAAGTGAGATTATAACTGCAAATATAAGACTAGGATTTATAACACATATTTCCAAGGGTACAGTTCAATCCATGATAGTTCAACAGGAGTAATTTTCACTAGGTTATTTTCAAAGATTATTTTTTGAATGACATTTTCAATATAATGGTTTCAAGTTATGAGCAGAGCTGTTTGTATTTGTCGTTTTCTAGTTTTACTTTACTCTATGTGCATAAATTATTTTCTATCTGAGAAATTACTCATTGCTTACCAAACTTCCATTTTACATCTTTTTTATTATTAAGTCAATATATCAAATAAAAATATTATCTCAGCCTCTACTGCAGATAGAGGTGGACTCTGACATGAAAGTGGGAGTTACTTTATGTTAGTTACTCCACATAATATTCTTTCTGTTCACTTTACATAATTTTGGAGTTTATTTCCAAAAAAAATGGTAATTTTTGTGTTCTTATGGTCCTTCCTTTTGGTTGTGTATATGTGGTTTAGTGGAGCAGTAGAGTCAAATCATGAGTAATGGGTTTGAATCCTAGTTTTGCCACTTCTCTGATCTCTGGAAAGTATTTAACTTATCTGAGCTTCATCTTCCTCATTTATGGTTATTGGTACTTCATATGAGCATAGAGAGAATCAAGTGAGGGGATACATTTGTAAAAACTCATTGGACTGCATATTTAAGGTTTGCATATGTGTGTGTTTTATTGAAATTTTAATGAAAATTTACAGAAAACTTGGATTTCCATTCACTTATTGTTGCACATTTTCCTCCCTATTTCCTCTACTTCACTTTTCTCTTTAAAAATATTTTTTCATTGTTGCACAGTTTCTTCCCTCCCCCCACTCCAGTCCATTTTGCTATGTACCTCTTTTTCAGCACTGTTGTCATGCAAATAATATCTAAACATATATTCCTTTGAAACAGTTCTTTCCCTCATCTGTTTTAATGTAGGTACATTATTTATCCCTTCTTTTCTCAGTCCCCCCCCCCAACCCCCAGGTCAGTCCTGTTTTACAACAGTGGCATTATGGAGTATTTAACCTTTTGTGACTGAGTTATCTCACTTAGCATAATGCCCTCCAGGGTCACCCATTTTGTATAATCTTCATGAGTTCCTTGTTTTTCAGTGCTGCATAGTATTTCATTGTGTTTATATACCACAGCTTCTGCATCCATTTGTTTGTTGATTGGCACTTGAGTTGTTTCCATCTCTTTGCAATTGTGAACAAAGCCGTGATAAACATGGGTGTGCATATATCTATTTGGGTGACAGTTCTGGTTTCTTTATTCCCAGTAGTAGAATTGTTGGGTCAAATGGTATTTCTATTTCCAACTTTTTGAGAAAGTGCCATACTGCTTCCCATAGTGGTTGCACCATTTTACACTTCCACCAGCAGTGAATAAGGGTTCCAATATCTCCACAACCTCCCCAGCATTTGTTGTTTACTGCTGTGTTGAACTTTGCTATTATTACTGGCGTGATACATCTCATTATACCTTAGTTTAAAGCAAGCAAACAAACAAATGAATAAACAACAAAAAAGCCTGACAAAACAAGCAAATCCATGACCATTGAGTTGATTCTGACTAATAGTGATCCTGCAGGCCAGAGTAGAACTGCCGATAGAGTTTGCAAAGTTGTAAATACTTACAGGAGCAGATTGCCATGTCTTTCTGCATAGGAGCATCTTGTGGATTTGGACCACTAATGTTTTGTTTAGCAGCTTAGAGCTTGGTCACCTTGCCAACTGCATTCCTTGACATAAATAAGCCTTCACTGCTATTGAGTCTATGTCAACTCATGATGACCCTTCATTATATTTCTAAGGCTGTAAATCTTTCCTGGAGAAGATTCTCATCTTTCTTCTTCAGAGCAGCTGGTAAATTTGAACTATTTATCTCTTGGTTCACAGCTTGACACCTAACACCAACATAGACAATACATAATGAGAAGTAGTGCCATAACAGTGCTAAAATAAGCGCTACATAAATGACAGGAGGAGGGGAAAACAATGACACAGTCTACCTTTTGTAATACAACTATCATGTCTTTAACTAAAAAGATAATTCTTGGGAAACATTTATAGATATTTGAATTTTAAAATTCAGAATCTGAGAAGAATATACACCATAATGACAGGTTGAAATGGTCTCTTCTAGTTTCTGGATCCATGAGCATGCCATATATATACCCTTATAGCCCAAAAGTTACAACTACTGATGCAAACGGATGTAGTTCTGCTCCTTTTGAGGAACAGAATTAAAGTTTGAGAATCAAATCCCAACATTGCACTTTTCATTTAAAATTGAGTATCAGCATCCTCCTTTTGGGGATGATGAATAAAGGAATAGTTACTCAGAAATGGAGTCGTGATTGTTTAACCTTTGTTAACAAAATGTTTGTGGCCAAAGTTACATGTGTGACTTACCTGAGGCCCCATGAAGCTCCCTCAGGACCCTGGATCCCTCTCTAATTAGAAAGGTTTTTCTTGCCTGTTTCTGACATGCCATCCCCACAGATTTTTTTCCTTTTCTAACCCCTTGTCCCTTCGTCCCCAAACATATTCAGTCTGCCCATGTGGAAGCAGTTCCTTCTGTCATTTGGGAGGTGCCAATTTACTTCTGTGAGAGACAGACTGGTTTTCCCATTAAACTGGCAACTATCCTGGACTTTAAAAAGCAGCTGTGTAGTTGCCAGCTGACCTGCTTTCAACCAAACAGCTGCTGTTTAAAGTCACAGATAGAGTTTGTAAATCCTTGGGCATTGAGAGCCTCTTTCTGTAAACGTGTGGTTGAGAACAGGATATGCCCAGGTTATGGACCATGTGCTTCTTCCACTTTTGAGAGAATCACAGTAGATAAAGTTCCATGCTGACTAGCCTAACAAACTCACTTGGAGATCAAATAGATGTATATATATGTGTGTATATTCTTTGAGAATTGTGTGAATCTGGTTCCTCTCCTCCTTTGCTGAAGGGAAATCCTTTCAGTTGCTCTTAGGACTAAAATTAGTGAGCTTCCCTGAGAGTAAACCCTCTCCCTTCCAAGTTATTTTGGAAGGTAGTGAGAATCTAAATGGAAATCTTTTTTTTGTGTGTGGAATATGTTATTGATGGCATAGTTGTTGGTGTGGGAGAGAGGATGCCCAGTGGTACAATCCCCCCTACACAGACAGACACATGCACACACCCCCTCACATGGAGTGACCGGAGTGCCTCTAACTATGGATTTAGATATCTTTATTTCTGTTTTTGTGAAATAAACTCTAAAAACCATAGAATAAACTCCATTTATTTTTGCTCCTTTTACCTCCTCACCTGTACAGTGCACAGTAATTTAGCTCCCCAGGACAGCTTTTAAGATTCTAATCTTGTTCCTGTCCAGCACTTTCCTCACAGCGGTAAGGAAGGGGCCAGCGTTCCTCCACTATTGTATATAAGGACAATCCCTTCTTGGAAATAAGAGCATTGTTTATGTTGAAATTCCCTTAGCTTAGCTGAACCTTCGATTATATCGCCCATTCAGATAACCAGATTTCTACCCCCTGTGGTCTGTTTCCATTCTTAGAGAATTGTCAACAATTTATTTCTGCTCGGGCGATTATTTTTGTGAGTGAGAGTAGGAGAGGCATCTGGGAAGATTTTGATAACTGAGTCATGTATACAAAACTATAGGCACACTTTGCAAAGATACATTGTGAGAAAAGATACATCCTGAAGAAAAGAAAAAAAAAGCAAGTTGAACTTACTTGCTGCTGGAATGATATTTATGAGCATTTTATTGATACAGATTGAATGGTTAACTTGATTCCAGATATCATGGAAAACACCTTTATTTGTAGTTTATATTATTATTACTATTTGAAAACATCTAATGTCAGTTTAAAAAGAATTAATTTGGTCCCACTTTCTGCAAAAGTAAGATGAATTTAGAAGTCAACTGTTTAGACTGAAGAGTACTTTATTTAAGGGAAAATTTTATTGATGACATAAATCCCCTACCAAAAATAAATTTGTTACTAATTTTTATATTTTATTTCATTCATGTGTTTATTTTTTAAAGATTTCTGTTCAGAAACAATAAACATATAACTTGTTTGCTTAATAGCAAACACTTCTGATTATGCATGCTCAGAAACTGAGGAAACAATGCTTTGACACTGTAATTCCCATTGCTGAATATTTACAAGGACAGAATATTCAAAACAAAGGCACTTATTTTTTTTATTTTGTTAAGTTCCATGTATATGGCATTGTGTACGAAATGCACAAAAAAGACATTTTCTTATCTGTTCCTGTTATATTAGAGAAGTTCATGCCCTGCTCTTAGCATTTTCCAACACAGCTGTAGAGTAGTTTAAAGCCTATTTTTTAAATAAGTGATGCTCAATTTGTCTTTGATGATCCGGATGATTCAGGTGAGATGGGAGCACGGTCGGGCCCTAATTTGCATAAAAATTAATCACAGAAAAATGTAAATTGATAAAATTTTGCCTGGCTTTTTCCCCCTATTTGAGAACCCGTGGATGGCTCCCAGAAGCAATCATCTCAGTATGGGGCCGCATTGGATGCTGGACAAATGATCACATTTGTGTTGAATACTCGCTCATTTAAATGTCAGCACTGATGGGGCGGTACATCAGTAGAAAAAATGAAAAATAAATACACAGCAGCTGAAGACTATCAAATCCATGGGCACTCTTTAGAGATACATGATCTAATGTGAAAAAATTGCAGATTAATTATCCTTTTTTTGAAAAATGGTAATTGTTTTAGTATCACACCAGAAAAATAATCTGCAATTTATTTGGAATCAAACAAAAAACCAGTAATGTTAAATACGTCATTACATCATTGTGTTTATTAGAAGCCTGCAATTAATTCCTAAGGCTCCTTCGTGTTTAAAGCTGCATAAAATGAAACAAAAGAATGTTGCTATTAATTTCCTAACAAATGCTTATCTTTCAAATCAGTCTGACTTGTGTGAAAAAGGAGGCAATGTTGTGAAGTTTTGTGAGTATTGTATATTTACGTAATTTCATTGTGTTGCTAAAATACTCACAGGTATTATTTCATTTGTGAGGTTACAATTTAAAGGTTTTTGTTCAAGATTGGGTAGCTTTCCCTTACCTTTGAAGATGTTCTGTAGAAGTGTCTTCTCAACACAAAATCCTTGATGGAAAACATCAGCAGTGCACATTTGGAAGGGAAATAGAAAAAAAACAAAACAACCCATGAGATCTGAGAAACAAATATTTTTAACTACGTTTAGTACTCCATTAAGAATTTTTAATATTTGCTATCTTGAGAAAAATAAGGTCCTGGAATTTTCTGAAGTAAAAATACATATGAGCAATGTCATTCTCTCACAAAAAAAATGGGTAAAGGGCGTCTACTGTTATTACTGTTATTTAGCAGCAGTTATAATTCATTTCTCTTTGCTCTGAGTAGTTCCCCAAAGTTGGTAATTCCCAGCAGCATTGGTGTTCTCAGTATGCAGTTTGTGTACAACCTTCCAGTCCAGACAGAGATTATTTTCTTTCTTCTTTCTCTGTGACTTTAGCATAGATTTGAAATGCTTAAAATGCTGGACACATCTTAATTAGCCAGGGAAGACAAAGTTAAAACCCAGCCTTTCCACCTGCTGACTTAAAAAACTCCCGCTGAATTGAAGTTAATGTAAACAGAAGTCGATTGTAGTGGCATGCTAAAAATATATCGAGACGCTTGAAATCTACTGTTGTTTGGTATCAGAGTTGCTTTGTAGCTAGCTGAGATGACAGCCTTAAAAATTAAATTGCCAACACCTAGAAACCATATCTATTTTTGCAATAAAATTCATCAGATAAGAATAACTAACATTATAGACCACATACTGTTTATAGTATTTAAGAAGCACTTCCAGAGTCCTGACTTGGACAGTGACAGTGAACTTGACAGTGTCCTGTTTACTTTACACATGAGAGATGGTTAATTTTTATAAGAACTCTCTGTAGTAGGTAGTCTTATTATCCCAAGAGTAGCATGCCCAAGGTCACCCCACTAGTCAGTCTGTGGTGAGCCAATTGAATCTCAGGGGGTTGGCATCTGAGTGCTCACTCTTAACCACTCCACTCTGCTGACAAATGCCTAGTGGGCACATGCACCTCTAGGTGCCAGGTGGCAACCTGACAAGAAAACAGTGCTTTATTTTGTTGAATTTAGAATTTTCCTTTTATAACTGAAGCTTGGCTCAGTTTTGATCTCAAGTGCATATGTAATACTTACATTTATAATTTTCATTTGCATAAGAATCTTACTTTTAACAATTTACATTTTATGATCTTTTCAGCCTGAGTTAAAGAATTTGCTCTTTGGCTGCTTCAAAAGAACTCATTAACAAATAGTCACTATTTTTTCTGGGTAATGTTGTTACTTTTGACATGAATCATGGAAGACATTAAAAAAGATCCTTTTCCAAACTGATAGAGTTAATTATCAGGTCTATGGGTCACCATTTATTTTTCTTTTCCTTATATGTCTCATTGGCTCACTTTAGGGAATAATTTTTCCTCACTGGTTCATTCATGCATTCATTCATTTATCAAAGGGTCCTAAAATTTGCAATACTGATGTAAAAGCATTTTAGAGGATCTCAGTATGACTAAAACTTGACTCAATGGAAAACTTTTAAAAATTATTATAATTTACTCAAGGCACATTTACTTTCTCTTCATTGTTCCAGCTCTGCCCAGCACCATTGTGAACATCCATAGAAAATAAGTAGCTATAACAGACCCTATATCTAACCCCTGACCCCCTAGACAGAGCTGTCCTTGCTCACATTTTCAGTACCAGCAACATCCTCTGTTCTTAGGGGAACAGAAATGCAAAGAAGGCAGATCCTTCGTCTATAGCAAGTTTAGAGCTATTTGGGCAAGAGGTCCTGAGGTCTCACAGTATAGTATAGTATAGTATAGTATAGTATAGTATAGTATAGTATAGTATAGTATAGTATAGAATAGTAATAGTAATAGTAATAGTAATAGTATAGAATTGGGAGAAGTTCATGAACTCCAGGTAGGCACATCTTCATTCCAGAGACTCTATGTCCCCTGGGGCCAAACAAATCTGAAATGGGGCTAAAATGAGGCTTACAGAATAAGGGTCCACTTGACTGGGCCTGTGAGTGGTACTGAATTCTACTAGAATTTATTGAATGAGAACTGTCAGACAGGATTCTAGGCAATAGGAACACACTGAAAGGAAGTAATACCTGTGGAACTTCCAGTCTAATGAACACTAACAAACATTTGGTTCTTTTATGTACTTACCAGGAATGATTGGTATGGAAAGCAAAATACAAATATATATTAGTTTAAAAAAGGCAGCACTGAAAATTTTAAGCATAATGTATTTATAATTTTACAACTACTTTTCATAAAAATAAAGAAGTTTCTAAAAAAAACAAAAAAACCCTACCTCCAGAATCCAAAGTTAAAATGTCTAGCTGGAAAAGGATACATAAATATGAATGATAAATTTTCTCTCATTTTTTTTTACCCTAAGAAACTCCTTTCAGAACACACAAAGTGACCTTTGTAACTTATTTTGAAGATTATGTATTAGTTTCTTGTGGCTGCTGGAACAAGTTTTCACAAACTGTGGTTTGAAACAATAGAAACTTACTCTCTCACAGTTCTGGAGGAGACCAGAAGTCTGAAATCAGGATCACTGAGAGGAAATAAAGGTGCAGATAGGGTCCAAAACTCTCCAGAGAACCTAGAGGAGAATTGGTTTCTGTCTCTTTGGGCTTCTGTCAGCTGCCAGCATTCTTTCACCTCCCCCCCTCCCCCTTTCCTATTCTTGCCTACACCATCACACTGCCTTCTTTTCTTCTTTGGTGTTAAATTTCCCCCAGACTCTTATTTCCTCACTGTGTGTTGCCTTCTATTAGGAACCAACTCACAACTGTCCCTCCAGAGAGTTTTTAGCAGCTATAAATTTCATGGGAAGAATCTAGATTGTTAATCTTTTTTTCCCTCAGAGCAACTGATGTATTTGGATTGCATGCCTTTGGGTTGGCAGTGCAATTCTTCACCCACTAGGCCACCAGAGCTCCCTGATGTGAATATATCACTGGGAGGGACATTAGTGACCTTACATTATTATGGTCTTTATGGAGCTACACCGCTAAACCAAAGCGGCTGAATCTTTTGTGGTATGAACCTACTTTGAACTCTGCAGGAGAACGGTGTTCAATCTTATTGTTAGCAGCAACTGTTTGTTAGCTCGCTAGTTGCAGATGGAGGGTTGCTATGAGTCAGAACTGACTTGATGGTGGCCAGTGAGGGAGTAAGTACCCTTTGAGTTAAGTCTTGCAATGGTCTTGGTCAAATAAAGAAATTTTTCATTTTAGTGCATATAACTAAACCGGTAGTAATGGAATGTCAAGACCTTGTTATGAGGTATCTTTTTGAGTAAAGAGCATTTAAAAAAAATATGGCAAATTATACCATGCAAGTTACGTGTCATGCTCTGGTGGCCTAGTGGGTGAGAAGTTGCTCTCCCAACCCAAAGGAAAGTGTTTTGAATCCACCAGATACTTCACAAGATAAAGATGAGCAGTTACCTCCTCTGCAATTTACAGCCCTGACGACTCACTGGAGGGTCAACTATGAGTAAGTTCCAATTCAGTGGCAGTAAGTTGGGAGAGAACAACAACTATATATTTTTAAGGAAATTTTCATGCATTTATTTAAATCACATTTCAAATTTAAGAATTAAAGAATTAGAACAGCAATATGTGAGACATAAGAACCCAGAATTTACCAGCTAGATTTTAAATTTAGTCCCTATCCATGTAGTTAATATATCTGATTGACCAGGCAAGTGCTTGGGTATCCCACTTCTTGCTAATTGATTACTTGTTCCACAGTTCCTAAAATATCCCCATTATCCACATGATAACCTGCATCACATGTGCTTGTTCCCCTGGTCCATTGTATTTACCATATTAGGAATTCTTAGAAACAGAAGCAGTCTCAAGTTCTCCTTGGCTTTCTGAAATGCAGCAGTGCAAATGTAGGTGCTGACAGTGTCTTGGATGACACTTCCCAAGAGCAATTTTAAATAAATCATCCTTGTAGTTACTTGATAATATTTGTGGATTTTCTTTTGATATTTATTCCTTTCCCTGTAATTCTTATATCATTACCTCTCACCAGATAATTTCCTTTATCATTTTTTTTGGATTCTTTTCCTTATTATTATTTCACTCTTAGTTGCTTGATCTTCTTTTATCTTTCTCCTGGAATTGTTTGATGGAGAAAGAAACACTACTTATAGTATATGCTCTACAGACTTTAAAAGCCATCTGAGAAACCATTCCTGAAAGCAGGGAGTTCTGAGGCCACCTGTGGTGACCTGTGGGTAAGGATTTTCACTGCCAACCCAAGTGTAGGTGGTTCTATTTCACCAGCTGCTCTACTGGAGAATGATGGGCAGTCTCCTCCTGTGGTGTTTTACAACCACGGACAACTTACTGACAGATCAGCTAGGGGTTAGTTCTGACTCCACAATTATAAGTTGAGTTATTCCTGAAAAACGATTATGCACTTCCTCATAAGTGCCAGTAATAGTGATGTTTTAACTATGTACAATCACTTACATACTCAGAGAGTTTCATCCTCAAGTTGGGCAACTGAAGCCCTTAACAAAGATTTTAGGCGACAGAAAACTCTACTTATTGGAAGTTTCTGTGCCCCAAAATTTCAAAGGTTCTTATATTGATTGGGACTGACTGGGTTCTATAATACTGGCTGACTAAGATATCTGTTTCAGAATGAGTTTGTGTGAGCTTTGTCCCTGTACTTCCCATTCGAGGCATTCTGTGGTCTTCCACACAGTACATGAATCAAAGATGTCCTGAGGAGCTCTGAATGCAGCAAGGTGGCCTGCTGAGTAAACTGCTCCAGCTGGACCTTGTCAGGTGCTTTTTATGTGTTTGTGTGTGGGTGTTGGTGTGGAGTGGGTCTTCAGAAAGGTTCTGACATGCTCATTATCGGTGACTCTCACTGACATAGAACATAAGACATGTTTAGGGCTCTAGCACATGAATGCTTCACTGCCTAACCTTGTATGTAATATATATGTTTGTTATTATTATTTTGTTGTTGTTGTTATGCATTGTTAAGTTGGAACCAATCCATAATCGACCTCAAGGAGCACCTGCATTGCAGTCTTCCCAGACATATTTGTCTATTCTTTTTAAAATCTCAGAGCACTAGAGAGAATCAAAATTCTGTAAGAAAGTGTATGTGTTAAATTACATAACAAAGACTTTGAAATAGGCTTACACAGAAAGCATTTTTCTTTAACATAAAAGTTTATACCTACTATATGGCTAGTAGGTAGCTCTGTCATTCTTAACAGGAAGTGCTGGTGGATTAGTGCTAAGGAGTTTTGATGCCAAGCCAAAGATGCATTGTTCAAATACACCAGCTGATCCTTGGGACAAAGAATGGTCATTCTCCTCCTGTGCAATTTATTCCTCCTGAAAATCCACTAGAGATTTAGCTATGACCTGACTCAGTTGTACATAACAACGACAATAACAACAAGATGCATCCGAATAAAATAAAGTGTAGTCTTCCTGTGTCATCCACAAAGCCATTGCCATGTTTGAGGCCATTGTTAGAGTCACTGTGTCAGTCCATCTAATCCAGAGTCTTCCTCTTTGTTGCTGACCCTTAACTTTACCAAACACACCCTTCTCTCGGGACTCATCACAGCTAATAACATGTGCAAAGTATTTCAGAAGTGTTTTTCTATCTTTACATTTGCAGAACATCTGACTATTTCTCACAGTACCTGGCATATTCAGTATTCTTTGAAAATGTCATAACTCAAATGTGTCACTTCTTCATGTTTCCTAATTCATTTTTCAGTTGGGCCAGACACATTTTTCAAGGTAAAAATATTTGTTTTGTAGCACTTTTTTAAAAAAAAATTATTTTATTAATTTTAATGAATGTTTACAGAGATTTTGGATTTCCATCCATTCATTGTTGTTTTCTCCCTGCCCACCCCTCCCCCCACCCCAGTTCGCTCTTCTCTTTGAAAAGTAAAAGAAAATTTCTTTCATTGGTAAACAGTCTCCCCCCACCCCCGACCAGTACACTCCACTATGCAACCTTCATTCTGGACTCGTCATGATCGTAATACCCAATCATATATCACTTTTAAACTGTTCCCTTCCTCATCTGTTTCAATGCAATATACATAATTTATCCAATTTTTCTTAGTCTCACCCAAACGCTGATGTCAGTCCCATTCTACAACAGGGGCACTATGCAGTATTTGTCCTTTTGTGACTGAGATATTTCACTCAGCATAATTTCCTCCAGGGTCACCCAGTTTGAATAATATTGCACGAGTTCCTTGTTTTTCAATGGAGCGTAGTATTCCATTGTGTGAATATACCACAGCTTCTCTATCCATTCATTTGTTGTTGGGCACTTGGGTTATTTCCAACTCCTTGCTATTGTGAACAAAGCTGCAATAAACATGGGTGTGCATGTATCTGCCTGAGTGACAGTTATGGTTTCTTTAGGGTATATTCTCAGTAGAGGAATTGCTAGAGGCCTTTTGTGGTAGATATGCCCAATGTAATATGTCTTTTGAATTTTTTACTGCTGCTTTATAGACATTGGTTGTGTACATCCAAGTGAAATGAAATTTTTGACAATGTCGTACGTGTTTGTTTATCCTGATGTTTATCAATCTACTTGTGAGAATTTTTGTTTTCTTGATGTTGAGGTGTAATCCATGCTGATGGTTGTACTTTTTCTTCTTATCACTACATGTATCAAGTTTTCTTTAAGCAAGCACTTATGTTATTACATACTGCAGGCTGTTAAGGAGTTTTCTTCCAATTCTGATGCTATTTTTTCCTCAATATAGTTCATATCCTTTTATTATTTCCAAAAAGAATACTGATTGAATAAACATGATGAAGGGATATAGCCCTGGCTTACACTCTTCCTGATTTTAAGTTATGCAGTATCTTCTTATTCTATTTGAATGACTGACTCTTGTCCTATGTACAGGTATTGTATAAGGGAGTGTTCTGGAATTCCTGTTCTTCATAATGTTATCTATAATTTGTTATAATCCACATATCATTAAAAATGTTTTTGTATAGCCAATAAAATACAAGTTAATATCTTTCTGCTATTTTCTGCTTTCTGTCAAGATCCATCTGATATTAGCAATGATATCCTTTCTATACCTCTTTTGAATCTGACTTGAATATCTTTAAGTTCCCTACTGATGCATTGCTACAGCAGATTCTAAGTTATCGTCAGAATAGTTTTACTTGTAGATGATTATAATTGAACTCTCAAAAAAATCACTGCTGTTGAGCTGATTCTGACTCATAGCTATTCTAATTCATTGTGTTTATGAGGTTGTAAATCTTAATGAGAGGAGAATTCCATCTTTCTTCCACAAAATTATTGATGGTTTCAAACTTCTAGAGAGATAGTCTTTGATTTTGCAGTTCCACTCTTTATAAACTACATCTTAAGAGATCCCTGCTGCCACTCGACCTCAAGATCATTCATTATATTATTTGATAATTTTCATATTTTTAGGATAATCTCTTCTTGGGAAATTTTGAAAGATGGAGAAGATATTGAAATTGCAATGATTTCATCTTGCATGGGCCCACAGCCAATACCCTTGGAACCAGCAGTCGGGAGATTGGGAGATGTGTATCTTTGGGAAAGTCTGCTCTCAGGGGTCTCTCAAAATTACTGAAGAGCAATAATATCTGTTAGTTTGACAATTAAGGTGTGCCTGATTCAAGGCACAGTAATTCCAATCATCTCTATGCATCTGAGAGTTGGACAGTGAATAAGGATGACAGGAGAAAAATTGATCCATTTGAGTTGTGATGTTGGAGAAGGAGAAGTCTTGGAGAAAGTACAATCAGAATGTTCCTTAGAGGCAAAGATGATCACGCTTCTTCTCATATATTTTGGACATGTTATTAGGAGATACTATTCCTTGGAAAGGGACATCATGCTTGGAAAAGTGGACAATTGGTGAAGGACAGGACAACTCTCAATGTATAAATAAATATATAAAAATGATACAGATAGAACAGAGTTCAGATCTCTTGTTCATAGAGTCAATTTGAGTCATACTCAGTTTGACTCAATGGCATTTAAATTGTTCTTAAATGTCATCATCATTTAAGTAGGTGGCACTCTTCTAAATACTTGGCAGAAATGAGTGAGTGGTCATTGGTCAACATTGCCTTTATTTAATGAAATGTTTCAATTGACAATCATGTTGTTATTGTGCACCATTGAGAAGGAACTGACTTATTCATAGCTGACCCACTAGTGGGTTTTCAGAGGCAGTAAATCATGTGGGAGATTGGCCATCTTTCTCCAAAGGAGCACCTGGTGGATTTGAACTGTATGCTTTTGGATTGGCAGTGCAATGACTTAACCAGTAAGCCACCTGAGCTCCCTAGAACCTTGCATTTCACTAATGCATTTTAGTGCAATTTAGTCTGCTTTCTTTAGTACCAGTTCTTGATCATATGCTAGCTAACTCCTGAATTTGTTGACTATTGATTGGTTATTTTGGTACTCTGGATTGATTACTCAGGTTGTACTAAGAAATCTGGAGGATAACGTACCTGGCCAAGTGCCCAGAAGAAATCCATATTTATTTCCATTCCAAAAAGAGGTGACCCAGCAGAGTGTGGACATTATCAAACAATATCAGTAATATCACATTCAAGCAAAATTCTGCTGAAAATTATCCAAAAAAATGATAGGAGCAGTACATTGACAGAGAACTACCAGAAATACAACTGGTTTTGGAAGAGGCCCTGGCACTAAAGGCATTATCGCCAATGTGAGAGAAATCTTAGCTGCAAGCAGACAGTACCAGAAGAATGTCTATCTGTGTTTCATTGACTATGCAGAGGCATTTGACTGTGTGGTTCACAACAAATTGTAGCTGATCTTGAGAAGAATGGGAATCCTACAACAAGTGATTGTGCTCATGTAAAACCTATACTTGGACAAGGAAACAGACATCAGAACAGAGAAAAGCAACACTGTTGTTTTTATATGTCATCAAGTCAGTTAAGACTCCTAGTGACCCTATGTACATCTCTGAAGCCTGCCCTGCCCTGAGCCATTCTCACTGACTCTGACATCTACCCCCCTCCTTTGCCCCAGTTACTGTATCATTCTATCTTATCTGGAGTCTTCCTCTCTTATGATGTCCCTCCACTCTTCTGAGAATGTCTTTCTCCAAAGACCTCTTGGCCATGTGCCCAAAGTATGTGAGACAGGACTTTAAAATTCTAGCCTCCAAGGAAAAATTCACCCTTTCCAAAACAGATATGTTTGTTTTCTTGGTGGTCCATGGTATATGTTCAAGACTCTTCTCTAGCATCACAACACAAAGGCATCAATTCTTTTTTTGTCATCCTTAGTCATTATCCAGCTTTCTGATGCATAGTAAATAATTGTGAAGACCATGGCCTGGATCAGGAATACCTTAGTTTCTATACTGACATTGTTGCTTCTCAGTACTCTGAAGAAATCCCTGATAGCCAATTTTTCCAAATGTAATTAATCTTTTGATTTCCTGACTGCCAGTGCCAAGAGTGTTGATTATGGAGCTGAGAAAACTGTAACTGTTAACAACCTCAGTCTCTTCTCCATCTATCATGGTGCTAGCAATTGGCCCAGTGGTAAGAATCTTTGTTTTCTTCATGTTGAGCTTCAATCCACATTGAAGACTAAAGTCTTTGACCTTTCTCAGCTGCATGGCTCTAAAACAGGTATGGAGTGCATTAGGGATGAGTCCTGTCTCCATACTTTTTCAATTTGTATATTCCATCTGGTGAAGTCCATGTGTATAATCACCATTTATGTTGTTGATAAAAATTATTTACAATGAAAAATCATTGGTGATCTAAAATTCTGTCATGTGATTGCTGACATAATTTCTTTTATGAAGGATTCATTTTGTCACTAGTGATGAAACTGAGGAGGATCTGAAGTGCTTGCTGCAAAAGGTCAAGGATTTTAGCCTTCAATGTGGATTGAGGCTCAATATCAAGAAGACAAAGATTCTCACTGCTGGACCAATTGGCAGGATGGATGGTGAAGAGATTGAGATTGTTAACAGTTTTAGTTTGCTTGGCTCCACAGTAAACACTCTTGGCACCAGTAGCCAGGAAATGAAAAGACATATTGTGATGGGAAAATCTACTGTCAGGGACCAAAGTACTGAAGAGCAGTGATGTCAGTCTGGAGACTAAGGTGTGCCAGATACAGACCATGGTCTTTACAATCACTTGGTGTGTGTCAGAGAGCTGAACAATGACTAGGGAGGATAGAAAGATAATTCATGCCTTTGAGCTGTGGTGTTGGAGAAGAATATTGAATGTACCATGGACTGCTAAAAAAAAAAAATAAACAGGTTCATCCTGGAGAGGGTTAAACCAGGCTGTTCCTTGGATACAAGGATTCTGAAGCTTCATCTGACATACTATGGACATTTTCCAAGGAGGGACTGGTCTTTGGAGAAGGACATCATTCTTGGGAGGGTCGAGGGACAGTACAGAAGATGAAGACCCTCTATGAGGTGGATTGATTCAGTGACTAGGATAATCAAGGTAAGTGTATGTTGGAGACAGTGAGACTGGCACAGGATAGAACAGGGTTTAGGGTTGTTGTACATAGGGTTGCTATGAATCACAGGCGACTCAACAGCACATAAAAACAACGACAACAACAATAGTGATTCTTATTTCCAATTGTCACATTCCAATTTCAAATAATTATTAGTGCATCTTGATTACATGTTTAATTATTTGGTATTGCAGGAGCTGGTAAAATTTTTAATTTCTTCATCAAGAGCCTTAAATGATGACAAAATGTATTTTAAATAAATAACTTGCTAGATATATAGCTATGAATCCATCTTTATTCTGGCTAGACCTCTTGCTCTTTTCTCAGTTAACAAGTTTAAAAATTTACTATGGATTGGACTGTGTCCCTTAAAAATACTTGGTGAATAAAAGATATACAACCATGTGTTTGCTAAATAGTACTTGTTTAGGAATGTTGTTGTTATGTGCTGTTGAGTCGCTTGTGACTCATAGTGACCCTATGTACAAGAGCCCTAAAACCTGTTGTATCCTATGCCAACCTCACCTTCTCTGACACACTCACTCATACCACCCTGATCACAGAATCGATCCATCTCATTGAGGGTCTTCCTCTCCTGCACCGTCCCTCCACTCTGCCAAACATAATGTCCCTCTCCAAGGAAGTCCCTACTTGCAACATGCCCAAAGTATGTCAGACGAAGCTTCAGAATCCTTGACTCCAAAGAAGCCGGACTGGATTCACCTTCTCTAGGACAAACCTGTTTGTTCTCCTAGCAGTCTATGGTATATTCAACACTCTTCTCCAGCACCACAGCTTAAAGGCATCAATTCTCTTTCTATCATCCTGAATCACTGTCCAACTCTCTGATGCATAGCATGTAATTGAGAAGACTATAGCCTGCATCAGGTACAACTTAGTCTCCAGCCTGAGGTCATTGCTCTTCAGTACTCTGAAGAGGTCCCTGATAGCTGACTTTCCCAGTGCAATTCGTCTTTTGATTTCCTGGCTGCTGGTACCAAGAGTGTTGACTGTGGGGCCAAGAAAACTAAAACTGTTAACTATCTCAATCTCTTCACCATCCATACTGATGCTGACAATTGGTCCAGTGGTGTGAATTTGTTTTCTTGATTTTGAGCTACAATCCATATTGAAGGATGCAGTCCTTGACCTTCTGCTGGGAATAGGGTCTTTAAAAATGTTATAGATTGATATGAAGTCATGCTGGGTTTCATAATTACAGTGAATCCTAATCTAGTTTGATTAATGTCTTTATAGGAGAGAATAAAAGAGACTCAGAGATAGAGAAAAAGGGAAATGGTCATATGAAGAAGGTGGCAAGGATGGGATTACATTGCAGCCCCAGGCCCAGGAATTCCTGGGCCACCAGAAGCTTGGACAGACAAGATAGGACCTTTCTCTAGGGGCTTTGGAAAAAGTATGATACGGCCACAACTTGTCTTCTGTTATTTAAACCATACATATGGTCCATTGTTACAAAAACTTTGAGAAACTAATACATGCTATTTATATAATAGCCAGTTGTTGTTGTTGATTGCCTAAGAGTAGAGCAAGACTCATAGTGACCCTATGAACAAAAGGCCTGTAGCCCCTCTACCTACAACTATCAGCATTTATCAAAGTTCATTGAGTTTCCAGAGGCAAGTTGTTCAGTAAGTGG
This sequence comes from Elephantulus edwardii, assembly GCF_000299155.1. Classification (NCBI taxonomy): domain Eukaryota; kingdom Metazoa; phylum Chordata; class Mammalia; order Macroscelidea; family Macroscelididae; genus Elephantulus; species Elephantulus edwardii. Next base: position 8,631,382 of record NW_006399779.1, on the reverse strand, counting down.
ATACCACTCAGCCAGAGACGTTATTATTCCTTGATATTTCTTTTTTCTTTCACCGTCCTTACCATCCCATACCCCATTTCTCTCATTCGTACACAATCCATTTATTCTGCATAAATTATCCTACACTACATTTTCTTTTTATTAACTAAAGCTTATAGTATTTGCTTCCTTATGTAACTGGCAGTTGTTGTGTGCCATCGATTAGGAACCAGCTCATAGCTGACCCTTTAGCAGGTTTTCAGAGGCAGGAAATCGCACAGGGGCAGCCTATCTTTCTCCCTCAGAGCTGCTGGCCTTTGGGTCAGCAGTGCAGTCCTTACCACTGGGTCACCAGAGCTACTCCTTTTCATTCTTCTTAAATAGAGCTATTTACCTTTTTTTCACTACATATGATAGTAATTTGAAAAAAAAACACATTGAAAGCTATCTGAACAACTCACAGGAAGAGATCTATATCCATGTCCATTCCAAAAAAAGATGATTCAAAGAGTGTGAAAGTAATCTAGAAATATAATTAAGAGTTACATACAAATAAAATTATTTGAGTATAAATTAAATGGAACTTACAGATATGTTTGGTGGGTTCAGAAGAGGAGTTCGAATGAGAATTTGGCTATTTACTTGCATTTGAGTCACTAAAGACATTTGACTATGTGGATCATAACAAATTATGGATAACTTTGTAGACATGTAGATAACATTGTAAATAATGGGAATTCCAGAACATTTATTTGTGTTATGCTCATTGGGAAGCTGTGCTGACTTGGTAATAAGGACTTGAGCTGCCAACCCAAAGGCACAGTTTTGATGCACTCATAACTCCACTGTAGAAAACCCACTGGAGAATCAACTATGAGTCATTTCTGACTCAAGGGTACATAACAAATATCTGTACACAGACTAAAAGGCAGTTCAAACAAAACAAAAGAAAGATGTACTGCTTGGTTTAAAATTGAGAACATTATGTGCCATGGTTGTATTCTTTCACTGTACTTATTCAGCCAGTATGCTGAGTAAATAATATAAGAAGCTGGACGATATGAAGAAAAAAGTAGCACCAGCAGTGGAGGCATACTCAATCACAACCTGCACTATGCAGATAGCATCGCCTTGACTGCTGAAAGTGTAGAGGACTCTTTGAACTTCGTGATGAAAGTGAAAGAATATAATCTGCAGGACAGATTATACCTCAACACAACAAATCAAAAGGCTTGCACTAATAAACAATATTATGAAAAATTGGGGAAAGTTGATGTTGTCAAGGATTTAATTTTATTTGAGTTATATATTCAATGCCCATGAAGCAACAATTAAAAAATAAAATGACATATTGCATCAGGCAAATCCATTACAAAAGATTTCTTCAAAATGTTAAACAAAGGTGTGCTCCTGACTAAAGCTATGAAATTCTCTGTCACCTCCTATCCAGGCAAAATCTGGATAATGAATAAGAAATACCGAAGAATTTGTGCTTTAAATGATGAAACTAACAAAGAACATTGACTAGGCTGTGAGCTTCCGGTAAACAGAACAATTGTTAGTACTGAGACAGACAAATTGCTTTCTAGAAATGAGGACGATGAGCCTTTTTTTCACATATTTTGGGTATGTTTTAAGGAAGGACTAGTTTCTGGAGAAAGATGCAATTTTTAAAATTTTTTTTATTGGTATGCATATAATTATTAACACATTGTGTTTCGTTAATGTACATAGTGGGGGGTTTTGTGTATGTGTGTTTCACACTTTTCTTCAATGACACTTTATTTCATTCAATCATTCCTATATATTGTCTTTTATAAAACTAATCATTTTGGACTATGCCCACCATTATCCCATCTTTTTTTTTCATTTTATTTTATTAATTTTAATGAACGATTACAGAGATTTTGGATTTCCATTCATTCATTGTTGCATTATTCTCCCTAATCCACATTATCCCATCTTTTAAGGTTCCTGTCAGATCTTTACCATTTCCTTTTACCCCCTCCCTCCACCCATCAAATTGTATGACCCTAGTTCACTCAGCATAATTCTCTCCAGTCTTTCCCTAGTTATGCAGTATTTTTTTGAAATTGTTGCTTCTGAGTGCTTCTTAGTTTTCCATCATGTAAATGTACCACAATCTCTCAGTCCATTCAGTTGTGGTTAGACATTTAGGCTGTTTCCATGTTCTTACAATGATGAATAATGCTGCTATGAACATTGGTGTACAAATCTCTTTATTTCTCAGTTTTAATTTCCATGGGGTATCTTTCCAGCTTTGGAATAGCTGTCTCATATGGAGTTTATATGTTAAGTTTTTTGAGGAAACACCAAACTGCCTTCCGGAGTGGTTGTCCCACTTTATAATCCCACCAACAGTGTATGAGAGTTCCAATCTCTCCACATCCTCTCTAGCATTTATTGTTTGCTGTTAAACTTTGCCACTGCTACTGAGGTGAGATGGGTTTTTTTTTTTTGATAGTTGGAGGGAGAATAAAGACACTTAATGAAATTAGTTAAGCAGTTGTAACAGTGGGCTTAAGTGCAGAAGTAATTATCTAAGTGTCTATTGGCAGTGTTTTATTCTGTACTACATAGGATCACTATGCATTGGAAACATTTTGATGGCACTTAACAATAGTATTGATTTTTTAAAATTTTTGCAGATATATGACCTTCTCTGCCAAGTTCTCTGTTTCCTGAGGGAAGAAGCCCTCTTTCAGTTCTTTTAGACTCTGCTGTGCCTTCAGTTGGCTAGAGACAGTAAGAGTGGCAGGCAAAAAAGATTCATTTGTATTACATGGACAAAAGTAGATGCAGAAATTTATTTCTTGTATATCTGACCTATCCTCACTAGCAAAAAAGCCCCAGATAAATGATAAATAAAGAAGATTTTAAAGACAGAAATATTCAGAGAAGCCACAGTATTCCACCAGCAGCAGTTGTCTTTTGAAGGATGGTTTTTTGTTATAAATCTTACACTTTGTAGAGGCTTATTGTACTAGCAAGGAGAGCTCTGCTTTTACACCAACTACAAAACTCACTATGAGAAATAATGATAGGGTTTTAGTGGTGAATATGGATTACTTTTATGCATTTAGAATCTGAATAACCCAGTAAGTTCAACCGACTAGAAAAACCAAAACAAAACAATATAAAGCATGTCAAAGTCTTATTTTTAAAAGTAACTTTCAAGATATTTCAGACTGTAAAATCCATTATTATAGGGTCAATTCTCATTTATAGAACCTGTAATATGGGTGCAGATAATACAGCTTTGCTTGCTGAAACTGAGGAGGACCAGAAGTATTTGCTAGATAAAATCAAGATCAATATGGATTGCATCTCAACGTCATGAAAACAAAAAACCTCTCCACTGGGCCAATAGGCAGCATCATGCTAGATGGAGAAAAGATTGAAGTTGTTTATGATTTTATTTTGCTTGGATTCACAATCAGCAATCTTGGCATGAGCAGTCAGAGAATCAAAAACTGAGTTGTCTCCAGAATGCTAAAGAGCATTTATGTCAGTCTAGAGACCAAGGTGTGCTTGCTCCAGGCCATAGTCTTCTTAAGTGCTTGCTATCCATCTAGAAGGTAGACAGTGACTGGGGTTGACAGAATTGATGCCTTTGTTTTGTGGTGCTGGACTTGTATTAACATACAATAGAATGTCAAGAGAACAAACAGGTCTGTCCTGGAGGGGATGAAACCAGGTTGCTGCTTGGAGGCAAGGGTTTTTAAAGCTCTGCCTCACATACTTTGAGGATGTTTCCAGGAGGGACAAGTAAGTCCTTAATGAAGATCATGCTTAGAAGGGTAAGCGCTGGAGAGGAAGGTCCCGGATGAGATGGGTTGACCTAGTGACTCTGGCATTGAGGTCAGATTTGTCGGAGATGATGAAGTTGGCTCAGGGTAGGGCAAGGTTTAGAGCCATTGTTCTTAGGATCTCTATGATTCCTAGCCAGTTTGATGGTTATATAATAATAGCAACAACATAGATAGCATTGAATTAATTACCTTGCCAGATTTCCAAGCCTATGCTCTGGAACCATGCTGCCATATCTTTCTTTCCTGGAGCGCCTGATGGATTGAAATTGTTTAGCTGTCAGAACGCGGTCAAGCACTTCACCACTGTACCATCTAAATTCTTCTAAGCTCTCTCATCAATCTGCGCATTTATTTTTTCTAAACTAAATGCATTTACTCAGCTGCCAATTATTACTAATGTACTACTAATTTCTATCCTATCTATCTTTTTAAAAATTTAAAGTGTATTAAATTACTTAAATAATTCTTTTCAATTATGACTAACATAAACCCACTCCTTACTTTTACACACACTGACAAGTTCCCCAAACCAGGTCATTATGCAAAAATCAGCCTTACACAAAAATGCAGGATGATTATATCAGATCACAGAGGGAAATGACATTATCATTACATAACTACCAAACCACTGAGGATCACAATTTAGCCAAGTTGACACAAAACTTTGACCATCACAAGCAGCATCACCCTCCCTTCATACCTTGGTATTCATTACTTCCAGGCATGTATTATGATGTGAAAATGGAAGATGATCACATCAGATCACAAAATTAAAGATAACTCCATCATTATATAACTTCCAATCTACTGATAATCATGGCCCTACCAAGTTGCAAATAAAGATTGAATAGGTATGGAGAGAGAATACAACCCTGGCACACTCCCTTCCCAATTCCAAACCATACAGTGCTCTCGTGTTCCATTCACACAACAGCCTTCTGCTCCAGTTGTAGGTTCCATATGAGCACAATCAAATGCTCTGGGACTTCCATTCTTCTCAGTGTCAGCCACAACTTGTTATGATCCACACAAGCAGCTTTTCATCGTCAATGAAGAACAAATTGACAGTCTTATGGCATTCCTTACCCTGGTGCCATGGCCTCTTCTAAATCCTGCTTGAACTTCTGGCAGTTCCTTATCTATGTAGTGTTCCAGATATTTTTGAATTATCATCAGTATTATTTTGATTTCTTGTGATATTAATGATTCTGTTCAATAATTTCCACATTCACTTGAATCACCTTTCTTGGGAATGGGAACAGATATGGACTTCTTCCAACCAGTTGGCCAGACAGCCACCTTTGAAGAACTTGTTGCAGAAGATTGAGGAATGCGTCCTTTGGTATGGATTGCATCTCAATGTCAGAAAAACAAAGATTCTTACCACTGGACTGATAGGCAGTATCATGATGGATGGAGGGGAGATTGAAACAGTCAACAGCTTCATCTTGCATGGATCCACAATTAACACCTTTGGTTTCAGCAGTGAGTGACCTTTCCAAATTACTGAGGAGTAATGATGTAAGTTCAAAGACTAAGGTGCATCTGATTCAGGCTAAAGTCTTTTCAATTACTAGCTTTGCATCTGAGAGCTGGACAATAAATACAGAAGATGAAAAAGAAGTTTTGCCTTTGAGCTGGGGTGTTAGAGAAGAGTACAGAACTTTCCATTGACAGCCGAGAGAACACACAGATATTTCTTGGAAAGAATGAAGCTGAAGTGCTTTTTGGAGGCAAGAATAATGATGCTTCACCTCACATACTTTGGACATGTTGCTAGAAGGTGCTATTCCTTGGAGAAGGACATGATGCTGGGAAGAGTGAATGGTGATCGAAGGAGAGGAAGATCCTCTCCCAGGTGGATTGATATGGTGACTGCTGCAATGGGCTCTTGTGGATCAGGATGGTGCAGAATAGATCAGGGATCAGATCTGTTGTTCATAGGGTCATTGTGAATGGTGCTTGAACTGCCAGCACCTAACAACCACCACCACCACCAAAATGACATAGAACATTATGATCAGCATTAGTCTTACTCTACTTCAGCTTTCATTATTACCTGACATATATCATTAATATGGGAGGTAGTTGAGTAGTGGATTTTTTGCCGTTGTCATAAATAAATGTTAGATAATGATGTTCTTAATATGTAAGAAGTAAATATTAATAAAATTATGACTAAATAGTGTTTATTTCAGTGCCATTTTTTGTTTCAGTTCCGTACTGCTGAGTTGGGATCGACTCATGGCTGACACTCTGAAACTCCAGTGGGCTTTCTGAGGCAGTATGTAGCACGGGAGTTGAATCCACCTGCCTTTGCGGTGTATAACATAATTTCTTACCGTTAGGCCATCAGAGCTTCCTCTAAGCTTGAAGAGAGAAACTTGATGGATGTGAGTTTTTAAATATGTATCTAGTCTTTTAAATGCTAGACAATGTTTAAGATCAGCTTTTGGTTGTGGTTCTAGATTTTGAATACTCTCTCTGAAATACTGTTGTTGTGTGCTGTAGAGTTAGAGCTGTCTCTTAGCTGATGCTGCACGGGGTTTTCAGGGGCTATAAATAGCCAGTAGAGGCTTAGCCATCCTTCTCGCACCTAGCAGCTAGTGAATTCAAACCATGTGGTTTGCACATGGGATTGCAGTGCAATTTTTAACCATTAAGCCACCAGAGCTAAAAAGCTTCAGAACAGTTAAAATTTACAGGAATTTGTTGGGTCATTACCAATTCTCATAGAGACAGGCAGTTATAGTTCTATTTCCAGCTTTTATGTTATTTAGTTATTTATTGCTTTCTATTTGGGTTCTTTTAAATATCCTCCCCTCAAAGAAGCTTAAGTTTATTATTACATTGATTTCTGATTTTCTCAGACTAACATATGAAATACATTATTGTGCTCTATGGGTAATAAGCTGTTTATACTTTTCATGAAGAACCATGGAACTTGAAATTAATTATAGACAAAATCTAAGCAGTCAATTCTTGTGGCTTCTCGACTTTACTCATTACCATCGAGTCAGAACCAACTTGTAATTGACCCTCCAGTGAGTTTCAGAGACTGTAAATCACCCGGAAGAAGATTGCCCATCTGTCTTCCAAATAGCTACTCATATATTAAAATGGCCAGGGAGATGTGACCTTTGGATTAGTAGCACAGCTCTCTGTGGACTATGCCTTCGTAGCCTGTTACAATGTTATATACCACTGGATAAGAACCAACCTATACTGGCCGTCGAGTGGGTTTTCACTGGTGGCTTTGAACCAAGCACCTTTGCATTAGCAGTGTAATTCCTTATGACATAGCCATCAGATTTTAGATAACCTCAAAAGAGGAAAAATAAAGTTAAACATATAAATAGATCCTACTCTAAAGCAAATGTCTAAAATCAGCTAATGAGTTCCAAATTATAAGACTATAAATAAAGAGTTTAAATATTTCTCTTTGACAACAGTAGGATATGAATCTGATCAGTTTTATCCCTCTTTACTAGAGACTGTTGATTTGGGTTAGAGTTTTCCAGAGTATTTATTATTCATGGTTTCTGATACAAATTATATATCATATCTAATTTTATTACTATGATTATGAAATTATTAGAAACAATGTTATTGTGTCCTGAATATATAAACACAATTTCTTTTGGATAGGGATCATTTTAAAAAACTAAATCAAACCAGTTGCCATGGGATTATTTTGGATTGCTGGCAACGCAAGGGACCTCTTTTCTGTTGGTATAGTCTATAGGGTCTTGTGCTGGCTACCCAAAGGCAGCACCTCTCTGGCAGTTCAGATCTGCCAGTCACTGCAGGAGAAAGATGAGCAATTTCCTCCTCAGGGATTTACAGCTTTGGAAAACCCTCTGGCAGGGTCAGCTTTGAGTCAGTTCCAAACCAAAAGTAATGAGTATTTGAGTACATGGCAATATATTAGTATCATCGTAGAACTGTGCTTCCTATGGTTTTCAATAGCTGTTTTTTTGAAAGGATACCACCACACCTTTCTTCTCTGGAGCCTTTGAGTTGACTCTATTTTCAAATTAACCACTTTCACCTGAGTGTTTTAAATGTTTGCACTACCCAGGGACACAAGGATGTGTTTTGATTTGCTTTGCTTTTGTTTCTTGATTTTCGAAAGTTGAGAGCTATGTATTTTCATCACAATACATGTATCCTTGCACAAATTTTCATAGCCTGAAACAGGTTCAAAGATCTACTCAAAGCACTGTTCTCCAAACACATTACATAAAGGATCTATCTTTAGCCATGTTTTTTAGATAGAGGATGCCCTTGAATTTGAAACTTTATTAATCAGATGGAAATGATTCATTTTATAGACCCAATGTTTTTACGTGTGTGTGTGTGTGTGGGGGTAGGTTGAAATTTATTAAGGAATATAACTTTTGTCAAACTCATAATCATGGTTATAGATACGCACAAAGCTCCAGAAAAGAGCTTTACCATTCATATAAAGGTAGAATAATTAAAGACACTATTTCAACATTAAATTGGTTTCGAACCTTATTTGGCTGCCTTGGAGGCTTTGTATTTTCAAATAAGTCTACCAAAAATACCCATTTGTCAAGAAGACGTCTTTTCTTACTGAAAAGAAACTTGGGAAATATTAAATAAAAGTAAAATCTTCAAGGAAAGGAAGTCAGTCTATAGGCCTTACATGAATCACTGTCTCCATCTAGTGCTGACTTTCAGAAACTATGGCCCAAGAGGCCTTACTGATGCTAGAAAGTTCTACTTTATGTTATGCACGTCTACAGTCATTATAGATAGACCTTGCAGTGTAAATTCAGTTAAATGTATGTCATCTCTTTATTCATAAAATAGAAAGAGATCAATTGCTATTTGATAAAACCTTGCCCTGTGCTGAAAATGTAGTCTATTTGCTTCCCCTTCCACCCCGTGTGTTTATTAACAGTAAAAATTAAACCAAGTTGTGTGGTTTAAATGTTACCAGCTCCTTTTAGAGATGCCCTGATGGGCTGAAGTTATATAGATACTATAAATGGAGGGATAAACTTTGTTATTTCTTGAAAACATAGAAAGTAAACTGGAAAACTATTTATATACAAATGCCTTTTCAATGCCTCGTGTATGCTAAAACTGGACAATAAAAAAAAGACCAAATAACAGATGTGTTTGAATGATAGTGTTGATGAAGATTATTGAATTGAACATGTCTACTAGAAGAATGAGCAAGTATTTCTGAGAAAAAGTAAAACCAGAATTCCCTTTAGCAGCAAAGATGGTAAGTCTCACTACTTTGGGCATGTTACCAGGAAGGGCAAATTCCTAGAGAAGGACATAATGCTTGGTAAAGTGGAGGGTAAAAAACAAAACAAGACAAAACAAAACAAAACAAAACCCCAAATAAAAAAAGATCAAGAAGAACTCTGAGCAAGATGGACTAACATGTGACAACAACAGCGGGCTCAAACATACCCACAGTTGCGAGGACTGAACAGGACTGAGGGACTCCGCAACATTCTTTTATCCATTTGGTCTTTATGTGGTTGAGTCAACATGATGACAGCTCAAAGGAACAACACAATGTGTCTGTCTATTATAATTGCACTATATACATAGACTTGAAATTTTGTGTTTTAATCTTTACATTTGAAGCTTAAGTACCATCCCTAACACGTATAAGCAAGAAAAAATTTCCAGTCAATGGAACAACTCTTTTCTTGGCCTGCTGATCCATTGGCATGAGGAGGTTAGAGTGACTGAGTATTTCCAAAGCTTCCCTGGGTTTGTCGATAGAAGGCTTATCTTATTCTGTGGCAGAAATATTTCCATGATGTAAACAACACCAACCAGCATAACTTAAAGCTTTGAAAATAAAACACAAATTCTGAGTGAGTCACTGGGAGTGATTGTAAGAATCCAATGCTCTTACCAATTGCTTGTATTGATTCTCCATCTCTAGCACCTCCATGACATAGTATTGTTTTTGAAGTAGTGAATGGAGTGTAATTTCAGTGGCTTTTGTTCCTTATCTCTATGGACTTTATTTCACAGATTAATATATCAATTGCTTCTAAACTGATCCAAAATATCAATCTTGATTATATTTTCAGGGACCAAGACTGTAGCCAGGGAGCTCTGGTGGTCTAGTGGTAAGAAGCTGTGCTATAATCCCAAAGGCACATAACTCAAATCCACCAGATGCTCTGTGGGAGAAGGTTGGGAAATCACCTTCCGTGCAATTTACTGCCTCTGAAAACCTGCTGGAGGGTCCCAGCTATGGGTCAGTTCTGGCTCACAGCACACAACAACAAGAGGGCAATAATTGAGATAATGCTTGTAAACTTATTAGATCCATTGTTAGAAGTCTTTGTGTATGTGTTGATCTTTATAAATGCTCACCTTAACTAGGGCTTATGATGGCATATCAAGTCCTTTTGTATCACTGTCAGTTTGAGCTATTACCTAATAGTTCTTAAAACTTCTGAATTTTCTTTACTGCACAGTTCATGTCCCTAAACTTATAGACACAGATCACTTTGCAAAGGATTAGGGTAATGTTAACTTGCTATAATAGTAGATGATCCTTCTTCAAGGGAAATCAGCCTCCCTTTTGATGAGTGGACTCTGGGTCTGTAAACTCTTAGAGCCAGAAATTGGGGAAAGGTCATTGTTCCACATTGCAAGCACTCTAAAAACTCAAAACTCACTACCATCAAGTTGGAACTGACTCATAACTGGCAGGTAAATTGTGCAAGAGGAGAATGCTTTGTCTTTCTCCCTCAGAACCATTGGTGGATTTGAACCATCAGAGAGGCATCACCTTTGGGTTAGCAGTGCAGCTCTCTGTGGACTGTGCTACGAGAGATCTCTTGCAAGGACGAGTTGTAGTTTTTTTCTCTTTCATTCTATCTCTCCTTTGAGCTCTCTCTTTCCCTTGTTAATTGCTTGTTGACTGACAATCTTTTTAACCTCTTGGAACATGATAATCTTGGAACAATCTTTTAACTTCTTGGAACATGTGGCATCTTCATACAACTGTGTGGGTCAAACTACCCTGATGCCCACTCTGACCTTGCTATCTATTATAATAATTATTTCTGCCTTGACTTTGATGATTAAATGTGGTCATATGGATTTTGTAATTCTGAATGTCAATTCGGTGAAAGAATCTTACTATCCTGGGTAGGCAAAGACAGTCCTAGAGCAGGTAAGAGCGTCTCAAGGATACCAAGTATTATGCTTAATTAATCCACTAATGTAAGAAATATTCTTTTTTATCTCTTAAGGACTATATTGTTGTTGTTGTTATGTACTATCGAGTCACTTGCGACTCATAGTGACCCTATGTACAACAGCCCTAAACCCTGCTCTATCCTGTGCCAATCACACTGCCTCTGACACACCCATCCTGATTACCCCAGTCACTGAATCAATCCACCTCATAGAGGGTCTTACCCTCTTGCACCGTCCCTCCACCCTCCCAAGCATATGTCTCTCTCTAAGGACCTGTCCCTTTTCACAACATGTTCAAAATATGTCAGACGAAGCCCCAGAATCCTTGCCTCCAAGGAGTGGCTTGGTTTAACCCTCTCCAGGATGAATCTGTTTGTTTTCTTGCCAGTCCAGGGTACATTCAATACTCTTCTCTAGCACCACAGCTCAAAGGCATCAATTCTCCTTCTGTCCTCCCTTGTCATTGTCCAACTCTCTGATGCATAACAAGTGATTGTGAAGACCATGGCCTATATCAGACGCACCTTAGTCTCCAGAGTGACACCATTGTTCTCCAGTACTTTGGAGAGGTCCCTAACAGCAGACTTTCCCATGGCAATACATGTTCTTATTTTCTGGGTACTGGTGTCAAGAGTGTTGACCGTGGAGCCAAGCAGACTGAAGTTGTTAACAATCTCAATCTCTTCACCATCCATCCTGATGCTGCCAATTGGTCCAGTGGTGAGAATCTTTGTCTTCTTGACATTGAGCCTCAATCCATACTGAAGGCTGCAGTCCTTGACCCTCTGCAGGAAGCATTTCAGGTCCTCCTCAGTTTCAGCAAGCAGGGTTGTGTCATCTGCATAACGCAGATTGTTAATAGATCTTCCACCAATCCTGACGCCACACTTCTCCTCATAGAGCCCCGCCTCTTGGATAATCTGTTCTGCATACAGGTTGAAAAGGTATGGAGATAGGACACATCCCCAGCATACACCTTTTTCAATTTTGAACCATGCAGTGTTTCCTTGTTCTGTTTCGATGACTGCCTCTTGGTCTTAAGGACTCTTGTTAGCTGTAATATTGAAGGATTATATGAGCAAAATGTTGTATGGTGGAAAAAGGTTTCAGAAGATGGAAGGAATACACAGAATAATTATACCAAAAGAATTAGTCAATGCTGAACCATTTTAGGAAGTAGCATTATCTTTATAAATCCTATCCCTGCCTTTAGGGGTTGAAATCATTACATATATAGTATATATTACTGATTTTTTGGAAGCAGGAGTGACATCCACTTCCTAAACCACATGCCTCTTGAAACTCTATGAACTTGGAGAAAAGATTATAATTATAGAAAGACTTCAGGTCTTTTGTTCGTAGGGTCACTATGAGTCGTGCTTGACTCAATGGCAATAAACAACAAGACAACAACAACAATAATAAAGAAAGAAATCAAAGCTGCACTAAAGTTGAAAGACTATAGCGTCTAGTATGGACTACATCTCAACATATAGAAAATAAAAATCCTCACTAATAGACCAATAAGAAACATCATGATAGATGGAGAAAAGATTTACATCAAGGATTACATTTTACTTAAATTCACAATCACTCCTATTGAACCAACAGTAAAGAAATCAGAAGACATATTGCATCTGGATAAGCTGTCAAAGACCTCATTTGAAGTGCTAGAGAGTAAGAAATAGCACTTTAAAGGCTATGATGTGCTTGTTCCAAGTCATGATATTTTCACTTTCTTTATACACATGTGCAAGTTGGACAATTTAGAGGCAAAGATGGTAAGATTTGGTTTTAAATACTTGGAGCATGTTGCAGGAAGGGCCAGTCCCAGGATAAAGACCTCATATTTGGAAAGGTGGAGGGTTAGAAAAAGAGAAGAAAGCCCTCAACAAGACGGAATGATGCAGTGACAGCCCCAGTGCACCTAAATACAGCAGAGATTGTGGAGCTTAACACACTATTCTCCAAGGTTTGAGGTTACCATGAGTTAGAGTCAACTCGAGGGCACCTACCCACAGCATAGTCAGGTATTGTGGTTCTTGAGTCTTAGTTAGACAAGCCATTACTGTGGGTATCTTAATCATATGAGACACCTTCCAGGAAAGCAATGCAGAATGATCACAGTTCATCAGGAAGCTTTTATCTGTTGGCGCTATCACTTCTCTTCTTAGTCAGAATTCTTAAACCAACACTGCTGCTGTTGACCCAATAGGACAAACTAGAACTTACTTATAGGGTTTCTAAGGTTGGCATCTTCACACATACAGCATTGGGAACCCACAGAGTCACAGGGAAGGGTTTATAGCTGCTATATATGGGGCCGCTCTACATCACAGACGACTTAATGGCACATAACAACAGTAACATCTTATGACAGATTTGGAAGCAGGAGTGGCATCCACTTTCTAAACAACATGCCTCTGGAAACTCTATGAACTTTGATAAATGTCATTAGTTGTAGAGGGGCTTCAGGCCTTTTGCTCATAGGGTCGCTATGAGTAATGCACGACTCGATGGCAATCAACAACAACAACAATGCAATCTTTAATGAAGGAGATTTGCACACATCTTTGTCGGAGCACCTGGTAGAGTAAAATTGCCACCAGAGTAGATAGAACTGCCCCATATGATTTGAAAGAATGCAAATCTTTATGGAAGCAGAATGCCACATAGTTCTCCCACAGAGTGATAGGTAGATTTGAACTGCTGACCTTTTCATTAGTTGTCAAATGCTTAGCCACTGTGACACCAGAGCATCTCAAAATCTTCCCTAAAGGACACATATTCTAGTGTCTGGACCCTACGGATTGATCCTAGCTGTTGATAAGGAAACAAGATACCCAAGGCTTAGGTAGGATGCATCCTTCATATGAGCTTGCAAGTAGTGGGAAATAACTCAAACCTTTGTGGTGGTGGTTAGGTAGGATTTGCACATTGGAGTGTGATGACTCCTACCACAGTGAAAAGGAGGAGTCATGATAAAGTCTGGCTGTTGTAGTACTAGAAGTGCCAGGAGTGGCTGCCGAGGCTCTCCAAAGTTTCAGGACATCATTAATTAGAAGGAAGAAAATGATGTCCACAGTTTCATAATTGAGTCCCAGAAGAAGAAGAAGTAAAGCATCAGCTAATTGTTATTATTTCAGGAATAGAAGAGTATTTTAAATGCAGTAGAAATACCTTCCTTTGTTGTTAAGTACCCTGAAGTTGAGTATGACTCATCGTGACCCTATGAACAGATCGAAACCTTGACCTATGCTGTGCCATCTTTTTCATTTCTGAACCCATTGCTGCAGTCACCATGTCTACCATCCTGGTTAAGATTCTTCCTCTCCTTCACTCACGCTCCATCTTTCCATGTCTTATGTCCCTTTCCAAGGAATAGCCCTTTCCTAACAACAACATGCCCAAAGTTTGTCAATCTTTCCTCCAATGAGCACGCTGGCTGCACCTTCTCTAAGACCTATCTGTTTGTTCTTTTGGCAGTCCCTGGAATATTCCGTGCTCTTCTCTAATATCATAACTCAAAGGCATCAATTCTTTTTCTGTCATCTTTATTCATGGTCCAGCTCTCAGATGCATAGTGAGTGACTGAAAAGACTGAATCAAACACACTTTAGTCTTCAAGTTAGTTTAATCATAGGGGAAAATATATGAGAATATTTTTATTTGAGATAGTCTATCTCACTTATGGGTTGTCATAAGGAAAGAAAAGGTAAGAGGATCCCTGGATTGGTGAAACAGCACATACTAGATTCCTTCTTGACATAGTTCTGTTGTTGTTATGTTTCATCAAGTCAGAACTAACTGATAGCTGACCGTCCAGTGGGTTTTCATAGGCAGTAAATTGCATGGGAGGAAGTTCTCCCTGAGAGAAGCTATAGGATTTGAACCGCATGTCTTTGGAATTGTACTATGGTTTCTTACCACTGGGTCATCAGAGCTGAAATAGTTCTACAGGGACTAATAAGCCATTTGCAAGTAGCTATAATAGAAACCTAAAGTGTTAATGTCAAAAGCTTATCTTCCTGAAAACTCAAAGTGGAGTTTAGCAAAGTGTATCACTGAGGAAATTAATTTGTTTGATTTCCCCCCCTCTTAAAACAAAAAGAATATGTATTTCAGAAGAGCAATGGTGTCTCTCTGGAGACTAAAGTGTGCCTGATACAGGGCATGGTCTTTGCAATCACTTGCTATGCATCAGAGAGTTGGACAATGCAGGATAGAAGGAGAATTGATCCCTTTGAGCTGTGGTGCTGGAGAAGAGTATCGAATGTACCGTGGACTGCTGAGAAAATGAACAGGATCACCAGAGAAAGGGTTAAACCAGGCTGCTCCTTGGAGGCAAGGATTCTGAGGCTTAGTCTGACATACTTTGGGCTTGTTGCAAGGAGGCACAGGTCCTTGGAGAGGGACATCATGCTTGGTAGGGTGGAGGGACAGCGCAGGAGGGGAAGACCCTCTATGAGGTGGATTGAGTGAGTGACTGGGGTAATCGGGATGGGTGTGTCAGAGACAGTGCGATTGGCACAGGACAGAGAGCAGAGTTTAGGGCTGTTGTACATAGGGTCGCGAGGAGTTGCAAGCGACTCGACGGCACATAAGAACAGCAACAACAGTGTAAATACTGAGGCAAGCCTATGCTAAGTAACACAACTGAAGAGGCATACACTTGCTGTTTCAATGGTTAAGCACAGTAGATTGTAAGGATGGCTTACGATCCATAAAGGTTTTTTTCTGTTGTACATACTACCACTATAAGTTGGAGTCAACTTGATGGCATCTGACAACAATATACTTGGTCCTACGAATAGAATTTTTTCAATATTTGGACTATATGTGACTGAAGGATACAGCTGTGTTTATATTGGTACGGAGATGCCATGAGTGGAATTGCCACTGGTGATTGAATTTTTCCAAAAGAATGAACAACTCCTGACAAGTCTAATTCTTCTCTCATTGAAATATTGTAAATATATCCCTAGAAAATTCACTGTATGTCAACTTTGGGCAAAATTACTTGGTGTTTATTATAATAATAGTTTTCAGCTGAGATCATTAAAAACCAGTTTTTTACTTACGTGAATATCAGGGGGACATTGAAAAGCATTAAGAAAAAAAAGAAAGCATTCATTTGTAGTGTGTGTGTGTGTGTGTGTGTGTGTGTGTGTGTGTGGTGTGTTTTGAAAGACATTCAGCAGTCTTGGCTCCCTGCTAGCAAAATAAGAGTGTTCTCAAATCACTGTGATAACCAAATGTTACCTTTTCATCAAATAGTTGTAATGCTCCACACTGCCTTTCACTTTTATTATCATTATGCTCTGTTGTTTTAGTGCTATAGTGCTATTTCATTCATCTTTGTATCTGTGGTGGTTCTTTTTGGTTTTTTATTTTGTTTTGTTTTGGAGTTTTTTTATGGTGTGTGTGTGTGTGTGTGTGTGTGTGTGTGTGTGTGTGTTTTCTTTTTACTTACCAGTAACTGACCTTATGAGGCTCATCTCCTCCTCATGGAATCAATTAATAAGTTTCTTTATTTTTATGGTTTAGAATATTCTCTAAAAGTTTTCTGTTCTATCACTTTTAACAGTATGGAAGCAACAACATATTTTATGTTTTAAATTTATGAGTTTTGCTTTCCAGAGGTTCACCAATTTTATCAAGATCTAGTTATTTCGTGGTAAGGAGCTTCACTGAATAGGCATGCTATTCAAATCCATCAGCTCTTCTGTGGGAGAGAAATAGGCAGTTTCCTCCTGTGTGATTTACAGCCTCTGAAAACCCACAGAAAGGTCAGCTAAGAGGAGGTTCTGACTCGATGGTGCATAACAACAATAATAACATTAATATATGTGTAATGTATTCTTACTTTCAATCTTCTCTGTTAATATTTAGCCCTATTTTTTATCTGCTTTGCATTTTACTTTTGTTCATCTAGATTTATTTGCAAGATATATGTTATTTTATTTTCATTCAAAAAAATTACTTGAAACCATTTTACTGACATTCTAGTTCTTAAATTATTTCTTTCAATTTGAATCTTTACTATTTTCGTTAGCTATTTTTCCACAGAATAATTTTAGATATTTTAAAAAATAATTTTTTAGTCAAATACTTTATCTTTGTCTGTATTGATTTTAATATGTAAGCATGAAGCATAATAAATTACCTTTACTTTTCTGAATGTAGTCTAAAAGTTTTAATTACCTTTTTTACTTTCTAAATAACTTCTATTACATTATATCTTTTTTTTCTATAATAGTGTTTAACATTTTTTATTGTGAATTTAACAAAAGATTACAGAAATGTTTGATTTTTATTAATTAATTGTTGTACATTTTCCTCACCACACCCTCTCTGTTAATTTTTTGGGGAAAAAATTCATTCACTGTTGCATAATCTCCTTCCTCATACCCTTTCTCTTATTCCACTTTGCTATTGACCTCTCATTCTGGAGTGTTAAACATTTAATGACTAATTATTTATTCCTTTTAACAGCTCTTTTCTATCAAGTTATTTTGTAATTAAAATTTAAATTTTCATTTATATTTCATTTCATCCTATTATTTGTTAAAAAAATGTGTCTTGTTCAAGTTTCATTTTTAAACAGATAAAATGGAAGTTTGTGGAAATTTTTGTGAATGCACTATTAATTACTGGGAAAGCATTGTTAGCAGTATACAAATTTACTAAAAAAACTGGTTATATTTAAATGTATTAGTTATAATAGTAAAAGTATTTTTTTTAATTTATTATAGGTAGCTGGTCTTTTAACCTAGTAGTTCACAATCATTTGGTAGTGTAATCTCTCCCACAATAAGTATGCTTGTGTAAGTTTCTTTTTTAATGTCCAAAAAGTTTAGTTTGAATGTTTTTCTTTAAAAATGTTTTGATTGATGTCACTTATTATTATAGCTGTTATTTTACACTATCATTTGCTTCAAGTTCTATTGTCCACTGTAGATCTGACTACTTTGCCTTAACACAAATATGTTCTCTCAATTTCAAAAAAGTTAATTTTTAAGTGTGTTTTTACTTGATTATAAATTATTTGGTGTTTTATTTCTTTAATTATTATTAAATTTTATTAGTTTTAACGAACATTTACAGAGACTTT
>NW_006399779.1:8600211-8611525 GCF_000299155.1 Elephantulus edwardii | reverse complement strand
AACATATATCTCTGGATTGGAAATGATGATATTGTTAGTACTTCTAGCCGTAAGCTTAAAAGATTATAATGTTCAAAATTATTTGTTATACATTTGCTTAAATTTTTCCCTCTTTTAACACCTGGGATCTAGAGGGAAGAGAAAAGACCAGAGAATGGCCAAAATTATTGGGGCAGCTATTGCTGCCAGTTTAGGGCCTGTATTTTGTGTTTTAATTCAAATTTTCTTCCTAGTGCATAGCAAATAGTCATTGATGAAAATAATTCTTTTTAGGTGGTATTTAACCTCACTAAATCTTTTTTCTCTTTTGTCTTTTTTTCCCCTTTTGTTTAGGTGGGCCATAAAACATGAAGGAACTAGTAAACCAGACCAGTGGAAACATTCCAAAGTTGAAAATCCTTTATGGAACAAGCTTAACTATATGTGGCCAGTTCTTCCCAGTGGCCAAATTAATGAGGTTGTAACACCCTAAAATTTTTCTTTTTGGTGTTTTTATTTAAGGTTTTGGAGGCAGACACACAATCAGATTTTGGCAAATTTACTCAGGATAAAATCCAGTGTCCTCAATATGCGTTTGTTTTTTGGCCTTCCAAATATGTATTGCTAGATGTATAATACATTCTGAAAAAATTAGAAATGTCTTTTTCTTAGCTATTAACATGGAGGGTCAGTCAACATGCCCATATTGGCTATTTTGTGATTTCATTCACATTTGTTTGTTTACCCTTAAATCACTATGCCCTGTGACTCCTCACCAATCCAATCAATGAGTTTCAATGCTTTAGGAGCAAGATAAAGCAGGGAGTTTAGAGCTCCAAAGATGCCTTCTATTTAGACTTCAGTGAAGCAATCTAGAAGGCTAAACTATTTTGAAGACATTCTTTAAAATACTGGAAGCTTTTGAATTGTGGTGTTGGCAAAAAATATTCAATATACACACCACAGATTTATAAAATAACAAATTCATTTTTATAGAAGTGCAGCCAGAATTTCCGCAGAAGTCAGATGGTGAGACTTCATCTCATACTCTGTGCATGTTTTCATAGGGTACTAGTCCCTGGAAAAAGGTATCATGTTTGCTAAATTTTGTGGCAACCCTATGAATAACAGATCTAAACTCTATTCTATCTCGTACCAGCCTCACAATCTCCAACATACTCAAGCCCATTGCTGCAATCACTGTTCTCTTTCCATCCGGTTGAAGGACTTCCTCTCTTTTGCCAATCCTCCATCTTTCCAAGCATGATGTCCTTCAAGGAAGAGACTTGTGTAACAGTATGCCCAAAGTATGTGAGATGAAGCTTCATCATCTTTGCCTCCAAGGAGCAAGCACTCTGGCTGCACTTTCTCCAAAACATACCTGTTCTATCGGCCATCTATTCAATCTCCAGCATTCTTTTCCAACACCACAGTTCAAAGGCGTCAATTTCCTGACCCTCCATCATCTTTATTCATTGGCAGCTCTCAGATGTATAGAAGGTGACTGAAAAGACAATTGCCTGAATTAGCGACACTCTAGTCCTCTGATGTCACTGCTCCTCAATAATTAAGACAGGTCCCTGACTACATACTTTCTTAATACAGTAGATCTCCTGATCTCCTGACCGCTGATACCAAGGCTATTTATTGTGGATTCAAGTAAGATGAAGTAATTGACAGTTTCAATCTTTTCCCCATTTCTCATGATATTGCCTATCAGTCCAGTTTGCTGAGAATTTTTTCTGTCTTGACATTGAGATATAATCCAAAATGAAGGTTATATAATTTGATTTTCTGCAGCAAGTGCTTCAAGTCCTCCTCACTTTCAGCAAGCAGGTACATAGACAGAGTACATAGATAACAAGTATGTAGACAGAGAATTGCCAGAAGTTCAAGCTGGATTTAGAAGAGGCTATGGTATCAGATGGATTCTGGTTTAAAACAAGGAATATCAGAAAAAAAAAGTCTGTTTGTGCTTTATTGACCATGCAAAGACTTTTGATTCTGTGGATCAAAACAAATTAAGACTAACATTGAGAAGAATGAGGATTCTAGGACACTTAATTTTGCTCATGCGAAATCTGTACCTAGACAAAGAGGCTGTTATACAAACAGAGAAATGAAACACTACATGGTTTAAAATTAAAAAATATGTGTATCAGGATTATATCCTTTCTCCAGACGTATTCAGTCTGTATCTTGAACAAATAATTTAATAACCTGTATTCTATTAAGAAGAATGTGGCATCAAGATAAGAGGAAGACTCCTGAGTAACCTACACTATGCAGATAGTAGTATAGAGTGTTGAGAAATAAAAAAAACCAAAAAACAACAAAACACCTTCAAAAAGATGGATTCGCAACAGTGATTTCAAAGGAAGTACAAATTCAGGGTACAAATTGTAGGGAAAGGCTTGCTTTCTCTCTGTGTTGGTTTTGGAGGAAAATCCTTGTTTATTTAACATCTGCAGGCCCAGCAGCATTACTTGAAGATCTCATGTGTTTTGGTGTTCTCTTATGTCAAGAGGCTTCCCTGAAGAAAGACACTTAACTTCTGGAACTTATTTCCTTGGTGTACTGATTTCACCCAATGATAGCTAACTAGTTTCCTTTTTTAAGTCATGTGAGATAAAAGGTATTACAGGTCATACCCTAAGGAAACTTCTTTTTCACCCAGTTAAGGCTGTGATTACGTTAAAGAGTTTTGCCTTCCAGCTTTACTCCTTTTACAATGATTTGGTTTATGAGATTATTGTTATTCGTGACAGAGATTCCATATTATATCAACAGAGACATATCTTTTTTTTGAGACATATCTTTTTTAAGAACAGTTTAGTCCATGACAACTGTGTTTATAGTACATGTAAATATATATGAAGAAATATTATCTACCAAGAATATATAGCTGTTTCTTGAAGTGTTAGAGAAAAAGAAGAAAATATTTATCAAGCTGGGAGCTTAGATTGTTCTCATACAGTTAAATAAAATATACTTCACTGAAGGACTGTATCCATCTTATATGAGGGAAGCATATGTTCTTCCATTTTCATTATAGCATAATTGGTATTTTAGCAAAAGAGAATAATTTATTTCGGTGTATAATTTTGAGGCTTATTACCAAGAAGACAAAGATTCTCACTACTGGGCCATTGGAAGCATCAGGATGGATGGTGAAGAGATTGAGATTGTTAACAACTTTAGTCTGCTTGGCTCCACAGAAATTAAAAGACATATTGTGATGGGAAAGTCTGCTGTTAGGGACCTCCCCAAAGTACTGAAGTGCAATGGTGTCACTAAGGTGCACCTTTGAAATCACTTGCTATACATCAGAGAACTGGATAGCATAGAAAGACAATTGATGCCTTTGAGCTGTGGTGTTGGAGAAGAGTATTGAATATACCATGGACTGCTAAGAAAGTGAACAGGTTCATCCTGGAGAGGGCTAAACCAGGCTGCTCCTTGAAGGTGGATTCTGGAGCTTCATCTGACATAGTTCAGAAATGTTACAAGGAGTGACCAGTCCTTGGAGAAGGACATCATGCTTGGGGGGGTGGAGGGACATGGAGTACAGGAAGACCCTCTATGAGGTGGATTGCTTCAGTGGCTGGGGTAATTGGGGTAGGTGTGTCGGAGACAGTGAGATTGGCACAGGATAGAGCAGAGTTTAGGGCTGTTGTACATCGGGTCGCTATGAGTCAAAGGTGGCTCGACAGCACATAACAACAACAACAAAAACAAATAATTAATATCACATGTAAGCAAGATTCTGCTGAATTATCAAAAAATAACTGGAATAGCACATCAACAGAGAACTACAAGATATGTAACTTGGCTTTAAAAAAGGCCAAGTAATGAGGATATTATAGCTAATATTAGATGGGTCTTGGGTGAAAGCAGCGAGTACCAGAGGAAAGTCTATCTTTGTGTTTCATTGACTATGCGAAGACATTTGACTGTGTAAAACACAACAAACTATGGCTGACTCTGAGAAGAATGGGTGTCTCAGAACATTTGATTGTGCTTATGTGAAACCTATACTTGGACCAGGAGGCAGTCGTCAGAACAGAGCAAGGAAACACTGCATGGTTCAAAATCAGGAAGGGTGTACAGCAGGGATGTGTCCTATCTCCGTACTTTTAAATCTATATTCAGAACAGATCATTCAGAAAACCGGACTCTATGAGGAGGAATGTGGCATCAGGATTGGAGGAAAATTCATCAACAACCTGTGTTATGAAGAGGACACAGTCCTGCTTTCTGAAACTGAGGAAGACCTGAAGCACTTGCTGCAGAAGATTAAGGATTGCAGCAAAGATTCTCACAACTGGCTGATTGACAGCATTATGATAGATTGTAAGGAGATTGAGATTGTTACCTGCTTTAGTTTGCTTGACTCCACAATCAACACTCTTGGTAACAGCAGCCAGGAAATCAAAAGACGAATTGCACTGGGTAAGTCTGCTGTCAGGGACCTCTCCAGAGTTCTGAAGAGCAACGATGTCAGTCTGGAGAGTAAGGTGCACCTGATCCAGGCCATAGCCTTTGCAATTGCTTGCTATGCATCAGAAAGCTGGACTATAACTAGGGATGATAGAAGGATAATTGATGCCTTTGAGCTGGGGTACTGGAGATAAGTATTGGATATACCAGGCACTGCTAGGAGAATAAATAGGTTCATACCAAAGATGGTGAGACCAGGCTGCTCTTTGGAGGCAAGGATTCTAAAACTCCAGTGTGACATACTTTGGTCATGTTGCAAGGAGGGACCAGTCCTTGGAGAGGGACTTGGGAAGGTAGAGGGAAAGCACAAGAAAGGAAGACCTTCAATGAGGTGGATTGACCCAGAGGCTGGGGTAATCACGATAGGTGTGTCAGAGAAAGTAAGATTGGCTCAGGATAGAGCAGAGTTCAGAGATATTGTATTTAGGGTTGCTATGAGTTTCAGGTGACCCGATGGAACATAACAACAACAATCCTCTGATAAATCTGAAAACATAGAGAAAATGAATAAATCCTTGATACTCACACCCTGCACAGACTGACATAGATGTAGAACACTTGCAGAGATCCATCACAATAATAGATATTGAGCAGGTCATAAAAAGATTGCCCCCAAAAAAGTCCTGACCCCAGGTACCTTCGTGGCTAAATTCTACCAAATATTTAGAGATGAACTATCACCAATTCTACTTATTTTTGTTTTTTTTTAAAAAAAAGGAAGGAACATTCCTAAAGTCATTCTATGAAGCAGGTATAACCCTAATACCCAAACCAGGCAAAGACATTACCAAAAAAAGAAAACTACAGACAAGTGTATTTTTTTACACTTTGCTCAGAAGTCTTCAACTCTATGAGGGCATACATCATACACTCAGTTGCTTAAGCTACACACCTGGGAGCCTTTCCTCCCTTCCCTAAATTCCGTGTTTTATTAATCCTCAAATCTGACACTTACTTTACACACATTGGCTGTAGTTTCTGTCCATTGCTCTGCAAGCCCCTGCTAAGGCTCCAGGTCTCAGTTTAGGGGGCATTTCTGAGTTATACTCTCCTCCTACATGTTCTCATCAGTTGTTGTATTTAACCCTGTTACTGGTACACTTACACTATTGTAATTGATAATCTTTTTCCTAGGTAGATTTATGAGGTTGTGAGGACTTCCTGGTAAATCTTTGTGGGGCTGTATTCCCATTTCTAGTTCCTAGCTGGTGCCTGGAATGTAGTAAATGGCAGTCATTCATGAGTGATTACCAATGGTCTCTTAGCTCTACAAAATTTTTAAAATGTGCTGTTTGTATCTTTAACTACCTCATTCTGATATTTAGTATTTCCCCAAAGATATTTTTCTTTGGAAAATAGATCTAGTTTAAGGTAGTATCATTTCAGCATATTGTAAAACTACATTCATGCTTTCTTTCTCCTTTTGCGTTGTTTAAAGATACGTTGCACATGAACAAAAGCCATTCCAAGTTAATTCTGTTCTTTTCTGGAATGATATTTCTCTGAAAGGGAATACATCAACCATGTTTTAACACAGAATGGGTTGTCACAAGAGTTTTAAAAATCTTCTTTCCTCTTTATTAAAACATTCATTAGGAACAGATGAAACATCTTTTGTGTCAAATGTATGGTTTTGTTGAATAAATAAAAGATTAAAGATATAAATAATAAGTTTAAAATGATCTTTAAATCTAGCGGTGGTCTTTCTTAATTATTTGTTGTCACATGTTTTTCTCATCCTTTCTGAAGGATTTTGACTGGCCCCTTGAAGGATCGCTCATTCCCAACAGTCCTCCCATGAAGAGACCCATCTGTAAGACGCCTGAG
This sequence comes from Elephantulus edwardii, assembly GCF_000299155.1. Lineage (NCBI taxonomy): Eukaryota > Metazoa > Chordata > Mammalia > Macroscelidea > Macroscelididae > Elephantulus > Elephantulus edwardii. Next base: position 8,605,219 of record NW_006399779.1, on the reverse strand, counting down.
CAGCCCGTCCCAGTGAGGCACAGAGTTTTGCAAAATGGAGACAAGAATAAAGACAGAGCTCTTCTTATAATTGGGCCAGATAGCTCACTTAGGCAGAAAGCACAGTAAGAATAACTTTTTCCTGTTTCTCATTAAACACTTTCTAGGGAGCTCTGGTGGCTTCATGGTATAGAGTTGTGCTGCCAACCCAAAGGCAGGCAGTTGGAATCCCCCCATTGCTCCTTGGGAGAAAGATGGACAATCCCCTGCTGTACGATTTGCAGCCTCTGTAACTCACTCAAGAGCACGTAACAACAAAGAGTCTATAGATTTTGTCCTCCTGTTCAGAGAAGTTTGCTGGGGGACTTCATTATGTTTATTTGTCAACCTCCCGTAGTGGTATTTGGTGACAAGAGCTATTAGGATTTATTTAGTTGTCTTTCAAGAGTTTCATCTGGACTTTGTTCAACTGGGTAAGCACAGGAGACTATAATGAGTTTGAAATTAATTCTTATTTTTTTAAAGAAGTTATAGGATCTATTATGTTCATTTTGAGTTAGTGTTTCTTTTGTTTTGGCTTTATTATAAAACCTTGAAATAATTGAACTTATATAAATTGCTTCATAAATAGGATTTGGTAAACATTCATTTATATTCTTCTTAAGTGCAATTATTTGATGCTGTTTCAACCTGTGGAATACTTGACCAAATACATTTATTGAAAATACAAATTTATGTCATTTGCATTCCTGCCTTACAATACCATCTTAAAACTTTTTCATCCTAGAAATGCATTTACCTATGCTTTACGTTACAATATTGGGACAAAAATCTTCCCATACAGTTAATAATGTTTCTTCAACATTGGAGAAAAATCACCTGCTACATTTTCATTACATTTATGGAGAAAAGAATCATAGATCATTGAAAAATTCTGATGCAGAGAATGAGTTAAACACATTGTTTCTCATATTATTAGCAGTGGTATTACCTCTTGACCTTTCTCTTGAGAAGGTTAGAATATTTGAGGCTGTGATAATAGTTTAATATTACTTTCTTCACATTGATTAAATAGACTTCATACATCACTGAACAATGAGTCACATTCAGATCGGGTGTCCACTGAACTGCCTGTTAAAATGATAAAGTAAAAAATTAATCTTCAAAGTAAAGTCAAGCCTGAAATTGAAATCTTTGACGCATACATTTCGTAATTAGCTCATTCTGCTACATGTAAAATGTGAGGGTAATGCACTTAAAGTACTATATGTTTTACATTCAGAGTTAACAAATAATTCTTATTCTTTCTTAAGTTTGTTTTTTCTGTATATTTAATTGTGGATCCAAATTTATATACAGACTATCACATTAAGATTATTGAAAACCATGGAAATATTTTTCAAATGCTTAGTTCAAACAGGTAATGAAAACATCTTTTGAGAGATTTTTTAGAAACGTGAACAGGAGAGAATGAAGACTCTCCTGTCTGCTGTGATATAGGGAGCATGTCCTCATTAATCAAATAATCAGGTCATTATAGAATAAATTGTTCACTATGGGAATTAAGCATTCCAAAATAATTATAATATATTGGCATACACTTGACTAAAGCATACTCACTACAGTTTCGGTTTTCTTTCCTACTTCTGCAAGTGTTCTATAGGATCAACAATAGTCTTAATTTTTAAGAACGTAGGGAACTTTTCTAGCCTGGAATGTAGGAAATTGCACTACTAACCTAATGTCACATCTCTCTGGTAGTTTGAATTCATCAGCCTGCTCAGCCTCCAAAACCCAGTGGAGGATCAGCTGTGATTTCGTTTTAACTTGATGGACATTGAGTTGAGTTATTTGTAAGTACAGATTAATGGAAGGCCTAAAAGGAACAATTTTTTCCACTCACATTTTGAGGTAGCTTATGTTACATAGCTCCACAGGACACCTTCATACAAGGTGGTTGTCCTGCTGTGTACTTTGTATGTCAAAGAATCTGAGGAACTTATTGCCATTATATTAGAAGTTACTTACAGCTGACACTCTAGCAGGTTTGCAGAGGTTATAAATCACACGAAATGTTGCCTGTCCTGCTGTGAAGGCATTGGTGGATTTGAATCATCAGCTTCATCACCTTTGGGTTAAAAGCACCAACTTGCTACTCACCAGGCTACTTTATTTTCCAGAAGAAATACAGGTCAAGATACACTTTTTTTCATTAATCTGAAATTTATAAAAGGAAAGATAATTTGTCCCTTTGGGGATTTTACCAAAAAAGGGAAAAAATCCTACCAAACAAACAAAAAAACCCCCAACATGCCAGAATAATTTAGATGCATTATTAATCCTTTTCATAGCATGCTGTCATTTAGCTACTTAATATTTCTTTCTTGGTAGTTTTAATTTTTGTTGTTGATGATTTTTACAGAAAACCAAAGAAAAATCAAATAGTGTTTGTCCCTTGTTTGTTTAGCAATTCTCTGTTAAATAATCATATCTTGTGAAAGGATCTACTCTGTCACATAAGCTCACTATGAATATCAATCAACTGGACATAGTTGCAATACTAGTAACAACAATACATTTTTATAATGCTTGTTAAATCCATATAAATTTATACAAGCCTGACATTTCTTGTGAATTTAATTTCTCAGAGTCCTAAGAGAAAAAAGGAAAATATGTAAAAGTGATACTTTTAAGGAACAGTAAGAAGAAATCTTCACATAGAGCTGTGACATAAACTTTTGTGTTTAATTAGTCATAAAATATGTATGTATGTGTTTTGTGTTGCTGTCAAGTTGGTTCTAACTCATAGCAATCTTTGTCAGGTTTCTGAGGCTGTTACATCATTATGGGAGGAGTCAGCTCACCTTTCTCTTGCAGACTGTTTTGGTGGGCTTGAACTGCTGACCTTATGGTTAGCTGATAAGTATATATACTTAGATATAGTGGTAGATATACTACACCACCAGGGCTCCCTTTATGTACTAGTAGGCTATAATCCTTCAGTTTATTTAAAATTCTTAATACAGACTTTAAGACTTTATATGTCCTGCTTATTTCTTGAGTTCTATCTCTTATTATTAACACACATCTCGTTTCCCACTCTTAAACCCCCTCTCTGACTGCCAGCACCTCTTATGCACCTTAATCCTAAAGGCCTTTTGGGAATTAGTTTAGACTTCATTTCTAGAGGTTTAGCTTAACTTCTCACCTGCACTAGCTATGTAGTTCTTTGACCCACCAGCATAGCATGCCCTACTCTGTTTGTAATTATCTGCTTGTGTCTCTAATTCATATGAGATAGAAAACCACAAATATGCATTAGTCTTTCACACATACACTATCTGCTATGGTATTGTCAAGGAACAGTGTGTACTGATTAAACCAATATTAAGGTATTAGGAAATTACTTTTCTTGTCATGTTATTTAAGGCCCACAATTGGCCTAAATCAGTTTGTTAATTGCATGAATAAATTAATGTATAAATATATTTGATCACGGTTTCTTTTTTTTTAACAGATTTATTTACAAAGTTCGAATACATTTGTTTTTCACATAAGATCCTTCCATTTTCCTTCATCCTCCTCACCCATTGAATTGTGCAACTCTATGACTAATAACCCCCTGCCCATCCTCACCCCTCTGCTTCCATCCATTCCCACCCCTTTTGGATCCTCATACTCATACTACAATAATGGTTTTTATGGTATTTGTCCTTGTGGGACTGAGTTAGTTCACTCAGCATAATGCTTTCCAGTCCCTCCCAAGTCAGGTAGTAGTTTACAAAATTATTGTTCTATGTGCTGCATAGTATTCCATTGTATAAATGTACCAACGTCTCAGTCCATTAGATTGTGGTTGGACGTCTGGGCTGTCCATATGTTTTTGTGATGATGAATAACACTGCTGTGAACATTGATGTACAAGTCTGATCACTGTTTCTAATGAATCAATTAGTAATTAGATTTCATTCCTATTTCTTTTATATAATAAAATACAAACATTCTACAAATGCATAGAATAGTTATTGAACTTGAAAATCTGAATATGCCAGTGAAAAATTCATTTTACTATGACAATTATTAATAATTTTTCAGATTAAAAATGTTTAAGTATGGGTTGATAGTGGAAAATACACTTTAATAAAATGTGATAGAGGAAATAAAAGTAATCTGTGTTTGTTCAAGTTGATAAAGTTACATTTCATAGTATTCTATCTAATTGAAAGACAATTAAAACATTAAAAATTATTTTCTGATAAGATTCTCAGTAATATAAGATTTTTACTATAGATTTTAATAAGATTATTTTATAATGTTTAATACATAATTATATTTATGAAACCATGTTTTTTAAAGAGACAGATACATTTAGAGAAAATCCATGATAAAACAAAACCTTGAAAAAATAATTGAGAATGTATACTGACAAATCACTTAAACTTTGGAATATTTGTTTCAGAAATATTGACACTGAAAGGAAGAAGAATATGAGAATCTATGCCACTAAATATTCTGAAAAGGAAACAAACCAGACACAATTTCATCAATTTTTGGAGAGGTACATATTGAATATGCTGAATAAGTGGGTATTTTCTATTCAAATGCCTTATTTATTATTATTTATAAAGCATAACACAAAATACTTAACTACATAAGAAAACTTGTTAACACCATGATTCTAGGATTTTTAATCTGTGAATTATATTAACTATGTGAGAGTCCTAATGGTATAAAGTAGATCTGCAATCCCAAGGTAAGACTAGCTGTTCCATTATGGGTCAGTTCCAACTCAACAGCACACAATAACAAAATGTGAGAGTTCATGATATTAAGGCTGATTAGTAAAAAAATATTTTTTTAGATATCACAATCTGACAACCTTCAACAGCTTTCTGAATTATTAATTCTGTAAATAGAAATTAATTTCATTTTTTTGCCATTCCCTATCACTCCTCCCTGAGAGAGACTTCACCCTGATTCATAAGGAAAAGGGGATGGCGTATTCTCTTAGCTACTTCCTGCTGAAAAG
>NW_006399779.1:8599571-8600111 GCF_000299155.1 Elephantulus edwardii | reverse complement strand
AACTGCTTATGAGGTTTTCCATCCATTCCAACAACTAAGAGATAGTGAGAAGAGTTGGGACCTCAGAAGGCTTTTACGACCAATTAGTAGGCTCTCTGTCCAGGAGAAAATGAATATACTTACCAGTAATGTTAATGCTCATCCACGGCTCTTCTGGGAGGGTCTAAATCGTTGAAGCATCCTCCTTTGTTTCCAGCTAGGAGCTGGGGCCTGTCAGTCCTGTCTGCCACTAGGACCTGATGTGGGCCACCTTGGCCAAGTGTCCTTCAGAGCCACACTTAAAGCAAGTGGGTGGGAGCTTCCCCTCTACTCCCTTGCCTGTCTGTGGCTCTCGTCTGTGACACTGTCTACTGAAATGGCCCAGCTTTCCACAGTGGAAGCAATTCTCACCTCCTTTATTACCTTTGGGTGACACTGTATATGAGTAAGACTTCCTTTTCCTGACACAAGGAACTCATGCAATATTATTCAAAATGGTTGACTCTGGAGAACATTATGCTGAGTGAAATATCCCAGTCACAAAAGGACAAATAATGCATG
>NW_006399779.1:8577297-8599471 GCF_000299155.1 Elephantulus edwardii | reverse complement strand
AATTTGATGGGTGGAGGGAGAGGTGGGTAAGTAAACCAGTATAAAATAAAAATTTTATTTAAAAATGAAAGAAAAGCCCTGCTAAAGAAGAAAACAAAATAAAAGGTCGTATGCTTTCTGATCTCAAAGTCAAAATATACAGCCACAGTAATAAAAATAGATTGCTACTGGTACAGTGACAGATACAGAGATCAAAGAAACCCAGAAGTAAATGTATCTACTTAAGGACAGTTGATCTTTGACAATGAGATAAAATTTTCAAGTAAAGACAGTCTCTTTAACAAGTGGTTCTGGCAAAATTGGCTATCTGTTTTTATAACATTGAAACAAGATCTATACAACTTACCAGATGCAGAAACTAACTTAAGAAGTATCAAGGACCTCAACATAATGCCTAAAAACTATAAAAATTGTCAAAGGAAAAATAGGGGCAAATTTAGGAGCCCTAAACTATTGCTTAACTACCAAATATAATAAAAAATATGTAATTAACAAAGGATAAGCTAGATAGCTGGGACCTTCTAAAAATTAAATCCTTATGTGCATCAAAGGATTTCTCTAAAACTGTAAAAAAAGAACCCTCAGAATGAGAAAAAGTTTTGGCCAAGAGATATCTGACAAGGGAGTAAGTGGGGAAAATCCTATAACATTGTGGGTATTACAATTAATTTTATACAATAAAATGTGTATGGGCGATTGAAAAAAAAAAGAAATTAATTTCATTTTTTAAACCATTGCATAATTTTACATCATTTTTCTTTGGTTTCTATTTCCCTAGGTTGAGAGCTGGGTAATTTTACTTTTAAGTTTTGTGTACTCTAAGCCAAATATTTAAATATAAATTGGTATCATATTTTAAATATATTATAATTTTTCTTTTGCTCAATAGTTCCTCCTCCAAACAAGAATTGTTTTCATAGGATTATATAACAGTCCAAAAGTAGAGCATCTGGTATAATTTTATTTGTCAAAATAGAATATTTTTGTTGGTGCCTACCTATGAAGCTGGTACCCAGGGTGTTTATTGTAGAGCCAAGCAAGATGAAGCGGTTGACAGCTTCAATCTCCTCTTCATCCATCATGACATTGCCTATTGGTCCAGTGGTAAGAATCTTTGTTTTCTCGATATTGAGATGCAATCCATACCTAAGGCTGCATTCCTTGATATTCTGCATCAAGTGCTTTAAGTTCTCCTCACTTTCAGCAAGCAAAGTTGTATCACCTATATAATGCGGGTTACTGATGAGTTCCCTTTCAATCCTGATGCCACGCTCCTCTTTATAGGGTCCACCTTCTTGCATAATTTGTTCAGCCTACAGTTTGAGTAGGTATACAGAGAGGATACAAACCTGAGGAGATGCATTGTACTGGGAAAATCTGCAGTTAGGGACTCCTCCAAATTGAGAACTAAGGTGCGTCTGATTCAGGTCATGGTCTTTCTGATTACTTGCTGTGCATCTGAGAGCTTGACAATGAAAAAGAATGACAGAAAAGAATTGATGTCTTTGAGCTGTGTTCTTGGAGAAGAGCCCTGGACATCCTATGGATGGCCAAGAAAATGAACAGACATGTCTTGGAGAGGGTGTAGCCGGAGTGCTCTTTGGAAGCACGAATGATGAGACCTCATCTCACATACTTTGAGCATGTTGGTAGGAGGGGCTATGCCTTGGAGAAGGACATAATGCTGGGAAGGGTGGAGGGTTGGCAAAGGAGAGGAAGACCCTTAACCAGGTGGGTTGACACGGTGACTGCTGCATTGGGCTCTTGTGTGCAGGGAAGTGTTAGGATGGCACAGGAAAGAACAGGGTTCAGATCTTCTAGTCATAGGGTCTCTATGAGTCAAACTTGACACCATGACACCTAACCACAACAGCCACAACCACCACTTATGAAGCAGTCAGAACTTGATCAAAGATACATTAATAATAATAATTGGTGACCAGAATGTAAAAGTTAGAAATGAGTAAGAAGAATTGAAAGCTGTAAAAGAGGCTTTGGTGACAGAAATTAGACTGGAGAATAAATGATAAAATTTTGTACAATGAATAATTTATGCACTGCCAATACCTTTTATTAATAGTGTAAACAGTGACTATACACATGAACTTCACATTGACTACATTTGTGGAAAGAGACATTGTCGAAGCTCAATATTAGCAGTAAAACCAATTGAGAGGCTTACTGAAACAACATAAACTACTCTTAGGCAAGTTCACATTGAAGATGAAGAAAATTAAAACAAGTCAACAGAAATCAAACTATGACCATTAGTGTATTCCAACCAAATTGAAGACCACCTCAAAAGACAAACAAACAAACAAAACCAAAACCCCAACAACCAAAAAAACCAAAACTAAAAAATAGAAGGAGTAAATTTGACACAGTAAAAACTAATGATCAAATACCAGGCAAGTTTGAAATTTCATCAAGGATATCATCCATGAAGAAAGTAAAAGGTAATTTCAAAGACAAGGAAGAAATAAATGACCAAAGTGGATGCCAGAAGAGACTCTCAAATATGCATTGGAATGAAAAATGTCCCAACACGAGGAAGAAATGTTCAACTAAGAGAGCTGAAAACAATATTTCAAAGGGTAGCTCAAGAAGACAAAGAATAAGTATGAAATGTGCAAGGAGCTGGACTTAGAAAACCAAAAAGGAAAAATATACTTGGCATTTCTCAAGCTGAAAAAAACTAAAGAAAAAAAATTCATGCCTCTAGTTGCAATACTGAAGGATTCTATGGACAATATCTTGAATGATGCAAGAAGCAACAAAAGAAGATGGAAGGAATATGCTGAGTCACTGTACCAGGAAGGATAGTTCAACACTGAACCATTTCAAAGAAGTAGTATATGATCAAGAACAAATAGTACTTACGGAAGAAGTCCAAACTTCACTGAAGTTACTCTTGAAGAATAAGGCCTCAAGAAGTGATAGAATACCAACTGAGGTGTTTCAAGGGATAGATAAAATCCTGGGTGTGCTTAATAGTTTATGCCAACACACATAGAAGACAGCTACCTTGTCATCTGACTGAAAGAGATTTGTATTTGGTCCCATTCTAAAAAAGGGTGATCTAACCAACTGTGGAAATCATCAAACAATAACATTAATATAATCTTCAAGTAAGATTTTTGAAAAATGACTGAAACAGTATATTGACAAGAAACTGCCAGAAATTCAAGCGGGATTCAAAACAGGCCACGAGGCCATTGCTAATGTAATATGAATCTTAGCTGAACACCAAGAATATTAGAAAGATGTTTATTTGTGTTGTATTGATTATACAAAGACATTCGACTATGTGGATCATAAGAAATTATGGTTAAACTTAAGAACAATGGAAATTTCAGAACACGTAGTTCATGAGAAACCTATACATAGACCAAGAAGCAGTTCCAATAGACCAAGGAAATACTGTGTGGTTTAAAATCAGGAAAGGTGTGCATCAAGGCTGTATTCTTTCCCCATACCTATTCAAACTGTATGCCGAGCAAATCATTTGAGAAGTGGGACTATACAAAGAGCCATGTGGCATAAGGTTTTGAAGAAGATTTATTAGCAACTTATATTATGCAGATAATACAACCTTGCTTACAGAAAGTGAGGAAGACTTAAAGCATTCAAGATCAAGAAAACAGCAATCATCATCATCAGACCAATAGGAGATATCATGATATATGGAGAAAAGACTGAAGTTGTCAATTGTTTTACTCTAGTGGGATTCTAAACAAACACTCACAGTAAGAGCAGTCAGGAGATCAAAAGACATGTTGCATTGGTAACATTTCTGTCAGGGACCTCTCCAAAGTGCTGAAGAGCAAGGATGTCCATTTAAAAATTCAAGTATACCTGATTCAAGCCATAGGGCCTTCAGTTGCCTCCTATGTATCTGAAAGTTGGGCAATGAGTAAGGAAGAATGAAAAAGAATTGATGCCTTTAACTGGTGTTGATGAAACAAATTGAATGCCAAAACATGGACTGCCAAAACACCAAATCTGCCTTGAAGAAAGTGAAACCAGAGTGCTCCTTGGAGTCAAAGATGGTGAAATTTCATCCCACTTATTTGTGCATATTTTCAGGAAGAATCAGTACTTGGAGAGAGACATCATGCTGGGAAAGGTAGAGGGTCATTAAAAGAGGAATACTTTCAATGAATTGACATTGTAACTACCACAATGACAGAAATCATGGAAATGATGTTGAATAGGACAAGTTTCAATTTTTCTTTTCATAGGGTTGCTATGAGTTGTAGTTGACTTGAAGGCACCTAGAAATAAAAACAACCTATGAAACAGACAACAGAAGTATTAGAAAACCATTGGATTACGAGGCAGGGGATTGACTTTTAACCCTCAATAATGGCCTGTTACAGGTCATGGTCTTCACAGTTACTTTCTATGCATCCACGAGCTGGACATTGACCAAAGATGACAGAAAAGGAATTGATGCCTTTGACTTGTGATGCTGGAGAAGAGTAATGAATATAGACCATGGACTGCCAAGAAAACTAACATGTCTGTCCTGGAAAGAGTGAAACCAAGCTGCTCCTTGGAGGCAAGGATTTTGAGACTCTGTCTCATATACTTTGGGCATGTAGCCAGGAAAGACCAGTCTTTGGAGAAGGTTACCATACTCGGAAGGGTCAAGAAATAGTTCAGGAGAGGAAGATCCCTGATGAGATGGATTGATACTATAACTGGAGTAAGGAGGATATGTGTGTCAGAGACAATGAGATTGGCTCAGGATAGAGCAGGGTTCAGAGCTATTGTGCATATATCTCTATGAGTCATAGTCAATTTCACAGCACATAAGAACAACCACAATAGAGCTCTTGTGGCATAGTTCATAGGAAATTGTGCTGCTAACCCAAATATTGAGCTCTTCTGGTGATTTGTGTCCACCAGAGGCTCAGTGGCAGAAAGATGGGTAGTATCCTCCCAACTGATCTAACATCTCTGGAAAACCTGCTGTAGGGTCAGCTATGAACAGTTCTGACTCTATGGCAATGAGGTTTTTGAGATGTCATTGACTGTCTTGAGAGGCAAAACCCTTCTTAAAGCTCCATTCCTTTAGCTATTAAATAGGAAAATTGGAACAGGAGCTAAAATGTGGGAAGAAAAAAATGTGATCATATTCTTTAACTTTCTGTTATGCACATATTATGTACATTGATCTATGTTGAATGCTCTTTTGGTGATATAAGAACAAAACTATGCAAAGCAAGATGTTCTTTACTCCTAAGAAGCTCTCAATTTTTTGCAAGAGTTTGCTTAGTTACACATAAAGTCACTTATGGCAGGGTTTTAATTGAATGGAAGTGAAAGTGGTCAAGTGACAAGGTGTATGAAATGTTGAGGTTAATCATAAGGAGAGAGAGCTTTGTGGGGAGCAAGTATCAGTAGCAATCAGGTAGAGAGAGAAAAGCTTGGAATGGACCTTGACAAAGAGGAGAAAATATGAGACAGACAATTTTGTATAGAAGATGAGGAAAATGGTGGTTTCATTCATCCTTACTATTCTTTGAAAATAACTGAAATCGATCTGGGAAATAACTGGAACACATTTAGAAATAATCAGAACACATTTGTTGAGGTGGGGGGCGGGGAATAAAAGGAAATTGTGTGAGACTATAGGAATTGGCATCCTGGTGGGTGGATGGAGGAGAAAGCAGGTCTCCATTATTGGGGAGTTGTCGTACCAATGGTTCTTGGAGACATAGCTGTTCTTTTTGCCCTCTTTTTGCCTTATATTCCCTCTTTTTTACCTCAGGGTTATCATGGGGTGCATTATGTCATCATCAGGGTACCAGCTATATCTGTTACATCTCTCCTCCATCCCATAGATAGTAAACCAGAAATAAGTGTCAACCTCCCTAGATTCTCAGAACTCAAGTTAGCCACATAATTATCCATGTTCATTTTTGTGTAAAAGTCAAGGGACTTAATTTCTTGGGTTTTGCCTTTATGTATCAGGGAAATTCTGGCCAGTTAAGAGGACATGTCAGTCCTCAATTGCTTTACGTTTTCACACTAATATCTTACCATTCTCTGCTGGTGCCCTTTGAGGAGGCCATTTAGGATAGAATTTTATCTCTCCTACTTAAAACCTGCAAGCAAGTTTGTGTCATCTACAGTAAGGCTGCATTATCTACATAACTCAGGTTGTTAGAGTCTTCCTCCAATCTTAATACCACATTCCCTTTCATAGCATCTAGCACAGAAGATCAAAGACTACAGCTTTCTGTATGGATTTCATTTCAACCTCAAGAAAGCAAAGGTCCTCTGGGCCAGTAGGCAACAGTCAGGTGATCAGAAGATATATTGCTCTGGGCAAGTCTCCTGTCAAGGACATCTTTAAACTACTGAAGGGGAATGATATAATTTTGGAGGTTAAGGTGTGCATGATTCAGGCCATCGTCTTCAGTCATTTACTTATACATCTGAGAGCTGGATAAGGAATAAGGATAACAGAAGAAGAACTGATGTCTTTGTTTTGTGGTGCTAGAGAAGAGTACCAAGTATCCCATGGACTGTCAAAAGAACAAACAGATATGGCTTGGGGAAAATGCAGCCAGAGTTGGAGACAAAGATGATGAAGCTTTGTTTCTCATATTTTTGGGCATGTTTCAAGGGGAAATTATTCCTTGGAAACATCATGCTTGGAAAGGTGGAGGGTCAGTGAAAAAGATGAAGGCCCCCAATGAATTAGATTGATACAATAATCCCAGAATTGTACTCAAGTGTATCAGAGATGATGACGATGACACAGGATGGGATGAGTTTCAGATCTGTTGTTTGGGTCTGTATCATTGAGTTGAGTTGCACTCAACTCGATGGATCCTAACAACAACTTACAACGTTGGGTAAGCACCTTAATATCCAGGATCAATTTCCTTATCGGTAAAGGGGGTCTCTCAAAATCGATGGGAAAGTTAAGTGAATAGGCATGAAACATTTGCTGCAGAAGATCAAAGAATGCAGCCTTCAGTATGGATTGCATCTCAATGCCAAGAAAATAACAATTCTCACCACTGGACCAATAGATGATATCATAGTAGATGGGAAAAAAAGATTGAAGCTATCAATGACTTCATCTTACTTGAATTCACAATCAATATACTCTGTAATTGTTTTTGGCTAATGGAGCCATGAGGCTCAGAGAAGTCTAGTAACTTCCCCAAGGACAGTTTGCTAGAATGTGAGAGGGCTAGAATTCGAAACAGGAAATCTGACTTTGAAGCCCAAATGCAAGTATAGATGCTTAAGACCTAATTTCTACCTTCTCATATCTTCTTTTCCTTTTATTTGGAAGATTGATATGTAAATTAGTCTGAAGAATTAAATACAGAAGAAGATATTTTTCCCAATCCTCTCCATCTCACCTAAATATGCTAACCAAATTTAATACCATGAAGACGTTTTCAAGAAAGGAAGGAAGAAAAACTTGACCCCTACCTATTCCTTTTGTTCTTTCATTTATTGACCAAAGCAAGCTATTTCCATGGTACAAACATTGTCTTCATAAAACAGTGAATGGGAGCAAATGTGATGACCATATTATAGCTGTGTTTGTAACTCACAACGAGATGGATCATCTGGGTAACGTAAAAGAAATTGAGTTGGGTTCTTCAGCATCATCAAACAGAAGTAGACAAATTTTGTAACTGAGATCAATCCTATTACACATCCTTCTCACCCACTCATCCAGCTCTCAGTAATGAGAGACTTGATCCAGTCTTCACTAGTTTTCCATTCACAGCCTGTCATTGTTAAATGAGAAGCATGAACATGGTTGCCACTGGCTTATTTCTCTCTAAGACTCCCTCTTAGAGGAAATAGAAGGCTAATGATTTGTCAGGGAGTGTTTGTGGTCACAGTGTATTAAGTGTTGGTTCCTAATTGAGAGGTAATTGCTTTATTTTCTAATTTTATTTTTATTGTAATTTTCATAAGAGTTTACAAACATTTAATCCACCAACTACTCCAGAGGAGTAAGATGCAACACTATTGCTGTAAAGATTTTCAGCCTTAGAAAGCCCACAGGGCAGTCTGAAACCCTCGTCTGTGGGATCATTATGAGTTGAGATTGATTCCACAATATTTAGTTAATAATTTTCACAGCTACTTTGTCTCAGTGTTGTTGTTGTTGTTATGTGCCACTGAGTTGTCCATGATCCATAGCAACCTTATGATCAACAGATCTGAATCTTGCTATCCTAGTAATCTCTGATATGCTCAAGCTCATTGTTAAAGTTATTGTTTTAGTCCATCCATGAAATTTGGAAATCTTCATATAGAAAAATAAAGTCTTCCTTAATTCACTTGCTAGAAAAAGTTCATCTTAACGTAAGATGTATTCTGTAGGAATATTTTCTTTTCCTAGTTCTAGGGGCAAGACCATCATAACAGTGTTCTGTAAGAAATGCTATGTTGTTCTCCTTATTAAGTGGGAAAAGGGCTGAATCACTGTTTAATATATATTTAATCAGGCTAAAGTTTTAGGGAATTGTGCTGCCAACCCAAACGTACGTGGTTGAATCCACCAGCTGCTTCACAGCTGAAAAAAATTGGTAGCCTCCTCCTGTTTGATTTACTGCTTCTGAAAACTTTCTGGAGGATTAGTAATGAGTCGATTCCAACTTGATGGTAAATAACAACAATACTTCCATATAAATTAAAAAGTCTTGAAAAATCATAAATGAATGGGGGAGAGAGAAAATCCTTGACAAAGTGTTTGGAGTGCATGGAGAAGAGGTAGAAAAGCCAGGGTAAGAAGAGCATAAGCAAAGAGAAATAAGAAAGTTGTAAGGGGTTGTTACTGAGAAAGAAAAGTCAGTTGTATGTCTGCTCATTTATGTATCATAGTGAACATGAGGAGGATTAACATCAATCCTAAGGAATTTGCTCATTCATTTCTTAATAAGGGAATGGATACCGACTGAAAGGTTGTCTGATGGGCGCCAAACCCAGATCTTTACTATTTCTGAGTTCTTTGGAAGGAATGGCCGTTAGTGATTAAATTCTTGATATCTTTTAATGTAAATATTCTTTACTGGAAGCTTTTTCCATGAAAGGTTAATTTGTGTGTGTGTGTGTGTGTGTGTGTGTGTGTGTGTTTCTTTTATTACAGGTGTACCAAAAATTTAAAATTACCATCTGCAGCTCGGAGATTATTCAATGAAAAGGGGATAGAAGTCTTTGCCTTAAAAGATCTGCAAAGAGATGAACTGGTAAAGATGTGAATTCTTGTTTCATATCTATTTGGAATATTCCCAGGCCATCATGTCTTTTGTCAATCTTCCATCTCTGTTTACTTTGTCCTTCTTTCTAGGCCTTGAATGGCATGAGTATAAGGGGTTTTTTTATTATAGTCCCATGGAAACGGAATTTTTGTTCTTTTAGTTCTTAAGTGTTATACAATTTCCTCTGTTTTTCAGATTACTTAGTTCTATTATTTTGTCTTTCAAATAATTCATTCTTCTGCCTTCTCCATTTAATGCACTGAGTTTTTTTCATTTACTTTTAATTTCAGTTACTGAAAGGTTCTATTCTAAAATTTTCATTTATTTTTTTTTTTACGTTTTTAGTACTTTATGATCTGTATCATGAAATGCTTACATGTAGTCAACAAAACAAAATAAATATATCTTTCTTTTTTATATTATTTTATATTTATTTTATATTATTTATATTATTTATTATTTTATATTTTTATATTAGTTTATTTACAAAATTCAAATACATTGTTTTCAAGAACAGATTCTTTCAATTTCCCTCCCCCCCCATAAAATTGTACAACTTCATGATTAATCTCCTCCTCCCCTGCACATTCTCATCTCTCTGCTCCCACCTCTCCCACCCCTCTTGAATCCTTGTACTCATTCTATCATAATGGTTTTATACAATATATATCCTTGTGGGACTGAGTTCGTTCATACAGCATAATGCTCTCCATTTCCTCCCAAGTTAGGTAATAATATGCAAAGTCATTGCTCCTATGTGCTGCATAGTATTCCATTGTGTGAACGTACCATAATTTCTCTATCCGTTCATTTGTGGTTGGACATTTGGGCTGCTTCCATGTTCTTGTAATAGTGAATAATGCTGCTATGAACACTAGTCTCTGTTTGTGCCCAGTTCTCATTTTCTCAGGGTTTAACTTTTCTTTATGGCCTAATGGTAAGGGGCTACACAGCCATTCCCAGAGTAATGAAGTTTGAACCCATGATCTGCTCCATGGGAGAAAGATGGACAGTTGCCTCCTGTGCAATTTACTGCCTCTGGAAACCCACTGGGGGCTCAGCTTTGGGTTGGTTCTGACTCCATGGTACAGAACAACATTCCTTTACTAAAGGTTATCTGGTAACTGCAGAGAGTGGCAATGCTAACCAAAATACCATGTTTCTCTGGCAGTTCAAATCCCCTGGCATCATCTCGGGAGAAAGTTGAGAAAGCTCCTGCTGTGTGATTTAGAGTCTCAGAAACCCACTTCAGAGTAATTATGAGTTGAGTCTGACTGGGAGGAAGGGGGAGAGAGAGGGAGGGAGAGAGAGAGAGAGGGAGAGAGAGAGAGAGAAGGGGAGCAGAGGGGAGGGGAGGGGAGGGAGAGGAGAGAGAACACGAGAGAGAATGAACTTTATTGAGGGGGATTTTCCTCATTATTGATATGATGAGTCATTTTAGATTGAAATGTAGATATTTGATGTATTGTGTTATAAAACTCTGGATTTTAACAACTTTATTTGGGCTAACCTCTTTTGACACTACTCTGGCAAGGAAAAGGGTGTTGTCCATTTGTTAATATGAGTTGAGGTGGAAATTTTCAGGTTTCTAATTTGGTCGACATCTGGGGTTAGAGGAGCTCCTCATGACTGGTGGGCAAGGATAGGTGTTCTGTGTGGGGCCTCTGCTTACATTACCTTCACTGGGAGGAACCATCGTGCTATTGCTGTTCCTCCTATGTCATTCACTGGCAATGGACAGGATGCCTTTACTACTGCAGGACAGCGGGAAGAGGCTATTCCTTGGAAAAGGACATTATCCTTGGAAATGTAGAGAGTCAGAAAAAGAGAGGAAGACCCTTGATGAGATAGATAGACACAGTGACCACAGCAAAGGACTCAAGTATGTCAGAGCTGATGAGGATAACATTTGCCTTCAATGGAGAGGGATAATCTCATTACTGCTGACCAATGGGGAAGGTCATTAGTCTGGGCTGGTACATCCCTTCACCCTTCAGAGTCTTATGTTTGTTTGTAACCTTGCCCAGGGATTTTCAGTTGTATTTAGCAAGAGGAATTCTTCTACATTTTTCCAGAAGTGGCAATACAGTATTTTTTTAAAATTTCTTAATGGAAACATATGATTGTTTTTTTGTGTAAATGCCATTTTGTATTCTACTTTTTTCACTTAATAAATATTGAACATCTTTCTATATCATTACATAGCCTCTTATTTTAAATAATCACATTGTTGTTGTTGCTGTTATGTGCCGTCGAGTCGTTTGCGACTCATAGTAACCCTATGTACAACAGCCCTAAACCCTGCTCTATCCTGTGTGCCAGTCACATCGCCTCTGACACACCCATCCTGATTACCCCAGTCATTTAATCAATCCATCTCATAGAGGGTCTTCCCCTCCTGCACTGTCCCTCTACCCTACCAAGCATGATGTCCCTCTCCAAGGACCTGTGTCTCCTTACAACATGTCCAAGGTATGTCAGACAAAGCCCCAGAATCCTTGCCTCCAAGGAGTAGCCTAGTTTAACCCTCTCTAGGATGAATCTGTTTGTTTTCTTGGCAGTCCATGGTACATTCAATACTCTTCTCCAGCACCACAGCTCAAAGGCATCAATTCTCCTTCTATCCTCCCTAATAATCACATTACATACTTTATTTTTAAGCTGGTCAGATTCAGCAGTGGGTTGTTGTATACAACCTTTAGTTGCACTAATGTTAATAGTTTCTGATAGCCCACTACCACGCTATATACTTCTGTGTGTATGTTTTCAGTTTTACTTATTCAGTACTCACTCACTGCATGTTTTAATTATTTCTGGATTTCATTGTTATATATAATTCTACAATGAACATACTTCTTCACACTTCTTTTTCCTATGCCTTTTAATATTTTCTTACATGAATCTTCTAGAAGTAGAATTACGTCTCTAAGAATATCCCGTCAGTCTCTGGGTTACAAATGAGAGCCATTCATAAGTGTAGTTCTACGTTGAATTTATTTGTGAGTTGTAACAGGGGTATATAGATCTTGTTTAGCCTTTCTTTAGTGAAATAAAAGGCTTGAGACTTTTTCAGTGATGTGACGTAAAAGCTGTATGTGCAGCCAGTGAAGTTAATTATGATAGACAATGTGCTTTGAGAAGGGATTGGTTCAGTTGTTTCAAAGAGAGAAAAATTACATGACATTGAAGGGCAAATACAAACTCACACTGACTGTAAATGAGACTCTTTTGGTAACCCTGGGACTGCCTTACGTAATTGTCCTTGTTTGTATCACCCTTAAGGGAAGACTGATAGGGCAGCATGAAAATGCTGTCATTGTTATTGCTGGATGCCATGGGCTAACTGGCCTCTTAGTGACTCTGTGAACAACACATCAGAACCTTGCACTTTTTTTGTGCTGTCCTAAAGATTTCCACACTGCTTGAGCCTATTGTTACTGGTCACTGTGTCAATTCCACATAAATACACTTCTACAAACTCAAAAGAGGCACAGTAGTTACAGGTACAATTGTTACAGTTTTTAGTTGATCCTTTGATCCAATTTGTCTGTGGACATGTAGTAGCTATGACACTTAATGAACCTTCTACAACTCATTTGTGATTTACTTCTTTGTTGGATCATTTTTAAAACCTGCTTAAATCAGAGATTCACTTCTTTGGCAGGTTTATGTGTCATGTGGAGAAAATTGGATTGATCCTGATCTGTCCACTTCTCAGCAAAAGAGGCAAATCTTCCTCAGGAACCTAGCATCTGATATTTCCCGAATTCAAGCCTTTTGCAGTATGCATAAGACACAGGGTAAGCCTTAGAAATATTTAATATATATAACCAAAATACCTTTTGATGCTATTTCCTTCAAAAACACAGTTTGTGTTTTGTTTTTTAAAGAGACTATTTTAGTCCTTCATTTTGCTGTTTAGGTGGTTCAGTCATATATTTCACTGGATCTCCATTGATACAGTTTTCAAGTGCTCAGCTTCTAACTGAAGTTAGCAGTTTGTTCCACAGGGGAAAGACGTGGCAGTGCAGCTTGTAAAGATGAAAACCCTGGAACCCGTGTGGGGCAGCTCTTCTCTGTCTTTCAGGGCTACTTTGAGTCCGAATCAGTTGATAGCAACAGTTTTATTTAATGAAGTCTTCGTTTACTCTATACTGTAGTTTTGCAAACAAAATATATTTTATCTAGAACACATCTAAGCCTTTTTGTGGACCCTGTGCACCTCATCTGGGGGAGAGGGGAAGAAATCTTCAGGTCTGACTTTGCTCTATTCACTTAAATGGTCCCTTTAAGAAAGCTTTTCTATCCCAGTTTCTAGACTCTCTCTGCAGTTCTCCTATAGGATGGAAGAGATAGTGGAAGGAAAGGACTTGGGTGGAGAGTTCTCTTACTCCTTGGGCCCTGCAGGCTGAAGTCTGACTGGGATGATTTGGAGTGTATTCATCTGGTGCAAGAAAATCTTTGTGTGATGCTTCCTGTTTGCTTGAAACACTCTTCTGTTTCCCATTCTCTACCCCCCCCCCACTTGTGATTGATTGGTCATCCTTGGTGGCCTTTCTACAGATCCATTTCACCTCTACCTGCAGTTGGTTCTGTAAAGATCTCCAGAAAGACTCCCAGGAAGGCGGGGACGGGGTTCGGGTGGCTGAGCCAGGAGCGTGCTAGCTGCATCCCAGCAGCCAGGTCTATTCTCAAAGGGAAAGACAGCTTCTCCTTGGAAGGGGAGGGGGAGGATCTCTTCAATGAATGCTACACTAAGCAGTGCTCTCAGTGCTTGGCTCAGGTAAGATACCAGAGCTGGAAGGCAGGAGGGGAAATCAGGCTGGGTTATGCTCTGTCTTCTGCCCCCACAGGTGCTCTTTCTCCAGATCAGTTTTGATGTTAAAATTTTGATATGCTAAAGGAAGCTAAATGTGTTTGGAAAAGTTCTAAATCATGGCAGTAGGTATCCTTGCTTAAAGGGCTGTTGTTTCTGGCAATGTCCTGCACTTGATTAAAGAATGACTCTTGTTCTCTTACACGCCTTTTGTAACATTTCTCCTCTCTACTGGTCCTCCTCCTTGCCTTATGGCTGCCCAGAACAAAGCTCACTAATACAGAAAGGGAGTAAAGAAAAGCTTGGTAGAGTGAATTAAAATATTTCCCTGTGCCTTGTGTTGAACACTATATACTAAGTATTACATGTGACTTTATAAACACTAGGGAGTTTCTATGATAGGGTTTTTATCCCAGACAGGGGCAGATTGCACAATAAAGAAGATAAGCACAGGCTTATTTGTGCTTATCTACAAATCATTTGTGAACAGTTTCACTTGGAATTTACTAGAGCATGAAAACTATTCAGTATTGAATAGTAAAAACACCTTAACGAGCTCTGGTGGCTTAGTGGTAAGATGCTGCACTGCAGTCCCAAAGGCATGCAGTTCAAATCCACCAACTGCTCTATGGGAAAAGGATGAGCAGTCTACTCCTGTGTGATTTACTGCCTCTGAAAACTCCCTGGAGAATGGGCTTGGTCCACCAGTTGCTTTACTTGAGAAAGATGGGCAGTCTTCTCTTGTGCAATTTACTGCCTCTGAAAACCAACTGAAACGTCAGCTATGGGCCATTTCCAACTCAAAAGTAATGGTTTTGAGTGAATTGTTTACTGAAAATTTGAAATCCAGAGAAAATTATATATATATATATTATTTTACATGTATAAATTTTATTTTATATATATATAATATATATATATAATTATAAATAAATACATATATACTGTTGTTGATTGCTGGCAAGTCGAGCAAGATTCTTAGTGACCCTACGAAAAAAGACCTGAAGCCTTTCTATAACTATTGTTTCTCAAAGTTCATAGAGTTTTCAGAGGCATGTTGTTTAGGAAGTGGATGCCACTACTGCTTCCAAACCTGTCTTAAACTGGGAGCTCCACCAGACACTGCCCACCATGGGTAACTGTTACAGGATTTGATGCTCCAGTGACACAGGATTCAGGATTACAACAACCCCACGTTACCTCAATACAGCAAATTGACAGACGAGTGCTGTACCACTTAGAAGAATATTCCTAATATAATAACAACGAACATTTAAATACACAGGCCCTCCCCAAAGTCTTCTTGACTCTAGACAAGCATATTAAATAAAAAAAAACCAGCCAATATAATATGTTGTTGTTGTTGTTATATGTCATCAAGTGAGTCACTTGTGACCCATAGCGACCCTATGTACAGAAGCTCTGAACACGTCCTGAGCCAGTATCACTAATTCTGACACAACAATCCCCCATAGCCCCAGTTACTGTATCAATCGATCCCATCTGGAATCTTTCTCTCCTGCTCTGTCCCTCCACCTTTCCAAGCATATCGTCCTTCTCCAAGAACTGGTGTCTCCTAGACATGTGCCCAAAGCATGTGAGACGGAGCTTCAAAATCCTAGTCTCCAAGTAAACAACCCTGCTTGCTGAAACTGAGTAGGATCTGAAGCGCTTGCTGTAGAAGGTTAAGGACTACAGCTTTCAATATGGATTGAAGCTCAATATCAAGAAAGCAAAGATTCTAACCACAGGGTCAATTGGCAGAATCATGATAGATAGTGAATGTTCATATTTAGTTTGCTTGACTCCAAATCACCATTCTTGGCACCAGGAGCCATGACATTAAAAGACGAATTCCATTGGGGGCGTCTGCTGCCAGAGACCTCTCCAAAGTTCTGAAGAGCAACAATGTCAGTCTGGAGACTAAGGCGCACCTGATAAAAGCCATGGTCTTTGCAATCACTTGCTGTGCATCAGAAAGCTGGTAGCATAACTTTTTATCCACTAGGCCAACAGAGCTCTCTAAGTTGTTGTTGTTGTTAAGTACCATCGAATCATAGACAATTCATAGTGACCCTATGAATGAAATACCCGCACGCTTATATAACTTACATAATTTCTCCATGTTCATAAAGTTTCGGGAGGTAAGCTATTTCGGAAGTGGATGCCAAGCGCGTTTTAACTGGGGAGCTCCACCAAGCACTGCCCACCAAGGGTAACCATTTTTTATGATATCTTGAGGGAAGAATCTATATGAATTAAATGAAAAGAAATACAATTTATTAGGAGAGAAAAAGCAGTTATCAGTTGTTCTTAAAAATGCTTCCTCTTTGACCAAATTGCTGGCAGGGTTTTTGTTTGTTTTTTGTTTTGGTGGGGTTTTTTTATATATATATTTTCATTTTAATGATTGTGTTCCCATTACAGTGGTCTGCAATCATGGCTAATATGTTGTTGCTATATGTGCTTTTCCGCACAGCTCTTGTTTTAGAGGTCCAAAGTGACATTGGGTCTGGAGCCAAGCTTGCTGTGCATAAACCTGTAACAAATTGTGGAGAAGAAAAGCAAATTTTAGAGCCAAAGGAGAAACAAATGCAAAAAAATGCTTCAACCAGCGAAAACATTTCCGGTGAAATCCTGTAAGTAATCAGTGTGGGCAGAAAAGCCCTTGAGTTGCTATCTGAACTCAGCTCATTAGTCCTCTAACAACCCAGAGCCCATGCAGGGAGAGCAAGGCAAGTCTGTGAGACTAATGCCAGGTGAAGAGCTAGATTTTAATTAGTTTTTCTGCCAAAAGGATGGAAGTGGAGCTTCAGTGTTCTAATTTCAGTGGTGGTGTTTTAAATGGCATTTTTTTTAAATAAACTAGAAGTTTAGATTTTTAAGACAATGACTTGAAGACTTACTCATATTTGATCCCATAAGCTACACATTTTAGGCACAATTCATTATCTTGCCTAGTATAAATTCAAGTTTAAAAAAATAAAGCACAGCAACCCATTGTTACCTAATTAATTCAGACTCCAAGCTGCCTTGAGGGACATAGTAAAACTGCTCTCTTAGTGTTTTAAGGTTATTAATCTTTATGAAAGCAAGCTACCTTACCTTTCTCCTTCAAAGCTGCTGAGAGGTTCAAATCACCAATCTTTTTGGTTAGCAGCTTAAGGCGTTAACCACAGCACCACCAGAGTTCTTTAGCTTAAAGCCCCATCCTGCACCATCCTGAACATCCCTGGTGTTCCTGAGTCCATTGTTACAGCCAAGCTCAAGCACATTGCTGCAGTCACTGTGTCAATTCAATTCATTGAAAATCTTTCTCTCTTTTGCTGACCTTCTGTTTTTCCCAGAACAATGTCTTTTTCCAAAGACTGATGCCTCTTAACAATATACCCAAAGTATGTGAGACAAGTTTCACCATCCTTCTTGTAAGGAGCGCCCTCGCTGCAATTCCTGTAAGATAGATTTGCTAGTTCTTTTGGCAGTCCATAGTATATTTAATATTTTTTTTGCCAACACTACAAATGCATAAATTATTTTTTAGTATTCCTGATTCATTGTTTAACTTTCAGATGATTGTCATTGTTATTAGGTGCCATCAAGTCTTACTACTAATACCAACCCCATGAACAAGGAATCTGAACTTTGCCCTGTCATCTGTGATGTTCTTGATCCCATTGTCAGACTTACTCACTATGCCAATTCATATACTAGACAACATCATGGTAAATGAAGAAAAGATTGAAATAAATTATTTCATCTTGCTTAGATCTATAATCTATATCTTTGGTACCAGCAGTCATGAAATCAAAAGACATATTGCATTGCGTAAATCTTCTCCCAAGAATCTCTCTACAGTGTTTAAAGAGCAATGATGTCAGTTTAAAGACTAAGGTGTGTGCCTGCCTCAAACCATGTCTTTTCAATTACTTGTTATGCATCTGAAAGTTGGATAATGACTACGGATCACAGAAGAAGAATCAATGCCTTTGAATTATGATGTTGGAGAAGAGTACTGAATAATCAATGAACCATCAAGAGGACAAACAAATATATCCTAGAGAATGTATAGCCAGGTTAGTTCTTGGAGGCAAGGATAGAGAAGCTTCATTACACAAACTTTGGGCATATTGTTTGGAGAGGCTGGTACTTGGGAAAGGATATTATTCTTTAAAAGATAGAGGATCAAAAGAAGAAAAGACCCTCACAACAAAATTGATTCAGATTTTTAGAATGGTATAAATTATAATCTTCTCGAAGATCTACACTGATGAGGATAGGTGTGTCAAAGACAGTGAAATTGGTACAAGATAGAGTAAGGTTCAGAGCTATAGGGCATAGGGTCACTATGAGTCATTGTAGACTCAATGTCATATAACAGTAACAGCACTGTGGCAGATAGAATTATGACCCATCTTAATGGGTAAATAGAGGTAATCTTATTATGTATTTGTCATTAACTTCCTAAAAAATTAATTATGTGCTATTCTTAATATTTTTGTGTTTGAAGTCTGAGACATGACCTTACTTTTTCTAAGTAAACATCACTAAGTGAATAATACTTATTATGTGATTTAAAATGATTACCTGTACCTGACCAGAAAAGATCTAAGTATGTATTAGTAGTTAGTAGATTTTGATGCTAAGCATTTCTATTTTTCTTGCAATTGATTTCCCTATTGGGCTATTATGATACTCTGATGGCCTAGTCCACAAACAGATA
The DNA here is from genome assembly GCF_000299155.1 of Elephantulus edwardii. Taxonomy (NCBI): domain Eukaryota; kingdom Metazoa; phylum Chordata; class Mammalia; order Macroscelidea; family Macroscelididae; genus Elephantulus; species Elephantulus edwardii. The sequence continues at coordinate 8,580,687 of NW_006399779.1, read as the reverse complement.
TGCTGCTAAACCCAAAGTTCAAAGTTTCTCTAGCAGTTTGTATCCACCATCCACTCAGAGGGAGAGAGATAGACAATTTCCTCCCAGGTACACTGCAGCCTCAGAAATCCCATGAAGGGTCAGCTGAGTCAGATCCAGCTCAATGACAATGAGTCGGTGAGTGGAGTGGATTATTGGACTAAATGTTGTTGTTGATTGCTGTCAAGTTAAACACAACTCATAGTGACCCTATGAACAAAAGACCTGAAGCCTTTCTGTATTGTCATTTCTCCAAGTTCATAGAGTTTACAGAGGCATATGGTTTAGGAAGTGGATGCCACTTCTGCTTCCAAATATATCTTAAAACTTGGAGCTCGATCAAGCACTGTCTACCAGGAGGAACTATTATGGCATATAACACCCCAATGGCATAATGTTCAGCATCACAGCAAACCCAGATTACCTCAGTAAATCATATTGAGAAAACAGTGTTGTATGACTTTGAAGAATGTTCCTCCAAAATATAATAACATGAGGCCTGAGGGCTGCAGGACTGAGGACCATCCAGGAGGTCTTGTTGACACTAAACAAGAGGTATAAACCAAAGAAAACAACTCAACATTCCACACAGCAGACAACCCAGAACAAGAGCACCCAGCTTATAAACTTATCTGAATGTATTCATTAATTAATTTGTTCCTTCATTAGTTTACCTGATGACTTATTATTTAGTTAATCATCTATTTCTTTAACTATTGTTTATTGACTGTTATATAACAAAAACAGAGTGTTAAGTGCTGGGAATACAATGTTGAAAAGAAAGATTAAGTTCTCAGGATATATGGAATGAACTCACATTTTATAGTGGGAAGAAGGTAAATAATAAATGTATGCTCAATATAAATGAATAAGAAAGCAGATAAATGCTGTAATATCATTAAAACAGGGTTGTTTTTGTTGCCACACCACACAACCTGCCACATAGTATGACCTGCCACACAGCATGAGAATGGCAGTACAGTAGACCAGACTGGCCCACCACCCTGCTATCCTGTGCCAGGAGCACCAATACCAGAGGTACTTTGGCTTTGAAAGTGGCTGTCTAGCTACACATCACCTGGGATTTCTCAAGCTCAAGCAGAAGAGCCTGAATGGAGCCACAGTTTCTGGAGAGCCACAGTCATCCTACTTTGGATAGTGTTTCCCAAGAAGGGATCACCAATATACAGGTCTTTCACAAAACATTTCTATACCCTGAGTCATTATGTATTTACAGCAACCTAATATCTACTAAGAGAAGACTCACATAATGTCAAGAAAGCTACAGTGTGCTTCACTCATCATGAAAAAACAAAATAACCCATCTCCTAAAAAAGCAGAGCCAGTGAGTACTCCAGATAGTGAGAACCAGAAGAAATGTGTTAATATGGAGTTATTTGAACAGCAGTAGAAGAAGTTGCAAATGATAGAAGAAACATTGGAAGGTAGTAAGAGAGAAAATATCCCCGAGAAAATAATTCAGAAGAAATAGATTAATGAGGAGCAACTTAAACAGCTCTGGAAGAAAATGCAAAAGATAGAAGAAAGAATTGATAATGTAAATGAAGAGGTATAAGAACTTAAAAAAAAATCAAGACAGAGAGAGCACAGCCAACACAGTACTTAAAATAACAGAAAAACATGAAAATGCAGTCCAGAATATTAAGACCAAAATGGCAGAAATTTCTAACACTTTGGTGGGACAAAAAAGTAGAGATGAAGAGATGGAACAGAGAATCAGTGAGCCAGAAGACAAAAACCTCACTGAAAACATACTAGAAGAAAAAAAAATCAGAGCTGAGATGTAACAAAAATGGAGAAAACATTAAAATCATGTGGAATGACATCAAAAGGAACAACATATGTATAATTGGAATTCCAGAACATGTAAGTGACAGGGTAGTCCATAAGAAAATTGTAGAAGAAGTACTAGAAGAAAACTTTCCAGATACTTTGAAGAACAGGGAAATCCACATTCAAGAAGCACATCAAACACCAAATAGAACAGACTAAAAAAGAAAAACATCAAGACATGATAGTCAAATTCTTCAAATTAAAAGATCAGGATAGTATACTAAAATCAGCATGAGAAAAACAGAGTCACCTACAAAAGGGAAACAATTAGATTAAATTAAGTTCTGATTTCTCAGTGGAAACCATGTGAGCTAGAAGACAACGGGATGGCATATACAGAAAGTTAAAAGAAAACAATTTTCAGCCAAGGATCCTATGCCCAGCAAAGCTCTCCATCAAATATGGGAAAAATTAGATCCTTTGCAGAAAAGAAGGAACTTAAGGAATTTTTGAAAACAAGACCAAAACTGCAAGAAAATTTAAATTAAGTCTTTTACACATAGATACCAAAGGAAAGTGGATGGAGCTTAGTAACCAGAAACAACAGGAAAAGAAACACCACAAAATGGCAACAATACCACCTGGCCTGACAAGAATCAGAATTAATGTGAATGGACTAAATATACCAGTTAAAAGAAAAAGAGTAGCAGAATGGATTTTAAAATCCCAAACAATAACAACAACCCAAAGCCCATCAATATATTGTCTACAAGAGACACATCTGAAAAGAGAAGAGAAGGACAGACTCAAAATCAAAGACTGGAAAAAAAATATATCATGCAAATGGCAACCTCAAAAAAGCAAGAGTGGCAATACTAATCTCTGATAAAATATATTTCAGAATGAAAACCACCATAAAAAATAAGGAATGGCATTCCATACGGATTAAAGTCATAATAGATCAAGAAGACATAACTTTGGTCAATATTTATGCACCAAATGAGAGACCTGCAAAACACATAAAACAACAGTTATCAGAATTGAAGAAAGAAATAGCACCACAATAGCGGAGGGAGACTTCAGCACATCACTATCACCAAACAATATATCAACCCAAAAGAAACTTAACAAAGATTCAGAAGATCTAAACTATACAATCAGCCAGCTTGACCTTGTGGATGTATTCAGGGTACTGCACTGAACTAAAATGCAATTCATTTTTTTCTAAAATGCACATGGTACATTCTCCAGAATCAATCACATGTTAAGACAGAAAACAAGCCTCAACAAATTAAAAAACCCTGAAATAATACAAAGTATCTATCTTCTCAGACCACAATGTCATTAAAAAAAATGACAGGAGGTAAAGTTTATAAAACCACCCACTCAGAGACGAAATAACTCTCTACTATAACACAATTGTGTTATAAAAGAAGTAAAGAATGAAATAAAAATGTTTCTTGAAATAAATGAAGATGAAAATACAATGTAAACTGGAGAACAACCACTTGGCCAACTGACTGGAAGAGGTCTATATTTGTTCCCATCCCAAAGAAGGGCGACCCAACTGAGTGTGGA
>NW_006399779.1:8554391-8576167 GCF_000299155.1 Elephantulus edwardii | reverse complement strand
AGGTGGATTGATTCAGTGACTGGGGTAATTGGGATGGATGTGTCAGAGGTCATGCGATTGGCACAGGATAGAGCACCTTTTAGAGCTGTTGTACATAGGGTCGCTATGAGTCGCAAACGACTCGACGGCACATAACAACAACAACAACCAAAACCTCTGGGACACAGCTAAGATAGTCCTTAGGGGGCAGTTCATAGCAAGGGGTCCACATATAAAATAGGAAGAAAGAAGAAAAAATCAATGATCTAACTCAAAACCTTCATCAAATAGAAAAAGAACAACAATCTAATCCTTTAGCCTCTAGAAGAAAGAAAATTATAAGTACAAGAGCTGAAATCAATGAGCGAGAATTCTACCAAACATTTAGAGGATATCTATCACCAATTCTACTTAAAGTATTTAAAAAGATAAAAAAGAAACATTCTTAGGGTCGTTCTATGAAGCAACCATAACACTAGTATCAAAACCAGTCAAAGATATTACCAAGAAAGGAAACTACAGACCATTATCTCTCTTGAATATAGATGCAAAAATCCTTAATAAAATACTAGCCAATAGAATCCAAAAGCACATAAAAAAATTAAATCATCGTGACCAAGTATGATTCATAATAGATATACAAGGATGGTTCAACATAAGAAAAACAATCAACATAACTCACCACATTAATAAAGCAAATAACACGACTATATGATCTTAGCAATTAATGCATAAAAGGCTTTTGACAAAAATCCAACACCCCTTCCTGATAAAGACACTCAGCAAAATTGGAATAGAAGGGTATTTCTTCAACATAGTAAAAAGTGTTTATGTAAAACCAAGAGCCAATATCATTCTCAATGGAGAAATACTAAAAGCATTTTCCTTGAGAATAGGGAACAGATAAAGATGCCCATTGTCACCACTTCTATTCAATATTGTATTGGAAGTACTTACAATATGACAAGAGGAGGAAATAAAGGACATTCAGATCGGCAAAGAGATGATTAAACTATTGCCATATGCAGATATGATAGTGTACAAAGAAAACCCCAAGGACTCAACCTAAAAAAAAAAATCTGTTACAGCTAGTAGACCAATTTAGTAGAGTGGCAGGATGCATCAACATCTAAAAATCAGTGGGAATCCTCTACAATAACAAAGAGAACTTAGAGAAGGAAACCAGGAAAGCAATACCATTTACAATAGTCAGCCATAAATTGAGATACTTTTGTAGTGAATCTAACTAGAAACACAGAAGACTTGTGCAAAGAAAACTACAGAACCTTTTTGTGAGACACAGTAAAAGACCTAAATAAATGGAAAAATGTTCCCTGAATGTGAATAGGAAGACTCAATATTGTGAAAATGCACATCGTACCAAAATTAATCTACATGTTCAACACAATGCCAATACAGATAACAAATTCATTTTTCAGAGAAATTGTCAAGTTTATTTGGAAAGGAAAGAGACTTTGAATAAGTAAAGCACTTCTGAAAACCAAAAATGCAGTGGGAGGCATAACCCTCCCTGACTTCTAAATCTACTACTTAGTGGTGGTGGTTGTTGTTAGATGCCACTGAGTCATAGACAACATAGAGACCCTATGAACGAAAGGCCTGAGCACTGTTCATAGAGTTTCCATAGGCAAGCCATTTGGGAAGTGGATGCCACTCCTGCTTCCAAGCTTATTTCAATTGAGAAGCTCCACCAAACACTGTCCACCATGGGTAACCATAGCACGTTTGGCACATCAGTGTCGCAGTGTTTAGCATCATAGCAACCACAACTACTCAGTGGTAGTAACCAAAATAGCATGGTACTGGTACAACAACAGGCACATAGACCAGTGGGACAGAATTAAGAACTGAGAAACGAACCCAGCTAAGTATGGTCAAATGATATTCAATAAGGGGATAAAACCTATCAAATTGGGAAATGACAACCTCTTCAATGAATGGTGCTGGCAAATCAGACTGCTAACTAAAGAAGCTGAAACAGGATCACACCATACACAAAAATCAACTCAAGGTGGATCAGAGAACTTGGAGTAAAGCCCAAAATTATAAAGTTCCTAAGAGACAAACTAGGATCAAGCTTAGACAGCCTACTCTATGATCTAGAGACTGTCAAATACAGCCAGAAAAGCACAATCTGAAGAGGAAAAAATCCATGACTTGGATCTCCTAAAGATTAAATCCCTGTATGTATTAACAAACCTTTTTCCGACAGAGTGAAAAGAAAACCTACTGACTGGGAATAAACATTTGTCCATACAATTTCAGACAAGGGTCTCATATCAAAAGTTTACAGAATCCTACAGGGTCTCCACAAGAAAAAGACTATTTACCCAATTACAAAATGGTGGGGGGGGAGGGAGACATGGAAAGAACTTTCACATTTGGATGGCCAACAGACACATGAAGAAATGCTCAAAATCACTGGCAGGCAATAAGGGAGATGTAAATCAAAACCACAATAAGATACCATCTCACTCCAGTAGCAGTGGCAAAATTTAACAAAGCAGCAAGTAATAAATGTTGGAGAGGATATAGGAACACTTATATACTGTTGGTGGGATTGTAAAATGGCACAATCCCTCTGGAAGACAGTTTGGTGCTTCCTCAAAAAGCTGAACATAGAAATTCCATATGCTCCAACTAGTCTACTGCTTGGAATATATCAAGAAAATTAGATCTGAGGAACAAACAGATTTGTATACCAATGTTCATAAGTAGCATTATTCACCATAGCAAGAACATGGAAGCAGTCCAAGTCACAATCTAGAGAATTGAGAAATTCTCAAACACCCACGTGATGGAATACAATGCAGCACACAGGAGCAATGATTTTGTAAATTTCTACCTAACTTGCGAGGGAATTGAGAACATTAAGCTAAATGAAATAACTCAGTCCCATAAGGACAAATACTGTGTAAGAACTTTATTGCAGAAGTAGAAAGATCACTAGTAAAATGTGTATGAGGATCCAAGGGGGTGAAGGTTGGAGCAGTGGAGGTCGGATGGAGAAAGGAAATGGGAAAAATTTGGTATGAAAATCTGTGTTTATGAGCTTTCTAAGCAAAGCAGTAGAAAATAAAAATTTTATTTTAAAAATCTCAGCAAAACAGGATTGTTGCTATGTGCAGTCAAGTTGAAAATGACCTGTATCTGACCCTTTAGAGGATTTTCAGTGGCTTAATTGCACAGGAGGAGTTTGCCCATCTTTCTCCTGTGGAGCAGCTGGTGGATTCAAACTGTATGCCTTTGGGATTGCAGTGTAGTGTGATAGAAGCTGATTGGGAAGAAATATCTTCTCTATGATAAGAAAGCTCTTCAGAGAGTTGATCCTTAAATTAGGACCTGGACAATGGAAAGGAACCAGCTAAGTGAAGTTATGAAGAAAGAACATTTCAGGAAAAGTAAACATCACTTGGAAAAAGCCCAAAGAAAGAACACATCTGGATTTTGTGATGACCAGAGAGATGGTTGTGATGAAGATGCAATGAATATGGAATGGGAAGGATAATATGCAGTTCACCAGGTTAAACACAGCCAGTTCCTGTAATCAATTTAGTGGAGAAATGAGACACTGTAGAGAAACAGCAGGGAAAGTAAACATCACAAGGAAAAGCCCCAAAGAAAGACTACATTTGGATTATGTTAGGAATGGAAAGATGGTTTTGAACAAGAAGCAATAAATATGGAGTGGGATAGTACACAGTTCGAAAAGTTAAGCATAAAGTTCCTGTAATCAAGTTAGTAGAGAAATGTGGATAGTAGAGAGACAGATAAAGTGATGGGGTAGAAATAAGTTTCTGTGGAGTGCAAAGGCTTTCAATTCTCCATTTTGCTTCTGGTCATTTTTAGCAGGTACCTTCATATACGTGGAGCTTAGTGATCACAAGCGCTCCTTCCAAGTTTGTATTCTGGACTCTGGTTTCATGGTTGTTCCTCCTTGAGTCACCCTGTTTCTCAATATGTGAGATTCTCTTCGCAAAGCCGTCACTACATGTCTCCAAAAGCCTTCTGCTGTCTCACAGTGACCCTCCTACGTACGATGAATTAGGAGCATGTGGTCTGAAATGGTTCTAAGAACTGGTGAGATTTAGCCTGGCAAAGAGGTAACAGGGAAGACCAATGTTACAGAGCTTTCCCTGTTTTAAGGATTTTCAAACAGAAGATGAGTAGACAACAGAGAAACAGGTGAAATGATAGAATGAAAATATTCATTTTAATAAAATACTTTAGAAAATAATAATCTCTTTTAATGGGAGTCACAAAAATTATAGTAGAGAAAAGAAAGTCTACCTGGAACATGGGGGAGGCCCATATGAGGGGGTGTAATCATGTTATCCTCCAAGCTCTGATGAAATCCAAGAAGCGGAACTCTGCAGATCTTAAGATGTTGGGTTTTTTCCTTACTGTGGAATGCTAGGAAAACAAATAGATTCACCCTGGAAAGGGTTAAACCGGGCCTCTCCTTGGAGGCAAGGATTCTGAGGCTTCGTCTGACATACTTTGGACATGTTGTAAGGAGGGACTGGTCCTTGGAGAAGGACATCATGCTTGGGAGGGTGGAGGGACAGCGCAGGAGGGGAAGGCCCTCTATGAGGTGGATTGATTCAGTGACTGGGGTAATTGGGATGGGTGTGTCAGAGGCAGTGCGATTGGCACAGGACAGAGCAGGGTTTAGGGCTGTTGTACATAGGGTCGCTATGAGTCACAGCGACTGGACGGCACATAACAACAACAACAACAACAACAACAACTATTTACTTACCTTTCACCTGCTGCATGTGTTCTATTAATAAAGAGGCAAAATGATGCATTCATTAGAATAGATTTCAAAGGCAAAATCAGTTTGTTGAGGAAATGTCAGGAAAGTCTGCAGCAAATTCTCTAACTGCTGAGGAAGATGCCTGGTGAGTCAACCACTTTACCTAAACAATTATTTCCATATAGAAGAAATGAAAAGTTGCGGGAAAGTGGGAGGACATCTTTGAAGTGTTGAAGAAAGAAAATGTCCACTCATAAATCTATGCCTTGAATCTATTCCCCTTGAATAAAGGTGATATAAAGTTACCATAATCAATAAAGGCAAATTTTAAAGAAAATAAGCTTTTGCTGCCAGCAAACCTACACATGAAAGGCTAGAGAGTTCTTTGGGCTAAAGGTAAAGGGCCAGAGAAAGAGAAGACCCTCAAAGAGGTGAACTGACACAGTAACTGTAACAATGAGCTCAAGTATATTAGAGATGATGAGGGTGGCATAGGATCAGAAAAGGTTCAGATACGTTGGTCTTAAAGTTACTAAGAGTTCTAGCTGACTTGATGGCACTTAACAATGTTGTTGTTGTTAAGTGACATTGAGTCATAGATGACTCATAGCGACCCTATGAACAAAAGATCTGAACACTTGTGTAACTTTCATCCTTTCTCCACGTTCTTAGGGTTCCAGAGGCAAAAGCTATTTTGGAAGTGGATGCCACTTCTGCTTTCATGCCTGTTTTAATAGGAAGCTCCACCAAACACTGTCCACCATGGGTAACCATTATCGCGTTTGACACATCAGGGTCACAGTATTCAGGATCACAGCAACCACGAGTTACCTATTTAACAATGTTGCTGTTGTTGTTACGAGCTGTTGAGTTGTTTGTGACTCATAGCGACCCTATGTACAAACAGCCCTAAACTCTGCTCTGTCCTGTGCCAATCTCTCTGTCTCCAACACACCCATCCCAAATACCCCAGTCACCAAATCAATCCACCTCTTAGAGGACCTTCCCCTCCTGTGTCTGCCCTCCACCCTCCCAAACATGATGTCCTTCTCCAAGGACCAGTCCCTCCTTACAACATGTCCAAAGTATGCTACACGAAGCCTCAGAATCCTTGCCTCCAAAACACAGCCCGTTTAACCCTCTCCAGGATGAATCTGTTTCTTTTCTTAGCAGTCCATGGTACCCTCAATACTCTTCTCCAACATCAAAGCTCAAAGACATCAATTCTCCTTCTATCCTCCCTAGTCATTGTCCAACTCTCTTATGCATAACAAGTGATTGCAAAGGCCATGGCCTGTATCAGACACACCTTGGTCTCCAGAGAGACACCATTGCTCCTCAGTACTTTAAAGAGGTCCCTAACAGCCAACTTTCCCATCACAATACGTCTTTTAATTTCCTGGCTGCTGGTGCCAAGATTGTGGAGCCAAGCAGACTAAAGCTGTGAACAATCTCAATCTCTTCACCATCCATGCTGATGCTGCCAATTGGTCCAGTGGTAACAAATACATTAAAACTAAAGACATTTCTTCAAAGGAACCCTTATGGCCCAGTGTTAGGACTGCAATCCCAAAGGTGTATGGTTTGGATCCCCCAGCTGCTACTTAGAAGATAGATGGGCAGTCTCCCGCCATGTGATTTACTGCCTCTGCAAAACTGCTGAAGGGTCAGCTATGGGTCTGTTCAGACTCAGGCACATGCATAACCACAACAAGGGAACTTGATTCCCTTTTATCTTCAAATAAATGGCAGTTGATGGGAAAGCTGTGTTTCTGACTTTGAACACAAGATGGCACTGTTGCTTTTTAGCTGTGACTAAGATTTGCATTTAGGCCCAGTTTGTGTTGGAGTTCTAAAGGAGGCAGTTGTTACCAATCGGTTTCTTGGCCATTTATAATACTTTTTAATTTTTTCTATTTTTGTTTTTTATTAGTTTGCTTACAAAGTTAGTATACATTATGTTTCCCACAATTCTTCATTCACACTATGTTTCATGCAATCATTCTCATGCAGTATGTTTTGCAAAATTAATCACCATTGGACCTTGTCTACCATTACGCTGTCTTTTCAGGTCCCACTGGATCCTTCCTATATCCTTCGCCCCCGCCTCCACCCACCAAATTGTGCAACCCTGTGGTTTTACCCCTACCTATCCTGACTCCTCCGCTCCCAGCCCCTCCACCCTTGAGTTCCCATACATGTTTTTACTAGTTGTCCTTCTATTTTTACAATAATGCTCTTAAGCAGTATTTGTCATTATGAAACTGAGCTAGTTGACTCAGCATAATGCTCTCCAGTCTCTCCCAAGTTATGTGGTATTTTTTTGAAAGTGTTGTTCCTGAGTGCTGCATTGTAGTCCATTGTGTGAATGTACCACAATTTCTCAATCCATTCAGTAGTGGTTGGTCATTTGGACTGTTTCCATATTCTTGGGATAGTCAATAATGCTGCTATGAAAACTGATGTTCACAAATCTCCTTTGTGTCTCAGTTATCATTTCCTTGGCCTGTATTCCTTGTAGTGGAATACATTTGTTAAATTTTAGAAGTGTGCGGTCAGCTCTCCTAACCCAGGGGATTGTTCCTGAAGATTCTGGTAATTCACTATTACTTGTAATCCATACAATTATCACAGGCAATGTGGCAATTAGAGTCCATCCCAGAGATCAAAAAACTAAAAAAAGCAAAACCCTCATTGTCATCAAGTAGTAACTGAGTCAGAGCTAACCCTCCAGCAGGTATTCAGAGGCTGTAAATCACATGGGAAGAGACTGATCATCATTCTTCCATGGAGCAGCTGGTGGATTCAAACCCTGCACCTCTGGGATGACCTTACCCCTAAGCAACCAGAGCTCCCTTGCTATACCACTGGAGCTACAGCAATACTGTCTAATAGGTTAAGTTTAGGAAACTTAGTTATCAAATTATCCCAAGTAGAATTATGACCCACTTTAGGAGGATTGCATGTCTTCAGCTGCCGACTAGTTTTATTATTTATGTTTTGGAAATACATGACATGATTCTACTTTTTTAGAATAAACATCACAAGGATGGATCATCTTTATTATGTGATGAGAGAATTTCATTTGTAGCCTGACCTCGTTGTTTGTTGTGCCATTGAATCGAATATAACTCATAGTGACCCTATCAATGACAGATCTGTACCCTGGCCTATCTTGTGCCATCCTCATCATCTTGAGCTCATTGTTTTAAACTATCTCATCAAGGGTGTTACTCTCTTTTGCTTGTCCTCCACCTTTACAAATATGATAACCCTTTCCAAAGAATAACCTCCCTGAGCAACATGATAAAAGTATGTGAGATAAAGTTATACTGTCCTTGCCTTTAAGGAGCACTCTGGTTGTACTTTTTTCAAGGCATATCTCTTTATTTGGCAATCCAATGGAATATTCAGTGCTTTTCCCCAATACTGCAGTTCAAAGGCATTAGTTATTTTTCTGTCATCCTTATTCATTGTCCATCTCTCAAATGCATAATAAGTGATTGAAAAGATCACGGCATGAATCAGGGGCACCTTTGTCTTCAAACTGCCATCACTGTGCTTAAGGAGTTTGGAGATGTCCCTGACAGCAGACTTTCCCAGTGAAAAATGTCTCCCAATCTCCTGACTGCTGGTACCAAGAGTATTGATTGTAGATCCGAGTAAGATGAAATAGTTGACAATTTTTTTTCTTCTATTAGGATGTTGCCCATCAGTCCAGTGGTGAGAATTTTTGTCTTCTTGATGTTGAAATGCAACCCATATTGAAGGCTATAGTCTTTGATTCTTAGCACTAAGTTCACACTTTCAGCAAGCAAAGCTGTTTTTGAGTCCTTCTCCGATCCTGATGCCACATTCTTCTTCACAGAGTTCAGTTTTTCAAATTATTTTCTCAGCATGCAGATTAAATAGACATGGACAACAGATACAACGTTGACATACACCTTTCCTGATTTTAAGCCAGGCAGCATTCCCTTACTTTGTTTGGACAATAGCCTCTTAGTGTAGATTTCTCACGAGCACAATTATATGTTCTGAGGTTCTCCTTCTTCTCAATGTTACCCATAGTTGTTTATGACCCCACACAGTCAAATGCCTGTGCATAGTCAATAAAACACAAATAGACATTCTTCCGATATTCTTTACTTTCAGCCAGGATCCATCTGACATCAACAATGATATCCCTGGTGCTATGGTTTCTTCTAAATCCAGCTTGAACTTCTGGCAGTTCTCTGCCAATGTGCTATTCTAGCCATTTTTGAATGATTTTCAGGAAGATTTTGATTGCATGTGATATCAATGATGATGTTTTTGTTATGTGCCATCAAGTTGACTGTGACTCACAGCAATCCTATGTACAGTAGCTCTGAACTATGCCTTATCCTGAGTCAGTCTCACCAACTCTGACACACCTACCACAATGATCCCAGTTACTGTGTCAAATCATCTCAAGTGGGATCTTCCACTCCTGCATTGTCCCTCCACCTTTCTGAGCATGATGTTCTTCTCCAAGGACTGGTCCATCCTGGCCATGAACTCAAAATATGTAAGATGGAGCTTCAAATCCTCGTTTCTAAGGAGAAACTTGGCTTTACCTCTCTATGACAGACCTGTTTGTTCTCTTGATGATCCATGATATGGTCAATACTCTTTTCCAGCACCACAAGTCAAGGGCATCAATTCTTCTTCCATCATCTTTATTCTTTGTCCATCTCTCTCATGCATAGCAAGTAATTTCAAAAGACCACAGTCTGAATCGGTCACACCTTAGTCTCTGGATTGACAGCATTGCTCTTTAGCAATGAGAGGTCCCTGACAACAGACTTCCCCATTGAAATTTGTCTTTTGATTTCCTTACTGCTAGTGCCAAGAGTGTTGATTGTGGAGTCTAGCAAGCTGAAATTGTTAACAACCTCAATCTCTTCTCCATTTATCATGGTGCTACCATTTGGCCTAGAGGTGAGAATCTGTCTTATTGATACTGAGATTCAATCCATATTGAAGACTAGAGTCCTTGACCTTCTGGTGCAAGAGCTTCAGGTCCTCCTCAGTTTCAGCAAGCAAGGTTGTGTTATGTGCATAGCATAGGTTGTTGATGAGTCTCCTTCCAATCCTGATGTTACCTACATTCCTCTTCATACAGTTCTGTCTCCCAAATAATCATTGCCACATACAGATTGAAAATGTATGGAGACAGAATGCATCCCTGAGACACTCCTTCCCTGATTTTGAACCATACACTGTTTTCTTGCTCTCTTCTAAGGAAACACCTCTGCATAGTCAATGAAACACAGATAGACATCCATCTGGTACTCTTTGCTTTCAGCCAAGAGCCATCTGTCATTATTGATGACAATGTCTCTAGTGCCATAGTCCCTGGTAAACTGGCCTTGTATTTCTGATAGTTCTCTGTCAGTATACTATTCCAGTAGTTTTGGGGTAGTCTTCAGCAGGATTTTGCTTATATGTGATATTAGTCATATAGTTTTATAATTTTGACATTCTGGGAAATCACCTTCCTTAGGAATGGGTTTTTTCCAATTAGCTGGCCAGGCAGCTGTTTGCCAAATTTCCTGACATAGACTGTTGAGCATGTCCAGGGTTGCATCTGTTAGTTGAAATGTGTCAGTTGGTATTATGCCGATTCCTGCAGCCTTGTTTTTTGCCGACACCTTTAGTGCAGCTTGAATTTCTTTCTTCATTACCATTGGTTCTTATTTATATGGTTGTTGTTGTTGTTGATTACCTTTGAGTCAAGAATGACCCTATGAACAAAAGGCCTAAAGCCCCTCAACAACTTTTGACATTTATCAAAGTTCATAGGGTTTCCAGAGGCATGTGGTTTAGGAAGTGGATCTTCTAAATCTGTCATAGTATACTATTGTTGTGATGTGCCATTAAGTCATCTGCAATGTAGAACAGCCCTATGTACAGCAGCTCTAACCCTTCCCTGTCCTGAGCCAATCTCATTAATTCTGACACACCAATCCTCATTACCCCAGTTGCTGTATCAATCCATCACATCTGGGGCCTTCCTCCCCTGTGCCACCCGTCTGCCCTTCGGAGCATGATGTCCTTCTCCAGGGATTAATCTCTTTGGGCCACGTGCCCAAAGTAAGTAAGGCAAAGCTTCAAAATCCTAGCCTCCAAGAAGAGACTTGGTTTTACCCTCTCCAAGATAGACCTATTCGTTTTCTTGGCAGTCCATGTTCAAGACTCTTCTCCAGCACCACAACTTGATGGCATCTATTCTTCTTCTGTCATCCTTAGTCATTGTCCAACTCTCTGAAGCATAACAAGTAGTTGAGAAGACCATGGCCTGGGTTAGGTGTACCTTTGTATCTATACTAACATCATTGCTTTTCAGCACTCTAGAGAGGGCCATGACATCAGCTTTTCCCAGTGCCATTTGTCTTCTGATTTCCTGACTGCTGGTGTTAAAAGTTTTGATTATGGATACGAGAAAACTCTTATTGCTAACAACCTAAATCTCTTCTCCATCTGTTACAATGGGACCAATTGACCCAGTGGTGAGAATCTTTATCTTCTTGATGGTTGAGCTTCAATCCATATTGAGGACTACAGCCTGAAATTCTTCATTGTCAACTAGTTGTTTTTGGTATAGTAAGTGATTCTGTGTATTCTTTCCATCTACTTTTGATGCTTCCTGGATTGTTCAAGATCATTCCATCGTATTTCTTAGTATTGCAACTCAAGGCTTGAATTTGTTTTTCAATTTTTTCAACTTTAGAAATGCCAAGTGAGTTTTTCCCTTTTTATTCTCTAACTCCAGCTCTTTGCTCATTTTGTTATAGTATGTTGCTTTGTCTTCTCAAGCTATCCTTTGAAATCTCCTGTTCATTCCTTTTATATTTCTCCTTTAGTTTTGGCTCCTCAGTGCTCTAATACAATTTTCAGTAGCCTGACATGTTCTTATGTGCTGTCGAGTCACTTGAGACTCATAGCAACCCTATGTACAACAACCCTAAATCTTGCTCTATCCTGTGCCAATCTTACTGTCTCAGACACACCTACTCCCATTACCTCAGACACTAAATCAATCTATCTCATCGAGGGTCTTCCTCTCTTGGACTGTAGCCTGATAGAAAACTATCTAATTATATGTTGGTAGGATGTGGCTATGAAGGTTTAGTGGTGTAGTCTGTAGGGAATTGAACAGAGCCTCTGACCCCAAAGATGGCATCTCCTGGCAGTTAGAATCCACCAGGACTCTACATTAGGAAGATAAGCAATGTGCTTCAGTGTAATTTATACCAGAAACTCAATGGAGGGTTGGCTAGAAGTTGATACTGAAGGCCACGACAAATGTGGAAAGGGTGTGGAGAATTAATGTTAGGCACCTCTATGACTTGAAGATCTACCAATATCCTGCAGGATGTAATCAGACTTTACTTCTGTGAAATTTTGTGAGAAAACCAGAATTTTTAAACTTTTGTTTGCTTCTGCACCTTGCTAGAGATGCACATGCAAGGGCCCACCTCCGAATGAAGGCTTGTCACACTCTTCTCAAGTATGCCTGGCAGAAAAAGGCTTCTGACTTCAATGAGAACGACAGTCTTCCAAAGACAACGGAAGGAGAGCTCTTTGAAAAAGTGGAGCTACAGAAGAAATCCAGGTAAAAGGCTGCAAGGAATTCCTGTTAGAGCTATTGACCTACCTCTTAGGTTTGCCTGCTTGGGCACAGAGATCTTCCTGAGGGTTAGTACAGCCAAGTAGCTTCTATTGCACAATATATATTTTGTCTTTATTGTGGCTTTGATTAAAGTGTTTGCAAGTATTTATGAAGAGAAGGAAAGCCCTTCTCAGTTTTGTTTTGTTTTTGTTCGCATGTAATTTCTTATTCACTTGTTTGTCTCTTACATTAGACAATGATCTTGTCTGTCTTTGGCTTTTGAGAATTTATACCAGAGCGAGCTCATGACCTAGTGGGTAGGAATTAGCACTGATAACCCAGTGGTGACACCTTTCTGATACTTTAAGTCCAACAGCAGCTCCTTGGGAGAAAGGATGGGCAAATATCCTCCAAAAAAGAGTCAATTATGGCTTGATTCCAACAACAATTAATAGGTTTTTATTTTTTTTCTTGGTTCTATAGTGTTTTAATGTACTTGAGCAAACTACTAATGTATGAGTAAGCAAGCATAATGCTCAATTGTTTATGAAATTAATAAAATATATTTTAAAATATTTTTTTCTGATCAGTGTCAGAAGAAATAATAACAGGAGTTGTATAGTACTTTCTCTTATTCCATTCAAGATAGTGCAGGGTTCAGAGGTATTGTTCACAGGGTCGCTATGAGTCATAACCAACTTGACTATGACTAAGAACAAGGACATTTCTTCAAAGGAGCATTGGTGGCCCAGTGGTAAGGTGCTACACTGCAATCCCAAAGAGACACAGTTTGAATAGTATTTAACTATTTCCTTAATATAATAGTACTTACTGTAAGCTGTGAATTAAGTGCTCCTGGTACTTGAACATTGAGTGGTAGTCCACATATACTGAAAGCACTTAATAGGTTTTTGTAGCCTAAATAATACCATACTTAATTAGCTTAATAAGTTGCTAAATATTTTAAGATCTTTAAGTATAAGACTATAAAAGTTTATATTAGTTCATTGATGTTGTTGTTGTGTGGCATCAAGAAAGAACCAACCAATAGCTGACCCCACAGTGAGTTTACAGAAGCAACAAATCACATGAGAGAAGATTGCCCATCCTTCTTCCATGCAGCAGCTGGTGAATATGAACCATATGCCTTTAGGATTGCAACACAGCTTCTTACCACTAAGCCACCAGAACTACCTCTTGTTTTGTACTATCAAGTTAGAACTTACCCATAGCTCACCCTGCAGTGGATTTTCAGAGGGAGTTTAATCACACGAGAGGAGATTGCCATCTGTCTCCCACAGAACAGCTGGTGCATTTGAACTGAATGCCTTCGTGATTGCAGCACAGTTCCTTACCATTAGGCTACCCATTTGCCACCTGGTTGGGAAGATTGAGAACTTTAGAGAATAGTCTTCTATTTGCCAACAATATAGATGATAACAGCAATCATAATCTGAACAAAACTCATTTGTTTCTCTTGTTTGATTTTCTATATCCCTAGTCTTAGTATATATTTTATGTAAATTATAAATTTACAGTTTAGGACTGTCATTAAAAAGTCCATAGAATTGGTGGTTTTAAAGAATAAAAAATATATTATAATGCTGGAGAGTTAATACAAATTCCGAGTTTCTGCTATGTTGATTCCTTGTGATAACTTGGAGAGAGGAACTGTTCTATTTCCCTCTCCTAGTTTCTAGTAGCTACTGCTAATCCTTGGCACCTCTTGTCCTGTAGAAGGACCCTCACGTACTGTCCTTCCCTGCACATGCAACTCCGTTCTTGTACCTTCCTTTCTTTCTATTTTTAACACATTTTTAAAAATTTTATGTTGTTTATTTACAAAGCTCAAATACATTGTTTTTCATACTGGATCTTTCCCATTTCCTTCGCCTGCCTGCCCATCCATCAGACTGGGTGACCTTATGGTTTCTCCTCCACCCCCCATCCTTACCTGTTTCCTCATACAGGGTTTACAATAACGGTCCTATACAGTATTTGTCCTTATGGAAATGAGTCGGTTCACTCAGCATAATGCTCTCCAGACCCTCCCAAGTTAGGTAATAATTTACAAATTCACTGCTCTTGTGTGCTATGTAGCATTCCATTGTGTGAATGTACCATAATTTCTCAGTCCATTCAGTTGTGGTTAGACATTTGCGCAGTTTCCATGTTCTTGCAATGGTGAATAATGCTGCTATGAGCATTGGTGTACAAGTCTCTGTGCCTCATTTTTCATTCTCTCATGGGGTATATTCCAAGCAGTGGAATAGCTGGGTCATATGGAATTTCTATGTTCAGCTTTTTTAGGAAGCACTAAACTGAGTTCCAGAATGGTTGTACCATTGTGCAATCCCACCAACAATGTATAAGAGTTCCTATTTTGCCACATCCTCTCCAACACTTATTACTTGCTGTCCTGTTAAACTTTGCCACTGCTACTGGAGTGAGATGGCATCTCATTGTGGTTTTGATTTGCATCTCTTAGTGCCAGTGATTTGGAGCATTTCTTTATGTTTCTGTTGGCCATTTGAATATCTTCCTCTGTGAAAAATATTTCCATCTTTTTTGCCCATTTTTTAATTGGGTTATCAGTCTTTTTCTTGTGGAGGCTCATGAATATTCTGTAAATTTTTGTTATGAAACCCTTGTCTGAGCTGGTATTGTCAAATGTGTGTTCCCAATCAGTAGGTTTTCTTTTTATCCTGTTGGAAAAGTTTTTTATATGTACAGGGATTTAATCTTTAGAAGGTCCCATTCATCAAGTTTATTTATACCTTCCTTTCTTTTATATAAAACCAATATAAACTCTTATATAATCTTAATCCACTCAAAACAGATTAGGATTAGGACCTGTAAGAGGGGCAGGAGCAGTATGGGGATCAGAGAGTCTGACTTCTACCAGCTCCACAAATGGGAACTGTAACCATCAAGAACATGAACAGTATAAAACTGATCAGGTCAGAGAGGGCTCCCACTCTGCAGCACTTATTTCTACTAATTACTAGATCCAAGAAAGTTGTTACAAATAACCTAGACTTTACAAACCTACTTTTAAGTCAGTTGTGAAGTTTATTAGGGAAACATTTTTGGGGGAGGGGAGGCCAGGCCAATGATATCATACAGTGCAAGTCCAGCTTCAGTCAAATACAAAAAAAACCTCTGGTTTCCTCAATCATCCAGCAAAATTCATGTCATCACAGTTCCAAGCCAGCTCTTCCTTGAGTCATTCAGCAAGTAAAACCTCTGGTTCTGGCTCCATCAGACAATGTCTTGACACAGTCTCATGCCAGCCTAGTTAGCGTCTTCTCTTATTTGGTCTCACAGATGTTGCTGGTCGAAACAGTGGTCCACAGTTGGAGCAGCTCAATAACATACCCCCAGAGAAACTAAGAGTAGTGACTGGAACCTCAAAGATTCATTTTACTTACACATTTCCACCTAGCTGCATGGTCAGGTCCAAGACAATGGTTAGAGAAGCTTTTCTTAAAGGTCCTAATGTGCAGGTCCCACCGTAACTCAGAGTAACTTCATTTAATTAATAGCACCTACAAAGAAAAACTCCATTTCCCCAAATCAGATCACATTCACCTTTTCAATGAGTAAACCTTCTGGATTATCTTTTTTTGGGGGGAGAGGAGTACACACATTTCAACCTATAAAACTCCCTCTCATTTTCCTACTTACTTTTAACATTTTTCTTTTCCTCTTTGACTACATTACTTCTTTAACTGAATTTCTTTTCTCTCTGCTGATACATTTCTCATATGACCTCCTGGAATAAATAGTCATTTCAGATACCGGTTAAACTGTGATTTCCATCTTTTCACAACAGTTTAGAAGGATGGTAATGGTACTGCTGCTGTTATAATGATGGTGCCATACTATAGCATGTGATACATTTCACAACAGGTCTTTTACCAACAAAATTTACATGTTACACTTCATCAATGGCATAAGACTTTTTTTTCCCCATTAATGAAGTTTCCTTTATTTCAGCCTTTCACCAAGGTGTGACCAGTTGCAGAAGCTTTGCCGTCAGCAGTTTGAATACAGAGATGGAAGGATTATAAGCCACGTTGCACCTCAGCTTGTTTTGGGGGTACAAAGTCACAACCTCCATTCAGGGACGGATGTAGTTTTGGTGGAAAAGAAAGCTGATGATGGTCATCAATGCTGGATACACAACGAAGGCAGCAGGTAACACATTATATTTGGGGATTGAAATAGCAAATATGATTGATGCTTGGCACGGTCCCTGAGAGCAGGCAGAGGTAAATTTGAGGACTTCTGATTTTCTGTTTAACTTGTCTAGTATTTTTTTAAAAATCTTAACCAAGCAAAGAAAAAAAAGTTACAATAAAGAAAAAATAAGAGTGTGACAGAAAATATAAATGCTCAATAGGTTCCACACAATTTATCCACAATCAGATTTAGATTAGAAATGGGTAGCCTATCCTGAATGCTTAGATTGACCTGGCTATTAAGGCTAATAGAAAACTAGTTCTTATCTAATTGTATTTTTTGTGATATCAAATGATCACGTAAGATGTTTCCAAAGTTTTTAATTTTTAAATTTTATAGTTCTTTTCAATCATTTGAAGAGTTCTGGTCATATGGCCCAGAGAGCGTTGTACTGCTAAACCAAAGACTTGAATCTACCAGTCATTCCTACGGCGAAAGAGAACTCATCTACTCAGTTTTATGGCCTTGGATACCCAGTGGAGGATCAGCTATGAGTCAGAACCAACTCAATGACAATGAGTTGAGTTGTTGAGTTTCATTAACTTCACACATACCTTCCTCCCACCTCGATCTGCAAAAAAAGAACCAGCAAATGTGGCTTTCACTCACACAGTAAAAACGAATTCACACCTTCATAAATTGAACAACCTTCATCTCAGTGAAAGAAAGACTTCCAAGGAGATGGGGGTTGAAATAGTGACACAGCAATGGGCTCAAGTGTATCAGAGATGATGAGGATGGTACAGGATAAGATAGGGTCACTATGGGTCATTGTACTTGACTTAATGACACCTAACAATGACAATAACCATCCTTCAATTCTTGGTCCTTGTTTGGATCTAGTTTAAAATAAATCATGATCAAAAAATTTATTTTTTAGATAATCGGGAATTGAGGATTAGATAAGGTTAAAGAATTTTCGTTACTTTTGCTAGATGTGAAAGTGGTGGATGAGCTTTGCTGTTTGGGGTTTTTTTTAAGTACTCAACCATTTGGATATATATCATAGTATTTACTAATAAGATTTTAAAATATCTCAGATTTTCTTAAAACAGTCTATCCATAACATATATCTCAATATAAAGATAAAGATATATATATTTCTATCTAGGGGCTATTTATGCATGTTATTGAATCAGAGTTAACTCACTTAAAGCTGCATGTTTTCAGTGGATGTAAACTGCAAGGGGTAGATTGCTCATTTCTCCCTTGGATTAGCTAGTGGATTCAAGCTAATCCATGTGTCTTTGGGTCGGCAATGCAACTCCTCATGTTGGGTAATATAAAAAAGACAAGTTCCTGACTGTTGATAGTATTCTCTGCTTTTGTTCATCTTCCAATATTTCTTTAATTAAAAAAGAAAAGATAAAAACAGCAACTATTTTAAAGATTTTAGTGTTTCATGATGGGGCCTGAGGGACCTCTTAATCCTTTTGAAATACTATATAGTATTGTGTGCTTGTGAATCTATTTTTAAAAAAAAATTCCTAGGATAGAGCTGGACTTAACTGAATTCTCAAAAGGTCTGCAATGCAAAAGGCGTATGAATCACTGCTTTGAGTGAGCTTGCATAAGCTTCAGCAGGCGGCAGCAGTGGGCTCAGCATGGGCCAGAGAGGAGCTCGCCTGCCTGAGATGAGCAAAGCCTCCAGCAAGGAGCACGTCCAAGGCTTATTTTGGAGAAGGCTGAAAAGCCAACTGTATAACAGACCTGCTGAGCATGTTCCTTCACTCCGTGTATTACATCTATACTGCCTTTGTCACATGGGGTCAAGATAACAGCCTTTTATCCCTGAAAATTGTTACATGAGACTAAACTGCTTTCATTTTAAAATTAATTTTAAAATGCATTCATTTAGAAGCTCTGGTAACATAGTCCACAATGACTGCTAACTCACAGGTCTTATTCCCCCAGTGGCTTAAATTCACCAGTAGTTCCACTGGGGAAAGATAGACAATGTCCTGTGTTGGGATTTGCAGCCTTGGAAATCTGATATGAGTTGAATCAACTGAATGTCAGTGAGTTTGAGTTTATTGAGTGCTGGTGTCTTAGCAAAAAGCCACACAGGAAAAAAAGAAAAGTCTCTGCCCTTGTAGAACTTATATCCCAGTGCTACTTTATCTCTGTGTTTCTGGAAATTTAGCAATCTCTTCTGCTGCTTCAGCATTCTGTATTATAATATGGGTCCCAGCTTGAGCCTAAATTCAAATTCAAGCAGGTTGATGAAGCTAGGTAGAGACACACAGGGTACAAGTAATGTGACCTGAAGACAAAAGAAAAACAAGTGTGATGAGAATGACTTACACGTAAGACTTTGGTCATTGATGGACTTGACTAGTTCTGATCTCTATCAAGTGCCTACCACTAATTTTGTCTCCTTGTTCGTCCCCTCTGAGTCCTGTGGGAAAAGAAGGAGGATAGAGAAAGATTCTGTAGGCAAAACAGAAAGAGAAGTTTCCCTAGATCTCTGTGAGATACTGGGCCACAAGCAACATGGTTTCAGAAAATCTAACCAAGTCGAGAAAGAAAAGGTGGAGCAGCGGAAGTATCTTGTACAGGAGCCATTGTAATCATTAGGGGAGGAGATGTTTGGCAGAAGACCCGATGCTTAAGTGTTAGCAAGATTCAGAATAACTTGGTGCCATGGCAGACATGCATATAGTGATGGTAAGCTGGAGATTCCTTCTGCATTTGCCCTTGGCATTTCACCCTGTGCATTTTCTTGTAACAAGTGGGGAAAACCCACTTGTTATGATAAGCTAAGGGGACCTGGAGAAGCTTGAGTTTCACTGTGTGGAAAAATAGTTTTAGAAAAATTATTTTAGATTAGTTAGAGTCTTTCTTGCTCTATGGTTTGCCCTGGCAGTGAGTTCATGTTTAGGGAAGCAATTGCCCATTCAGGATGTGTATAAATAGAGTATAAACATTAAACTCCTCTCACTCATTGCCACCAGGTCAGAACCAACTCATAGCTGACCCACCACAGATTTCCTTTCAGAGGCTGAAAATCACATAGGAGACTGCCCACCTTTCTCTTGTGGAATGGTTGGTGAATTCGCAAGAGGCATCACCTTTGGGTCAGCAGTGTAACCTCTTATGAACTGCTCCACCAGGGTATACATAATGGCATTATCCAGTTGTAATCAAACATCAGTTTTTATCATAGTGTCAAGAGTTTCCTTGCATTAGCAATTAATTCAGTCTTTCAGATCCCGAGTTACCTTTTCAGTTCAGTCTTCTATTCAAAATAGAACATAACTAGGAATTCTGATTGTTTAAACAATTATTAGTAAAACCTTTTAAGGAAACTTGCGAGAGTGAGAGCAAAGCTTTTCTGGAAGAGCACATGGTCAAAGATAGCTGTTCCAAAAAATGAGAGAAAGGTCTGAAAAGGACAGGAGAGTGTGCCAAACACTTGCTTCCAGCTGCACAGAAGGGTGGCTCAGGTCAACTTTGGAGACAATCTACCATCTTCTCTCCTTTGCATCTGTCAATGCAATCTGAATCAATTATGTGATTAATAAAGGGAAACATGGAAAAAAGTATCTTTTAAAAAAAATTAAATCTCTCAACAGGACTCAAAGTCAAAAAAGGAAAAATAGAGTGTCATGGAACTTGGAGCTAAAATGAGTCCCTAAAATATATTCTAAGTCACTTGATTATAGCATTAGTTAAATTGAGGTAGGAAAGACTTAGTAAATTGTGTGTACTTGACTGTGGATTAGTAAAAGAGACAGTGTATCTTGTTGAATGTTGCTGGGGTACAGAGTAAATTTTCATCCTGCTGTTTTGCACAAAGCAGACCATTGGACCAAAGTCTATAGAAGTGAGCTTTGTGTCCTTTATCATCACAGGCAAGTAACAACTGATTACTGTTTAACACGGGAAAAGAAAAACCATCAGTACAGTTGCTGACACATGGGAGATGTTGCTTTGTCTATTCTAAGAAGACCTGTTCACATAGTGCATAAAGAATTGAGCAGCTACACTAAAGGGTAGCAGTTTGAATCAGTCAGCCACTCTGCAGCAGAAAGATGTGTAGTCGCAGAAACCCAATGGGGAGTCACTATGAGTCATATCTGAGTCAAAGTGGCAAAGTCATTCATTTTGATACCTCACCACAAACAATCATTGATTCATTCATTTGAATAATGTCATTGAGGCCATACAAAGGCAAGATGCAACAAAGAAAATCCTGCAACTGCAGAGATAACACAGAGGACCAGCTTATGCACCAGTGTCTTGAAAAATGCAAAAAAACCCCCGATATTTCCTAAAATTATATAGCCCCTCCAGATTTAAAATAATACCTCATTAACTAGCAACAGATGGAAGTAATACAGTATTTTAAGATTAATAGTAATTATCTTGGACTGGTTGTTTTTCTGAATCTCACAACTTTTCTACCTTTGACAGGGTGCTGTCTACCGTTTTCTTATCTTTCTATTAGTGAAAATATCAGAATTTTCCTTCTTTGATAGTTTTGCACATGACACAGCTCCCTGCTTTTGAAGATTTTACTGCATTACTTTAATAACAGCCCCCCCAGTTTTTCTCCTTCCCCCAACTCCCACATCATTAAACAGTCAGAAGGAATTATATTTTCCACAGCAAGTATGCCTGCTGTTCTATAATGTAAATATCTTGGCAGAGAATTGACTTTTCGATAAAGACAGTGGTGTTGAATGCTTGCTTTATTTTTAAGTAAGGCAAAGGAGAGAATTTAGGAATTTTGGAACATTCATTTTTATTTGATTTTTCAGTTAAGGGTGAGGGGTGTCTTACTAGCTCTAGTACCAAACCATTTAAAAAATACTCAATATACATTTTAAACTTTTAAGGAGAACTCTTCTAGGAAAAAGAATGTTAAAGTAAAGCTCCAAAAATCAAAAGCCCTAGTAATAGTCACTAATACTAAATGCTATATACATAACAATATTCTACATATTTTATGTACATTAACCTACTGAATTATAAAAACATCTCTATGAGCTATGTACCCCATCCCATCTTGTTGTTTGTAGTTAGTATTGTTGTTTGTTGTTATGTGCCGTCGAGTCGTTTGCGACTCATAGCGACCCTATGTACAACAGCCCTAAATCCTGCTCTATCCTTTGCCAATCGCACTGCCTCTGACAC
>NW_006399779.1:8544018-8549588 GCF_000299155.1 Elephantulus edwardii | reverse complement strand
GGGCAGTCATTGGGGGTGCGCCCCCCCACCCCGCCACATGGGAGCTCAGCAGGTGCGCGGCCCCTCTTGTGCGGGTGGCTGGCTGGTGCCCGCTTCCCCCACAGCTGCCATCTTGGCTCCAAGAATTCTCTCCAGAACAAGTCCACCTTGCGGCAGTGTGGTGGCTTTGCTGTACCAGTCCTGAGGAGGACCGGTGTCCAGCATCCATTCTGGGTGAGGGAATCCATTGATTCCAGCTGTGGAAGCCTGATGGAGTTGCAGCGGCTGTGCGGCGGCACGGGCTCTGTGTGTGTGTGTGTGGGGGGGTTGGTAGCCACAAGACTCACCCATTTCGCCTTGGGAATCCTTGAATTCCTGTTGTTGAGCCTCGATCTTCACTGAGGGCCAGTCATCAACTGTTTAAGTTTTCAATTATCAATAAGCTGAAGTCTGTGGAAGGCCATTATGACCCTGCTTTAAGTGGTTCACTGCTCCCACAGCTCACCACACTGTCTCTGCCTCCGCCACCATCTTAGATCTCCTTGGCACTGCCTATCTTAACCAGTAGTAAGAATCTTTTATTTTCTTGGCACGAGATGCAATGCATGTCAAAGGCTGCATTCCTTGATCTTCTGCAACAAGTCTTTCAAGTCCTTCTCACTTTTAGCAAGCAAGGTTGTGTCATCTACATAAGGCAGGTTATTGGTGAGTCTCCCTCCAAGCCTGATGCCACATTCCTCTTCACAGAGTCCAGCTTCTTGGATAGTTTGCTCAGCATACAGATTGAATAGGTATGGAGACAGGATACAACCTTGAATATTGTATGTTGAATGTTGTATGCAGCTTGGATATTGGAAAACTGGAAATTGTTAAAAATGACATGGAATGCATGAACATCAATATATGAGGGATTAGTGAGATAAGATGGACCAGCTTTGGCCACTTTTAATCAGATAATCATATGGTATACTATGCAGGGCATGAAAAACAGAACAAGAATGGTGCTGCATTCATAGTAAAAAAGTCAATTTCAAGTTCTATCCAGAAATGCAATGCTGTGAGTGATAGGATAATATCAGTATGCATACAAGGAAGACCCATGAACATGACTATTATTAAAATATATGGTCCTACATCTAGATCCAAAGAGGAAGAACTTGAGAATTTTTGCCAAATCTTGCAGTCCAAAATTGACTGAACATGCAATGAAGATGCATTAATGATAATTGGTGACTGGAATGTAAAAGTAGGAAAAATTGAAGAAGGAATAGTATTTGGAAAATATGGGCTTGGAAATGAGAATTTAGAAATGAGGCTGGAAGTAGAATGATTGAATTTTGTATTTAAGATGATCTATTCATTACAAATAGGTTTTTTAAAAAACAGACACGACAACCTTACACATCGATCTCACATGATGGGCTGCATAGGAATCAAATTAACTACGTTTATGGAAGAAATTATTGGAGAAGTTCAATATCGGCAGTGAAAACTAGGCTGGGGCAGACTGTGGGTCAAATCGTCAATTACTCATATGCAAGTTCAAACTGAGGCTGAAGAAAATGAAAATAAGTCCACAAGAACCAAGATATGATCTTGAATTAATTCCGTCTGAATTTCAACATCATCTTAAAGAATAGGTTTGAGGCATTGAACACCAATGATCGAACACCAAATAAGTTGTAGGATGATATCCTTGATATCACTCATGAATAAAGCAAAAGGTCATTACAAAAACAGAGAAAGAAAAAAAAATAATTTTCTAAAAAAGGGAAAACATCCTGTCTTACAGATGAGGAAGCTGAGACACAGAGTTATTAAGTAGAATTGTGAGAAGTGGATTCAAGACTCAAAGCTGTACAGTGTGGGTTCAGGACCCATGCTCTCAGTATCTCTGCTAGCAAGCTTTTCATTATCACAGGAATAATTAACCTGGATACAATCAGGAAACAGAAACCATTTAGTGATTTTAACTGGGAGTGTTTAATGTAAAGAATTATTAAATTATGGGAAAGGCGTGACTATTAAACACAAGGTAACTAAATTTGGCAATCTGGGTGGAAAGAGTTTATCCATAGAAGGACAAATTAAGAGTTGGGATTCCTTCAGCAATAGTTGAGTTCAAATTTCAATAGAAAAAAGTCTTCCTGGGTGGCAGATAAATTTGTTTGTCTTCCCAAACCAGAGATGTTCTGTGGTCACTGGGAAGTAGTAAGAGCCCTCTAAAACATGTACATGGCTGCCAGTTCATGGTTGAATATAGATGTTCAGAGAAAAAGGGACTTCAAGAGGACTGGAGCTCATCATATCCACATCAAGACCAGGCTGCACTAGAGCTACAAAGATGTGGAAGAACTGTGTATTCTGGGTATCTAACTAGATAGAGCAGCATCTTACTGAATATCTTCACCCACAACAGCTGAAAAAGCCAGAAAGCACATTCCCCCTGCACTGTTCCTCTAGAACTTTCTACTGTGAAAGCTTAACACTGTGCTCACTGTAGAGAAGGAATGCTCAAAGGATTCACATTCATTATCACAGACCATATTTTGTAGGGTGAATATGGAACCTAGAGCCAATGTATTGCTAAATGCACAGAAAGCCATATAATCTGGTCACGCTACCTTGTAATGTGGCTCATTCTGTGTTTCCAAGGACTTTTCACCTGCTGAGTAACCCAGACCTTGTGCTGGCTGTGTCTATGAACAAGGCTGGAAATGAAGTTGAGGGATTTCCAGTTATTGTCCAGGTAAGCATATATAGGTTAAAGAATAATCATTGCTGTATGTTTATTTAATTTTAAGAAAAACTCCATGTTTTCTTCCTGAGAAGAAAGAAAAGCATCCTATCTTGAATGTCATTGCTAAAACCTTCACATTAGTCTGCTCGGATTTCAAAGTGAACATGTTCATACAGTTCTTAATTTAGGTTAACCCAGCAGATGGTGATTGTGGGCTTGCTGCATGCCAGACAATATGCTGTTTGCTGAAATCCAGTGGTGAGCATGGCAAATTGTTCCCCAACATTCATGGAACCTATAATTCTAACACTGAGTGCAGTTAAGTTACAGATTCACAAATGTTTTATTTGATGAGTAGGAGCAAATCTAAGTCATCCTTCTTGGTCACTAAAGAGAGGATGATGGTCAAGGAAGCCTTCTTAGAAGGTGTGAACTTGTTGGTTCTGAAAGGCCCATTCTTCTAAAAGGCTCATTTCAAATTCACTTTTGCAATACTGATAGCATCAAAACACAATGTTAGGCTTCAGAGAATTCTGGTTTCTATGCAAGTTTTGTGTGAAGAATTAGGAGCTATTTTTATTATTATTATTATTATTGTTCATGTTTGCCTGTCATGTTCAGTTACTTATAACCAAAACCACTAAGACAAGGATACGTGTTTTTATTCTGAGGAGGTGAGAAAAGTTTAGGCAAGTCCCTGCTCTGCACTTAATTTTGGTATCCTCTACAGTATTTATCATCTTCTTGCGGAACATAATACATTGTCTCCAAGTAACATTTGGTTTTTATTTCACGTTTTTTTAATAGTAATGAGGTAACTTGTTTTGCAGAGCTTGAATCCAAAATTGGAACAAAGCAATCTGGACAAATATAAAAAAATAATTAAATCTTTCAGCCTGATTATTAGCAGGGACTAAAAATTAATCCTAGCCGCCACAGTATATATAACTGCATTCTTCTCTGTCAGGTAACTCCCCAATACAGAACACCCCGAGATAAAAACTTCATTCAGACACAAATTTAGTTTGTGTTGGACACAAATGTAACCAGTTTCATGAAAAGATAAATGTGGATATATTCTTCTGAGTTTTTCACTTTATAAAAAATAATTTTAATCTAAAAGCAACTTATAGGACCTTTCAAGGTTCTTTTTCTCTGCTGTTGTCTTATTTTTATTTTGTGAAACAATCGGTTTATGAGAAAATATTATAAAATAATAAAAACAAAGTGTATGATATTAATGTTATAAGACCCTCTTTGTTTCTTAGAAACATAGGCTTTTTTTGTTTTATAGATTTTTAAGAATAACTCTTACTGTCTAACTCATTAAATTGGTTCTTGTTGTTGGTGGTGGTGGTGGTGGTATATGTCATCAAATCAAAACTAGTCAAAGCTGACCCTCTAGTGAGTTTTCAGAGGGCAGCAGTTAATCACATGGGAAAATATGCCCATTCTTCTCTCACAACCAGCTTGTGGACTTTTCTTATTCAGTATCAATAATTGTCTTTGTAAACTCTCTTCTTCATTGTTGTCAAGTGGAAACTGACCATCAGTGATTCTCCAATAGGTTTTCAGAGGCTGTAAATTGCACAGAAGGAGACTGTGCTTCTGTCTTCCACTAAGCAACAGGTGGATTTGAACTACCTAACTTTGGGTTAGTAGCACAATTCCTTAACTACTAGGCTACAAGGGCTCCAACCTCTTGATAAGGTTGGTATTATTAATTATAAAGTTCCTTGAGTTATGCTCTAACTAGTTGGAACTTACATACTGATTTAAATTCCGTCAAATTGAAGCTTTTGTATTTGGTTGGTTTTGTTGTGTTTGTGTTTTTTTCCGTCCATTTTACTTGAATTAGAATAAGCATCCTTTTCTACTATAAAGTATGTTTACAATTTTTTAAAAAAGTAAAAGCTAAAAAAAAATCTCCTTTATATTCAAAGAAATACAAATTAAAATATAAAGTCCCATTTTTTCCATTATTAAGTTGCTTATGTTAGATAGAGGGTTCTGATGGAAAATAAATTTGGGGAAAGCATTATTTTATTCACTATTGGCAGAAGTATAAAACAGAACAACCAAAATAAAATAACCTTTCTCAGAAAACATTTTGATATGACATATCATAATCTTTTAAAAGTACCACATCCTTTTCCCCGTGAGTCCACACCTTAGGGTTTGTCCTAAAGGATTCATTGGGTATATACACAAAGCTTTATTGATAGGATTATTCAATGCTATTTTGCTCATAATAGGGAAAATCTGATAAAAACCCTACATGTTTAACTACTAGGAATTAGTAAAATAGAAGTTCTCTAGTAATAAATAGTAGAAATCCTTAAAATATCAGAAAAAGGCTATTAAATATTGTTAAGATAAAAAATAATTTCTCTTCCTCCTCCTCCTCCTCTTCTTCCTCCTCCTCCTCCTCCTTTTCCTCTCCTCCTCCTCCTTCTCCATCAGTAACTGACTCGATAATCTCTCTTTCTCATTGCTGTTGATTGGGAACTATTAATAAGTAACCCTCCAGTAGTTTTTTATGCCTTTAGCTTTGTAAATGAAATATGAAAAAAATGTAAAAAGAAAATATGTGTATTTATAAAGGTGTTTATATGAGAACAAAATATCAATAGTTATTATTATAATAGTCTATGTGTTTCCTACTGCCAAAGGGGCCCTTTAGAGTAGTGAGAGAAGATCTTCACCCTGAAACTCACAGCGTCCCTTTTCCGCAGGAAGTAGCTAAGAGAATACACCATCCCCTTTTCCTTATGACTCAGGGTGAAGTCTCTCTCAGGGAGGAGTGATAGGGAATGGCAAAGGACACACTGACAAAGAAGATTAATCAGAA
>NW_006399779.1:8542968-8543918 GCF_000299155.1 Elephantulus edwardii | reverse complement strand
ACATTTTTTTATTTCCTGACTGCTGGTGCCAAGAGTGTTGACTGTGGAGCCGAGCAAACTGAAGCTGTGAACAATCTCAATCTCTTTGCCATCCAGTTATTATTAGGTGTTGTCAAATCGAGTATCACTCATAGCAATCCTATGAACAAAAGATCGGAACCCTGTTCTGTCCTGTGCAATCCTCACATTTCTTGACACACACACCATTGTAGCAGTCACCGTGTCAATCCACTTTTTTGAGGGTCTTCTTCTCCTTCACCAACCTTCCACCCTTCCCAATATGATGTCCCTTGCTAAGGAATAGTACCTTTTAGTAATATGCCCAAAGTATGTGAGGTGAAGTCTCACCATTCTTGCCTCCAAAGAGCACTCAAGCTTCACCCTCCCCAAGATATATCTGTTTGTTTTCTAGGCTGTCCATGAGATATTCCGTGATCTTCATCAACACCACATCTCAAAGGCATAAATTCTTTTTCTGTCATTCTTATTCATTTTCAAGCTCTCAGATGCATAGCAAATAATTGGAAAGGCAAGGGCCTGAATCAGATGCACCTTAGTCCTCAAATTGACATCATTACTCCTCAATAATTTGAAGAGGGCTCTAACTGTTGATTTTTCCAGTGCAGCACATCTCCTTATTTCCTTATTGCTGGTACCAAGTTGTTAATTGTGGATCCAGCAAGATGAAGTTGTTGACATTTTCAGTGTCCTCTTCATCTATCATGACACTGCCTATCTTTCTTTTTTTAAAATTTTTTTAATTTATTTTTTTTATTGGGAAAAACATATTGGGGGTATAAGGAGGTGAGGGTTGGGGGCGGAAGGGTGAGGATGGGCCAGGATGCAGTTGCAGAGCTGCACAGTTTGGTCAATGGGGGGAGCTGGTGAAGGAAATGATGAGGGTTCAGTGGGGACCAGATGCTACAGAGGAATGACAAGCATTTTCCAAT
>NW_006399779.1:8532150-8536163 GCF_000299155.1 Elephantulus edwardii | reverse complement strand
TAATAAAATATAATTATAGAAAAAAAATTCATTAGAAAAATGTTATCAAATGCATTCTTGTTTAATCTATCAACTGAGGTTCCTGCATAAACTCATCTTTTGTATTTTATTAAAAAAGTATTTGCGATGAATAAATAATTGAATAAGTAAAATGCAAAAAAAAAAATAGTTATTATTGTTGTTATGGACCCTCCAGTAAGAATCAATAAATAGCTGACCTTCCAGCAGGAATTCAGAGGCAGTGAGTTGCATGGGAGGATACTGCCCATCTTTCTCCACAGAGAAGCTGTGTTTGGCAGCACAACCCCTTATTACTAAGTCACCAGAGAGCCTTAGTTATCTTTAGTTAGTGGAATTTAGAAAGTAATTGTTCTTTGTTAATTTATATAATGGAAGATATTGCTTCTATAATCATCTTATAAACTCTCCCACTTGACTCTGTATCGTATTCATTTTTCCACCAGAAATATAAGCCCTATAACAATGGGACTTCCAATCAAAAGTGGCATTATATTGAAAATAGGAAAGCCTTTATGGCCTTTCACAGCACAGAGCTGAACAAGAAAATCACTGCAGCAAATTATGCTGGTGTTTGTACATCTTCTGTGATTAAAGAAGAGAACATTGACCAACCGGTAAGTGATTCTTCCCTCCCCAAAAGAAAAGGAATACAATGGAATATAGTCAGAACATTATAAAGCATTTTTTAAAAAAATTTAGAAAGTTTTGTGTTAATAGAGATTGAACAATATTTTTTTAATTCATTCACTTAGACTGTGAATCTTGTTAGGAAAAAAATGAAGGAAATGTTGATTTTATTCCATGCTTTTTATGTTTTCAGCTGTTTTCCACCACTGGCACAACCTTTGGTCCGACAGTTCACCAGAACACACATGAGGTGACATCTCACACATGCCACGCTTCCACAAGTGTGCTTTTTTATGTATGTGCTTGCATCACATTTCCTAACATGACATTGACTAAAACAAGTTACATGCTCTATCACAGGTTCAAGAAAAAAGAAAGATACTCCAATTCCTGATGGCAGAAACAGTCAAAGTCACATTTCAAATGAGCGTGCAAACAGGGACGGGAGGGTTTTATTGTGATCCTTGCAAATAAGCTATCACACTTTCTCATGGCCAATTTTCAGATTTAGAAATCAGTGCTAATTTACTTCCATTTATCTCCATGAGCTAGGATTTTATGTATGTATGTATGTATGTATCATTATGAACTGATGACATCTTTCTTGCCCTGCTGGTGTATTTTTTAATTATTATTCTTCCTGTGATCCTAAATTATCCTATTTCATCTTGACCTCTATGTCTTTTATACATGCTTCCTTTACTCCTGAATAACTTCTTTTCATTCCAGATGTAAGAAGATGTCTCAGGCTTATAGTGTATATTCCCTGTCCCAAATGTGAGCTCTGCCATTACTTCAAGAAAGCTTGCTTCTAGACTTAAGCCAGACTATTCCAAGGCCTGATTATTTCCAGTCTGCAGTCTTTTTTGTTGCTAGATCTTGTAAATATGTTATTGAGGTGTGGGGAGGAAGGTAAATATTATAAATAGGAAAGGAAACAATGCATTCCTACTGATATTGTAAGTTTTGCTTCTTGAGGTGGTGAAAGTGCTGTGTGAAAATATTGTGTAGAAAAAAGTTGACAAAAGAACAGTACAGCGATTGCAACTAGCAGATAGGAACAAGAAATGTATAAATGTTCAAATGGGGAAGGGAAAGGGAAGAAGAAGGACAGAATAAGAAGGAGGAGAAAATAGGAACTATATAAAACAGAATGTATACGAATGACACAAACACAGTAAGCATTAATTTAAAAGGCATTGATAAATCATACTTATATAAAACACAATGTATATAAATGAATGTATAAAACAGTGTAAAGGAATGAAAAAGTCATTCCTCAATAGCAATTATGTAAAAAAATACTGTGCAAATGTATACCTAAAAAACCTTTTTGTGTTCCATTTTAGGGCTATTATTATCTCTCACCTGGTGGAAAGAGAACAATAATGCTCTGCTTGGCTTGTGGACAAGCCAGGAGAGCAAAACAGGGACTGAAGCAGCTGCTACCTGGGACCTCATTCCTCTGTGCCTCTGGCTCACAGACCCAGAAACCCTTCTCACTAGGACCCTTCAAGGCAATCACTGTGGTCAAGGTATGCAAGGATTTGAACTCCGTTAATGCATTTGTGGTAATGGTTTAGAAACTTTGATGCATTCATTATCTGCCTTGCACTCAAGTTCATCTTCATTCACCCAATTCATTTTCTCAGGATGCACCTTTACCATTCTACCTGCATTGATTTCCTTTTCCCTAATGTAATTGAAAATACATTTTCTATTAATAGTTCAATATAGCCTTTGAAGTTAATTGGGCACTTCTGCTGCTTTAATCACCTACTGACACTTTTCACTGTTCTCTGTGTTGCTTTTAGGTGAGGAAATAATGGCAAATCTTTACTAAGTGGAGCAGCTTTTTTTGCCTCTACCCACAGAGTCAACTACTTTTTCACTCGCATGAAACATTTCAGAGAGAATTTGACGTGTTGCTGCTAATGACTGTTCAGGTTGGATGCCCAGATGCACGCATCCATGTCTAATACCACTTATAGCTCCTGGAGAATAAATCTCTACCCTCTTGTGATCGTAATTTAAACTGGCACCATTTTAAGAATCCTTCCCTTCAAGTTTAGAAGTGAGAAAAGGAGCAATTCCTGAAAGGAAAGGAGCTTTCAGAGATAAGTAGCACTTCTCTCTTCTCCTGGTTCGCTTTCACCATTTCTAGAGCATTCCTTTCATGTCCCAGTTCACCTGTTGTAGGCTACAATGAATATGAACTGAAGCCAAAACTCTACAGGAGAAAGGAATCTGGTATATTGAAAAGTGTCTTAGAGAAAGGAACTGCAACCAGAGTGCTCCCTGGAGGCAAGGATGGTGAAACTTCATCTCACATATTTTGGGCATGTTGTTAGGAGGAATAGTCCTTGGAAAAAGGCATTGTGCTTGGATAGGCAGGTGGTTGGCTTACAAGAGGTGAAGCCTCAACAAGATAGATTGCCACAGTGACAGTGGGTTCAAGGATATCAGAGACGATGAGGATGGCCTGAGAGGGCAGAGTTCAGAGCTCTTGTTCATGGGAACACTATCAGTCATAGTCAACATGATGGAACCTAGCAATAACAACAGGGGCATTTGGCTTTCTTTTAAGACTAACCAAGTCCATAGCAGTAAAGCTGGTTATACTTAGAGGCTGTAGATCTTTATGAAGAGAGACCGCCTATCTTTCTCCTACAGAGGAGCTGGTCCATTAAAACTTAGAACCTTTGGCTTGGCAGTGTAACACATAGCACACTGTGTCCCAAAAGCTCCTTGCTTTAGGACTGGAGCAGTGGGGGTTAGGAGGTCGTATGAGATGACTGGAAAGGAGCTTGCATGCGTCAACGTCAGCATCTCAGCACTTTCTCCTTCACAGCAGCATTTGAGGGGAGAGCAAAAGTGAAGCAAGGGATCTCACACTCATCACTCTCTGGTCATTCCGGCTACCCCCATTCCCTGCTGATCTGTCAGTATTTGCCACTACCAAGTGCTGACACCCTAAAGTTAAGAGAATATCTGTGATGTTGGTGTTCCAGTACTTCAACCCCTGGCTTTCTCTGACCCTGCACCTTTCTACCCCAGCTCCTGTCATGAGAAAGTCAAGAGGTCAGGAACTCAAACTGGCACCACAAGTCACCTAGTGATGAGACTGGGAAAGGAATGGCAGATTCTGACCCAGTGTTCTTCCCCTACAGCATGTCATACCATTAGCATATGAAATGAACACTCATAAATATATGTTACATACATTTACTAACATAGTACATATGTTAATAAATGCATGTAACATATATTTGTGAGTGTTCATTTCATATGCTAATGGTATGACATGCTGTAGGGGAAGAACACTGGGTCAGAATCCGCCATTCCTTTCCCAGTCTCATCACTTG
>NW_006399779.1:8523566-8530370 GCF_000299155.1 Elephantulus edwardii | reverse complement strand
CATCATGCTTGGGAGGGTGGAGGGACAGCGCAGGAGAGGAAGGCCCTCTATGAGGTGGATTGATTCAGTGACTGGGGTAATTGGGATGGGAGTGTCAGAGACAGTGCGATTGGCACAGGACAGAGTGGAGTTTAGGGCTGTTGTACATAGGGTCACTATGAGTCGCAGGAGACTCGACAGCACATAACCAACAACAACATTTATTAAATTAAGATAATATAGTACACCAAAAATGAGAAAAATACCAAAGAAGAGTTTATAAAATGCTTATTTTTTTTTTAAATCAGGCTGATTTATCATCTTACAAGGCTGAACAGACTTTAAGTTATTATGAAGGACTTCTATTATCTTTACGGATGAAAACTTGCACTTGGGCTGTATCTCATGGTAGTGTGTCAAGTACACAGCAAAAAGCACTGAAAATAATTGCATACAAAAATGGAGCTGGCTATCATAATGGGAAGTTAATTGTGGCTGAAACATTCCCCATGGTAAGTGACTATCACTTAACAGTTGATTGTATCCTCAGATGTAGTGATGATGGTTATTATTCTGACAAGAAAAAAAAAAGTAGTGGGATTGAGTGATAAATGTCTTTGACCAGTTTTATCAATTGAAGTTGATGAGATCAAGATCTTTGCTTTCTTAAGGAAATTCTTTTTTATTCTATTTCTTTGGATACATGCAGTCTTAGAAAAAGCAGCAACCAGAATATGGGTTTTAGATTAGCTCCAGAGCAAAGATATATTTTAAAAAAGTGAAAAAAGGGATTTAAGATAAAATTTTAATTCCGATTTTAATGAACATTTACAGAGAGGTTAGATATTTATTCATTCATTGTTACATTTTTTACTCCTTCTCCCTCCCTTCCCCCTCCTCCAGTTCACTTAAAAACATTATTCATTCATTATTGTACAATTACCTACCTTCCCCACTCTTCCCTCGTTCTCTTTGCAATGTCTTATTCTGGCTATTGTCATATGTATAATGCCTAATCATATATTTCTCTGGGATACTTTCTTTACTTTGTTCCAATGCAATAGTCGTTATCTATCCACTCTTATCCTAATCTCCCCTCCCAAATCAGATCTGCTTTATAACAGTGGTGCTGTGCAGTGGAATACTACACAGCA
Source organism: Elephantulus edwardii (assembly GCF_000299155.1). Taxonomy (NCBI): domain Eukaryota; kingdom Metazoa; phylum Chordata; class Mammalia; order Macroscelidea; family Macroscelididae; genus Elephantulus; species Elephantulus edwardii. Next base: position 8,529,237 of record NW_006399779.1, on the reverse strand, counting down.
CAGAAAAACAGTGAACTTGTAAAACATTACACAACATGGGGACCCTGGAGCACATCATGCTGAGTGAAATATCTCAGTCACAAAAGAAGAAAATATAAAGATGTTCTTAGTGCTCGTGGTAGACAGAGTGACGTTTTCTGCCTACTTCAAGCTGTATATCATCTGAATATTCTAACATACCCTAGTATCTCATTTATCATCTGAACATTTAAAGAACTTATTTGTTGATAGGGTGATTTACTTCATTTTAAGACTGGATAAGTAAATTGTGCTGAGAGGGAATCGGATTGTGTCTTGGCATCTGAAGCTGAATATGTAGACTAGAAGGTAAAGCTGGTGCATTCAAGCTCATAACCTTTTGGTTGGCAGTGCAACACATAACCACCATGTCACCAGAGAGCCTTGTTTTAGTACTGGAGTAAGTGAGGCATATATACACACCAAATACATAGAATAGGAGGTGCAACCAAGAAATTGCAAAATTTTGCTCCATTGTTTAGTGACTATCTTACCTCTACATTCTGGTCAATACTTTTAGCAATCTATTTTAGAAGCAATTTTAAATATGTTAAAGAATTCTCTAGTAGATTTCATTGCAAATGTACATAACACCCCTTGTCTTGGGGAGCTCTGGTGGCCCAGTGATAAAAAACCATACTGCAATCCCAAAGGTATCCAATTTGAACCCACCAACTGTTCAGTGAGAGAGGATGGACAGTCTCCTTCTGTATAATTTACTGCCTCTAAAAGCCTGCTGGAAACCCACCTATGGGCCACTTCTGACTCCACGGCACACAGTGACAGCAAAAATTACCCATGGCTGAGTTATCTACAATGTGGCTATAACAGAAATACCACAAGTGGATGGTTTTACCAAATAGAAATGCATTTGCTGATAGCTTAGGAGGCTAAAAGCCCAAATTCAGGGTCCAGGCTCAGTGTTAAGGTTTTCTCTGTCCACTGCAAGTAAGGTGATGTTCTTGTTTCTTTTCAGATTCCATTACCAGAGTTTGTAATGATCACATAATATGCCTGCTTGTTTAATCTGCTCTTTCATGTCTCAAGACAGAATGATTTAAAATATAGCTTATACTAATACTATCTCATTTACATAACAAGGAACATCTACTCCCAACTTAGATTCTAATCACAGGTAAAATGGTTAGAATTTGCAATACACATTTTTGAGGGACATAATTCAATCCACAAAATGCATTCACTCACCTCTGGGTTAAATACACATAATGTTTTATTTAGACATTGTTGTTCAAGGAATGAAGTAAAGTACAGAAATAAGCAACTATAGTGTTGATCCTTGGTTTCTTAGTCGACCTTTGTGATCAAGGGCAAAAATATTAACTTTTCAACCTATTTTCCAAGTCTGCAAAATGAAGGTTATAATATGTGTCAATTCTTGGCTTGTAATTTAAATGTATTTGTTCTGAAGAAGTTAAAAAACATGAAGTATTAGAGCAGTTTTATAAACTATAACAAAACTGAGGGTAGATTTTTTTTTCCTTAGGAAATACTCTGATGTTAACAGAGAGGAAGACCCTTATTGAGACGGATTGATACAGTGATTACAAAAACAGGCTTGAGCATGATGGAGATCATCCCAGTGACATAGGATAGGGCAAAGTTGATATCTACTGTTTAGCAGGTTGCTGTTCCCAGTCCTCTGCCTCTCCTACTATGGTGTTTTTGTGAGATAATGTGTGCTTTACCATCCTTGCTTCTAAAAAGCATCCTGATTTCAGGGAGCTCTGGTGGCCTGGTGGCAAGAAGCTGTGCTGTAATCCCTGAGGTGCTTGTTTTGAATCCACCAGCTTCTCTGCTGGAGAAGGAGGGACAATCTCCTCCTATACCAGTCAGATCCAATTTGATGGTACACACACAAAAAACAATAAAAATTTAAAACACAAAATAAAAAAAAGAAAGAAAATACTCTGATGTTAAAATTTATTCACATGTATCAGATTTAAGATTCCAGAGTTGGAAATTTCCCAAGCCATGTTGGCCTAACGTAGGACTGTTGTTATTGTTGGTGGTGGTGAATGCCTGAGAATCAGAGCTGACCCTTCTGTGGGTTTTCAGAGGCAGTTAATTGAATGGAGAAGACTGCTCATCTTTCTCCCTCAGACCAGCTGTTGGATTTGAACCACGTGTCTTTGCAATGGCAGTGGAGCTTCTTGCCAGTAGGTCACCAGAGCCCAAATGTCCAATCACAATTGAATGGATTGAGAAATCATGGCACTTTCACGTGATGGAATACTACAAGCATGCCGGAATGATGGTTTTGAAAATCACTACCTAAATCAGGAGAAAGTGAACTAACTCAGTACCATAAGGACAAACTATATAAGAACGTGGCTGTAGAAATAGAAAGATAAGTAGTAAAATGTCTGTAAGGATCTAAGGGGGATTGTGGGGAACAGAGGTGTGATGATCCAGGCCGAGGGGATAATCATAGGGCCACACTATTTAATGGATGGAGGGAGGGGTGGGTAAAGGAAATGGGAAAGATTCAGTGTGAAAACGATGTATACAAACTCAAAGTTTGTAAATAAACTAGCATTAAAAATTATTTTAAAAAATAAAAAATTTAAAAAATTATTTTAAAAAGTGTAAAAAGTTGTCTCTAGTCATAGATCTAGGCAGGGAGGTTCACTGCCAACCCAAAGTAGACAGTGAATCCACCTGTGACTTTGTGGGAGAAAGAGGAACATTCTCCTCATGTGCAATTTACCACTTCTGAAAACCTGCTGAACAGTCAGCTGTGAGTGGGTCCTGACTCCAAGACAATGAGTTGACTTGAGTGGAGTTACTTTGTTTTCTTACCTAACTTGTCCACACATACAACATGCATAATATGCACAGGAAACTAACACACAAGAGATTGGTTGCTTTGGGTTGTTTGGCTTTTTCCTTAAAAAAACTCCCTGAATGACACACATGTTATTTGCATGAACATATGCTACTGAGATTTTTATTTCTTCAAACTTCTAAAAGAATAAGCTCTTCATGATTATTCCCCGATTCAGCACAATTTCCTTTCAGTTCCTTACAGCCTGCTGTTGTTTAGCTTCTTACAGAATGCACGAAACAACTGGGTCTTTCCAGAGTAGCTTCCAAGCTATATACCAAAGATGGGACCATAATTCACACTTTGCATGATTTGGTTTCATGGGCTGTAGATGAATCCTTCATCCAGAGAGACTCTAAAGATACAAAGAGACATGCAAACCCTGTTGGAACAGAAGAGACAGCTATTAAAGGTATGGTAGCCTGGTGACATTCTTAATGTAATGTAACATAATGTAACATTATATTACTTAATATAAGGTATGTAACATTATGTTACCTAATGTAATGTAATGTAACATTCTTTAAGAGTTAGTTGCTTTTATTTGTATTTAGTAATTTTTAAAAAAGTTAAATGTGACTCATTCAACCATCCCTCTAAGGTTTCAAATCATGAGATTTCAATAAATGATTATAAGTGTTTCAATGAGTCTCTCCTATTATTTTCACCTTGCAGAATAAAAAGAAAAATGAAAAATTAATGAACTTTTAATAAATATTAATCTTCTCATAAGGCATGTGTAAATTTTGGAATCAGCACTATAGGACAATAAATGAGTTGCATAGAATTAGTAAAATATTTGTAACAGTTTAACTATTTAATGAAACACGAACATCTTTTGTTCTTAAACTCAGAAACAGAAGCAATTTAAGAGAATGAGGCTAATGTAATGTAATAACTTTCCCTATTCTTAAAAAAATTAAAACATATTTCATTGTATTTTATTGGGTTCTGGTGCCCTAATGTCAAGAAGCTGCTCTGCAATACCACAGGTGCGTGGTTTGAGGCCACCAAGTGCTCTGCAGGAGAAGGGTGGACAATCTCCCCCCATGCAATTTATCTCTGAAAACCCACCAAAGGGTCAGCTATGGGTTAGTTCTGACTCTACAGTACAAAACAATATTGGTGGGGGTTTGGTTTTTAAAAAAAATAATAATATGAGCCTTTAATGCCAACCTGATTACCCAAAACTATAGTTATGTCAAAAAATATCTGATCTCTATCTTCTGGATATTATAATCTCTAACTTTCTACTTCCAAATTCTTATTTAGAACCCAGCTGAAAGTAATATTATTCATGCAGGCTTGCCAAAAGATTACAACTGCTCTTTCCTCACTCTTATATTCTAAAGGTCATCTTTGAATTAGATAGGGCCATTGGAGGGTTTGACAATATGCTATCTGTTGGTGTTGAGAAACTTTAAAGAAGGAGTCATTTGAAATGCAGTGATGTGCTTACTATGGAGGAAGTAAGGAGCCGTCTTGGTATATAGTAGGTTAAATGTAAGACTATTAATCAAAAGTTGGCATTTCAAACCTACCGGAGACTCTGTAAGGGGAAGAGGAGGTAGTCTCCTTCCATTAAGATTTACAGCCTCAGGAACATGCTGGAGGGTCACCCTGACCTGGAATCAACTCTGGGGCAGTGCGTGGGAAGGAGGCAGCACGAAACAAATTGTTAATAGCACTGTGTCCAGAGGCAGGTGGCCTGGATTCTCATCTTAACTCTACCACAACCTAGCCTTGGTTACTTTACTGTAGAAGAAGAGAGTGGTCATACAAACTACCTCAGAAAAACACTTTGAGGATGAAATAGAATCATATATGAATGATGTCCTGGCACATACTAAATTCTCCACACATCTTGGTTTCCAGTTCAGTATACTATTAATTATATCACAAATAACAAATAACACCTTTATGAGGATGCTTAAATGAATTACACTCACATATTCTTGCTATAATGATAAATATATTCTCTAAGAAAATGTATCTGTATATTTGTACCATGTCAATCTTGACATTATGTTTTCCTCTGGATTTTAGGAGGCTTAGAATTGAAGTTATGTTTTCACTCTAGCAAATAACACAAGGCTTTCAATATAACAATAAAAAATGTAGCTGGCATTTATTGTCTGTTTGGGTAATAAAACAGGCCAAACACTGTTTCTGAAGTATATCACATTTAAAAAAATTTAATTTTTTGAATGAAATAATTGCTAATATTAATCTTAAAAGATGAGGACTTAGAGATCTCTTATCTGTGGCTTTAGGCTATTTTTTTCTCTGTTTTCACCTTTAATATTTTCCTCTATTTTATTTCTTCTTAGCTCTTTTGGGTACGTTACCTCAACTTTCTTTTGTTGTTATTGCGGTTGTTAGGTGCCAGCTAGACCACTTTGACTCTTTACATCCTATAAACAGTGGATCTGAACTTTGTCCTATTCTTTGTCATTCTTATCATCTCTGACATACCTAAAGTGATTAGGACAGTCTCCATGTTTGAGTCTTTCTCTCTTTCACTGACCCTCCACCAAGCATAATGTCCTTTTCCAGGAAGATTCTGTTTCCTAACAGAATGTCCAAAATATGAGAAGTTTCACTAACCTTGCCTCTAAGGAACACTCTGGTTTCACTTTCTCTAAGATAGACAGTCCATGAGATACTTACTCATCACTCTTCTCCAACACCACAAGTCAAAAGCATCAATCCTTCTTCTTTCATCTTTATTTATTGTCCAACTTTCATATGCTTAACAAGTAATTGAAAAGGCCATGGCTTGAATCAGGTACACTTAAGTTTGGTTTT
>NW_006399779.1:8512211-8523466 GCF_000299155.1 Elephantulus edwardii | reverse complement strand
CTCCTTGAAAAACAAAAGAAAAACTCCCTCATTCATTGGTACACAATCCCCCCCCCCCGCACTTCCCCCAACCCTACCCCAAACTCCAAATATAATTCACTCTGCAACCCTCATTCTATACTCTTACGATAAACATAATGCCCTAAAACATAATACTTTTAAACTATTCTCTCCCCCATAGACTTCAATGCCATAAACATATTTGATCCCAAATTTCTTTTAGAATCAAGCAAAGGATAAAGAAGAAACTTAAAATTAATTTAAATTCTTTTACTACCTATAAACTTTTCTGGCTAATTGCGTGTGCAAGCATTTGTTGTGGGTGTTCAATTTCTAAATTAAGTTGTTAATGAAGAGTGAAATATGTTGAATCAAGAAGTTAATTCTGGAAGGATGTTTTTTATTACTTAGTGGTGAGAAGTTGTGCTGCAATTCCAAAGGCACAAGGTTTGAATCTACTAGCTGCTCCATGGGAGAGACATGGGCATTCTCCTCCTGTGTGATTTACTGCCTCTTAAAACCCACTAGAAGGTCAGCTATGGGTCAGTTCTAACTCAGTGGTACTCAACAGCAATGGTAAATGTGTCTGGGTTTTTTTCCCTCCAGAAATCCCCAAAACAGAAGTGCAAAGCAAATCACTCCTAAAGCCTGTGACATCTGATCATTTGTGTGGTATAGATGAGTCTTTGTTTGACCTTGTCTTCAGAAATCCTATTGCCATCTGGGTGTCTTGTGGTGAACCATTTTTACCTTTGAATGGTAAGATTTTTACTGTCTTATTCTTGCTTTCTATTAAGTAACTATATAAAAAAATTTTTTTGTTACCATAAGAAAATGATTTAAAGATGTAACATGTCAACATAATAATATCACATTTATTTAAAGAACATGAAGTTCATCAATTAATATATGCACAAAGATAGCTATATTGCCCATATTTTCACCATTGCCTGATTTTTTTTTCTTACTGGAATGGGATATTCTGCATGGAAAAATGTCTAATTTAGTTGATAAAGAGATCCTTGGTCTATAAGAGTGAGAATAATGGTATACATTAGAAAATAACAAATGAGTTTAATTCACACTGAGGACGACCTGTCTGCACATTTTCATTTTTAAGAATTGCACCCTTTAGGCAGTAGGTGGATGTTTAAAAAATGAATGGTTCCAAGCCAGGCTTTCATCACCTCCAAATAGTTTGTGGAAGTGGAAAATGAAATATGAGTATTGCATATGGTAAATCTATATAATAAAACAGCACTGTTCTTCTTTCTCCCGCTCTATTCATAAAGAAATGCCTCAAGGCCTGTCATCTTTCAAACAAGGTTTCTTTTAATGACCCTTACCTTTTAATTACTTGTTTCTAATTGAATCTATTTCTTGGAGCAGAAAGTTCTTTATAAAATATTGGCTTACATGATAAATTACTGTTGATAAAAGAATGCAAGATAAATAGCGTGCATTTTTATTACTTTAGCTCTGCAGAAAGAAAAATTGGAGAAGCAGAACTGGATAAAAAAGGACAAAATTTTGGCTGATCTAGATACTATGAAACACAAACTGAGGCAGTTGAAAGGTCAGTTCGAGCTACATCAAGCATTACCAAGTTTAAATCTAAATATAATCTCAAGTTGCTGAATTATTTCCTGCCACGTGATAGTAGGTGTATAACTAATGGGCACTATATAAATATTGTGATACAAAAGATAATTAAGGAGCAAGTTTAAAACCTAATATCTTTTTTTTTAATTTTTAATTTATATATGTACACATTTTTAGAAAAGTTCACATCATGTGTCTTAATATGTATTATGTTTGGAGGCAAGTACCAGGAACATATACCTGTCCTTTTGATTTTGAAATAATCTGTGAGCTGATAACCTGTGATATTTGGAACTAGTCTTGAAGCATACTTACTGTCATTCCTTGGATACTGCTGAGGAAGTACGTTTTCTACATTCAGTGTGAGGGAGTAGTAGTATCTTCACAAGCCAGTACCGTTGTCTTGAAAACACTACTATGCTACCCAGCATCAGATCTACCTCTTGTCGTCAAAGTGATCAAGTGGCAGTATAATACTTGTCATCTCTCTCTGTTCTTTTTTGTCATATAATCTTAGGTTCCTGACTGACATTATATTATTCCCCAGCACTGTGATATGAAATTGTTCTTTGGGTAGAAACAATTTTTTTGACATATCCTTTTTTTAAAAAAATTATATTGGTCTGCCTATAAAATTCATATGCATTGTGTTTCACGTGTACCTTTATTCACATTTATTATGGACTGTAGTTTTACCAGGAATATATTTCAGATTTTGTCTTTGCACTGTTGTTGTTGATTGTCTTGTTGAGTCGGGCACGACTCATAGCAACCCTATGAACAAAAGGCCTGATGTCCTTTCTCCAAGTTCAGAGTTTCCAGAGGCATGTGGTTTAGGAAGTGGATGCCACCCCTGCTTCCAGACTTTTAATGCAGCATCACACAGCAGTGATATGGCAGGACTATGAAATGTCTCATGGACTGATCCAAGAGGAGACCCTTATCTTGCCCATACCCCAAAACCTCAGCCTTCACCCATGCCCAAGACATCCAGTCTTCCTCAGGAGAGGGATCGAAGTTATACATTAGCAGGAGTTAAATTCTTGAGTATATATTCTGTCTGGTGTCAAAAATATGACTTTTTATTTAATCAATAACACAACTAGTTTTTAATGTAGTATACAGAGATTTGAAGGATTCCAAATCTTCAAATTTGACATTTTAAGGGAGCGCTGGTGGCCTAGTGGCAAGAAGCTGTGCTGAAATCCTCAAGGCACGCAGTTCGAATCCACCAGCTACTCTGTGGGAGCAGGATGGGCAATTTCCCTCATACAATTAACTACCTCTGAAAACCCACAGGAGGGTTAGCTATGGATTAGTTCCGACTTGATGGTACACAACAACAACAACAGACAGAGATTTTGTTCAAATTACATATTATACTAAGTCTTAGTGGTAAAGAGTATAATGTGTTGGGCTGCTAACTGTAAGGTCAGCAGTTCAAATCCACCAGCCACTCCGTGGGAGTTAAATAAGCAGTCTCCTCCCATAAAGAGTTACAACCTTGGGGACATGATGAAATGTTACTGTGTGTCAAGACTGACTCAATAGCAGTGGTGGTGGGTGCTTATTAACTTCACTCTTAAAGGCTTCTGATAGAGCTATGAGTATTATACCAGTAAATTTCCCAAGCTCTAGTCTAATAATTCTAAACAATATTTCTTTTTTAAAAAATTATTTTAATGAATCTTTACAGAGACTTTTTATTTCCATTCATTCATTTTTGCACTTTCCTCCCTGCCCTCCCCCCCCCATTTGCTTTTCTCTTTGAAAAGTAAAACAAAACAAAAAAAACCCCTTCTTTCATTGTTATACAATCCCCCCACCCCCAGTCCACTCCACCATGCAGCTTTCATTCTGGACTCTTGTCATGACAATAACACCTAATCATATATTCCTCCTAAACAGTTCTCTTCCTCTTCTGTTTCAGAGCAGTATACATTATTTATCCCCTCTTAGTTTCCCCTCAACTCCGAGGTCAGTGCTGCTTTACCACAGTGGAACTATGCAGTATTTTTCCTTTTGTGACTGAGATATTTCATTCAACATAATGTCCTCCAGGGTCACCCATTTTGTATACTATTTCAAGAGTTCTTTCTATCAAGTTCAGTTACTAGAAAACATACCAGAAATAAACCTGGAAAAAACTGTCTTTTCTGAATTCTGCTTTTCTTTCATGTCTTCAACTTTGATTGCAAATACAAATGGCATAAAATTAATTTTTTATCATCTACAGTGTCAGTAGCTGTTGTTGTTGTTGTTGTTATGTGCCATCGAGTTGCTTGCGACTCATAGTGACCCTATGTACAACGGCCCTAAACTCCGCTCTGTCCTGTGCCAATCGCACTGTCTCTGACACTCCCATCCCAATTATCCCAGTCACTGAATCAATCCACCTCATAGAGGGCCTTCCTCTACTGTATATAATTTTGCTAAAAGATCAGCCAAAGAGAAGAAGACCCTCAACAAAATGGATTGACACATTGACTGGAACAGTGGGCTCAAGTATACCAGAAATGATGAGGATGGCACAGGATAGGTCAAGGTTCAGATCTGTTGTGTATGAATCATAAGTCTACTTGATGGCACTTAACAACAACAATAGTATCACTGCCAAAAACAATGTCTGTTTGTTCATTTGATGTCCATTATGGAAAGAACCACTGAAGTAATTGATCTCATTTCTGGTGACAAATTGGTATATATTCTGATATTAAATATAAATTTAACACATGTTATACAATGTTTACTCTGAGAAAGATCTTTTTTTTTTGCTATTGGAATTGTGAGGATAGATAGGACCAAGTCTTGGTTCAGTTAACTGTGGTCCCTCTTGGATGCTAAGCTTCTTGTGTGCTAGATGAAATAGAAGGTATGAGTAGTTCTTAAATCAATTAATTCCTAGTAGTATAATTATTGAAATACGTAACAAATGTCTATTAAGCATATACTGTGTAAAAACCAATGTGCAAAGTTGATTTTACATTTCACTTGTAAGCATGATTTTTTCTGATGTTAATATTAGTAACTTTGTTTTGATTACGTAACATGATTAATATTTACTATATACCAGAGACAACTAAATAAAAATATTGTTATGGGAGCTCCTGATGAGGCAGCCTCTTCTCCCAATTGGGACCTCAAAACTTAGAAAACAAAACTAAGAAATAGCAGGTCAGGTCCAACACACACAGCAGAATTTTGTTTAGTGTAAGAAGGAGAAGGGTTTGCTAAGTGAACATCACAATTAAGCGGGTTATCTTCTCAGGTCAGATGATGCTGAACCAGGATAGACTTCCCAGTAAAGGAAGATGATGTTATTTGTACAGGAGGGAGATGAGGGACCTTGTATAGGGAGTTGTTCTGTAGTGTGACCTTTAGGTTTTAATCTCCCCCCCCAAATTCCAATTAAAGAAATAATTTGCAATACCAGTGGAGTTCCATGCTCTTGAAAAGAAGCATTAGGAGAAGAAAAGAGGCCTTTCCATTAGTGGTTAACTATTGCGATTGCTACTCCTTGATTTTATGTAAAATAAAATAGGCTATATAGGAAAATATAATAAGAAAATAAGAAATAATTTATTGAATACATTTTACCGGGTTTCAATTTCTATTATCCCTACGTACATAAATAACAATTTACATGAAAACCTCTCTCCAAACTAAAAGCTTTCTTGATGACATACCTCTTTATGAAAATTATAGTGCAAATGCATGCATTTTCTTAAGACCATTAGAGACCAGTTGTGGGGGGAAAGCATGATGGTTTTCCTCCTTCCTTTATTCAGTTTCTGGCTCTTAATAGTATAAATCATAAATCACTATTACTGAATTCTCTTTAGTTGAACTAAATTTCAGTGTTCAAAATGCATTCTAAATAAAATATTTATTGAAATATTATCTACACAAATGTATCTACCATAAATTAATGTTTTCTGCACTTTAAGAGTTGTTGCTGTTGTGTACTGTCAAGAATTAGACTCGACCCATAGCTGACCCTTCGGTGGATTTTCAGATGCAGCTAATCTTATGGGAAGAGAGTACCCATTCTTGTAAACTATATTTAGTGTAAAGTTGTATTATATGTTTTATGAGGGACCACTGTGGTCTTCTCCAAAGCTTGTTGCATAGTATCATTGTCATTGTAAATCATTGACTGGTTGATACAATTATGTTTTCTCAAACCCACACACTGCATGTCAATGATAACTGATTTAGGTGCCATTAAACCTGCTTCAACTCAGCCACCTTTTGTACAACAGAACAAAACACTGCCTGACCCTGTATCATTCTCTGCTGTCCTTATTCCATTGTTGTGTCAATCTATCTCATTGAAGATCTTCCTCATTTTTGTGGAGCATTTTTGCTTTCCTGAAAAAATGATCAGTAACATTCCAATCCTTGACATTTTTATTGATGGAGTATTTCCAAAATTTGAACAACAGGCATGTCAGTGCTGTATCTTTAGTAAGTAAAGCATTATCTTCACGGAATTTTTGTTCATAGCCATAGACTGAAATCTAGACATTAAGAGTGCTGTGACAATGGAGACTAAACTTTGTGTTAGTATTTTTATTGTTCTATCAACCCAAGGATTACTTTCTCAAAAAAGCCTGCTTTGATTTACCATGTTGCATTGACTACCCCATTACATTCCTTCCTAAATCCGATAGTTACTTGGTGCAGCATAATTAGAATCAGTTATTAGTACAACTCTTTCCCTATTGTTTGCTTTCTCCATCAAACTGTTAGTCCTTGAGGCAAGAACTTGATCTTGAAGGTGTTTGTATTTGCATCATCCAGCATAGTAGTGACACATAGCTGGTGGTCAATGTAGGTTTCTGGAGGAGAAAGCCTGTGAGAGCAAGAATTATTTTAAGAAGCTTAAAGATCAGCATGAGGCTGAAAGCTGACTGTATCTTCAACACACAAAGGAAGAAAACAATTTCATAAGCATGGTTTTTTTAACCTCTCTTTAAGCCATTTTATGTGGCCTCATTGAAAGAATGTATAAATTTGAATCACCATACTTATTAAATTATGCCTGTGATTCTTTAAAATACAGTATTCCAATAAATATTTTCTCTTACCACAGCTTTTTAACATCATAAAGGGCACAGCGGAGGTGTCAGAAACTAATCGTGCTCTCAGGGTATTATTAGATAGAAAAAAATTTTAAAAGGGCTCCTATCTCTTGAGTTAATATTATTTTAGAAATACTTAATCCCCAGGCCACTAAGCTAATTGTGGGGAAAGGCTTATTATTAGTGAAGAGAACAAAACATATGTTCCAAGGCTGAAGGAGATGATGGGGACGATATAGGTCACGAATTCTATTTGACTAAATTATTGCTGAACCATATTGTGGATGAGAGGCTAGGGCTGGTGTGGAAGTCAGCGTGTTATCTTTCTCTTACATCTGTAGAGTGTGTTTATCTTGGCTATTTAAAGACTCCAGCTCCCATATGAAGAGGCATTGTTAGATATTATTACCTTTGGCATTCTTACTTTTATGACATATTTAGTATTTTAGCCTATGTGCCTGGGTGGAATGATTTATGCATAGAGTACCAAACCAATTTATTTGAAATCTAAAAGCCTATCATCAGAAACAATATTTCCAGAGACTTCTTTCCCCAGGGAGGCGAGTTGCAGCATGTCAGCCAACTATCCTGGTTCCAACCAAAAGCGCTGTGCAGCCAGTGGTGGTAGAGGGAGGCTGGACTCAGCAGAGTCAAGAGGAAATTAAGCTCGTGGAACTTATAAGACATACAGAGGTACGGTCTTTAGGACAACACATGTGAAGGACCCCCCTTCTATTGAAACTTTTTAAAAAGTGCAATACCAAATTTCTAAATTATGCTATTAATATATTCTCAACATCTGGTCAGTGATGGCCACGTTAAACATTGAGTTGGCATTTGAGAGTAGCTATCTAAAATACAGCCAGCTCCTATACCAGTGTGTTTTGTCTGAATGGATATCAGAAATTATGACCTTAGCAAAGAAGAGGGAAAAGGCCCAGTGGATATGCACCAAGGTGATTATCATCAGGATAGTCAAGTTGAGCCTTATGGCTTCATTGCTCATCACTCCTAAGGGTATGTCTCAAGATGTAAAAAGAGCAAGGAGCAAAAAACTAATTGCGATGGAGACATTCAGAAGTGAGGAATTAAAAAAGTGGTTACAGTCCAATTGGCCAATCAGTCAGGATTGCCAGATATAAAATTGTTGAGAAAGGAAAGGTCAGCTGTGGGAGAGGATTGAGGACAGAGACCTGGGAAAACTTCTTCGCCTTGTGAAGTTTTCCATCAAAATGATATGTTCCTATTTAATAGGATTTCTCAAATCCATGAAATGTGTTCAATCTAAATCTTAAGTGCATGCCCAAGTCAAGGTTACGAGGGGGGAAAAAGAATTGACATCCTAGAAATATGACTTCTTGCCAAGCTAAGAAGGATAAATCACTGACCAGGAATGAATACAAAGCACTGAACTTGTATGTTCTTGAAGTTGGATGAAAAGCTGCCTGGCAGGGATCTGGCAACATATAAGAGTTGCTACTATAATTTAAAATATAGTAAGTTAAGGACTTAACCAACAGTCATGTGTAGTCCCGTCAGCACTTCTTAGTTAAAGGGAATGCTGTTGTGGTTCCAATAAAATTCTCATTTGTTAGATACAGAGAAATCACTCAGTAGGAGAAGTACCTTACAGTAGTCCAGGAACACATCTCCATTCATTTTTCCAAATTAGAAGTGAAAGTTAAGTGCTATGCTGAAATAAATTCTTTATTATTGTTACTATTATAATTATAATTCACTTTAGTAAGTCCTCTCATGGAAACAAAGAGGATTTGCAGAAGAGCCAGTGAAGGAAGAGATAGATGCTTCCTAAAGTTTTTAAAGTACAATTGAATGTTTCAAGGTGTTTCTTTCATCACATTGTTCATATACACATTAAGCAGACAAATTGTGAAACGTAAAAGTCTCTGGGTTTTGTTTTGTTTCTTTTTAAAGGCACACCTTTCTGAAGTCCAAGATCTGCAGTTCAAAGGAGAGTCTCCAATTTCAACTAAACATGCAGAAGTTAAGCAGAGCCGCCTGTACAAGCAACCCAACATGAAACGAGTATGGGTTTACCTAAATGGAGGCAGACCTGAAGATGGAACTTATGCCTGGGGCAGAACTATTTCAGAGGTAAATCTGTCATGGAAGGAGAGAGTATTTCATAAGCTTTAGTTCCAACATGACTTCTGCTATTTCAAAGTTGTTGTTAGATGTCATTAAGTTGACCAGGACTTCTAGGGAGCCTATGAATAACACATCTGAACCTTGCCCTACCTTGTCCCATTCTTCCCATCTCTGATATGCTCCAGCCCACTGTTACTATGTCAATCCTTCTTGCTGAGATCTTCCTCTCTTTCTCTGACTGTCCACTTTTCTCAGCATGATGTCCTTTTCCAAAGACTGGCCTCCTCCGACAATAGATGCAGAATATGTGAGATGAAGTTTCATCATCCTTACCTCTAAGGAGCACTCTGATAGGTCAGGCAATTCGCTCCACTTCTCTGAACCTCATTTTATCATCTGTAAAAGAAATAGAATGCTTTTATCATAGGTGGATGTGGTGATTAAATGAGCTCATATTATGAAAGTGTGGAACCCAACACTGTTTGGCACAGAAAATGCCAGTTGCTCAGCAGAGAACAATGGCAAGATTGCCCAGCCCTCAAATAACAAAACCAAAGGCAAAAAAGCTATACTTTCAAATAGCTTTCTTCACTCATTTTCAGCACTCTTCAGAAAAAAAAAAGTATATCCCCATCATTAATTATTTACTACTAATGGTATTCATTACAGAAAACCCATACTATTCTTACTACCCACAGGTCTAGATATTGGCCATTTTCCAAAGGTAAAATATTTACTAAGGAAAAAAAAAGGCATGTGTGAATAAATTTATACTTTGCAAGTTCAGGTGTAAATTTCTAAACAAAGCACAAACATTTTGTTTTGATCTTTTCCTGAAAATGTTAACCAGTTGCTATGGAATTGATTGTGACTCATAATGACCCTGCATCTGTCAGAGAAGGACTGTGCTCCAAAGGAAGGGGGAGGGAATGCAGGCTGATTTTTGGACAGTAGATCACCAGACTTTTCTTCCGAGGTGCTGTGATCTCAGACTATCATCCTTTAGTGTGCAGCCTACTGTGCCTGTACCACTCAGTGACTCAGTGGAAGTAACAAGTGGATTTCTTAGTTCTTTAAATATTTGCTTAATGATGTTTGTAATTCTAGTTTAGGGGATTTTAAAAAATTTCTGGACATATTTTCTGGCATGAGAGGAAGTCATATAAACATGAGATCTGAGGAAGAAGGAAGCAGCAAGATGGGGCAATAGATTTAATTCGCGAAGCCCATGGAGACTGATAAAGGTACCTAGAATTACGGGGACACTTACAGGAATCTGAGCCCTGAAGATTGGGTCAGTGTTTCAGAGAAGGAAACCTTCTTTATTAAGGTCTGAAGAACTGTGAAAATAATCCAATAGAGGAAGCAAACAATGAATTTGCTGTCCTTGAGAAATAAAAAAGCAGAAAATGTAGACTTAAAACTAGGTAGACAAGGAAAGGAACTTCAGATACCTGGGGAAGGGTATTTGTTGAGTGGGGGTTTCTTTTTTGTTGTTTTTTTTTTTCAATTACTATTTGACTCAAAGTTTACAGAGCAAATTAATTTTCCATTCATCCACTCATACACATTTTGTTATATGGTGTTGATTATAATCCTTAGATTTTAATAGCACCCTTTACACTTCCTCCCTAAAATTCACATTTCCATTCCCCCTTTGATCCTATCCCTTCTCACTTTCTGAGCTTCATTCTTGGAAAAAATGCTGCTGTTTGATGTTGTGTAGTTGCGTGTTCTAAGGAATGAGTTCCTTGCTGGGGTTAGTATTCACCATATAGGCCTATCTATTGTTTCACTGAAATGTGAGCCATGGGAATGAGGCAAGATGGAGACTCGATTAAGTTCTACCAGTTTATATGAGTAAGCCTGATAATTTTTATGATTTCGAGTTTTACTGTACATTTCTTCTGCACTCTCTTCTTCATCCTCTACTGTGTTCCCTTTCAGAGAAATCAAAAATCATCGTCCGGTGTCATCTGGTTCCTTCTGGTCTCAGGATCGTAAAGGCTGAAATCTGAGTGGTCTATTAATCCTTTGGATTATTTGTTTCTATGTGTCTTTGATTTTTCTTTACTCGTCTTTGCTCTGAACAAGACATGAACAATAGTTGCGCCTTACAAGTTTTCAAGACTTCAGTCTTTACTCACCAAAATATGATGTGAAAGACTGTCTTTACAGGCTGTGTTATGCTAATTAAACTTCAGATAATTATACCCTGAGATGATGGTTATAATATTGGATACAATATTCAACTCAATCAAAACCATCATAATTTTAATAGTCTTGTCGTTGTTATTGTTGTTGTTATGTGCCATTGAGTCGTTTGCGACTCATAGCGACCCTACTATGCACAACAGCCCTAAATCCTGCTCTATCCTGTGCCAACTGCACTGCCTCTGACACACCCATCCCGATTACCCCAGTCACTGAATCAATCCATCTCATAGAGGGTCTTCCCCT
>NW_006399779.1:8498847-8504576 GCF_000299155.1 Elephantulus edwardii | reverse complement strand
CAATATTCAGAGTCTCATCTGACATCCACCTTAGTATTTTCTTCTTTTTCAGCCTTTTAATGATCTTTTGCATTCTTCATGGACTATTTTCTTGATATCCTCCCAGAGCTCATTTGGTCTATGCTCATTTGTGCTCAAGGCCTCAAACCTGTTCCTGAGATGGTTTTGAAATTCGAGTGGGATAAACTTAAGATCAAATTCTGGTTCCTGTTGACTTGATTTCATTTTCCTCAACTTCAGCTTGAACTTACATATGAGTAGTTGGTTGTCTGTCCCACAATCAGCACTCAGCCTGGTTTTCACTGCTGATATTGAGCTTCTCTACTGAGTCCACAAATGTAATCTATTTGATTCCTATGAATGCCATCAGGTGAAATCCATGTGTATAGCCTGCATTTATGTTTCTTATAGAAGGTATTTGCAGTGAATAATCATTGAATGTGCAGAACTCTATCATTCTATCTCCAGCTTCATTTCTCTCACCGAGCTCGTATTTTCCAGCCACTGATCCTTCTTCCCTGTTCCCAACTTTTGCGTTCCAGTTGCCCATTATTATCAATGCATCTTGATTGCATGTTTGATCAACTTCTGACTGCAAAAGTTGGTAGAAATCTTCTATTCCTTCCTCTTTGGCTCTAGTTCTTGGTACATATATTTGAATTATAGTGGTATTCACTGGGCTTCCTTGTATGCATATGGATATTATCCTGTCGCTCACCATATTGTATTTCAGGATGGATCTAGAAATGAAGGCTGGAAGGAGGAGTGGCATCTACTTCCATAATAGCTTGCCTCCGGAAACCCTATGAACCTGGACAGAGGATGAAAGGCACCCAAGCGTCGAGGACTCTCCTTCATAGGGTCGCTATGAGTCACAGGCAACTCAACAGCACTTATCAACAACATAATTATGTTCATACTTTTCCTATTTTAAACTGTGTGAAATGATTTTCTGGTGTAAATTTTGAATGAAATTATTATTATTTTTTAAGCTGGGAATTGTATCTCAAATTATCAATCATTTTTAAAATCTCAACTGAATGGAATAACAACTTTATAAAATACAGAATTTTTATATCTACTAACTAGAAAACTCTGAAGTCAGAGACATTTCAAAATTATTTAGGAGAAATTATGTTAGTTTGTAGATTAAGGTGCTTTACAGGCCATGGTCTTCTCAATCATTTGCTGTGATGCTGAGAACTGGACAGTGAATAAGGATGACAGAAGAAGAATTGATGCCTTTGAACTGTGGTGTTAGGAAAGAGTACTGCATATCTCACAGACAGCCAAAAGAACAAGCAAATATCTTTCAAAGACAGTGTAGTCAGAGTGCTCCTTGGAGGCAAAGACAATTTAATTTTGCCTCACATACTTTGGGCATGTTTCTAGGAGAGGCTATTCATTGAACTGGAGCATCATGCTTGGAATAGTGGAGGGATGGAGAAAAAGAGGAAGATCCTCAACCAGGTGAAGTAACACAGTAACTGTGGCAATGGGCTCAAGTGTGTCAGAGATTGTAGGGATGGCACAGGATAGGACAAGGTTCATATCTCTTGTTCATATGGTTACTATGAGTAATACTCGATAGCACCTAAAAACAACAACAACAATTCGTTTTACAATATATTCTGTTTTTATGTTTTATTGTGTGGGCTATGATTGTCCAAATACAGTTTTAAAAGAGGAAACAATATATCTTGTCACCAAAATTTGAATGATTTGATTTTTTTTGTTTGCTACTTTTTCTTTTCAAGAAGTATTGTGTTATATTTAATTTTTCTCTTTGAAGACTTATTTTAAGAATGCTTTTATTTTCTTCGATCTTTATAAACTTTGTGTTATGTTTCAATGTTTTTAAAGTTTACTTTTAATTCTTTTATGTTATCATTTTCCCAAAGTCAAGGAATATTGTTTCATTCCTTAATAATCTAAAATACATGTGGATGGTATATTTTCGGCATTTTTGTATATATACAGATAGCTTTTGTTTCCTCCTTATGGTTAAATAAAATTTAACTGTAAGTAATAATATGAATAGATACAGAGTGTTTGTATTTAAATCTAAAAACCTCTTAGCCTTTCTCCAGTTTCTTTGATATTCTGTCTTATAGAAAAATTTAAACATAATTGGATTTATCCTCTCAGTGCTTGACATTTGTACTTTTCACCTGGTTATATTTAAATGTTAATAACTTTTTCATTAACTTTGCCTTATCCTGGGTTAGTCCATTTTATTTGAAGAGGTGAGTCTTTATTTGGAACAGGAAAGTTGTCTTTTTCTTTTTCTTTTTGATAATTGTCTGACTTTAATTTATCTTTGATTCTTCTTCAGTAACACCAATAACATATAGATTTCATATCTACTCTCTTGACATTCCAAATACTTAACTTTTATCCCTCATAAATTGTAGCTATTGTCCTTTCTTTATATTTCATAGTATGTTCTTATCTTAGTCCTTCCCAAACTTATTTCATTTTCAGCAATATAGGCTTAATTTTTTTGTTTCTAAAATGGATTTTCATCCTACTCTTGAATCTCCTGTTTCTTTATATTCTCTTGCTCTTCTTATTCAGCTATTTTTTCCAACTTGAAATCCTGCTTCTTCTCTTACCCATTTTGTGCCTCTGCTTGTAATATTGAACTTCTCTGTGTTCATTTTTGTTAGCAGCAAACTTATAGCTGTCAAGTTGAAACAGAATAGTAACTGTCCCTCCATTGGGTTCTCTAAGAAGTAAATAGCATAGGAGGAGACTGTTTCTTTCTCTCACAGAACTTCCTATGAATTCAAATTTGCAGAGAGGCTCAGTCTTTCACTTAGCAGTGCAATTCTGTACTGACTAGCCCTCCTGAGTCCCAAGGAACTGTGCTATTATCTTAAAAGCATTCAGTTCAAATTTAGCAACTGATCTGAGAGGAAGATGGGAAATCTTCTGGAAGATTAAACTGCCTCTGAGAACTTCCTAGAGGATTAATGGATGTCATGGGTTTACTGTTCAAAATGACTTTCCTAGCCAGTGACTGAGATTTTGCCATGTGGATGGGTGGTAATAGGTGAATAGAATACTAGGATACGTAAGCCTATCCATAAGGTGGTTGGCTAGTCTTGGATTAAGTTGAACAGATTCAGCAGCAGGAATGGGGAATCTCAGATGCAGCAAAGAAACAGAGATTGCACAATGTGTTTACTTTGGCGGCCAAAGATTCCTTCAACACCTGGTCCTACAGAAGCAGTAGCAGCAGCCTCAGCAGAGAACTACAATCCTAACATGAAACCAAGGTAGCCTTGAGATTCCTACCCTATACAACCAGATCTAGGAGCCTTCACCCAAAGTTGTTGGAGGCCTGGAGTGGGAAAGGGAGTCACAATTGATAGCACTAAGAGCTTTGTAACATGAGCCTAAGCCATGAGGCTGAAGGCTGAAGGGCCTCTCAGCACAGTTTGAAAGCTGTCCTGATGTGTGACTGTATTCTACCGTACATCTGAATTCTAGCCCTTTGACTTCCCTGGTAAGACTCTTAATCATGATTATGGTTTTGTGTGCTCTGTGAGCTATTGCAATGGATTATAAACCCAGTAAAGCAGCAAGATTGTTGTTGGAATTAGTAGAAAGAAGAGTAGAAATGTGGGGGAGATGTCAGACATCATGGGGATTGGTTTTGTGTTTTGGATGTTGTTAATAGGGTTAGCGCCCTTGTGGAGTTAGAGGAGGTCAAATATGGTTGTCCCCATGTTGCCCTTGTCACTTTTACAGTCGGCTGTGAGGCCATTCCAACTGGGTGGTACACAGCAACAAGAACCATGAGAGCTTTTACAGCAATATCTAGTATCTAGTGTGTAAAACTGTTAGTAAATTTTAGCTTCCGTTATTGTTGTTATAGGACCCCTGGTGGTATAGTGGCTAAAGACTTTGACTGCTAGTCAAAAGGCCAGAAATTCAAACCCACCAGCTGCTCCGTAGGAAGAGATGTAGGAGTCTGCTTCTGTAAAGATTTATAGCCATGGACACCCTAATAGGCAGTTCTTTTTCTCTACAAAAGTTACCATCAACTAAATAGGCAGTGAGGGGTTTATTTTTTTTTTTATTGTTATCCTCATCACCTTTTAGTCTTATGTTAATCCATGGAATATTCCGTGCACTTGCCCATACCACTATTTAAAGATCAAGTCTTTCTCAGTCTTCCTTATTCATTGTCAAACTTCCAGGCTCATAGGAAGCAATTGAAAGGACTGCTGTGGCTTGGATCATGCATAACTTAGTCTTTAAACTGACGTCCTTGTTCTTTTGAACTTTGGAAAGGTCCTTGACAGCAGATTTTCCCAATGCAATGTGTATTTTTATTTCTTGAAAGCTGTTACCAAGGGTATCAATTGTGGGTTCAAGTCAAATGATATTGTTGAAGTTGTCACTTCTCTTCTTGTTGTGTCCAACCAAGTCAGAATTGACCCATAGCTGACCCTCCTGTGAGTTTTAATCAGATGGGAAAAGATTGCCCATCTTTCTTCAGTGTAACAGCTTGTGGATATTTGAATTTGGGATTGTAGCATAGCTCATTACCACTAGGCCATGAGAAGTTTCTAACTATCTAGCTTTTGTTGTGGTTGTTGTGTACCATCGAGTTGAAACCAACCCATAGCTGACCCTCCAGCAGGATTTCAGAGGCAGTTGATTGCACAGGAGGAGATTGCCCATCTTCTTTCACAGAGCAGCAGGCAGATTCAAAACTTGTGCCTCTGGTATTGCAGCACAGCTTCTTGTCACTAGGCAACTAAAGCTCTCTAAATTCTTGTCTTGGACCTATGCTGAAGGACTGCTTTTTTCAAAATGTTTGATCAAACTGCAGCTGATTGACTCCTCTATGTAGCTGGAAGAATAGGCATCTATTTAAGACCACTCCTCTAGTCCAGACAGCATTATGCACGTGAGTTAATTCATAAGCACAAATACTGTGTAAGACTATTACTGTAAAAATAGAAGGAGAACAAGTAAGATGTGTATAAAAGTCCGAAAGGGAAAGAGAAGGGGGAGCATGGGAGCAGAGTCTGGGGGAAGGGGAAATCTCTAGGATAACAGAGTGTGGTGAGTGGAGGGAGAGGATGAAGGAATTGGGAAAGATTCAATGGGGACCTGAAAAGATCTGGTGATAGTGGGCATAGATCCACGGTGATTGATTTTATAAAACACAACATAGATGAATGATCATAGGAAACACAATGTGAAGGAAGGAGTGAGTGACATGAAGAAAACACAATGCATATTAATTTTGTATATAAACCAATATAAAAATTTTTTTAAAAACAAAGCAAGACTACTCTCCTATTACATGTTTCTAATATTTTTGGTTTTGTAGATGTTTTATACTCAATAATGTTTTCTTGTATAATGTCAAGTCAATTCTTCTCTTGCTCAAAATAGTGAGCAAAAATGCTGCTTTAAATAGCATTGCCCCATTGGTCATGTCTCAACTCCATACTAATGATTCCCTTTCTAGATACAAGGTGTCATCAAGGGTCCAATTCCACCCTCTACAAGCTGCCTTGATATGTACTGTGGTCCCTCAATTGTTGTTGTTGTTATGTGCCATCGAGTCACTTGCAACTCATAGCGACCCTATGTACAAGAGCTCTATACGCTCTTCTACCCTGTGCCAACCTAGCCATCTCAAACACACTTATTCCCACCTCTCTAGTCACAGAATCGATCCATCTCATCAAAGGTCTTCCTCT
>NW_006399779.1:8495521-8498747 GCF_000299155.1 Elephantulus edwardii | reverse complement strand
GCATAACAAGCGATTGCAAATACCATGGCCTGTATCAGGCGCACCTTAGTCTCCAGAGAGACACCGTTGCTCCTGAGTACTTTAGTGAGGTCCCTAACAGCAGACTTTCCCATCGGGTTAAAAAGTTTATATGCCTTTTCTCCCTTTTGGCTCTACTTTCCCCATGGATATAAGGCTATTGGTTTGTTTGGTTGGTTGTTTTGTTTTGTTTTCTTAAATAATATTTGTATCAAAGTCTTACTTTGAAAAGATTATATACAATCAAGCCAAACTCTTCCTTGTTGATTTAATTAAAAAACAGAGTTCGTGTTATAAATACCAAGCCCTAATGCACACTTCATCATTGTAACCAGAATGGAGCAAATAATGAAAGGATATGAAAATGATTACTACACAGATAATGATGAGGGCAGGGATAAAGGAGAGAGGACAGCCTATTGAACTCAGGATAGCAAACACTTACAAAAACATTGACAAAGGTTACATTTATCTGATGTGTGGGCAACTGAATTGTGATTAATGAGACCCTTCGTGTGGTATATAAAAGGTAAACAATAAATATCAGTCAAATAAATTTTTGTGAACTTTGTATATGAAAGACAGAAGAGTGGACAGTGTGAAATACTCTCATTAATGTACATGAAACATTGTGCAAACTTTCTAACTGACAAGTTACATCAGTGATAACAGTAACAGTCAACTCAACTCACTTTATTGTCATGCAGTCTGGGCTGATTCATAACTGGCTCTTCAGCAGGTTTTCAGGGGCTACAAATTACAGGAGAGATTTCCCATCTTTCTTTGTTGGAGTTGCTGGTGGGTTTGAACTGCCCAACTCCCTACCTACTGGCCACCAGAACTCCCAGCTAGTAGAAATAGGTGGAATAAAGTACCACGATGTATTTGCTTTCGTGCAATTAATGTTTCAAATTGGTAAAGCTTTTAACAATATTCCCAACATTTCCTTAGGTTTTTAAAAATGTGCACACTTGTTAATGGAGGACAGTTTGTTCATACATATCATAAGCAAATTAATTAATCAAAGGTTGATAACATTTATCACAGGGTTATTTATAACACAGGTACATTAGAGTGAACTTAAATGATCACCAAAAAGGAGCTGGTTAAATAAATTCTACCAATTGGATGGAATATTATAACTCAAAGCCAACTTTTAGAAGAAATAACAGTAAATTAGGTATTCAAGACCCATTTGGTGAAGGAAGCAGAACATAAAACAGATAGATTTCTAAGACATTACATGCACACACATAGGAGACAGACGAATTTCTCATTGGAGATACTTAGTTTCAGAAGGATGTATTATAGGTATTTTTTTCCTTTTATGTGTGTGTTTTTCTGTGTGCCCATCTTTTTTGGTGACAAACGTGGTTTGCCTTTGTAAAGAAAATTTATTTGCTAGGGAAGCTAACATTTGTCTTGGAGAAGGACTAACAGATGGAATAAAGGTCAACTTAAGAGAGTGCAGGCAGGAAGTTCAGTAGTTCAGAGGAGGGAGCACTGGTCTCCCTGGGATGATGGAGAAAGGCTTCCCAGAGGAGCCAATCAGGATCCCCGATGGAATGTGAGAAATGAGCGAGTCATCATCGTAGGGGAAAAAGGTCAAGGATGAGAGGCATCAAGTAGTTTTGAGCCAGTAATACAAACTAGATGGTGCCTTGGGCTAAGAAATGAGGGGGAAAGTGAATGAAATATAGTGGTCTCAATATATATATTGTCCCAGATTAAACTACTTGAACCTCTATTGATATTTGTAAGGACATGGCATGTGAAAGCTATATTTTGATAGAATTGGTTTATAGGAAGATAGGAAAGGCTGGAAGGTTTTATGAATATTACCTCCTCCTTTGCTGTTCCTAATATTTCTCTTTGTAATCTCATTTCACTCTGTGCTATTTCGTCTTTGGGGACTTGCACACGAGAGAGTCCTTCTTATCAATTAGAAATGTGTTCTGTCAGACTGCCTGCAAAGCATGCTTCCTGAGAATGGGCTCTGTGTGGAGCAAATAGGCAGCAAGAAGAGGGTTCGGATTTCACTGGGGGGATCTGGCTAATAACACATATTCCAAAGAAGATCAGAGTTTCAGTGGTTGTGGGTTTTGTTTGGGTGGTTTGTGTTTTGTGGTGTTTTTTTTTTTTCTGTTCTGTTCTTTTCTTTTTTTTTTTTCACTAGAAGAATGAGAAACAGAGCACGTTTCAAAGCGCTTCACTATACCTTCTGTAATGAAACCCCCAGATGGTATTCGAATCTCATCCAATGCTGACTTTCCCTCAACTTCGTGCGCGGCTGTGGCTGTTCTGGATGATTTAACCGTTCTCTTCCCACCCACTCTTTGAACCTTGCCAGAGCAATTCTCCTCTCCAACCCCTGTCGGCTCATCTGTCATCAGTGCATCAAGGCAGTTCTCTCTCCAGGGTTAGTGGCTCTGTCTTCAGGACTAACATTTTCCTCTGATTTATGCTTCCCTGGGCCCCTCCTTCCATGAGCCTGACGTGTTTGTCTTCTTCCGTCCCTACAACATCTCTGATTCTATAGGCCCTCAAAAATCACTGTGTCTGTTTTTTGAGACTGGGAACAATTCTGAATGCATGAGTGGAAGGTGGAAAGAGTGAGAAACAGGTCCTTTGATTTGTAGAGGCGAACATCATGAACACAAGGAATGAGCAATAGTGATTTCCTCCTGTCCAGTTCAAGAACACTTACTTTATGAAAGCTAAAAACACACAATAGACTGCATGTAATGAATACTCATAGACCAGGCGTTATTTTAATGGGAGCTTTTGTTATTGTAAAACATTATAAATACTTTATTTCTATTACCTATGTTAAAGGCAATCTTTGAGTAAATTCAGAGACTTGTTTGCAAAACTGATAATTAAGAATGCCTTTAAAGACTGAGTGGATCTTCTAGAACTTAAGTATTCAGAAAAAAATAACTATATTCAGATTTTCTTTAAAAATGTAAACTCACTGACTGTGCCTCATGTAAATACATCTTCTAGGAAAAATCCAGGGAAATAAGGTAAATTTATTTTGCACTTAGCATATTTTTAAAAAGTAATGTTAAAGTATTTATAAAAGAATATCATTCTACCCACAGTTGGGGTGGGGGAAGACCTTTTAGTGATAAAATGGGGAGAAGGGAATTCTGGAAACTCAATAGTTTTGTTTTTTTAATTTGGCACTGCTGCTTCTTTTTTTTTT
>NW_006399779.1:8492783-8494486 GCF_000299155.1 Elephantulus edwardii | reverse complement strand
ATTATTATTATTATTATACCATTTATTGGTTTGTAATCATAATTTTTTTTTAAAGTCTCCGAGGAAGAAAGCTAGACAATGTCCTTTTATTAAGATTTACAAACTTGGTAACTCAGGGGAGTGTTGCTTTAAGTCAGAATCGACTAGATAATAATGTTGTTAAGTGTCATCAGGTAGATTAAAACTCATCACAATCCTATGAACAATGTATCTGAACTCTGCCATATCCTGTACCATCCTGACCTTTTTGACATACTCTAAATTCATCTTTACAGTCATTGTGTCCATTCATCTTGTTGAGGGTTTTCGCCTCTTTCACTGACCTTCCACCTTTTCAAGTATTGATGTAATTTTCTAAGAACTAGCCCCTCCTATCAACATGTAAGATGAATCTGCATTATCTTTACCTCTAAGGAGCACCTGAGCTACCTGCACCTTTTCTAAGACATATTTCTTTGTCCTTTTGGCAGTCCGTGGTATAGTCAACATTGTTCTCCAACATTACAACTCACAGGCATCAATTCTTCTGTTATCCTTATTTATTGGCCAACTTTCAGATGCACAGAAAGTAACTGAAATCATTATGATTTGGATCAGGTACACCTTAGTCTTCAAACTGGCATAAATTCAAATTAACAGATGATAATGAGTGAGCAAATAATAAAACAATACATAATCATTGCATTAAGATTATGGTGTTGTTGATAAATATCATTGAGTCAGAATAGACCCATAGTTGACCCTCCAGTGGATTTTTTGGAGGCAGTAAACTACAAAAGACAAGATTGTCCATCTTTTTGCTAATGTATTAATATTAAAATAGATTTAATAACATTTTTGTTTATTGTTGTTGTTATGTGCCATCAAGCCACCTTTGACTCATAGGACCCTAAGTACAGCAACTTTGAACTCTGCTATATCCTGAGCTAGTCTCACTAGAGTCAGTAAGTTACAATTTGATGAAAATGAATGAGATTAGTAGATAGATAGACAGAGAGGTAGATAGGTACAACTGTTACAGTTTCAAGATTTTACCATTACAATTGTAGTAAATCACAGAGTGTATACATTTTCACAGGCTGCATTATTCAGCTAATAATTATTTTAACTTTTCCCCATATTATTACCATTATTTAAAATACATTATTTCCAATGGCTTCATAATATTCAATCACAGAGGTGTATTAAAATTCATTCATTCAGTTTTCTGTTGTTTGACATATAAGTTGTTTTCCATTTTTTTGCTGCTCTAAAGAAAGTTCCAGTGAATGAATATATATGTATTTATATATTTATAATCTTTAGATAATTCTCTATTTATTTCTCAAGAATAAATTCTGAAAAGCTGAATTGCAAAATCAACTATAGAATCTGGCATGAAAATTCTGCTATCTATTGCCAGATTACTTACAGGAATTTTCAAAAGTTGATGCTTCCACTTAACTGTTTATGCAGTAATTTAGTACAATCATTTGATAAAAGATAATGTTTCAACTGAGTTTTCATTTATGCCATTAATTACTTCTAAAGTTGATTTTTTTGCACTTATTCCCACCACTCCAGTCACAGAATCAATCCATCTCATCAAAGGTCTTCGTCTCCTTCTCCACCCCTCCACTCTGCCAAACATGATGTCCCTCTCCAAGGACCAGTCCCTCCTCGCAACATGCCCAAGTATGTCAGACGAAGCTTCAGAATCCTTG
>NW_006399779.1:8491757-8492588 GCF_000299155.1 Elephantulus edwardii | reverse complement strand
TGGGTCACCTTTCTTTGGGATGGGAACAAATATTGATCTTTTCCAGTCAGTGGGCCAGCTGGCTGTTCTCCAGATTTCTTGGCACAACTTAGTGAACACTTCCAGGCCAATGTTTGGTCCCTTAATAGGTCTACAAAAAGAAACACTGATGGTGATTTGGGTTGATGTGTACTTGGCTCTGTATTTTTTGAGGAATGGGCTTTAACCCTGTGTTAGAGGAAGTTAATGCAGAGGGTTGTGAAGAAACCTTTTCCTTCTGTCCTGCTTATTAGGTTGCTTTAAAGCTGTATTCACACTTCAATGGAAATGCCCTTGGGAATTTGGCAGCATGTTGACAAATCTTTCTACTGCTATTGATACTTTGCATCTGTACATGTGGTTTATGAGTATTTAATGGGAAAATTAAGAGTCAAATAGTTTTACATTTTAACACTTTTTAAAAAATAAAACTTTCTGCTAGGAAAACAAACAGACTCATCCTGGAGAGGGTTAAGCCAGGCTGCTCCTTGGAGGCAAGGATTCTGAAGCTCTATCTGACATATTTTGGACATGTTGTAAGGAAGGACAGGTCCTTGGAGAGGGACATCATGCTTGTGAGGGTGGAGGGACAGCGCAGGAGGGGAAGGCCCTCTATGAGGTGGATTGATTCAGTGACTGAGGTAATCGGGATGGGTGTGTTAGAGGCAGTGCTATTGGCACAGGACAGAGCAGAGTTTAGGGCTGTTGTACATAGGGTCGCTATGAGTCGCAAGCGACTCGACAGCGTATAACAACAACAATATGGCATACTTAATTGTGCCAGGGGGTGAATGTCTTAAATCTAAGCTTTCA
>NW_006399779.1:8487768-8489534 GCF_000299155.1 Elephantulus edwardii | reverse complement strand
AAAAAATGTTATAGATTTGCGTACATTGTGTTTTACATATTTGTTTATTTACATTGTATTTCATGCAGTCATTCCAATACATTGTTTTTATAAAATTAATCACCATTGATTAAATTCTTCAGTGCATATTTCTATATAATTTTCCCCTTAACATTTATATATACTATTTTAAGTGAATAAATGGGAGCTCTGGTAGCCTAGTGGCAAGAAGTCCACGAATACATGAGGTTCAAATCCACCAGTTCCATGGGAGGATGGTGGAGATTAACTGCTCCTGAAAACCCACAAGAGAGTCAACTATGTGTCATTTGCAACTATATGGTCCAGAACAGCAAGTGAATAAATACTCAAGTCTGTATAAAGACTCTTGTAAGTGAGGTGATCAATTCTTAATTAATTATTATGTGACACCCTAATGGGACTGCTCTTTGGTGTTTCAGCTCCTGGATGCCTGCTCGTCTCGTCTTAAAATGGTCCACCCAGCCAGAAGGCTGTATACCCCAGAAGGAGAGCAGATTCACTCATGGGATGACATTGAGCGCGATATGGTCATCTGTGTGTCCATGGGTCATAGTTTTGTAACTCAGAGAGGTATGGGCAAAATTTGATTTTCCATTTCATTTTATTCCATTATGATTTGAATGAAAGTTTACAAAGCATATTGGGGGTTTTGGAGGGTTTTCTTAATCAAATAATTATGCATAATTTGTTCCATAACATTAATGGCAATACACACAATGTTTAATTGTTCATTTATTACACATTTTTTCTCTTTTACTCACCTTAACAAATGTTTGTTGTCTGTTAATTAGTTTCCTGCTCTTCTCTTCATGGTAACTATACAAGAGTGATTATATGTGTAAAAAGGGTACCTTTTTAACAGTGGTTTTGTGCAGAATTTGTTATTTTGTGATTGATTTATTTCACTTGGTACAATATCCTCTAGACACATCATATTGTGCAGTGTCTCATGAATTCTTTATTGTTTTTCAGTGTTGCATAATATTCCATTATGTCTGTACCGTATTTGACCCTTCCCGCAAGTTCAACGTGTCCTAAGGGGGGGCGTGCAGATGGAGGGGCAAGAGATGCGAAAAATGGAGGCAAGACAAATTTTTCTGATCAAGCCTCAATTTATTAAAGAAACTCACAGGCTATAAATAGGCAACAGTGTAGGCCGCTATGGAAACCCAGCCCTAGGATATCAGTTTACAATAGTGAAGGAGGGGCATGCCCCAAGGCATTGAATTACAGGTACTGATTTAGTGAGGTAAATGTATTCCCAGAGATGAGCAGGGTGGCCTTATGCTGAGCTTGGCCTGCTGCAGGTCAGAAGTGAATATATGGAATGAGGTCTACAGACAAAATAGAGCTGTACATGACAGAGTTAAGACCTGCTCAGGATGGCTTCCTACAAGTATTTATTCATTCATTATTGGGTACTTGGGTTGTTTTCTTCTCTTTACTAGTGTGAGTAATGCTGCAATAACATAGATATCATTTTATCTGTTCATGTTGCAGCTCTTATTCTTTAGGATATTAACCTAGTATTGCAGTACCTTATACTTGTGCCTTATACTTGTGCCAAGAAATCTGGAGAACAACCACTTGGCCAACTGACTGGAAGAGATCTATATTTGTTCCCATCCCAAAGAAAGGTACCCAATGGAGTGTGGAAACTATAGAACAATATCATTGATTTCACATGCAAGCAAGATTCTACTGAAGATTATCCAAAAACAATTGGAACAGCACATCAGCAGAGG
>NW_006399779.1:8460623-8486398 GCF_000299155.1 Elephantulus edwardii | reverse complement strand
ACTCTGCCAATGAGTAGGAACCAACCCATAGCTGACCCTCCCTCCAGTGGGTTTTCAGAGGCTATAAATCACACCAGAGAGGATTTCCCATCTTTCTCTGTCAGAGCAGCATGTGAATTAAAACCACCTGTCTTTGGATTAGCAGTGCAAGTCCTTATTTACAAGCCACCAGAGGTCCCTTCAACTTTTTGAAGGAATACTAACCTGCTTTTCATATTGGTTGCCTCATTTTGCATTCCTATCATCAGTGAATGAGAGTTCCAATCTCATAGCACCCTTGCCAACATTTGTTGTTTGCTGCCCTGTTGAACTTTGACTATTATCGCTGGAGTGAGATGATATAGCACTGTTTTTGGTTGTTGTTGTTGTTGTTTTTAATTTGTGTCTCATCAAATCTTTTGTTCCCAAAGCCCACATATTGAGTTTTGTATCCTATTATAATGATTTTTAATCGTTGTCTTCCCTTCACATTTTTCTTCTCCCATATGACTAAAGTTAATTTATATATTTATGCACTAAGAACTTCATTGTTCATAGTCTTCTCTAAAGAATTTCTTTAGTTCTGTTAGTCTTGGACCTTTTCCAAGGGGCTTATTTACAGAGATACTAAAAAGGCCTCATTTCTCTGAGGAAAATAAGGATCCTCTGGATTGCTACTTTTCAAATTATTTATCCCTTAATGTTTTATTAATTATAACTGTACTATTTTCAGATTTCTTTAGTTTTAAGTAAATATATGCTGGCTTTATTTTTTCATGATCTTGTGTGAGAAATTATAGAAATTAAAGGGAATTTTGTTATTGTACCAACTCTTGGCCCTTACCTTTTTATTTCAGGACTTTAAAGCCACCTTTTCTGGTAATGACATAATTTTCAGAAAATTTTGAAGAACATTGATTCTTTTAAGAAATTGGTATAAAATTTTTATTTCCATGTGATATGTGAATAGATAAACTAAAAGCTTTTAAGTGGCACCAGTCATACTTTTATTTACAGTTCAGAAAGTACTAAAGCATAGAAATGAAGTTCAAAAAGCTGGAAGAAAAAAGAAGTATGCTTTTGTGTTTTCTGAGCTGAAAAGAAAAGAACACCTAATTGTGCTTGTATGGAATCTATTCCTAGATCAAGAAGCTGTTGACCAAATGGAGCAGGGGAACATTGTATGGTTTAAAATCAGGAAGGGTGGGTGTTAGGGTTGTATCCTTTCTCCATACTTATTCAGTCTCTATGCTGAGCGTGTAATTCATGAAGCTGGACTCTTTGAAGAAGAAGGTGGCATCAACGTGAGAGGAAGACTCATCAACAACTTGTGTTATGCAGATGCACAACTCTGCTTGCTGAAAGTGAGGAGGGCATGAAATGTTTGATGCAGAAGATCAAGGACTGCATTCTTTATTATGGATTACATTTAAGCATCAAGAAAACAAAGGTGGAGAAAGGACTGAAGCTGTCAATATTTCATCTTCCAATGATCAACAATCAACATTACTGGTACCAGTAGTCAAGAAATTAGGAGATGTTGCATTGTGCTCATCTGCTGTCAAAGACTTCTCCAAAATGCTGAAGAGCAATGATGATCAGTTTGAAGACTAAGGTGCTCCTGATTCAGGCCATGGTCTTCTCACTTACGTGATACACATCAGAGAGATGGATAATGAATACAGATGACAGAAGAATTGATGCCTTTGAGTTGTAGTGTTGGAGAAGAGTACTGGATACCTGAAGGACTGACAAAAGAATAAACAGATAAGTCTTGGGAAAGGTACAGACAGAGTGCTCCTCGGAGGAAAAGATGTTGAAGCATCATTTTTCATTCTTTGGACATGTAGCTAAGTGAGGCTATTCCTTGGAAAGGGATGTCATGTTTGGAAAGGTGGAGAGTCAGCAAAGGATAGGAAGCCCTCCAGTGAGATGAATTGGCACATGACTTCGGCATTGGGCTCAAGAGTGTCACAGATCATGTGGATGGCACAGGATAGGACTTCCCAAGAGCAACTTGGTTTTACCCTCTCTAAGACAGTTTGTTCTCTTGGCAGCTCATGTTATGTTCAATACTCTTCTCCAGAACACAGCTCAATTCTTCTTCTGTCATCCTTATTTATTGCCCAGCTCTAAAATGCATAGCAAATAATTAAGAAAACCATGGTCTGCATCAATTACATCTTTGTCTCTAGATTGGCATCTTGCTCTTTAACACTCTGGAGAGGTCCTTGATTTTTCCCAGCACAAATTGTGTTTTGGTTTCCTAACTGCTGGTGTCAAGAGTGCCAATTGTAGATCCAAGGACAATGAAACTGTTAACTGCAATCTTTTCTCAATCTATCATGGTACTGCCTATTGGCCCAGTAGTAAGGATTTTTGTTTTCTTGATGTTGAGCTTCAATCCATATCGAAGGCTGCAGTCCTTGACTTTCTGCAGCAAGCACAGCAAGTCCTCCTCATTTGGGAAGTGTTGGTACTTTTTAATCTCCCTTATGAGGATATAAATCACATGATATATAAAGAAAAGTCTTCTTAACAAGGTAGATGCACAGACCCCTGGAAATACTATAGTTAAGTCCCTTAAGAGTAATAGCCTTCCGGTCTGGCAAGAGAGATGCTGTCAGATTCCTTTAGGTTGCAAGGCAATGAAAGAAAAGCTGGGGTCTTCTGTGCATCTCTGGGGAGGAGAGAGAGTTTCTTGCGGGGAGTGAGGAAATTGATGTTGGTGGTGGTTCTAGCTCTTTGAGAAAGTGGGAATAGAACAAAACCTGACTAAGCATTCTAGAGCCAGCTGGTGTCCTGCCTGGGAGAAAGCTGCACCAGAGAGCTGCTAGGTTAAGGACCAAGTGAAGTACCTTTAGTAAACATAGAGGCTTACTAGAGCCAGTGAACGTTAGCAAAGAACAGGAGTAGGCCAGTGTCCAACAGTGCCACCATGAGAGAGTGAGGAATCAGAGCAGAAATAACAATGTTATGTGTCATCAAGCTGGAACCGATTCATAGCTGACCCTCCAGTGGGTTTTCAGAGACAATCTCATAGGAGGAGATTGGCCATCTTTCTTCTTTGAAGTAGCTAGTAGATTGGAACTACATACCTTTGAATTGGCAGTGCAACTCCTTGCCGCCAAGCCACGAAAGCCCCCTAGAAATAATTGGTGTTTTAGGTGCTGTTGAGTTACAACAACAGTAGCAGTATTCTTAGGGTTGCCATAAATATTTTTTTACCAGCATCGTAGATAAAGGGAGAAGTACCAATCTGTTCCTCTCGACAACCATTATCAATCATTCCAGCTCTAATTCACTTTCCTTGTATTTTTACTTAGAATTATTCTTCTGTCATCCTCGTTCATTATCAGCTTTCAGATGTATAGGAAGGAATTGAAAATAATATGGTTTGGATCAAGCACACTTTAGTCTTTTGTGTGTGTGTGTATAATAGGTCCTATCTAATAAATAAAGCTAAAGTATATTTCAGTTTAGTCAAAAGGGTCTCCAAAACACAAAGGAAATGTCAGTTGCTTTCCTGGAAGCAAGTCTGACACTAATAAAAACTATGGCATTAATTCTTTGATATTCCTTATTTATTATCCAGTTTATAGGCCTATGAAATTATTAAAAGTGCCATGACCTTAGCTTTTGAAGTCACATCCTTGCTCTTCAGCACTTTATAGTGGTCTTTGGCAGAAGCTTTGTCCATTGCAATACTCCATGACTGCTACTTCCATGAACGCTGATTGTGGACCTGAGTAAAAAGACATCTTACTTAGACAATCTCCTTCGTTGATGCTTATTGGTCTAGTGTGACGACTGTTTTTTCTTTATGTTGAGGTATAATCTGTACTGAAGGGTCAAGTCAGTACTAAGGGTATATATACTCAGAGTACTCGTCAGTACTATGAGAACAGGGTCCTCGTATTATATCGCTGGTTAAAGGGTCATGGTTTTTCTCAGCTATCTAAATTCTTCCCAGCAAGTAATATCTGTTCTTCTCTTCAGGAATTCTAGGTTGCGATTTTATTGGATTTTCTTTATATAATTATAAGAAATAATTATTTTGCAGAAATGTAAATATTCAATGTGCCTTGAAACATCAAGAGAGACGTGTCACTAACATGTATATGGTGCACATTTAATGAATTAGCCATCCCATCATTCCACACATGATTTTCCTGCCTAGAATGATAGAATATAAAACTATGTAGGACGAAAATAAGACAGCATAGGAGTTTTAAATCTTAGCATTCTATAGTAACCACATAGAAGTTTTGAAAAGTGAATTCAGTTTAGCAAAATAAACCTAATACTGTCAGAACACCTCGTACCATATTGTTCTTGTCTACTGTTATGAGGAACTGACCTATAACTGACCCTCCAGTAGTTTTTCAGAGACAGTTTTAATCACAAGGGAGGAGATTGCCCATCTTTCTCTTGTGGAGACACTAGTAGATTTGAACTGCATGTCTTCGGGACTTCAGCGCGGCTCCTTACTTCAAGGCCACCAGCACTGCCTACCTCCCACCATACAAACCCTTGATGAAATTAAGAGTGTCTTATACCATTTGCTCTCAGTTTGGAACACTGTGACTGCTGTACTATTCATCTTTGTAGTGAGTTCGCTCTTTAGACCATACTCGATTAGCTTCCAACCCAAGCTCTCTGAAAAGCCTGGGAAAAAGCCCTTGCTAGCAACTGCCTTTCTCTAGAATGTAAACACACGGCAGACATGATAACTAAGTCATGTGCTTAATGAAAGAGTCTAGAATAGTAGCCAAGGATTTCTGAGGGATCGTCACATTTTTAAGCATCCTAGGCTTTTTATTATTTTCTGGAAATACATTGATATCTCTCTCTCTCTCTCTCTCTCTTTCTCAGAGTTAAATCAAATGATGGAGATTAGAGCAAATTACACCAGAATCCGAAGGCAGAAGGGCCCACAAGCCACAGATGTTGTGATATCTTCCTCATCCAAGTTGCTATCTCTGGTACATTTGTACAATTAAGTCTGAGAAGAACAAGTATGCTTCTTTACCACTATTATATACTCACATGTGTATAACTCCCAGGTGTACATGCTGTGTACATTCCTGTATACTTGCTCATATGCTCATATTACTGTTTATGTGTGATAATTTTGTGCAATCTTTTTAAAAGCCTTCTACATTTTCATTGTTGACATTTGAAGCCTCAAATCTGTTTCTGAAAAGCCAACAACTAGGCAAAACAATGACAGTAAAGTAACATCTTATCTGTATTTTCTTACAGGAGGCAAAAATTAGAAACTGTTAATTATTGTTGAAAAAGAAATTCATAAAATCAGCCCCCAAGTATAAAATATGTGATCAAAAGTGGGCTCTTCCTCCACCTTACACCAATCCCGATCCAATCTTACATTTGCCTGCCTCAGTTACTGTGTTTTCAAATCTTGTAGTAACTGCTTGAAAAGGAAGTGGCAGTTGAGCATAAAACACCACATAACTCACTCTGCATTCATCTAATTTCTCTTCCCTTTAGCCTGTAGTTGAAGGAAGCTTCATGGGGCACAATGAAGAGATAAAGAGATAAAGCTGGGAAAGTGGTGACATATTGGTCAGTCAGCAAAGTCAAAGGCTATGTCTCCAATATGGAAACTTGGGGAAAGAAGATATGCATGTACTATGTTGTAAGGAAGCTCTGATGGCCTAGTGAGTAAGGACTTGTACTTCCAATCCAAAGGCAAATGATTGAAATCTGCCAGCTGCTCCTCAGAGGAAACATAGGCAACCTTCTGTGTAATTTACAGCCTTAGAAACTCCACTTGAAGGTCATCTGTGAGTCCATTCCAACTCGATAACATCTAACAACATGGGTAAAAAACTAAACATTCTTTTTAAAAGATTGAGGGCAATCCTTTGCAGGTTTAAATAGCAGTCGTGCAGAAGAGAAGAGTTTGCCTATTAATCTCTCTCTGAGATGAGAGAAAAAAAAATAAAATTCCTTTTTGTTTTTAAAAGCAGTGACAAATCAAAATTTGGCTTCTGTTCCTGGGTGGAAATTTTTCAGAGAGCTGTTCTTCTTCCCTCTCTTCTTCTGAAAGCTGCTCACAACTCCGTCTGAATATAAATTGCAACCTGGCTAGGTATGTAGAGAATGGCTCTGCCGCACGCACTCCCCCATCAGCCGCTTTAATGCGATGCGGGAAGGCAGTAGATCATTTCTCCTGAAGGGAGCTCTTAGTAATCGCTGCAGAAGGCCTACTATTTACTCCCAGTCCGAGGATCGGGACAGCTGCAGGAATTCATTCCTGCTGCCTCCGACACCTCTAAAAGCCAAGCACATTGAGGTGAAATTCCACATGTTACATCAACAGCAATTTACCCCTCTGCAGAGATATATATATATTTCAATGTTAGAGATTTGAAGGTATCCTAAAACAACTTTGTAACTTGTACTGGAGGAGAATGCACGTGACCTCCATTTTTAATTTTTTTAAAAAACAAAACTGGTTAAAATTCTTTCTACTGTGGGCTAGAAGGATTCTGACCTGCCAGGTTTTTACTAACAATGACTTGACTACCATCCTCATAAAACAGTAAGAATTATATATTTTCTTTTTTTTTCTCTTTTTGAATTTGCTGAAAACAAAAGCCCTTCTCTAGGTGCCACAGTACCTGTCATTTTACTGCCACAGAGAAGTTGATTTGCTAAGAAAATGGCTTAATTTCACCCTGGATCAAATGTGCAAATTCTTGTGAAGTTCTCCGTTCTTGCATGTGAATACGCCTGAAGCGAAAATTGGCAATATCACACAACACCGTATCAAGCACCAGGAGACAGACGGCAAAAGTCTTAACTGAAATTTACTATTACTAGTAAATGGGATTTTAGATGTAATATAACAGTCATCAACACATCACATTTTGCCAGCAAGGCAACAGCACTTGAGGCTTTGCACAGTGTGTCTCGGAAGTTCATAGCCACTGTTAGTTCCCATGAAAAACACCCCTGCTCTTTCCTTATTTCCTCCTTCATGGGCTGCAGGTGGGCTAGGGAGCAGTTCTCCACCTTCAGCAAAAACTATAGCATGAGACCATTGCAGTTCTGTTCAACTTGCCTTCTAGGCTTTTAATAAACCCAGTCATTTCCTTCAGGGAGATGTTTATCAAATTTGAATCGGCTTCATATATGTAAGTCAGATTTCAATATTTTTTTTCTATCAACTGAAAACCATTTATTATTAAACACAAAATAACCATCCCCCAGTCCATAGCTTTCTCCAGAAATTTATTTCCTGCTGGTTCACAAACACCCTTAAGGTGATCCAGATGTTAATCAACAGTGTGTAACGTTTATGATTATCCTCAAGAGAGCTGGAATGTTCTGCCCACCTCTGGCGTGGTTGCCTGATTAAGTGTTGGGATGAAGTTGCCCGTTCCTCAGCCAGCTGACAGAAAGCGATGTGCCTGAAAGCTGGACAAACGTTTTTTGAGATTCACTGACAGTGTTTACAATAAGAAGCATTTGTATCTGGATACTTTTTTTTTTCAGTATTGTGGAAAAGAAACATTAGTCATGATTGAAAATGTAAAGGAAGCTTTGTCAAAAATGTGAATTTCCATTTTTCTTTTGATTATTAATAATAATATTGTTTCTGTGGATAAAAAAAAAAGGGAAACAAGAAAAAAGAGAAAGTTCCCTCCCCCTTTTTTGGTCAGGAAATGGCTTGGAAATTCTGGTCAGCGGTGGTTGCAGGGTTTCTGAGCGAACCTGCAGTAATAGCCCAGGTGTGCTGAGTGTCACCAAGAGACCTTTGATTCACCAACACAGCATATTTCCTGGTGTCTTTTGGAAAAGAGCAATCAAAACCCAAAGCATTTTCAACAAGAAAATCCCACACATCTGTGTTATTCTTGATCATCACGAAATCAGCTGCAAATCTCTTCAGTTAAGCAGAATTTGGACCCAACAGAGATTCCCAGTTGTTTTCATCAGAACAGTGGCCCTGGTTCATGCCTTTCTCTGAGCACCCCTCTTCCCTCCTCCTAGGTGAGCAGGAAGAAAGAGCAGCAATTTTGTTCTCCACAATGAACTAGAATGCCACATAAATGGCACAGTTTGGGGCTGCTCACAGGCAAGTGCTGATGAAAGTAAGCGGCCTGACCATGGAACAGTGTGGGTTCAACGGGTGCCTGCTGCCTGCTATAGTATTTTCGAATTCTGTAAGAGTGTAATACGAAACGCTATCAATAGGCTGTCACCCAGGACCATATGTGCAAATAGAAATATGAGGCGAGAGGAAGGACTTGTGCCCATGATGCAACTGGGCGGGTGGGTGGGAGGTGGGAGGGAAACAGGAGGCAGAAAATGCTGTTTATTTGGTGTATAAAAAATTCTGAATTGAGTTAGGTGTCGCTCACTGACTGCTATAAATATGCCTGCTGGCTTGCAGCTAAACAGAAGGTTCGGTTAACTTAATAGTCCTGTTGTTACTGTTGTTGTTAGCTGCCGCTGAGACAGTCCCAGGCACAATAGGATCAAACTATTGTGGTCCATAGCATTTCCACTGGTTGATTTTGAAGGTCTTGCTTTTCAGTCCTAGAACACAGCTTTCCAAAACTGGGAAATTAGTAGTATTTCTACTTAGTCGCTGATGGAATGTTTTAGCTTAAGAATATCAGCTCTATCAGACCAACTGAGACTGTAGGCAGGTCTCTCGGTGCTCCCGCTGACAGGTGTGCTTCGAATGAAATTGTCCAGAGACATACACTGTGCGCTATGCTAGTGAGTTGTTTATTGGGTTGGCAAGAGGGATTGACATGGTGACTGCAGCAATGGGCTTGAACCAGGTGAAGAGTTTGATGATGGTGCGGGATAGAGTCAGACAGTGATCTGTTGTTCATTGGGTCAGAGTCAACTGCGGTCAACTTGACAGCACCTAACAACAACATCCAAGTGGAAGGGCAGAGAGAGGAGGGAACCTCCACGAATACCAAAGCTTAGTGCTTCCAAAAGAATAAGACTTGCTTATACTGCTCTCTATTTTCTTTGCAACACGTTTACTTCTCTCTTCTCTTCTTTCTCCCTTCTCACTTCCTTTTCTAAGAGTGTTTACATCCCATCTTTCCATTTTTAAAAGAAAATCCCTTCTGGAGAAATCTGTGGATCACCAAAGGGTGCTTCCCTAGCAGGATTCTTAAATTTTAAGTGCACAAGAGACCACTGGAAAGATGAATAGAACATGGATTTCCAGACATTGGAGATCTCAAAGCCAGGGGTTTTGACTCCCTTTGTCTCAGGTGGAACAAGGAATCTGCATTTGAATAAGCACTTGGGAAGAAGACCTGAAACTGACTATGCTTTCAGAAACTCAGCCTTTCAAAACCTCCAAAGTCATTGCTGTCAAGTGGGAACCAACTCACAGCTGTTTCTCCACTGAGTTTCTGAGGCTGTAAATGACAAAGGACGAGATTATTCATGCCAGCTGCTAGGAGATTCGAACCTCCAGAACCTGCAGAAAGTCATGCCATTTCCAGGAAAGAAAGCACAATTTACTGAGTGTGGAGTGTGGTCCCAGGATATGCACTATTGTGTGTTTACCTTTGCATTCTGGCTAAGGCGGCAGTGCAGCATTTAATATGTGTATAAAGGCTTGAGTCTAATAGGTGTCCTCACATTTTTCTCGTCACTATTTCCTTAATAAGTGAGGAAAAGGTTTCTGGGATCAGGACTAAGCACCTAGAGATTATAACTAAGGGCCAGACACTCAAAGTCTGAACAAGTGAATCTGACATGCTGAGCTGCCCATGTTAATTAAGCTGCCTTCAGTGCTGATAAAATCTCGCTGCTTTAAAGGTCACAGGAATAGTGTTAGTGCTGTGCTACATACATCAAGGAGCAGAATAAACTTGAAGGTTGGGAAAATAACCAGCTTCCTGATGTTTTCTTGTGCATTTTTATATCTACAAAAGATGATAGCTAGGAACAGAGACAGTTTCTTGCCAGAGTTCTTTCCAGGTAAAGAACTCCTTATTTGGGAGAAGGCTACTACTCTGTTTTGTATATGCCTTAAGTCTAGCTAACTTGAAGTTTGAGCCTCCTATGCCTGTAAAACTCATTTGAAAGTGTGAAATTCTACAGGATATTTATTTTCAATAACATAATGTTCTTATTGTCGTTGTTGTTGATTGCCTTTGTCGAGCATGACTCATAGTGACCCTATGAACAAAAGGTCTGAAGCCCCTCTACAACTATTGACATTTCTCAAAGTTCATAGAATTTCCAGAGGTATGTTCTTTAGGAAGTGGGTGCCACTCCTGCTTCCAAACCTGTCATAGTATGCTAATGTTGTTAGGTGCCATTGAGTTGCCTGTGACGTACAGCAGCTCAGAACCCTTCCCTGTCCTGAGCCAGTTTCACTAATTCTGACACACCAGCCCCATTGTCCCAGTTACTGTATCAATCCATCTCATCCGGGGTCTTCCTCTCCTCCACTATCCCTTCACCCTTCCAAGCATGATGTCCTTCTCCAAGGACCGGTCCTGGTCATGTGCCCAAAGTAAGTGAGGCAGAGTTTCAAAATCCCATCCTCCAAAGAGAGACTTGGTTTCACCCTTTCCAAGACAGAACAATTTGTTTTCTTATCAGTCTATGGTATGTTCAAGACTTTTCTCCAGCACCACAACTTGAAGACATCTATTCTTAGGGAAAAGAAATTCATATAAATGCAGATGCAGACATAGCTCTGAATGGCCAGGCACTGTTCTAGTGTACTGGACATGTGTAGATGTCCAGTTTATTTATACACAAATGAATGTATAGATGTGACTCCTATCCCTTTGAAACTCCTCCTTTGTGTGTGAACAGGGGGCATGGAGTGGGAAGCAGGATGCATTCCAAGTTAACACATACTATAATTATGTACAAAACATATAACATTATTAAAACATGTGGTAAGTCTATCTCAAGGAAACCAAATTAATTTAGAGAATAATGAGTGGAGAGGCTGACACACTTTATGAATGAGGACAATAAGCATTGGAATGAATAGGGAAAAGCTTGACATTGTCAAGGATTTTTTTCATACGTGGATCCATAATTAATGTTCACTGAGCCAATGGTCAAGAAATCAAATGATGTATAATGATGTGTTTTGCATTGGGGAAAATCTGCAAAGTACCTCTTTAAGCTACTAAAGATCAAGGATATAGCTTTGAGGCTTAAAGTGCAGCTGCCCCAGCCATATGATTTTTCTATTGCCCCTTATAAACGTGCAAGTTGTATAATGAATAAAAAGACCAAAGAACAGATGCCTTTAAATTACAGTGTTGGTGAAGATTATTGAATATACCAGGGTCTGCCATCTCATATATAATGGACTGTGAAGATGATGAGCACTGTCTCTCGTGCTTTGAACAAGATATCGGGAGGGGCCAATTCCTGGAGAAAGACATGCTTGATAAGTAAGAGGTCAACCCAAAGGACGAACACCTCGAGGGGAATGAGTCGACACAGTGGCTGCATTCGTCGGCTTGAGTAGAGCAGCATTTGTGAGGCTTGCAGGTCTGGGCAGTGTTTTTCCTTTGTTGTACTCACTATAAACCAGCCTCGGCTGACGGGTCTGCCAGCAACAACAACATAAGGAAGTGGCATACAAGGAAGATGAGAATGAAGCAACAGGAGAGAAAACAGGGTGAATGTTGAGGCAAGGAAGAGAATTCAAGAGAAGGGTAACCACCAGGAAACACTCACGCTCCAGGTACTGAAGGAAGGCCTGTGTTGACACCTTCTACAGTGTTTACTTTCCATGACCCTGAAACTAGATCTAGCTGGTGCACGGTTACCATTGCTAGCCATCCTTAAAGGGACTGCAGTAAAAGGTCCTGGATGAAGAGATAAAAGTACAACAGAACTCAAAATCACAATAATAACCAGGCTTACTGGTCTGACATAGACTAGTGAAACTCCCAGAGCTAGAGTCCTTGACTATATTTGAACTGGAACTGAACTAACTCTTCTGACACAACTTTTAGCCAAATAACAGACAGATTTGTAAGGTGAATGATAACGCCAGGGAGATAGTTAGCCATTAGAATAATCAAAGGCAGCTTAATCCAAGGATTAAACGTAGAAGATACTAAGGGAGAGGATGAGGAGATGAATGAAAACAAGAATCGCAACTAGAGAGTGGTTAGAGTGGTGATGTTGTAGCTGTTGTTAGGTTCTGTCAAAGATCCCATAGATTTCTGAAAAAACAGCTAATATATCTTGATGAAAAGAGTGGTGAAACGATGTGGAAATGATAATCAATGTTATAAAACAAAATATGTATAAATGCTGACTAGAATACCAATTGGCTCTGTAAATTTAATTGTTCAAATCATGTTATTGAGTACTCTCAGGTTGGAACCTGACCAAAGCTGATGGGTTTTCAGAGGCAGCTAATCACATGGGAGAAAACTGCCCATCATTTTTTCTGTGGAACAACTTGTGGATTTAAACCATGTGCCTTAAGAATTGCAGTGCAGCTTCTTACATAGCTTCTTACATAGCAGCTTCTCACAGAGCTGCGCATTTGAATTTGAAAATTTAAATCATAATGGGTATTTTTTAAAAGTTAATTTTATGGCAAGCAATATTGTTTTACTTCATATTATTAAACTTTTTTCCATAAAAAAAGCAACCCCCCCAAAAAAAAATCCAGCACAGTCCATTGTAAATACATTGTGAATGGTAGTCCTGTGTGTTCTGTTGTCATTATGTACTGTGGAGTCAGAGCTGACCCTCCCGTGGGCGTTCAGGAGATTGTTTATCTTTTTCCTGAGGAGCCACTGTTGGATTTGAATCTCAGGACTGTGCGTTAGCAGTGCAACTCCTTGTCACTAAGTCCCCGGAGCATGTTCTAATTGTCATATATTTGTAAAAGGTAGAAACAGGTAGGATACGGTTTACCTTTTCATCTTTGTCTTATTTTACTCACTATAACCCAAGTGTTATAATTTCAGTATACTGTTAAGCTATTGCTTTTTGGTGTCTTCAAGTCAGAATGGACTCAGAGCTCATAACTGGTCCTTCAGTCGGAAGAGATTACCCATTTTTATTTTTTGGAGCATCCGTCAGATTTAAACTGCATGCCTTTGGGTTGGCAGTGCAACTTCTTACCACTGGGCCACCAGAGCCATTAAGAGAGTTTTGCATTTTTTCACTGTTATTCTAAGGTATCAATGTCTGCTGTATATACATACATGTATCCATTGATTTGCTATGGTGTTGTTGTTGTTAAGTGCTGTCTAGTCACAGGCAACTCATAGTGACCCTACGAACAAAAGCCCTGAACACTTCCTGTATAACTTTCGTCCTTTCTCCAGGTTCATAGGGTTTCCAGAGGCAGGCTATTGTGGAAATGGATGCCACTCCTGCTTCCAAGCTTGTTTTAATTGGGGAGCTCCACCAAACACTGTCCACCATGGGTAACTAACCATTCTCGCATTTGAGTCCTCAGTGGCACAGTGTTCAGCTTCACAGCAGCCATGAGTTACCTCTGTACAGCAAGTGAACATACCAGGCTTACATGACCTAGAAGAATGTTTCACCAAAACCAAGTAAAGGCAGGCCTGAGGGCTGCGGATTGGGGTCACCCACCTTTGGCTTGGAAGCATGACTTTCTGTCCACTAGGCCAACTGACCTCTCTAATTCTAGTGCTCAATAATTATTTCTTCCTTTAAAAAAATTCATATATATATATATATAAAAGAATAGTAGTGCCAGGCAAAGTTCTAGGTATGATGCTTTAGGCTTGTGCTATGCTAGGGTGTTAGAAATAACAGTCGTGGGGATGATGTGGGTACAGGCCCAATGGTGAGAGGTCTTGTCAATCAAGCTAAGCTGTTTGGATGTTTATTTTAAAGTACCATTGAACCTATTAAAAAATAATACAAAAGTTGAACTACTCATGCTCATGTCTATACCTTTAGCCAAACAATAGACAAGACAGACCTATGAGGGGAATAAT
The DNA here is from genome assembly GCF_000299155.1 of Elephantulus edwardii. Lineage (NCBI taxonomy): Eukaryota > Metazoa > Chordata > Mammalia > Macroscelidea > Macroscelididae > Elephantulus > Elephantulus edwardii. The sequence goes on along the minus strand of NW_006399779.1, from coordinate 8,472,431 downwards.
AATACCACGAAGCACTCTCTCCTTAGAGTTACCAACTATACAATGTTCAAATAGGAACAACTGTCTTCCAGAAGATAGGAAGAAGTAGGATAGAAGAATTAATGGAAATGAGACTTATAGGGAGGAGGTGAAAGTGTGATTCCATAGTGGATGTTGTAATGTTATTAAACTGCATATGAATGGTTGCAGGGAAGACCAATTTACTTTGTAAGCTTTCACTCAGATTACAATTAAGAAGTTGAAATAGATGTAATGTGTTAAATTAGAGAGCTCTGGTGAACTAGTGGTAAGGAGCTGCACTGCCAACCCAAAGGCAAACAGTTCAAATTCCCCAGCTGCTGTACAGGAGAAAGATGGACAGTTTCCTTCTGTGCAATTTCCAGCCTCTGAAAATCCACTGAAGTGTCAGTTCTGACTCAATGATACATAACAACAACATATTAGGTTAAGGTCTTTTAGATTACAAGGCACAAAGGCACGCTCAGTCTACCTCCAGTGAAGGAGATTTGTAATGCGGATTAACAGGGAAGTGAGGAGACAAAGGGAGGCCCAGCACAGAGGCCTCATGACCCTCAGCCGGTCTGTGTCCCGGTGGCAACCCTGCCAGTCATTCCCATCTGTCTGGCTTCCCTGCACATCTCTTCCCCGGTGGATCATCTGCTTATCTCAGGACCATTCTGCTTTTGACCATGCCCTAGCTTTAGCTGTTCATAACTCCATTTCCTGATTTCTCTTTGTTTCCCTTGGCCATATGAATTAAGTACCTTCCTCAACTGAAAAGTTGTATGGCTGGAAGCTGCCTTTTACTCATCCCTTTCGTAAGATTTTAGGGGTTGCATGATAGCATAATTCCTCTGTGTCTTACTGGACAACTCTCTATTGCCATCACTCACTCATAGAATACTAAGAGTTTTCTAACTAGTAGTTTAACCCCCATCCTTCTCAAACTGACTGGCCAAGTTGATTCCAACGTCCATCAAGTCTTTACCAGAGGAGACTGACTATCCTTCTCCCTGAAGTGAACCTTTTGGTTAGCATCATGACACGCTCTGGACTGCGGGACCGCGCCACTAGAGCTCCTCGTCCTCAACCTTTCTCTGTATCAATTCTTTGTCCAGTTTGTAGCAAGAATAGTCTTTTTAGAAAAAGAATTCTATGACATCACTCTTTTGCTTAATAGCCTTCAGTGGTCCCCTATTGTCACCAGCATTAAAAAGAAATTCCCCTCGATGATATGCAAAATCTTTATGAATACGTTCCTTCCTCAGCTCCACATCACTTTGTTCAAGAAGTCTATGCTGCACTCATCCTAAGTGTCCCCCAGCTTCTTAAAAGTCTAGGTTCACTTTCCTTCCACGCCTTCATACATTTTCTCCCTACTGTAACTTTCTCAAGACGTCATCTTTGACCAGTCCTCACACTAGACTGTGCTGGGAATTTACTTCCATTATTCCTTCTGTGCTCTTTGCTTACTTCAACTAGAGATTTAACTGTTGTTGTTGTTGCTGTTGGTAGGTGTCATCGAGTTGAGTAGGACTCCTAGCAACCCTCTGAACAAAAGATCTGAATCTTGTTCTATCCTGCGCCATCCTCACACTTCCTGACACGAAAGAGCCCGTGGCAGCAGTCACCATGTCAGTCCACCTGGTTGAGGGTCTTTTTCTCCTTCGCTGACCCTCCACCCTTCCCAGCATCCTTTCCTTAGTCACATATTCTTTTTCTCAATAGCCTGTAAGCTCCTGGATACTAAGGCCAGGCTTGTTTACCCTTATATTCCCAGTTGTTGCTGATGATTGCCTTCAAGTTGAGCACGACTCATAGCGACCCTAGGAACAAAAGACCTGAAGCCCCTCTACAACTATCGACATTTATTAGTATAGCAGACATTCCTGTTATAAATGAATGTAAAAATTCAAGGTAACTAATTTTTTAATAAAGATTTTTTTTGGAGTTTCCCCCCCACTATACACTGAATTCATGGGTTTTTTTAAAAAAATAAAATTTTTATTTCATACTGGTTTGCTTACAAAGTTTGGGTACATTGTTTTTCACACTGGATCTTTCCCATTTACTTTAAGCACCTCCCCTCCACCCATCAAATTGTGCTACTCTATGATTAACACACACACACACAAACACACACTCACACACTCACTCTTGTTCATCCTCACCCCTCTGTTACCACCCTCCTTCCCTTGGATCCTCATCATGTTCTACTAGTTAACTTTCTATTTCTAAAATAGTGCTCATCTACAGGATTTGTCCTTATGGGGTTGAGTTAGTTGAATTCATATTTGTTAATATCATTCATTCTCATGTTCATTGTCATCAAGTTGGGTCCAACTCAAAGTTGACCCTCCAGACGGTTTCCAAGGGCTTCTCATGAAAGAAGATCGCCCATCTTTCTCCTGAAGAGACTTTGGCTCTTGAACCACAAGAGAAGTGTGGCCTTTTCTGTCAAGTCAATTAGGACTCAGCAACCCTACAAACAACAGATCAGAGCTTGTCCTATTCTGTGCCTTTATGATTTCTGCTATAAAAGCTCATTGTTACAGTCACTGTGTCAATATATCTCATTCGGGGTCTTCCTCTCATTCCCTGACTCTCTACCCTTCCCAGCATTATGTCTTCCTCCAAACACTGGCTCTTCCTGACAACATGCCCAAAGTATGTAAAGTCAAGTCTCAACCACCCTTCTCTCTCAGGATCACTTCCTCTAAGACAGTGGGGTTTTTCGGGGTGGTGGTGGTTGTTGTTGTTTTGGTATTTCATGGTATATTCAATACTCTTCACCAACACTGTAATTAAAAGGCATTGATTATTATGTCATCCTTTTTCATTATCCAACTTTCAGAAGCACAGGACACAATTGCAAATACTATGATGGCTTGCATCCGGTGCACCTGTCAGAAAAACTGCCATTCTTGTTCTTTAGCACAAGGAGAGGTCCTTGAGAGTAGATTCCCCAGTGCAACAGGTCTTTTGATTTTTGACTGCCACTACCATGGGTTTTGATTGTGGATCCGAGTAGAATGAAATTGTTGACATCTTCAGTCTTTTCTCCACTTGTCATTATGTTGCCTGTGGTTCCTTCAGTGGTGAGGATTTTTTTGTTTACATGATGTTGAGATGTTAACCCATCTTTACTATAGGTATATGTATATATATATATATATAACCAGAGCCTGGCTTTCTGTAGGACTTTCTTGTTCTTACACATTTTCTTTCAGTCGTCATTTTGCCTTCATGTAGAAGAAGTCCTACATTTATTGGTGAGGCAGTATACACTACCGTTCCTTTATCAGAAAGGCAAACAAAAACATAGTTGAATGTGACTCCTTTATCAACTGTAACTTTCAAAATGTTCCTGCAGCCTGACAGAATGAAAAACACTCTTTCCCCATCAGAGCCCAGACAGACCCTTAACTGCTCGGCTGCCTCTGCTGAGGGCTGCCTGGCTTGGGAGGGAAGACCTGTCACCCTTTTCAGAAGTGTGATGATTTGTGGCCAAGAAGGGAGAGACTGCTCTCTGAACCACGTGCCCCCTGGTGCAGGCAGGCTAAGAAAAGATGAATGGTATTATGAGACAGACATCTGAATGTTTCGTATTAAATTAGTCCCACAGAGCACCCACAATTCTCATTCCATAAATCACAAAGTAATGTAAACTTACTTTCTGGTGAGATGGCTGTGACTTTGGCCTGTGGTGTCAGAGATACTCAGAGAACAGTTAAACATTTGTCTGAAATAGTCATAATTTTCAGCCTATTTGCTCAGTGGCATAGAGGTGACCCAGGCTGAACTCTGCTGCCAGAAACAGCATGTAAATGGGAGCCAGCCAATTGAAGAGATTTCCAAGAAGGAGTCATTGCCTCTCATCCCTTTTGCTCACTCTAAAACTGCCATCAACACTTTCAGGGGTTGCCAGGTACTGGGGCCTTAGAGGAGCAAACTTTATCTCCTCGAGGGAGTAGGAAGGAACTTCCTTTCCTCCAGGAAGTAGAAAGGCAGGAGCACTGATATGTTCCCTGTCCTACACAAAATTCCAGGCATTGAGCCAGTCTGAAATCTACCTTCGCTTTGACTTGCTCTCTCCATCATAGAACTAGGTCGCATCATTGAACACATTTTGATTCCAGTAAAGCTATAGTTCCCTTCAGTGGTAAAGAGAATATTGATCCTTATTCTTTGCCTAACTTTCAGATGCACAGGAAACTATTGCAAACTATGGCTTGCATCAGGTGCACCTCAGTCAAAGACAAATCGACATCCTTAGTCTTTAGCACTTTGGAGAGGTCTTTACCCGCAGAGTCCCCAGTGCAACAGGTCTTTTGATTTATGGACTGCTGCTAACATGCACGTTGACTGTGGGTCCAAGAATATTTTACATCACTTTGTAATATCCTGAGAATATTTTACTCAGCCTTCCTTCTATTCTGCTCTTCCATTCCTGTGGTGACATTCGGAGTAATGAGGAGATTGTTAATAGGAAGATAGGAACCATTAGGCTAGAGTTACCAAATTCATTTTTTAAGGAGATTGAAAGGGAAATTATCAAATTTATTTGGAGAGGCAAGAGACCCCAAATAAGCAAAACACTTCTGAGAAACAAAGATGAAGTGGGAGAGAGTTTTGAACCTGAAGTCAGAAGGCTGGGATTGAATGTTTCTTCCTCTAAGTCCACTGTTATATGGCAAAATGGGATCATAAACACAGCAGGGGAAGAACACTAGTATGTTCAGATTGTCTACTATATTGTATATTGTCTACTATTTCAGATAGGCATCAAGCTTGGCTTTTACATTGTACTATCTCTTTGAATACTTATAAGCCTACCCTATGAGTTCTTGGGTGGTAGGAAGACTGCTAACCAAAAGTTTGGCTATTTGAGTCTCCATTGTGGAACCTCAGAAGAAAGCTTATTGATCTACTTCTAAAATCTCAGCTATTGGAAACTCTTTGAAGCACCATTCTGTCCTAACATACATGAAGTTACCATTGACTTGAACATAACTGAGGGATTTTTGGTTTTGGCTGGTTATTGAGACTTTATTTTTTTATCATTCTTTGAAATAGGTATTTCTTTTCCTTCTATTTTTGTTTTCTGGGATGGGAAACTATATTTTGAGAGGTGAATCGTCTTGGCCAAAGCCATGGGCCAATAAATGGCAGAGCTGATTTTTTAGTTCATTTCTATCTAACCCTATGATTCCTCCACCCCCTATACCATCCTAGAAACTCTTTGTAAGTTTCCAATGCTATAGAAATCTAATCAGATACTGGTATTGGGCAATATTGGTAGTTCTAAAAATGAGCTTTCTGGATGCAGTGCTGCCTACTTGAATGATTTTCCTAACAATGACTGAGTTAGGCAAGGTGAACTGCACTGGGTTGCCCTACTCGTGACAGGAGGGACAGTGTCCTGTGTGCCTCAGTGGTATTCACCCTCTCATTAGGATATAAGAGGCACCAAAGGTCTTGCCTGAATGTCTTCCCTGACCTGATGGCTGTTTATACCAATAGCAAAAGTCACAAAACTCATCCGCAAAAGCACTTTCTTTGAGCATGAGTGTCTACCATTAAAGATCACAACATTTTTTTCATGGCTGTCTCTCTCCTTTTATACCTTTCTAACACCGAAGTCTGATATTAATGGAAAAACCATTAAAAAAAAAAAAGAAACACTATTATCTTATGAGGCAAAGTGAATGCACTCAACTGTAAAAGGAAGACTTATCGATCAATTTCAGTTAAACCTTGCTTGTCTGACACTTTGCAGCTGAGGAATGTGTTTTTATTGCCTGGCCAGATAGTTCAGATTTCCGGTCAGTCTTAGTAAAGACCCCTTTTATAACATTGATAAAATTTTATCACAGCACTATGAAAACAAAATTAGATTTCATAACTCACATCAGTCCTTGAAGAAGATGCCTCTATAAATTTTACAAACCTTATCAAGCTTTAATGCATCTATTCTGATACTTGGGTTTTTTAAAAAAGCAACCACTTCCACTGAACTTTATATACATGTAAGTGTGTGTATAAATAAGTATATATGGGTTTGTTTTTTCTCTCTCTGTGTTTTACAGGAAAGAAAACTTTCTTTACCTACTGATATCAACCGAAGATTGTGAACAACATAATCAATTATTTAGAGGGTTGGTGATTGAATTTAGGTCTGCCCAGTTCTATAAGACAAATCTGCATAATTTCTTTAAAACTTTAGTCCCAAAATTAATCCTTCCCCCTAAAACTTTGCATTTTTCATACGCAGATTTTTTTCTGAAAAATCAACTACAATATATCTGCAAATTCATAGGAAGATGTGAGATGATCAGGGGCAGTGTTAGTCAAAGGGAGGTTGTATTCTGATGGAATAAATCCTATATGCATTTCTGTAGTTTTCCTGGTATTTTGTGTGACCAATAATACAAAACTGCACATTGTATTCTATTGTGTGCATATTTTTTTTCCTCCAGCCAGATTTAAGTGTCTAGAAAACAAAATACTTTGTTTTGTTTGTTTTTCTCACCTCCACATTTTTATTTGTATGAATATAACTATTTACAGATATTCCATTTCATTCATGTACATGGTGGTGGGAGTGTGGGTGTGTAGTTCACACTTTTCTTTATTGACATTGTGTTTCATACAATCATTCCCATAAATTGTGTCTTATAAAATTAATCACTGTTGGCCTGTGGCCACCATTACCGCATCTTTTACCCCACCAGATCTTTCCCATTTCCTTCACCACCTCCCTTACCTACCAAATTGTGCAACCCTGTGATTTCCCCCCTACCTATGCTCACCTTTTTTCTCCCACTCCTTACCGCCTTGAACGTCCATACATGTTTTACTAGTTATCCTTCCATTTTTATAATAATCATCTTCTGCCCCAAGGAAATTTGAATTGAGACACAAACAGAGATTTGTGCACCAATGTTTATAGCAGCATTATTCACCATCACAAGGACATGGAAACAGCCCAAATATCCAACCACAACCAATGGATTGAGAAATTTTGGTACATTCACGTGATAGAATACTATGCAGCACTCAGGAACAATGGTTTTTAAAAAATGCTGCATAACTTTGGAGAGACTAGAGAGTATATGCTGGGCAAAGCTTGTTTCCTTTTAACATGTTCAGTTATTGGTAGTGTGCTGTTTATGGGCCCCGCCATGGTGGTGGACACTCCTCTTGGACGCTGTGCTAAGCCACCAAACAGAGGTTACAACAGCACTGGAGAAAGGAGGATCTGCATCACAGAATTCCATTTTGGTAAATTCTTCAGGAATTGAAATCAACTGAGATCTCTACGAGCGCATATGGTTATGCTACTGATAATTTTATAGTTGCTGATTGTTTCAAATTTTCTGATGTTATAGCTTCAATATTTTAATAATTATTATTTTTGAACGTCTATCAATACAGCAGTCAGGACATCAAAAGACTAACAGCATTAGAAAAACTGCTTTCAGGGATCTTTCCACAGTGTTAAAGAGCAATGGTGTTAATCTGGAGACTGAGGTATGTCTGAGTCAGACACTTGCTGATTCAATTATTTGCTGTGCATCAGAGAGCTGGACAATGACTAAGAATGACAGAAGAAGAATTGATGCCTTTGAGTTGTATGCTGGAGAAGAGTATTGAACATACTGTGAATCACCAAGAGATTAAACAGATCTGTGTTGCAGAAGGTGAAACAAAGCTGTTCCTTGGAGGCAAGGATTTTGAAGCTCCATTTCATATACTTTGGGAATATGTCCAGAAGAAACCAGTCTTTGGAGAAGGTCATCATACTTGGAATGGTGGAGGGACAGGGTAGGAGAGAAAGACCTTGTATGAGATAGATTGACTCACTAACTGGGGTAATGGACATAGGTGTATTGGAGACACTGAGACTGGCTCAGGATAAGGCAAGATTCAGAGCTATTTTATACAAAGTTGCTGTGAGTTGCAGGTGACCTGATGACACATAACAACAACAACAACATCAATACAGAAACCTTTTGAGAATAAAGTCATAATTAAAGGAAAAGAAGTTGTGGTGTGCTGTTGTGCTGGGACTAACTCATAGCTGACCCTCTAGCAGGTTTTAAGAGACAGTAAATCACAGAATAGGAGACTGACCATCCTTCTCCCACAGAGCAGCTGGTAAATTTGAACTGCATACCTTTGGGATTGGAGCACAGTTTCTTATCACTAGGCCACCAGAACTCCCAAAGGAAATGAAGATAATGGGGGGGAAAGGCCAATACTGGATTATTAATAATAACTCGGTGTAGAAGGATTTTACAAAACAATTTTGTTGTTAGTATTCATAGAATCTAAGATATGCTACATTTAAACAGTTTACCATTCCAATCATTTTTCATTATATGACTAACATTGATAATAAGCGTGAGTAAGGATTCTGTAGGGAGCTCTGGTGGCCTAGTGACAAAAGGTTGCTCTGCAATCCAGAAAGCAGGCAGTTCAAATCTACCAGCCGCTCCATGGGAGAAGGATGGGCAATCCTCTGAAAACCCAGGGTCAGCTATGGGTTCATTACCACTGCACAGTACATGACAACAAGGATTCTGTAAGGCCTGGTATAGAGGAAGATCCATGGGCTCAAACCTGGATGGTAACGTGAGTGATGCCTTTAGAACAAAGACATTTTAAATTTCATTGTAGTCATATATTATCTTGTTATGTCCAATTATGATGCAATATTTCTTATAATTTTTGTATTTATAAATCTTAAGTAGATAAGAGAAGAAAATAAAAACTTTCTGAAACAAGCATTGTTAATTTGGGGCATTCTTTGGAGAAATGCTTTAACACCTCAAAGTGAAAGAAAGCTAATTAAGGAGACATTTCTTACTCACAAAGCCATTTTACCTGCTATTGTGACAGAAGGGGGTGGGTGCTGTTCCTGTGTTGTCTGTCAGGAGGATGACAGGGACTGCTGACAGACAGGACAGGTGGAGCTGCACCTTGGCAGAAGAGTGGCTGTGGGTGTTTGCAGCCTGTTTGGAAATCACTGCTCCCTCACCACAGAAAATGGGGTAAGGAGGCTCTCAACTGTTAACAGAAAACTTGATAGTTTGAGTCTACGCCTAAGAGCCTCGGTAGAAAGGCTTGGCAATCCACTTCCCAAAATTCATCCACTGAAAATCCTGTGATGTGAAATGCTGTTCCCTGACTCACACACAAGGTCACTGTAGGGAATAATTCACTCAGTGGCTCCTCGTTGCTTTTGTTTAAGATTGGAATATTTTTCCATCCTTTCAAAAAAGCTTTCTGATTATGCTACAACTATAATTTATTTAGCCAACATTCACTATACTCTCAGAAGTCATAGGTCTTGTTTAGAAATTTTCTTAAAATGGTTACATTTTAGTATGAAATTTATGTTAGGTTATGTGATCAGTGGCTGTGATGTTGTTTGTGTTTTTTTGTTTTGTTTTAATCAATGTATTAGATTTGAAAAGCTCAAGATTTAATGTTGCCAGAATCTTCAGGTTAAATTGGGAACCTTTGTCTAGCAGTCAAAATAGGTCGTGCAAGATCACTCTTGCATCTGTCTTAATTTGTACTTTGTCATAAAGGTGTCTGGCAAGTGGTGGGTGTTCATTAAACCTTTGTTAAATATTCAATAAAGACTTACATTTCAACCCTGACTTTGTTTCCTGTCACCTACAGGAGATATCTATTTTCGCATCTCTGAAATGAGAATAATATTTCCTTCTAGCAACACACAGTGGGTTTTAGCATCAAGGTGAAATAAAGCACACAATGGAAAACGTCTTCTTTTTTTTGAGAGAGAAATAGTCCAAAATTAGGCATATGTTCCCATGTTGTTACAAAAGAAGTAAATACTATCATATTGTCCTAGGCAGATGAAGAGACCACAAGTGTTCACTTCAAAATAAGCTACTGTCTTTCCTAAGAACTTTATGCATTAAAAGGAAGGAAGGTGCCTCCAGCTGCCAAAGTGAGGAGCTGCCATTCCCCAGGCTTAGAGCATGGAAGCTCTGAGTTTTCCTTCATCACAAGTGAACCCAAAGCCATCGCAGAGCTGCCTTGATGACTGAAGAGGGGATGGGTAGTTATAGGACACTCAGGTAAGTGCAGGGAAAGGGCCTGATTTTACTTAACAGGGCCAGACTGGAGTTGAAAGTGGGGGGTGGGGGGGGATTGCTTTAAAGAGGTGCTGATAACATGCATTTATAGGATTTGTAGGATTCTTAAGAATGTGAGAAACAAGAACTATCCTAAAGCCAGGAGAAATTGGGCATGACTCCTTCATGTAATGGATATGTAGGGAATTCTGTGGTGTGCCAGACAAAACCCAACTATCCTAGTGAAGGCATGAAAGCAAACCAGTTATGATCAAATGGACTTTGAATCATAGTGACTTCAAGTGTCAGAGCAGAACCGCGCTCCACAGGGCTCCATGGCTGGCTGTTCAGAACTACATCACCAGGTCTGTTTCCCTAGGCACCACTGAGTGGAATCAAACCGTCAACCTTTTTATTGATAGCCAAGCATATTAGCTATTTGTAGCATCCAGGGACTCTAGAGAAGGCATTAAGTCAATTCAAATGTAAAAATAAAAAAAAAAGAAAATGGCTAGTGGTAAATGCAGTGAAGGAAAGAAAACTGGGAGAAAGAGAGGAAATGTCCGGAGAAGTGAATATCCAGATGCCAATAGTTGTCAATATAAATTAGAAGTTGAGTGGAAAAATAAGAGATGGTGACTAAACAAATTCTTTTGCAGTAGATAGAACTGTAATTTGCTACTTTGGAAGCCCCTCAGGTAAGAGTGGCTAATCGGCATCAGTTGAAGACTCTACTTTTTAGGTATTGCAGTTTTTAACATAAACAAAATAGAAAATTACTGAGACAGACTCAGAAATGTTATTGTGTCTATGTTGCTATCTCTCAGGGCCTAAAAGATCACCAGTACTATCACCACTGCTGCCACCTCTCTCTTCACCACTAGGATTGTGAGGTTTTCTAGCAGGTAGTAGTGTTGATGCTTGAGCAAATGGATGTTAGCCCGGAAGCTGCTATCTATGGAACCCTGTAGGCTTCTGCTTCATCTGCCTTAACCTGCTTCATTGTTGTAGCTATCATGAGCTTGCTTTGAAGATTAGTAACCTGCCTTAGATCTCTTGGCTAAGAAATGAGAACAGGGCTGATGCTCAAAGCATGGTCAGTTAGTCTTTATGCAATTGGTTGCTTATGTGTCCATTCCACACCGTTTATTGGACATCTACTAATGGTGCAAGGGAGCTCTGGTGCCACAACCCACAGGGAGTTGTGTTGCCAGCCCAAAGGCAACACTGGGAGAAGGATGGACACTCTCTTCCCTTGTAATTAACAGCCTCTTGACCCCCCCCCCCCCCCCGGGAAAGTCAGCTATCAGTCGGTTCTGGTTGGCAGCAATAAGTTTCAGTTTTGGATTATTAATGATCCGATGCGTGGTTATCATGTAGAACCAGGAAGTATTTTGTTCCATTGTGCAACAAGTTGCCATAACTTAAGGACCAACACAAGGGCAGCTAATAATAAACAACATCACTGTGTGCCAAGTCCTTGTCATGTCCAGCTTTGTTTGGCGATATACAGGAAGCCCTCCTTTGTGTCCTGAGGAAAAGTACAAAGAGGAGAAGAAAGGAGAAGGGAATCACAGAGTATAACCTACTTGCACCTTTGATTGAACTCTGGAAAAACAACATCTTCTAGCTACCACTCGCCGAGCTTCTGGAATCTCTCCTCTCCTCTCCTCTCCTCTCCTCTCCTCTCCTCTCC
>NW_006399779.1:8389437-8459437 GCF_000299155.1 Elephantulus edwardii | reverse complement strand
TTACTGTACCAATCCATCTCATCTCTCAAAGTGTATGAGACTCAAAATCCTTGCTTCCAAAGAATAGCTTGGCTGTTCTACAGGACAGACCAGTTAGTTTTCTTGGCAGTACTTGGTATGTTCAATACTCTTCTCCAACACCACAACTCAAAGGTATCAATTCTTCTGTCCTCTTTGATCATTTTCATGCATAACCGGTAACTGCAAAGACGATGGCCTCGATCAGGTGCACCTTAGTCTCTAAACTGACATTGTTGCTCTTTAGCACTCAGGAGAGGTCCCTGACAGCTGGTTTTCATAATGCAATTTGTCTTTTAATTTTCTGACTGTTGGGTACCAAGAGTGTTGATTGTGGAACAGAGCAAATTGAAATTGTTAACAATCTCAATCTCTTCTCTATCCCTTTTGATGTTGCCAGTTGGTCCAATGGTGAGGATCTTTGTTTTCTTGATGTTGAGCTTCAATCATTATTGCAGAACACAGCCCTTGACCTTCTGCTGCAAATGTTTCAGGTCTTCCTCACTTTCACCAAGTGAGGTTGTGTCATCTGCATAACCCAGGTTGTTGATAAGTCGTCCTCCAAGCCTGATGCCGCATTCTTCCTCACACAGCCCAGCCTCCTGAATCATCTGTTCTACATACAGATTGAAAAGATATGGAGACAGGACACATTCCTGATGCACTCCTTTGCTGTTTTCATTAGTCTGGGTGATCTCCCTGCAGGTGCCGAGTGCTTTGTTGGGAGATATATTGGATTGTTTCGTATTGTTGCTTCTTCCAGAACTAAAATGAAACAAGAACCATGACTTTTGGCAATTTGAAATTAAGGACAGGATGTGCCGTGTTGCTAAAATAATGCAGTCCATCTAATCAGGGGATTGACGGTTTCCATATGCATACACATATTTTTTAGTGGTTGTCAGAAGGCAGCTTTCATCACCATTTTTTAAAGGAAGCTCTCCCAGGAATAAAGAAAGACCTCTGTAGCTTAGCACCCTGAAATCATCTTTTCCTATTTGATTGTAAATAAATAAAGGAAAAAGAATGATTTGTACTTCACAAAACTTAAAAACTATTTGCCTTTAAGTTGGAACCAAGTGATAGCTGACCCTCTACTCAGTTTCCAAGTCTGCAAATTGCACAGTGGCGCTGATAGTGGATTCGAACGCCAAGGGAGGCAAGATCTTTGAGTTAGCAGCTTTACTCCCTGAGAACTATGCCACCAGGGGTCCAAATACTGCCCCTTGAAGGCTGCATCAGACGTCTGTGGCGTTTACCTGGACAAAACAGCAACAACAACAAGATGCACACACACACACACACACACACACACACACACACACACGCACACGCACACACGAAAGGGCAGAATGAAATGTTTAAGTCACACTCACACTTGAGTTCATTTTCACTGGCAATCTGCTATTAATTTTTCTGTATATAGTGGGTAGCAGGCAAACAAAACCAGCAGCTTGAGCAAAGGGAAAGGGACTGAAAAGTTAACAATATCTTCTAAGACTATACCTAAAATTCATTTACTAAAACACACAAAGAGTAAAGAGTTGGGATACTTTTAATGGTTTCTCAGAATTTATAACTCAAATTAATCGTGTTTTACAACAGTATATTTTTTCAGGCTCTAGTGGCTGAAAATGTTAAGCTACATATTCTATTTAAACAAGTAGAGAGGAAAGGGGTGTCTGAACAAATTAGAATGCGCAAAAGCCACCTCTGCCTCAGCAGTCTGCCCTCCAAGAGAACGATTAATTCATACACCAAGTGGTCCGGTCACTCCATGGGAGAAAAGCTGCCCCGGGAGGAGCTGGCCCTTCAGCAGTCTGCTCCTGGTCCAGATTGATTCCAGATGTGGGAGGTGAATGTGAGAAAGGCTGCGGAGAATGGAGTGGAAATGAAAAATCCTGCAGGCCATTTGAGTGTTGATGACAGATGAGGTAGGTATTTCCAGGTAAGTAATGAACTTGCTGGGAGCTTGGAGAGTGCTCAGACCAATGGATATTTGACAGGCAGGAAAGACCCAGCTGGGAGTCCTGGCTGCCCCACCTCAATGCCCTCTGCCAAGGGAAACAGAGACCTGGCATTAACATGTAAATATTAAAAGCGGAGACATAGTTGTTTCGTAAATTAGTTGAATTTACATCTTTTCCAGAAGCTTGTGCATAGGTTGTGCGTTTATGTTTTTCAACTTCCTATTATTTAATTTGTCATGACCGTTTCACTATGTGGAGAGCAATGGCGACCTAATAGTCCATAATGAGTTGAGCTGCTAACCCAAACATTGTGTGTCTTCATTGGTTCGAATCCACCAGTGTCCTCAAGGGAGATAAGAGGGGCTGTCTCCTCCTACTAAGATTTACAGATTTGTAAACTCAGCCGAGGTCACTGTGAGTCAGAAATACTACAACAGCAGTGAGTGACTCCATGAATGAGTGTTCACTAAAGGCAAGGCAGGATAACAGGGAGAAAAACAAAGAAGCTAGAGAGGGCTTACCTGCATTACCTTTGAAGAGGGTGGATGAGGAAAAGAAATCTCCAGGTTTGATTTCCCAGTCTAAGTACCTCATGTGCTGTGCCCACACGTCTGTCAGTGGCTTGGCTGGTATCATGACTAGTGGTGCCATGACACTAGACAAGGTCCAGAGATGAGGAAGAAAAGCTTAGTGATCTACTTTTAAAAAATATCTTCTCATGAAAAACCTATAGCTATCAATAGTACACACCATCAGGCTGCATCCACTTCTGTTGCTATGAGTTAGGGGCTAGCGCTGAGGCATTTTATCACATCATAGTGTTATCTATCAGAGAGGCTATTTAAAAAGACTTATGGGAATTAAATGATAGAATGGGAAATCTATTTTACATATATATCATTTAGAGCAGTGCTCAATAAAAAAAATAAAAGCTCAATAAGTACATTAAAGCTAACAGTATGATTATCATCTTGCTGTTATTTTCCCATCAAGTCAGAACCGACCCTTAGCTCACCCTCCAGCGGGTTTTCAGAGGCAGTTAATTGTACAAGATTGCCCATCCTTCTCCCACGGAGCAGCTGGTGGTTTAAAACAGCATCCCTTCAGAATTACAGCGCAGCTTCTTACCACCAGGCCACGGGAGCTAGGAGGTGATGCGTAATCCCAATATGAAAGATCTTACACTGTAACAGTGAAGATTTTATGATGTATAAATCATTCTACTTAATTGATGTCTGTAGTCTTCAATAGAGAGGTCTGGTGGTGTAATCTGTAGAATTTTGCTGTTAATCAACAGACAGCTTATCTCTGCTGGTTTGAATCCAGCAGTGGTTCTGAGGGAGAAAGATGGATAATCTTGCTGTGTGATTACAGCCTCTGAAAACCTACCAGGGAGTTAGTTATGAATCGTTTCAAATCTGTGGCAATGAGTTTGAGGATTTTTTTTTTATTTTGTGGAGGGTTTGTGGTTGTTTAAGTTTGACTTTTCCCCTGTCTTCAATGTTGGAAACGTAAGGTATTAAGAAGAAATTAATGGGAGGATAACAACAGGCTTGTAAAATGGGTTATATCCTGGAAATGGAAAGGAGACTCCAGAAGCTGTAGGCAGGAAGCAGAGTAGCTAACACCACAACACTATGCTAGACAGGCAGCTGGGCTGGTGAGTGAGTGCCCTTCAGTCCCTGTGGTCTCCAAGACTTGCCTGATAAAGTGTCAATCCCATGATAACACTCTAAGAAAAAAATACCACCTACAAACAAAAACCTATATCCAGATTAAAAGGACCACACAGCTCAGGCCTATATAGAGAAAACAAAAACCAAAAACCCAACAAAAAAACAACAAAAAAACCCCTCCCAAACAAAAAACAAACCTCAGACTCATTGCCATCACTGAGCAGACTCTTAGCTGACCGTCCATTGGGCTTCCCAGGCTGTGAATCATACAGGAGGAGATGCTCATCTTTTTCTAAAGAAATCACTGAGAATTCAAACCACCAGAGATGAGTGGTCTATGAGTGAGCCATGCAGTTCCCAACAGCCTGACCACCGGAGCTCTTACTATGTACAGTGGTGTGGATTATGTACGGCTCACAGATGCCCAAGCCAATAACTAAGTGAGGGGTGGGCGTTGGTCCTCAAGCCTGTCAATATACATTTGCCAAGAGAAAGACAATCCTTTGAAAAAGTCATGGAGACAGCTTGAACTTATCAGCCTTTATACTTATGGTATTATTATACTTATGATATTATTATCTGTAAAGTGTGTCATTTTCTAATTTGTACAAAATTTCCTTATGGGCTAAAGTTCGTATTATCCAAAAGGGAAAGTGAGAAGGATGCCTTCACTCCCTTTATTTCTTCCCTCTATCATCTCTGTCTTAACTTTCTCATCCCAGTCCTGGAATCCAAGTGTTCAGGGTTGGAGGAGACCTGGGTGGCCTTAGTACAGTTAAACACCCAGTGTTAGAAACTACCTGCTCACCAATATAACTTCTTTGACAATTGGTCATTTAAATCGAAATATGGCCATGGTTGGGAAATTTACCAATTTTCCAGACAATCCAAATTCCATCTTGTGACAGTTCTAAGAAAATGTGTCCCCTTCATTATATTAACATATCTGTTGATAACTTCTAGTCACTCTAATAAATTCTGCTGAGGATACAATGAGCAAATCTAACTCTCCCTTCACTCAGATGCCCTCTACCACTTGCAGTAAAATATAACACTCTCCACAGCTGTACACTGTCTCATCTAGTCTTCAGGCAATGCAATTTTATTCTTTATCTGGCCCAAAGTTGATTGAGATTTTCCTCATTTGTCACATAATCATCTCTGACTCACTGCTGCCAAGTCCGAACCCCCTCAGAGTTGCCATGCCAGTGGGTTTTCAGAGGCTGTAAATCACACAAGATTGCTCCTCTTTCTCTCTCAGAGCCACTATCAGAGCTCCCTAATGTTGTAACTAAGTTAATGTTGCTACTGGATGCCATCCAGTTGACTATGGTTCATGACGACCCTGTGAACAACACCTCTGAACTTTGACCTCTCCTGCATCATCCTTTGGACCTCTGTCATTCTCAAGCCCATTGCCGTAGTCCACTGAAATGATAAGTGATATATGTAGTGCCATCACTAATTAAGATAGAGCGCTGGGGGAAATCGGCTGCAAAAGAGCTCATTAAAGTCTAAAAAAAGCAAAGACACAAGTTTGATAACTAAGGTGCACCTTACCCAGGCATCACTCAGGATTGAATCCATGCCATGCGTCATCCAAATAAATCCCATGAAAGCGTTAGTTATTAACAACCAGAAATGTCTTAAAATTAACAGCTGAGCTTAATTAAAATATATGCTTTGTCGGGCATTTTATCTGAGATATTTTGTATAATTGCTATGATAACCTTTCTAGAGTCTGCCATCAACCCATTATACAGATAAGGGAATGGAAGGTCTGAAGAGGTAATTCACTTACCCAAAATTCCCAATGCAGTGATGGCTTTCAAATCTGGGTCTTCTTGAAGCCAGGGCTCTCCATATCTCCACTTCACTACAGTAGGGAATTCTAGTCACCTTATGGGTAAAACATGTCTTTGCCAAGCCAAAGGAAGGTAGTTTAAATCCACCAGCTGCTACACAAGAGAAATACAGGCAGTGTCCTCTCGTGGGATGCACAGCCTCAGAAAACTCACTGGAGGATCAGTTATGAGTCAGCTCCGATCCATGGCACATAACAATAACAATAATAGTAGTAAGGCACCATAAAAATGTGATTCTTGGTTTTCTGTTTGTTTTGTTCGAAGACTTTCCCAAGCTTACCTAAATGACTGCTCACAATAGCTTTCATTTTCATTTTCACAGCGGCTTTCATTACTCGCGTGTTTAATCTTTGTTGAGGGTCTGGTGGTGTAGTCCATGCGATGTCTCACTTTTAACCCAAAGGCTCTACCTCTCTGGTAGTTTGAGTCACGTAGAAACTCATCAGGGAAAAAGACGGGCCATCTTCTCATGTGCAATTTACAGTCTCAGAAAACTGATAAGAAGGTCAGCTATGAGTCAGTCTTTACTTGAAGACAGTGACTTGAGTCAGTTTAACCTGTATGAAACATTGTGGGTAGAGATTGCACTATTGGATACTAAGAATAAGAGTAAATAAAAAGTAGAGAAAGATATATAAGTAGAGAAAGGTATATAGTATATACTATGAGTCGCCTGCGACTCGACGGCACTTAACGACAATAACATCAACAAAGAGATCAGCTGGCCCAGTGGACAGAAAACAATGCTACCAAGCCAAAGGTGGGTGACTTTTAAACTGCGGCCCTCAGGCCTGTCTTTCATTGTTTTTGTTCAGACATTCCTCTAGGTCATATAGCCCTGGTGTACAAGTTGCTGTATAGTGGTAACTTGTGGTTGCTGTGAGGCTGAACACTGTGACACTGATGTGTCAAATGTGTAAATGGTTGGCTACCCAATGTAGACAGAGAGTGGGGTGGAGCTCCCTGATTAAAACAAGCTTGGAAGCAGGAGAGGCATCCACTTTGGTAACGGCTTTCCTCAGGAAACCCTCTGAACCTGGAGAGAGGATGAGAGACACCCAAGTGTTGAGGACTCTCTTCATAGGGTCACTATGAGTCGCCTGCGACTTGACGGCACTTAACAACAACAGAGAAAGATTGTGAAAGGGTGAAAGTCTTGTGCTTACACTTTTGTTACTCTCTTTTACTAAAAGCATTAGGTTCCTCTTTAGACTTGTTGCAAGACTTAGGACCTTTGAAAGTCTTTATAGGAAAGTGAGTGAGAAAGCTAAAGGGGAGCTTCAGGACAGCTAAGGTGAGAGACTAGCACCAAGGTCAGCTCAGTTCTCCCATTTCCCCCCTTTCCTCACTTAATTCTGGAATTTTCTGAACTAGAGTGTGTGCTCCATTTCCAATGTTTAAAGTACGACACAGAAAGTGGCCAGTTCTCAAGCCAATTCCTGGTGAGTAAGAGAGTTCTCCCCATCCCCTGTGATTACAAGATGGCAAAATTCCTCTGACCTTTAGTCACAGTAACGCTCAGGAAGCTTCAGGAAGTTGATTAATTGGCATCAGTAAATGGCTCCCCTCATTGTCATGGGATTCTGAAGCATCACTGAGTTCTATGATCATCTCAGTAGAGTTTTCTTTGGCTTTTAGTACACCCTTGAATTAGGATTTCAGCAAAGAACCTGCAAGTGAAATAATGATATAATGTTAAACTGGACGACACAGTTCAGAATGTTCAGGGTAGTATCACTGTGCTTCCTCAGGGCGGGGATCTTGTTTGATTCTGCTCATTTTTGTATCTCAGTGCTCAGCTGAGTACTCAGCACATGGTAGATAAATATTCAGTAAGCATTCCTTGAGCACCTGCCTACACCAGAGAAAAACAACTGTGCTCAAGTGAAGTCTGACTCTTGGTGAAGCCCTCACTGCGTTTCTAAAGCTGTAAATCATAACTAGAAGTCGCCATTTTCTCCTTTACTGCAGCTGGTGGATTTGAACTGCCAGCCTTTCTGTTAACAGCCCAACATTTAACCTACTGTGCTGCCAGCACTTCTTAATAACAGACAATGCCATTGAATCAGTTCCAAACTACCAGTGGACAAACACGGGGTTTTCAAGGTTGCAGATCTCTGTGGAAGAAGGCTGGCTCCCCATCTTTCTCCTGACGAGCCACTGGCAGATTTGAATCGTCAGAGTCACATGGGTTTTAGTTAGCAGTGAAACGTGCTAGGGGGTAGGCCACCAGAGTTCCTATCTCCATCACAGAAATGTATCAAGGATGCCTAATGCGGCTGGATGTGAAAAGTTTCAGGCGGCTGTAAGGAGGGTGGCTGTGGGCTGGCATCTAGTCTATGATACTTGATAATAACAACCCTATAAGAGGTTGGGAAGCATAACAGATCTTTTTTTTAATTGAAATTTTAATGAAAGTTTATAGAGACTTTGGATTTCCATTCATTCAGTGCTGCACTTTTTCCTCCCTGACCACCCCTCCCCCCCAATTGGTTTTTCTCTTTGAAAAGTTAAAAAAAAAAACAACTTTCATTTTTATACAGTCCCTCCTTCCTCAGTCCACTCCCCCAAGCAGCTGTCATCCTGGACTCTTGTCATGAAAATAGTATCTAATTGTAGATTCCTTTCAGACAGTTCTCTCCCTTATCTGTTTCAATGCAGCATATATTATTTATCCCCTCTTTTCTTAGGTTCCCCCCAACTCCGATATCAGTCCCGCTTTACAACAGTGGCATTATGCAGTATTTGTCCCTTTGTGACTGAGATATTTAATTATGCAGTATTTGTCCCTTTGTGACTGAGATATTTCACTCAGCATAATGTCCTCCAGGGTCACCAATTTTGTATAATATTTCATAAGTTTCTTGTTTTTCAATGCTGCATAGTATTCCATTGTATAAATATACCACAGCTTCTCTATTCATTTGTTTGTTGATGGGCACTTGGATTGTTTCCAACCCTTTGCTATTGATAACACATCTTTAAAATGATCCACTTGAAATTCTGAAATCTGATTTTTGCCCCTCATTTTCTCAGACTCTTAAACATTCTAGATAAATTAGGCTACCTTTATCTTGTATCACTTTCTTTTTCCACTACTACCAATGGTAACTGGAAACCAGCCTCCACTGGTAGACAAACATATATACCAAAAACATTTTTTCATTTTCCGCTAACAATGTTAGAGGAATTCCAAATCTTGGTCAGTTTGGAACCTGACTCTATGCTGAATCTGTAACATTGTCTTTTAGATGTGGTGATTTTGCTAGGTAAGGAGATTATGCCTTGGACCTCAAATTTTAGGAAAGAAATGCTTATTATCACTAGAGAATTCATTTTACTTCTTGTAAGCTACTTGATCCACTAGATGGCATCTCAACACATTAAAAACTTGCTCTCTGCTTAGGCGAGAAATCACTGTACCGTTTTAAAACTAGGTTTACAATTACAGTGGTTGTAATATTATTGAAGCTCTCAGCAATCGTGGCCTGGGAAACTCTATGGTGACGGAATTAAGCTTCTGTATCAGAGAAGAGAAGTTCCAGTAGGATCCTGCAACTCTTCTGATGGAGTCCTGCTCTGAAATTGTAAGCAGGTACATGGAAAGTTGGCTTGGCACATCTGTCAGGTAGCTGTAGTTACTGTAAGAGATGTGATTAAAAGGGATATAAACCATCAGAAAATGTGACACTAATAGAATCTAAATAAAAAAAAAATTAACACTGTCCAGCATCGTTGAGGCCAGATTTATAAAAGGAGGGTGATAGCCAGCTTTCAACATTTCTTGAGAGAGCAACATGGATGAGAAAGGGAATGAACCGACATCATTCCCTCCTCCAGCGTGCCCACCACTGCCTTAGAATCAATTCTGACTCATTCCAAGTCTCCACTGGGTTTCCAAGACTAAATCTTCACAGCAGGCGACTGCCCGGTCTTCTCTCTTCGAGAGGCTAGTGGGTATGAATGATTTTTTTCTTAGCAACACAACACTTAACTCTCCACACCACCCTCTGCAAGTGCTCACTTCCCAGCTGTGGCACTTAGCCTGTTCAGGTGACTAACCATTTGACCAAAAGAACACTGGAAATGTCCTGTCATTCTTTAAGTTTATTAAAAACAGCTCTCAATAGATAGGTCCTTGATGAGGTAACACACTGACACCTGTGACAGCTGGAACTTGATGAGATTATCTTGATTTTCTGGCTCTGCTAAATATTCTTCTGCCTATGAGAAGATATTATCTTAACCACTTTGCAAGTGAAAAATATTTGAGATATTCCTCTCTGATAGGTTCCCACCCCAAACTGACAAACTTTGATAAACGTCAATAGTTGCAGAAGGGCTTCAAGCCTTTTGTTCATAGGGTCGCTATGAGTCGTGCTCGACTTGAAGGCAATCAACAACAAAAGGATCCTAAATTTTTTTTTAGCTGTTTACAAATTTTCTTTAGTTAGGATTCCATATTTCTATAAAGTCTTCCTTGGGTTCCTAAGTCTGGAAAAATTACCCTGTCCATGTGTTCATATAGCATCATATATTTCTATCGTCATCACCTCTTATATAGAAAAGTACAACTCTGTTTAATATTAGTCTCCCCAGCAGTCAAGAAATTAAAAAAAAAAAAAAAAGACAAATTGCACTGAGAAAAATCCACTGTCAGGGTTCTCCAGAGCTCTGGGAAGCAACGATGTCAGTCTAGAGAGTAAGGCGTGCCTGATACGGGCCATGGTCTTCCCAATTACTTGCTATGCTTCAGAGAGAACTAGACAATGACAGAAGATGAATGGGTGCCTTTGAGTTGTGGTGCTAGAGCAGAGTCTTGAATATATCATGGACTGCCAAGAAAATAAGTAGGTCTGTCTTGGAGAGAGTGAAACCAAATTTCTCCTTGGAGGCTAAGATTTTGAAGCTCTGTCTTCCATATTTTGGGCATGTGACCAGGAGGGACTGCTCCTTGGGGAAGGACATTATGCTTGGAAGGGTGGAGAACAGCACAGGAGAGGAAGACCCCAAATGAGATAAATTGATACAGTAAATAGGGCAATGGGGGTAGTGTTGGAGTCAGTGAGACTGGCTCAGGAAAGGGAAGATTTCAGAGCTGTTGTACGCAGAGTCACTAAGAATCACAGATGACTCAATGGCATGTAACAACAACAACAACAACATTCTCTAAACTGTAAGCTCAGGGAGGACATAGAACTCCACTGTGCTGTACACTAGTGTCCTTTTTGTCAGTGTCATTTAGTTAGTTCTATTCATGGGGAGGCCCTGAGTGTGCCTTATAGAACTAATTGCTTCATAGCATTTTTGAGACTGTGACGTTTAAACAGATCACAAGGTCTTTCTTCTGAGGCATCTGTGGATGGGTTGGAACCATCAACCTTTCAGCTCATAGTCTGTTGCATACTTATTTGTTTGTACTGCTTAGAGCTCACCATTTCCTTGGGGATATGAGATTCATAACAGTGCCTATTATTCTTTCTCTATACTTGTTCAGTTTGTGTGCTGAGCAAATTATCTGAGAAGCTGGACTCTATGAAGAGGAATGTGGCATCAAGATTGGAGGAAAACTTATCAATAACCTTCATTATGCAGATTACACAACCTTACTTGCTGAAAGTGAGGAGGACTTGAACCACTTGTTGCAGAAGATCAAGGAATGTAGCCTTCAGTATGAATCTCAATATCAAGAAAACAAAGATTCTTACCACTGGACCAATAGGCAGTGTTGTGATAGATGGAGAGGAGATTGAAAGTATCAACAGCTTCATCTTGCTTAGATCCACAGTTACCACCTTTGGCACAAGCAGTCAGGAAATAAAAAGATGCATTGCACTGGGAAAATCTGCAGTTAGGGACCTTTCCAAATTATTGAGGAGTAGCGATGTCAGTTTGAGGACTAAGGTGCATCTTATTCAGTTCATAGTCTTTCTGATTACTAGCTACACATCTGAGACCTAGACAATGAATAAAGCTAAAAGAAAAAGAATTGACGCCTTTGAGCTGTGGTGTTGGAGAAGAAGAGCACTGAACATCCCACAGACAGCCAAGAGAATGAACAGGTATGTCTTGGAGAGGGTGCAGCCAGAGTACTTTTTCGAGGCAAGAATGATGAGGCTTTGCCTCACATACTTTGGACATTTACTAGGAGGTTCTATTCCTTGGAGAAAGACATGATGTTGGGAAGGGTGGAAGGTCAGCAAAGGAGAGGAAGACCTTCAACCAGGTGAGTTGATGTGGTGACTGCTGCAATGAGCTCTAGTGTGTCAGGAAGTGTGAGGACGGCAAGGACAAGGCTAGGTTCAGATCTTTTGTTCATCGGGTCTCTAAGAGTCGTACATGACTCTATGGCACCTAATAATAACAATAACATTATCCAAAAGAGATTTGCTGAATAGTCCTTAGGAAGAAGCACTGCTAATTCACCAGCTACTGAATCCATTTCCACCCACACTCTCCTCGTGTGCAATATGCAACCTTGAAGTGTCTGCTGTGAGTCAGTTCTGACTCAAATACAATGAGTTTGTGTGGTATGGGTTTGTTGTGGTGGGGTTTGTTTTTGTTGTTGTTGTTATTTTTGTTTTAATTTACAGAAGTAAAAGAGTTTATTGAGTTCTAACATAAAAAGCCTTGGAATGTTTGTGAGGACCACTTTATAAAATTCAGCTCCCTTCCCCTGTATCCCCACAGATTTCAATCTCTATTATGCTGATGATGCAGGCTTTTTGCATTAAATTGCCACCAGGAATAAAAAGCATTCAATGGCTTCCATCCAGAAATAATCCTTGGGTGTTATTGAATTGAAGACATTCAATTAAATTAACATGTATTGACTACCAGCGGATATGGAGACCCAAACTCTACTGGAAATATTTGGCCTACTGCCCTCACCAGGGGTGTCCCCCAACATACCATAGTACATCAAAAGCCTTCTCAACTTATTTCATTAGAAATGGATGAATGTGCAGGAAAGGGTATGCATGGAAAACAAAAAGGGTTTCATAATTTTGTCACACAGCACAACTTTGCGAAGTAGACTGAGGCATCTGTCTGCTTCTGGCAAGGAAACCTTGTAAATGAGAGTCTTTGTACCAGGGAGGCCAGGAGTCTAGGTCCTGGACTTGTCCTGGTAAACTGGAATCCTAGACTCACCACTTCCTGTCATGAGACTTTGAGTAAGTTACTTAACATCTCACGAGTCTATATATTCAAAGGGGCAAAAAATAGCATCTATCTTCCAGGACTGTCAGGAGGATTAAGTACGACGACATGCATAAATTCTTGGCTTGGTGACTGGCCCGTAGCAGGAGATCAATAAACATTAGCCAGGATTATTCCTATTACAATTTACCTCAGTGGCTTTTCTTAGAATGAATCCTTCCATAGTTAGAGGCAGCCAAAGAGAACATTCCATAGGCTTTCTCATACATCTTTTGGTTCTGCCCATTAGATTCTGATGTTAAGGCTATAAAAATTATAAATGAGCCTAGGCATGTACCTCAGCTTCATCTGTTTGAATCAGCGGACAAAGAATGATAGTCCGTCTTCTTTCTCCTTCTTTCTGGAGAGCTTTTTCTCTCTCTAGTGCTTCCCAGTTTAGGTGTCTACCTTCTTCTCCATACACCCCCCATTTATCTGTCCACTCAAACAGCCAGTTATATCTGAGTGCTATATACCACACATCCATGACGTCTACCTTGGGAAGTTTGCTGTATTTCGCAGGACAGATGAAACATACACAAATATAATTGTACATACACAGAAAAATAAAAAGTGGTGAGGGCGATGGGTAAGGGACACGCATAAGTGGGCTTCAGAGGAATGAAGAATCAGTGCTACAGCTGAGTGCCTATAACGATGCTACCAAGGATACAAGAAGGGGAAATCACTACCCTTATGCTTGGGGAGCTCTGGTGGCTAAGTGGTAAGGATCTGCGCTGACCAACCAATGTGATTAGAATCCACCAGCAGTTCCATGGGAGAAAGATGGGCAGGCTTCTCTCACGTGATTATGCTTCTGAAAACCCATTGGAGAGTCAGCTGTGGGTTGATTCCAACTCAATGGTACACAACAACAACAACAGCAATGTCCTTGTGCTTAAGGAATTTGGAAATTTGGAGGAAGAGCCAGCTCAAGCCACTAGTGATTTCAGTCTGGACTCTGGAATTAGTACGGGGCCTAGCACTTGCTGCACAAGATCAAAGAATGCATCATTCAATATGGATTACATATCAACAACAAAAACCCCAAAAAATATTTCTATGGGCCCAACAGACGAAGTCATCATAGATGGAGAAAATATTGGAGTTGTCAACAATTTCATCTTACTTGGTGCCAGCAGTCAGAAGATCAGGAGACTTATTGCACTGGGAACGTCTGTAGTTAGGGACCTCTCCAAATTATTGAGAAGCAATGATGCCAGTTTGAGGATGAAGGTGCATCTGATTTAGATCATGACCTTAGACCACTTGCTATACTGCTGAGAGCTGGGCAGTGAAGAAGGATGACAGAAGAAGAATTGATGCTTTTGAACTGTGCTGAATGGACTACCCCTTAGACCACCAAAAGAACAAACAAATACATCATGGAGAACGTGCTGCCAGAGTGCTCCCTGGAGGCAAAGATGATTCAAACTTCATCTCACATACTCAGGCATGTTGCTAGAGGAGGCTATTCCTTGGAGAAGGACATCAAGTTTGGAAAGGCGGGATCAGTGAGAGAGGGGAAGACCTTCAGCCAGGTAGATTGACATAGTGACTGCTGCAATGCGCTCGAGTATGTCAGAAAGTGTGAAGATGGCACAGGCCAGGACAAGGTTCGCATCTGTTGCTCTAGGGTCACTATGGGTCAAACTCACCACTATGACACCTAACAACAACAACTATCACTCAACAGACTTTCAGCTGAAAAAATAAATATCCCAGAGGCCCCCTGAAGCGTGGTTTGGTAAGTGGAGTGGGAGACAATCTCCTGGATGAGAACCCTTCAAGTCAGAGAAAGCCACTGAAAGTAGCATTTGCTGTTTCATCCTTCCTCAAAATTCTACGTGTCAATTTTATCATCTACAGAAATCACGAAAACAAAATCAACTTCATGTGATTGTCATGGGAATGAAACAAACTTATATATGGACAAGGATGGACAGGAGGATTTAAAAACTCATTGCCATCCAATAGGAATTGACTCTGAGCTGGCCCTCCATCGTGTTTCTGAGGCTGTGCATCACACTGGAGGAGACTGTCCATGGGTGGATTTGGACAGCCAGAGGAGCATAGCCTTTGGTTTAACAGTGTGATTTCCCTACATACTATGCCACCAGGACTTGCATAATTGACAATACAAAATATGCAATTATTCACAGAGACTAACCAACTTTATTAAGGGAAAGATGGGGGATCCCAGATGTCCCTAGAACTAACATGGCTGTACTTATAGCCGCTCAGGGTCCCTTGGTAGGTGCACGACCACACCTCACCTACACCCATGCTCCGCCTTGCTGAATAGGGTCTCTGCCCACCAAGGCCAGTTGCAGTGTTGGGCCATACCCACATCTCTCCACTTTATTTCCATCCTTTTTCACTCAGACCATCCTCTCAGCTATCTTTCTCCGACGTGTGGGTCTGGTGGCCTAGTGGTGAGAAGCTGTGCTGCATCTCAAAGGTACACGGTTTGAATCTCTTAGTTGCTCTGCAGAAGGAGAATGGACAATGTACTCCTGTGCGATTTATTGCTTCGGAAAATCCACCGGAGGGTCAGCTCTGAGTTGGTTCTTACTTGACGGCGGCACCCAACAACAGAAAATCTACCAGTGGGCAGTTTTATTGAGTTGAGTCTGGACCACAAAAGAGAGAAATTACTTTGTCCACACTATCAAGAAGCCAGCTTTGTGGATACTGTCAAGACACCTTGTACACCAACTTAGTGAAGGCCACATGGAACATCAGAATGAATGCACAGTAATTGAAAAGTATTGCTCTCACATTTTCCATATCCAGACAATCTCCCAGTGCACGATGGCATCAAGGGATAAACTGCGTCATAAAGGATGATTTCCAGCTGCATCCGGGACAAATGTCACGCATGCGCCCTGAGAAGCGTAGGAAGAGCATCAACGACTCTAATGGTTTCCAAGGGCGCTGATGTTCCTTGTTTTCCATTTGTAAAATCAGCATCTGTGCTCACATTTCCCGTTTTTAATTGGGCCTAGCACTGTATTTGCTTCTATGGATGCCCTCTTGGTGACACACTGCACTTTCTCCCACTCTGGTGCTTTGGGGGGGAGGGGGGTCTACCACAGTTCTCATCTGGCCCCCTTGTCTCGCCGTATTTTCTCCCACTTGGCTGGTGGTGGCTATGCCATGTTTCCATTACCACAAAAAGAAAGGTAAACTCACTGTGTGAATGAGTGAGGGAAGAATTTGCCTTCACTTGACTGCCTTGAGTGGATGTGATTTGATTGGATTTCTGATCTGAGATTGAGTCCCTATAAACTCCACTGGGAACTTAGAGAAGCATGAAGTTACACAGGGACTGTTGATCTTTGACCCCAGCCTATTGATGGCTGTTGTCATCACTGCTGGTGTCTGCCCTAAACAAGAAGGCATTGTCTCCCCACCTATTGTGGCTTTGCCTTCACAGACAGCTGGACGTAGCCATTTAATTGGAGAACATGGCCTTCCACCCAGTGCAAAGGCTGCATAAGGAAGGCAGATCAGGTCAGTGCGACAGCGTTCAAAGAGCCAGGACATGAGAGGGGAAAGTGTTAATATTAATAAGAACTAATAAAAGAAAAAAATCCAATACTAATTGGAACATATAAAAGGTAAAATAATAATAGGGAAAATTATAATATTATTAGAAACAAAGAAAGTTATTAAACTGATGTCTATTAAATAAACAGACTAAATCTGTCACCATCAAGTCAATTCTGACATATAGCTACCATAAAGGACAACATAAAATACATCCATAAGGATCCCAAGGCCGTATGTCTTTATGGAAGCTGACTCATATCTTTCTCTTAAAAAGTGGCTGGGATTTGAACTGCCTAGCTTTGGGTTAGTAACTGAGTGCTCAACCAATATGCCACCATGAGTCTTTGGGTTTCGCTAACTTTTTTGAAACCTGGAGGCTACCCTACATCTGTGTGAGACGTTGATAAGGATCTTTCCCAACTATCCAAACACTCACCCACATTCAAGGCTCCAGCCAGAGCCCCACACAGTTGCCACTAAGTTGATTTGACTCATAGCAACCCTATAGCAGAGTCTCACTATCTACTACATCTCAGGCCGTAATCTCTATGGGAGGACACTGCCATGTCTTTCTCTTTCAAAGTGGTAAGTTTGAACAACTCATCTTTTGGCCAGCAGCAAGAGCATAACCAGTGTGCCAGATGTTCACAGTTCCTTCATCTACAATTTCCTGAGTTCTTATGCTATGGTTATTGTGTGCTATTAAAGCAGAACTCCCTCAAAGCTAACCCTCCAGCGGGTTTTTGAGAGACTTCAAAACACACAGGAAAAGATTATCATCTTTCTTCCATGAAACATCAAGTGGATTTGAACTGGATGCCTTAGGGTTGGCAGTGCAGCTTCTTACCACTAGGCCACCAGAGTGCCTGACTTCCTGTAGTCGTCCTTTATAAGAACCACGTCATTCTAATTCACTCAAGAAATCTTCACAACCAAGCTGTTGCTATCTACTCCATTTTGTTGATTATAAACTGAACTTGGACTTGGTAAGCAACTTACCTAAGGTGGTGTATTCAGCCGAGAACTGAGCCTGGATTTGAACCAAGGCGACCTGATGCAAAACCAGCCTCTTTATAGCTTGTATTGCCTCCCCTCAATTAAAAGCTGCATGATTGCTTTACCAATCAAGAGTTCGTTTTCACTTTTTCATACATCTTCCCCTTGGTCCCCTAGAAGAACCAAAGTTATACTTGCTTTAAAAAGAATGGCAAAATCTGTGTTTAAGCCTTATTTGTATGAATAAAGAACAATCACATTTGTAGTTTAAGAAAAATTGCAGGGGAAGGAGGGTGGTAGCTACAAATGGCTTTGGAGGGAGGGTTCTTTGTCATGAATTGTTATTTCACAGTAGATGTCTCATATCTCTGGCTCATTGCTTTTTTTTTCTATTTCATTTTCTTTAGATCCTCTGAGTCTCAGTACTATAGAAAATCAAGGAAAAAGACACCATTACCAGATGGAATTCTATTTCTGGCCTCGTTTTCTATCACCAAGTCTGTACATTCAGACTGCCATTCCTTCTCCATTGTTTCTGACTTTTACATTCCAGTTACTAATAATCTTTAACACATCAGATTGCATATTTGATCAATTTCTGACTGAAACTTTGGTAAAAATCTTCCATTTCTTCCTATTTGATTTTAGCTGATGGTGCATGTATTTGAATAGCGTCGTATTAACAGGTCTTCCTTGTATGTGCATAGATAGTACCCTATCACTTACAACAGTGTACTTCAGGATAGAACTTGAAATTATCTTTGTAATTATGAAAGCAACATCATTCTTTCGCTGTTTTTTATTCCTAGGATAGCATACCATGTGATTTTCTAACTCAATGTGCTCGAAGCAAATCTTTCTCATCTCACTAATACCTAGAATGTCGATATCCATGCATTCGATTTCATTTCTCACAACTTTTACTTTTTCAGCATTCAACTTCACATATTCCATGTTCAAACAATTAAAGGATGTCTAGCTCTAGTGGCCTCGTGGTGAGAACCTGCACTGCAATCCAGAATGCATATGGTTCAAATCCTCCAGCTGATCCAAGAGAGACATTCTTGCAGGATTCAGAGAAGACCTCACAGAAGACACTAGGAGTCGACACAGTTTTGAAGGATGCATAGGAATTTAACAAACAGACACAGAGAGGGATATTTTAGGCATGATCTCAGATAGATAAAAAAGCCTGAACTTTGGAGGAACTATGAGAAATTAAATATTCTTTGGAGCCTTGAGAATGAGCAATGTGAGTTATTGATTCTCAATAAATGCAGGCAAATGAAAACTACAAAAAAGTATTATTACCGTAAGTCTTCATGGTAAGTTTTATCTCATACCTAGCACCGACCCTTCCTTTTATATTAAGCTGCCAGCTTTTCTTCATAACTGAGAATTCTGGTCTTGGTGAAACAAGCCCTTAGTTCTATGCCACCATCTGTACTCACCCAAGCCTCTCCCCACTCGGCCTCATGAAATGATTCTTTCTCAAAGTTCAAGATTTTTAATCCTTCTGGGCAAGCCTTCACTAATTAAAGCTCAAACAACCTTAAAAGCAAATGAGCATTTGGGGGCACTGGGCACCATTCCATGGCTGTGGGTCCATTGTTTTTATTTCTTAACATGCTAAAAGACAGCTTTGTTTCATTCTGAGCTTCCCTAAGTGCCTTTTACTCACTTTGAGTCTCTTCCCTCCCTTTTGGCTGGAGTTTAACTCACCACAACCAGTCTACCAAAATTCCATCTCATTCCTCCCCCCTCTGCCCCTGAAGTCCTAGAATTTTATTCTCTTTGGAAATATTCACTGCATCAATCAGTCCTTTTAAGCCCGGAAGTGGCTTGTAGGGGTTTTGTGTGTTTCATTTCCAAGACAGAAGATATAGATGTGTCATGGAGCTAAGTGCAAAGGGCAGGGTATTCCTGAGAAAAGAAAAAAGGACATTTGGAAAGTAACTTTAGATGCTCCATGTGGAACTGTTTCAAGGGTGTCGTAGTTCCTGGGTAAGCCTTTTCAATCATTCCATTTGCATTGTCTTTTTGGGAATCCAGAGCAGAAATACTAGAGAGGGGGGGAAATATTTCTCTGGTGAAAAAGTGAATAAATTTACTGGTGGATTATTAGTGAGAAACTAGACAGAGAAATGTTCGAGGCACAGAGATTCTGGGACATTTTTATCTCGTTAAAGGTTAAACACCATGCATTTTGATCATGCACAGCTTTTTCCTCTGTGACAAGACTTAACTTTTTACCTTTGATGGATGGCATTTTCATTCAAAGATTTCTCCATTGTTTTAAATCCTTTCTTAAAAGTAATTGCAGTGCCCTTGGTTAGTCAATCAATGAGGGAGGGAAGCAATGTACCCACAGTGTGGATCATTTTTTCCTTAAACCATAAGTAACATGTGTGATACAAATGAACAGAGCTCAGACACTGCACCAGTTCTCTCCTGTGATCAGATAAAATCAAACCCTCCCTAATGAATACTCAGGTTTTTGCTTTTGAACGGTAGGTGTTAGTTTTGTCTTTGAAAGCCACTGATAGTCCTCTACACATCAAAACTATCCCTTCTGCTCCACATTCAGAAGACCCTCAGTAAGAGGCTTCTGTGTTGTTATTACCTTTCCCCTACACTCTGGAAAACAGCTACTAC
Organism: Elephantulus edwardii; assembly: GCF_000299155.1. NCBI lineage: Eukaryota > Metazoa > Chordata > Mammalia > Macroscelidea > Macroscelididae > Elephantulus > Elephantulus edwardii. The sequence continues at coordinate 8,439,502 of NW_006399779.1, read as the reverse complement.
TACCTGCCTACATCAATTACCCACCAGCATTGGGCTGACTGGTCAGGAATAAGGTCCACATCTGAACTGACTTAGCATGCGGGTCTTTAGGTGTTTGCATGCCCTATTTTGACCTTGAAAATAAGCAGTGTCACCCAAAGATCAACCAATGCCAGATCACCTTGTTTTAATGTTTAAATTAAAATTGTTTAATCCTCTTGCCTTACAAAGAGTAGAAACCCAATAACAGGTATCACCCTCCCTGAACCGCCCAATATCTCTGAGGTTTCCCAAGCACCCTACATTTCTCACAGTTGTCTTTTCCTCTAACCTCCTCTATCCTTGGAATTCTCACTTGCACAGGAATCTCCAATCTGACAGCTACACAGGGGAGGAGTACAAACTCTGGAGTCATTTGTAATGGAAGAGGAGTTGATGCCTTAGAATAGTGCTGTTAGTTGGGAGAGTTGACTAGATCATGGACCCCCAAAAGGTCACACTAACGTGTCTCAGAGAATGTGCAACTAGAGTGCTCTCCTTAGAGTCAAGAAAGGTGAAACTTCATCTTACTTACTTTTGGCATGTTGTCAAGAGGTACCAGTCTCAGGGAAGACATCGTGCTTGGAGAATGGAGGACCACAAAGAAGAGAAGAAGACTCTCAAGACTCTCAATAAGATGGGTTGGCACAGTGACAGCAGCAACAGTGGGCTCCGTGGATTGTGAGGATGGCGCAGGATAGGAAGACCATTGTGAATAATAGTCAACTCAATGGCACCAGCAACAACATCTTATCTGTTCTTTGCCTCAGTACCTTCATCTATAAAAGGGGCCAATAAAACACTTCCTCATAGACTACTGTCAGCATTAAATAAGCATAAAGTACTTAGGTTTTACTATCTTTGCTCCAACCCCTCCAAAACAAATAAAAGCCTGCTCTTCACTTCCTTGATGTGATCTTGCAAGTAAAAGTGTTTGCCTGAAGTCTTTAAGAGTGACAGCAGCGAGGGCATGCTCCCTGGCCATCTCTCTGGGCCTCCAGCCTCTTTCCAGGGCGCTTAGGTCTTCTTCAGTGCCCTCCTTCTTGCCCTTTCCTCCCCCTGCTCTCTCCTCCCAACTTTCCAGGTGGTTTAAAGACATCGGTGTCTTGGGTCCCTTTTGGAGACACAGAAAGTCCGTGCTGGAAACTCCCCTAAACCTCTCTGTACATCTCTTCATTTGTTATAATACTATAGTTGTTAAGTATAGCATGTTCCATGAGCTCTGGGAGTTGGTCTGGAATATTATTGAACCCAAGGGAGTAGAGGGAGCCAGCATGTCAAAGGTGAGGATGGGCTGGGGACTCTTGAACTTACAGAGGGTGTTCTGAAGCGTTGGAGGGGAACCCCGTTATCTGTAATCAGGAAGGAGCCTTTCATGGGAACTCCAAGCTTGTGACTGCATCTGAAATCTTAGGTTTACTTGGAGTCAGGGAGGTTGTGCCTTTTAACTTGTGGGGTCTGATGTAGATCTGAGGGCTGGAGTCAGAGAAGTGAGAACTGGGAGTTTTATTTCCTCCAATAATGCATGTATGTAGAGAGAGCTCTGGTGGTGTAGTCCTCAGGAAGTCGTGCGGCTAACCCAAAGACCTGGCCTCTCTGGCAGTTCAATCCAACAGGTGCTCCTTGGAGGAAAGATGGGTAATCTTCTCTCATATGATTCACTTGAGAAACTCACTGCGGCTCAGCTCTGAGTTGGTTATGAATCCATGATAACGGATGAGAGAGAGGGAGATGTGCTGTTAAAACTGGAGTACCTGGGTGCCATTTGGAGAGAGAAGCCACCAGAAAGGGCCAAGTCACTGCCATTTCTCTGGATGAAGCTTCCAGTGCATCATGGATACTATTGTACTTGATTTTTAAAATCATACCATTCTAAATCTGTTTATGATCTCACCCCTACCCTCACTGTGGTGGACATAAATATATACTGGCACTTATCCAAGCTGAGTAAATTAATGAGGAACTCTGGTGGCTTAGTGATAAGGAACTACGCTGCCAATGCAAAGGTACGTGATGCAAATCCACCATATGCTTCATGGGAGAAACATGTACAATCTCATCCTGTGCAATTTACTGCCTCTGAAAACCTGCTGGAGGGTCAGCTATGTTCTGAATGGGCCATACACAACAACAACCTTTTGCATGATTCTGAAGAGATCTCAGGAAATCCTTCCAGCTTCCCATTCACTGGTGTCATGATTACAAAATGCACAGAAATTAAATGTATGACATGTCTTATTATTTTCCTGCAGGCATGTGGTTTGAATCCACCAGAATCTACCCACTGCCTTGTGGGAAAAGAATGAGCAATTTCATCCTGTAAGACAGTGGCAAGAAACTGTGCTGCCATCCCAAAGGCACACACAGTTCAAAAACACCAGCTGCTCCATGGAAGGAGGCTGAGCAGTCCCCTCCCTTGTGATTAACTGCCCTTGAAATCCTGCCCAAGTGTCAGCTATGGGTCAGTTCTGACTTGATGGTACACAACAACAACAATTTCATAGGTGCTCTCCTTAATGTTACCACACTCTTCCTACTCACTTCTTGTCCTTTCCTGTCTCTTCTTCCTTCTGAACTTTTCTTATTTTTTGAGCAGTTGCTGTTAGCTGAACTGAAAAGTACATTCCTCCTGCTGTTATTCATTTTACAGGCCTATCTATTGTTTGTCTTGCATTTGGGTGGGTTCAGTTACGAAGTCACTATCAAACTAACAAATCTGGCGTTTTATGATCCCCCTCCCCCTCCTTATTTCTCCCTCTATGTGTGGGACCATCTATTGTGATTTCGAACAGAGCTGCTAGTAGTTACAGCTGGACACCACCTAGTTCTTCTGGTCTCAGGGTAGAGCATTCTGTGGTTCAGGCGGTACATTACTTATTTTGACTGTTTCCTTGGATCTGATCTTGTTTACTCTTTTTTTTTTCTTTGAAGGAGGAGGGATCAATTATTGCATCTTAGATGGCTGCTGGCAAACTTTGAAGACCCCAATCATTACTCATCAAATTAAGATATAGAACGTCAACTTTGTGGACTCTGCTATGCCAATTGACCTGAATTCCAAGACTGTGAACCTAAGTCTTCAAGTCCAGTGACTCATTCTCTCAACGTGGTTGATTATGCCGAAGAAGTATATACACTTGTTCTTCACAGCATTATTTACAATAGCAAAAGGACAAAAACCAAGTGCCCATCACCAAATAAATGCCTAGTAAATCCATGGTACATACACTTAATGGAATACCATGAAATCTTAAATAATAATGAAGACTCCTTTAAAAATTTCATAACATGGACAATGTGGAGGACATTATACTAAGTAAACAAATGCAATCACAAAAGGACAAGTATTATATGAGACTGCTGTCATAAAAATAATAAAAAAAATTCACATGCAGAGAGAAACATCTTGATGATCGCCAGGAATGAGAGTGAAGGGGCAGGATGAACCGCTCACTAGAGAGTCAACTCATTTCCAATGAGTTGGAACTGACTCACAGTTGACCCCTCAGTGGGTTTCCAATGGCAGTAAATCACACAGGAAGAGACTTCCATCTTTTTCCCAAGGAGCAGTGAGTAGATTTGAATCACCTATCTTTAGGTTAGCAGTGCAACCCCTTACCCACTAGGCCACCAGAACTCCCACTAGAGAATAGTCACATATTAACTTGGGCAAAAGGAAAGGCAATAAATAATAGTGAAGAGGATAACACAACATAACCAAAGGCAATGGCGATCACTATGTGTAAAAGGGCAATGGAGATCATGGTGTGTGAAAGACAACAAAGATAAACGCTGGGTGACAAAACACTATTCTGCAACAATAATAATACAACTATAGGTAGAGATACAAGTTGAACAGAAATGTGGGACAGTGAGAGGGAGGACACTAACAAGTGAATACAGATTTGGCTGAGGATGCTTCTGCATGTGTGTTTGTACATGTTGCAAACATATCCAAGGATGTCACGGAGCGTACAATGGCATCTTTAACAGCTGCGTTAGAATTGCCTCCCTGTTTGCCCTGGCTGCTGTCAAGTGAACTCAACTGAAGGAAGGACCCTCCACAATTGCTCAGGTCATTTACTCTGAAAGCTCCACAGCAATTCTAGGCATGTCCACAGCCCAGGTTCAGCCACAGCTAAGGAGCTTGTGGTCATACTCATGACAGGTCTGCTTAAGACATTTTCCAGAGCGCCTTTCCCTGACTCGTTGCAGCAGGATGTTAACCAGCCTCCCACCACCAATTCCCACTGCTTCAATTCCTCCTGAATTCAACTGACAGAATAATCTGCCTCCAGCTTCGATCTTATTACAACCCTCACTTCCTCAAGGTCTTACAGGGACTCCCTACTGCTGCCTACATTCATTCTACACTTTTTAGTCTAGTATTCAAGGTCCTCCATCAATTATTTTGCCCTTCAGGAAATGTCTCCAGCCTTATCTAAAATTTCTCCTTAACATGGCCTCTCTACTGCAGACAAACTGATCTGGTGGCTGGCTGTGTTCCTAGATAGAAGAGTACTTCACTTGGAAGAGGAGTTTTTAAATCTCCCTCCAATCTAATCACTTCATGTTGTTCTATGCCCTCTTTTGTGTACATATTTCACATATGTTATGATACCCAAATTGGCAGTTTTAATGCTCAATCCAAAAGCAGAGGAAACTCTGAACCAATGATATCTAACCTTCCATTTCTCCATCTTGTGCTCATAAGGGACATTCCTAGCCAGTCATGACACAATTTCCCACTGAGCTATTCAAAACTTCTAAATCTTTCTCAGCAATAAGCTCTAGGTAATCATATCTGCCTGTCATTGGTGTTAACACATGGCATGAAATCTATTTGCCATCCTTTCTCCAAAGAGTTATCACAGTTTTTTTGACCTTTAAGGTAGAAAGGGGAAAGCTCACAAAAGGACAAGGGTAAAGAAGAGAACCTTGTTGGGTTTTTGTTTCTGCAACTGGGATGAAGACAAGTCCATCATCAATCCAATCATATATTGTCATCAATATTAATGACTATTTCCACCAACTCTCAAAGACTATGAAGTCTTTATTTTTACCTGGACCCAAATTTTCCTAATTACAAGGTTACTAAAGACATTTAGGTTAATGGACAGAGCAGTGACTCCAAAGAAAGTTACACCAAAGTTGAATTCATTACTCCTCCACACACAGGCCATGACATAGGATAGGCTACTTGACACTTAGCTCCAACCTGTAAAATGGAGTTGATAAAATGTGTAACAATAACAATAACAACAGCAACAACAACATAAAACTGCAATGATAAGTGCTATCTTTTCAATGCCAGGTTTTATGTGGAGAGTTTCTGTGGCTTGGTGGGAAGGATCTGTGCTGTCAACCAGAAGGTTTGCTGTTTGAATTCACGGGCCACGCCACAGGAGAAAGATGCACAGTCTCCTGCTATGCCATTTACTATCTCAGAAAATCCTCTTGAGGGTTAGCTCTGAGCGAGATCTGATTCAATGGTACACAACAACATGCATATTGTCTCTAATCCTCAATGCAGAGAGCTCTGGTCGCCTAGTGGTAAGAAGCTGCACTGCAGCCCCAAAGGCATGCAATTCCAACCTACCAAGGGAGGGCTCCTCAAGAGAAAGATGGGCAGTCTCCTCCCTTGATTAACCACCTCTATAAACCTGCTGGAGAGTCAGCTGGGCGTTGGTTCCAACTTGACGGCACACAGTAACAGCAATCCTCAATGCAATCTCACAAAACAGATACCGTTTTCAAAATTGGCGAATAGAGATTCCGAAAAGTTAAATTACTGCCCCAAAGGCATAGAACACGTAGCAACTATGCATCCTACATGCTTCAATATCCCTATCTTCTATATACACAAACACACAGAGTTATTTGGTTCTAAAGCAGAGGAGTTTTCACACTGCATCTCACAGGATAGAGATAGATAGATAGATAGATGATAGATAATAGGTAGATAGATAAAGATATAGATTAGATAGAGATAGATAGATGAGAGATAGATATTAGATGCTCAATAATATAGTTCTGTCCCCAATTTCTCTTCCATAAACATATGCTATACGTGGTTTTTTATGCCCCATCTAAACATATATAGGTGCTCTGTTGCATTCTTACTTTTACATTTTTTTCTTTATTGCTTGACTTCTCAATGTAGCAGACATTTTGAAAATATTTTAAAAACACATTCTTTCTGCTCATGATATCAGGGAATATAAATTTCCTCCGATCCCCTTCAGGTACCAGTTTCACTTGTCAGTCTTGCACCTCTGCTTGAAGCCGACTTTTCTGAAAAGATCTTTGAAATTAATTTCTCCAAGTTATCAGTTATTAATAATTAAGTTAAAGTGTCATCCCTCCTAGGAGTATTTGCATTTTAAGAGCTATAACTCAAAGGGATAAAGCAATCAGTTGGCATTTATAGCACCATCAATGGTCAGCATTTCAATCTGAAAGGCCTGAGAGAGGATCATATCACATTTAAACTCTACCTCTTTTCAAAGTAAGGCTTGCTTCCCAAACCAATGACTGGATTAAGTCGGGCAAATACGTGTGGCAATGTTCCTGAAGCTTCACTTGTATTGCCAAATATTTACTCTATTCTGACCAGTTCCCGTAATAGAAAAATTCAACACTCTCCTTGTTAAATGATCATTTTCTTGATTTAAGGGCACATCTGCAAAAATCTCTAGACTTTACATTCTGCTTCTTCCACTCCATCCCCAAATGCCCCATTGAAAGTCTCATTGTAGCCCACTGGCTCTGGTTAAATCACATGTCTGTTCTTGAATGAATGTATCTGGCCATGGGAATGTGGTGATACTCTGCAGGATCAAGCATCAGGGTCCAATGTTCTGATCCTAATCAAGAAGGTGCTGTGCATTTCGCTTGAAACTACTGACCCATTAGGAATTCATTAAAGAAATGAGTTACAAGTGACTTGGTTTTGTGGCTGAGAGCACAGGCTTTGAAGTCAGACCAGCTGGGTCTAGTTACTATTTCTTTCTCTAACAAGTTACATTTGGTTACATTTGAACCTCCATTTTCTCATCAGGGAAACCATGCTTCATGTAATAATCATTAATTTATCTGTTAATACTTGTGAAACACTGCCTAGAATATAAAATATATATATATAAGTAAATGATGTTATTATTGTTAAGGCCATCAAGTCATTTATGATTCGTATCAATCCTATAGACAATAGATATGACTCTTGCCGTATCCTGAGTTAGTTTCATTGTCTCCAACTTATCTACCTCCATCACCCCAGTTACTGTGTCAATCGTCTCATCTGAGGTCTTCCCCTCCTGTGCTGTCCCTCAACTCTTCCAAGTATGATGTCCTTCTCCAAGGACTAGTCTTTTTCTGACCATGTGCTCAAAGTATGTGAGACAGAGCTTCAAAATCCTGGCCTCCAAGGAGCAGCTTGGTTTCACCCTCTCCAAGCAGACCTGTTAGTTTTCTTTGCAATCCATGATATGTTTAATACCATTGCATTCAAGTCCATGGGATGTTCCAGCACCACAACTCAAAGGCATCAATTCTTCTGTCATCCTTAGTCATTGTCCAGCTCTCTGAGGCATAGCAAGTATTTGCAGAGATAGTGGCCTGAATCGGGTGCAACATAATCCCTAGACTGATATCCTTGCTCTTTAGCACTTCGAACAGGTCCCTGACAAGAGATTTCTCTGATTTAATGTGTCTTTTAATTTACTGGTACCATGAGTGTTGATTGTGGAGCCTAGCAAGCTGTAATTATTAACAACCTTCATTCTCTATCTGTCATGGTGCTACCATTTGGTTCAGTGGTGAGAATCTTAGTCTTCTTTATTAGTAAATGATAAGGATTTTATTTTTTCATAGTGTATTCTAATAATAAGTACACACATATAGTATATACTGTTAAAGTATTATTTGTTGTTGTATTTGTGTACTGTAGAGTTGGAACTGACCCATAGCTAACTCTGTTAGTGGGTTATCAGAAGCAGTTAATTCCATGAGAAAAGATTGCCCATCCTTCTCCCGTGGAGCATGTGGTGGTCTCAAACCGTGTGCCTTCGGGATTGCAGCACAGCTTCTTGCCACTAGGCCAGTAGAGCTCGGTAAAGTATCGTTGTTGTTGTTGTTGTTAGGTGCCGTCGAGTCATAGACGACTCACAGCGACCCTATGAATGAAAGGCCTGAGCACTAAGTATCATTACAAGTGTAAAATATTTCATATGATTGTCTACCACTATCACAAGAACAAACCCCCAAATCCACTGCCTTTGAGTCAATTCTGACTTGATTGTGAAATGACAGGAAATTCAGCTCAAACTGGCTTTTTAAAATATAACAGCATTTATCAGTTCATATAACTGAAAACTATATTTATACAAATGGAACTAGCAACTTTTTTTTTTAAATAAAGTAGGTTCTGATGGGCTTGATAGAGCAGTTCAAAACATACCATTCTGATCTTGCTCTCTGTCTTCATTTCTCACTTTCTTTTCTGATGAGCTGGTTCAATTCTGATTCAGGTTCTCGCCTTACAGTATCCAAGTACTGAAACAAGTCCAATTTCTCCTACTTCTTGTTATTTTAAAGTTTATGGGAAAGATCAATATTCTTTTTCCCAGGAGTCAGAGAAAATCTCATTGTATCTCATTGACTCTTGGTGGGTCACATGATAATAATTGATCATGACTGAGCTCCTGCCCCACTCCTAAACCTCGCGTGGTCATACAAGAGGAAGTGGGGAGTGTCAGAAGAGATGCTGGGTATTAATTATCTCAAATATTATGTATTCAGGTCTCCTAAATGCCAGGAATTGTCTAGATTCAGAGAATGCAAGAACGAAAAAAGGAAGTTTCGTCATCCTGGAGTTGATTTTATGTTGTTGTTATTGTTGTTATGTACTGTTGAGTTGGATCCAACCGCTACAGTGGATTTTCAGAGGAAAGAAATCATATGGGAGGAGATTGCCCATCTTTGTCCCTCAGAGCAGTTGGTGGATTTGAACCATGTGCCTCTGGGTTGACAGCACGATTTCTTACCTCTAGACCACCAGAGCTCCCTGTTGTTGTTGTTGTTGTTAGATGTTATTAAGTTGCTTCCAAATCATAGTGATACTATGAGTTTTGTTCTACAGAACAAAATCTGGCATGCTCCTGAGCTATCCTCACAACTGTTGCTTGTGTTTGAGGCCACTACTGAAGGCCTTGCCCCAGTGCACCTCCCAGAGGGTTCTCTTTCTTGCTTTTCTTCTTCTTTTCACTCATGAAGTCTGGCTTTTCCTGATAGCAAGCTTAAAGAATGTGGGAGAAAGTAGCACCACCCTCGCAGTCCAGACTCGACATTCTCTTCCAACACCATAGTTCAAAGGCATACATTCTCCTTTGGTGTTCCTTCATCAGCTTCCAACTTTCACATGCATGTGAGGCAGTTGAAAATACTATGACTTGGGTCACATGCAACTTAATCTTTAGTCGGGGGAGGAGGGGCGGGGAATATAGAAAATACAGATAAATCTATAAGTTGAGTACAGATATTTTCTTTTTTTTGTATTTTGATTCTTTTTTCTTTTTTGAAATAGTTTTTTTATCTTAATTATCATTTTAACAAAGAAAAGTTAGATTTTCATTCATTCATTGTTGCACATTTTACTGCCCCTTGTGTCCCTCCCAAGTTCACTATTTTCCCCCCTTTTCATTAGTTTATTTACAAAGCAGGGTAAGAGATATAGTAAAAGCTATGAGGTAGGAAGTGGGTTTTGTTTTTTTTTTACTGTTTTATGTACTGTGATTGTTAAGAGAACCCTTAAAAATGGCTTTCAGAAATTGAAGAGACCAACCACACAGATCCCCGGTGGGGAAGTGTTTCACAGGGAACAGCAAGAACAAATACACTGAGCTAAGAGAATACTGGGGGGGGGGGGGGGTGTATGCTCTAGGACTATCAAGAAAACCAATGTGGCTGCAGCAAAATGGAGAGAGGGAAATGACGAGATCATAGGGTTAAGTGGTGGGAAACAGAGCAGAGGAAATGAAAAATCTCCAAGTTCATTGTGAGGTCTTTAACTTTGACCATGTGTGAGGTGGGAAGCCATTGAGAGATATTAAGCAGATGGCAGTATAACCTCACTCATATATTAAAATTTCTATGGCACTGGAAACTGTGTCATCAGTATGTCAAATACTAGCAGGGCCATTCATGGTGGACAGATTTCAGGAACCTTTCAAGACAAAAATCAACTAGGAAGAAGGATCTAAGGATCTGCTTCTAAAAAATCAGCAATAAGACTATGGATCACAAGAGAATATTGTCCGCTGTTGTGCTGAAAGACGAACTTCTAGGCCCCAAGGCCCCAGAAGTGGGCTTAGAGTGTACGGACTATCAAAACGATGAGCCAGAGTTTGGGTACCAATTTGTTACACATGGGATCATCAAAAATCAGAGCTGACTCAACAACAACTAGAAACAACTACAAACACATGGAAAGAATTCCTTTCTTATGTCTGAGGCAGGCGTTGCTATTTACTTTTGAGTTGGAACTGACTCAGCTGACCCACCAGCTGGTTTTCAGAGGCAGTTAATCGCAGAGAGGAGTTGCCCATCTTTCTCCTTGAAAGCAGCTTGTTAATGCAAGCTTCGGTCCGAGGTAAAAGCAGGGGAACAAGAAAGAAAAGAAGACCAGTTGTGAGTCATGAACCTATCACATGCTACTTTTCTCTCTCTCTCTCTCACACACACACACACATTGTGACATTGATTATAATCCCCGCATTGTAATAGAACTCTTCCCCTCTTCCACCCTGAGTTTCCCATTTCCACTCCTACTGTACCTTCTAATCAGACATTGTGGTAGCTTGGACGAGAGTGCGTGTGGTGTACCGTCATAAGTGGTTGGATTGGGGAATGATTTGAAGGTACACATATGAGCTCAGATGACAAGCTGAATGTAGGAGAATGGAGGAAAGGATGATTCTAAGGCCTTTGAGGTGAGCTGATAGAGTAAGGCTGCCTTAAAGAAGACTAAAAGAAGAGCAAGAGTTAGGGTACAGCTGTTTTGAATATTTGAGATACTGTCTTTCACATGCTAACATAGTAAATCGCCAGGAATTTAAGAAAAATACATGGTCCTGAGTTACCAGCATCATGATGACATTTAAGAAGCAGTAATGAAGTAACCTATGTAGTTTAGGTAGACTGAGAGGGCCTTACCCTTTACCCTCCACAGAAATGACTGGGCAGAGTCACCACATCCAACGGCTGTGAGCGCTAACAGCTCCCCACTAAACAGTTGCATAAACATATTTTTTTCCCTTTTGATTTGACTTTTTGCTGAACTCCAGATTTCTCCTTGAATAAGACTTTTCTATTTCATTTTAAACATTGAAAATGTTTTCCATACTTAGCCCCCTAAATATTGACACACCAGGAAGGTCAGTCTGAATTGAACTGCCAAAGCAAATGCTGAGAAAGCCAAGAACAGAAATCTGGTTTATCTTGGAAGGCAAGACCACCACGTCTTAGCTTTCAAGGCCAGGATGACCTGTAAGAAGGGAGAGGGGGGGTATTGGCTCGGAGAGGATGAGGCCACGGCCAGCTGTTACTGCCTGGGCACTTAGATGGGGCATGAGAGCCTCCGTTGGGCTAGAGGGTCTTCTGGGCGCCCGCCAGGTAGCTGGGTCAACATCCTTGGGGTGAGGGAATTGAAAGATGGGTTTCTCCATCTCAACTGACTAGCTGATTAATCGGGTGCATAATCAGACCTCTTTGAAGAGGAGGGGGCGGGGTCAGATAAAAGAGCAACACACCTGTTTTCACTTGACTCCAATCCTGAAATAATTCTGTGACTCCTACAAGATTTGAAACAAATTAAACGTGAAGGAGCAGAGAGGGCAGCTTTGAATGGTTGGCTCTGTTGGGAAATGTGGGGTTTTGCAGCAGGAAATGGCTTAACTGAGAGATTGCGTCCGCCAGTTGTGGTGTCTGTGGTGGCTGCCAGCACATGCCTGCAACCTGGACTCTGTGTGGTGGGTACCTTTGACCTATCCTCTCTGCCGTTTGGCCTTCACTCTCTGAATGTTTGTCTTGACTAAGGGAGGGCATAGGGTGACAACATGAAGTCCAGTTGGCAAGAGGGAAGCCATACCAAGCAGTTCAACATCTATCTATGTGTTAAGGAAAACGAGTTTTTATCAGAGAGGCAGCAACAGACATCTATCTGTCCCAGCTAGCACATAGATTATTGTTGCATAGACCTTTAGAATCAATTACTTCACCCCCTTTTTAAAAAAATCACAGAGAAACTAATGCCTGAAGGAGTTAACTGGTACAGGGGAAGCAGGGGTAGCCCAGTACGGGGCCGGGGCTGGAATTCTGCATCTGCTTATGTCTCTAGTGGCTCCCAGGATAAATCATAGGAAGTTGTTGTCAGGAGAGTTCCTCAGTCCTCCTTGGTGCACATAAGCCTGTGCCTCGCTCAGGATTCTGGGAGTAGGCAAGCAGGAAAAGAGGAAATTCTTCCCATCTGGACCAGAGAAACCTATGAATTTGGAGGAAGAGGAAGAACGAACTTCTTCCTGGTCTCCAGGTGGTGGTAGAGCTTTCGCTTTCCCCCCACAAGCACTTATTTAGCATCTCCCAGGTGTCACGCAGTTGGCTACTAAAATGGAAATTTGGGCAAAGGGGCCCCTTGCACACTTACAGAGTCTGTCCCTTTGATCTTTGTTATAGACACAACTAGGTAGGACCAACGTGGCAACCCTCCTCCTTGATCTGTTGCCAACTAAAGATTTGACAGAGAAGTTGAGAGATGTGAGGTCACTACCTTTTATGGTATCCATCATTAATACTTCCTTGGCAACAGGCAGAATTCTCTGCCTGGGATGCGGGGCAGCTGATTAAGCACTCCTGCCAGCCCAGGGTCTGGTCCTGGCTGGTTTTTCAGTTCTGCCTTTATCCCCTCCACAGAAAGAGAAGCCAGAAGACATGATTGCAAGGCCACTTTGACCTTTGCTTCAAGTTCCTTGCAGACTGAAATGCTTCAATCGGTCCAAAGCACAGAGGCCTCTCTAATGAGGGCTTGTCAAGACCTTCTGTTTGATATGGGGCGGATTCGATCACTGTGTCAATTTTCCTTCTGACTGATGTTCCTGTGGCCTTTGATAACACAGATCACACGCGCATAGGTGTGTCTTTCATGCTCTGCAGCCCCCTGGGCAGGGGTCTGCCAAGCCTTCATTAATATGCACCTCAGTAGAACTGGTGGGGGAAATGGATAGAAATAGAGAGGGCCAGGATCCCTGGACCCCTTTTATGTGAGCTCAGGCAGACCACCTTACCCATGCGTTAAAATGGAGATTGCTCTCCAGAGGAAAAGAGACACAGATATCAAATTGTAGCTGCTTGTGTCAGTGACATTTTACAATGAGGACTAGTTACTGTCTTCTTAAATATTAAGGACTCTCTTTAAACATTAACCCAGTACGTGGTTCTCTCTCTCTCCTACCTGCTTTCTTAATGAAAACTAAAGGCTTACCTTGGAGATAGTGTGAGTCCAGCTGCAGAATACCATGATAAAGTGAATTTTGCTCATTGTAAGGTTGTTGCAAACGTTCAATCTATAAATATAAGATATCTGCAAAATATGATAATATGAAGAGCAGTGAAGTGAGTGTATTTTTTTTGTTGTTGTTGTTGCAGCAATCAATAAAGGCCAATTCTTGACCATGGCCTAGTCCATAGGGAGTTGTGTTGTTGACCCAGAGATGTGCCTCTCTGGTGGTTAGACTCTGCCACAGAAACAAGGGAGAACATTTGGCAATCACCTCCTGTGTAATTTACAGCCTCAGAAACCCAATGGAGGCAAGTTTGAATTCTGACTGGGCAAAAATAAGGGTTTGGTTTTTGATGGTTTTGTTGTTGTTGTTTAGTAAGTGAAAAGAACCCTGATGTTACAACCATTAAGTACTAGGGTGTTAACTGAAAGGTGGTGGTGGGGTTTAGGTGCTGTCAAGTCAAGTACAACCTATACCAACCCTGTAAACGACAGAGCTGAATCCTGCCCTATCCTGTGCTGTCTTCACAATCTCTTGAACCTATTGCTGCAGTCACTGTGTCAATCTACCTGGCTGAATGTCTTCCTCTCTTTCACTGTCCCTCCACGTTCTCAAGCATGATATTCCTCTCCAAAGAGTAGCCCCTCCTAACCACATGCCCAAAATATGTGATAAAATGTCATCATCTTTGCCTCCAAGGGACACTTTGACTGTACCTTCTCCAAGACATATCTGTACTTTCAGCAGTCCACAGAATATTCAACACTCTTATCCACATCACAGTTCAAAGGCATCAATTCCTCTTCAGCCATTCTTATTCATTGTCTAGCTATCAGATGCATAACAAGTGGCTGACATCAATGCCCTTCAGCATTCTGGGGAGTAGCTAGGTGAGGCTGTTTCTTGTGGGGTCAGCAAATGAGAAGGAAGATCCTCAGTGAGATGGCCTGACATGATAGCTTCAGCAGCGGGCTTGAGTGTTTCAGAGATGGTGAGGATGGCACAGGAGAGGGCAAGATTAAGGTTCATTCATAGGGTTGCAGTGACTCTTACTTGACTTGACGGCATCTAGCAACCACAATAACATCTCAATACAATTAATGAAAGGAGTGAGCAAATTAGCATGTGAAATTTCTTAGCCTCATTCCAGCATTTGGCAGAAATATATTATTAACTGTATTTGAATTAAGACAGACTAAGAAGATGGATTGTCCACCACTTCCAAAATATAACAGGCCTTCAAAAACCCTATGCACAATAGAACATACTTAGAGTAGACTAAGAGATATGGTAGCTGAGGCTGAGCCCTCAAATTTGGAAACACAAAGGAGGAGAAAAAGTGATAAGCAGAAACTAATGATTGGAACGTGGAATGTGAGAAGCATGAATGTAGGAAAACGGGACATCGTTAAGAAAAATGGAATGTATAAATATTAACATATTATGTATTGATTTAATGAGATGGATTGGCATGGGACATTTTGAATCAGACAATCATATGATCTACTATGCTGGAGAGAAAAAGGTGAGGAAAAATAGCGTTGCTTTCATAGTTAAAAAGGCAGTTTCTAGATCTGTACACCCAATAAATACAATGTTGTGAGCAATAGGATGATATCCATATGCATTCAAGGAAGACCTGTTAATACTATCATTCAAATTTAAGCACTAACAACCAGAGCCAAAGAAGAAGAAAGAGATAATTTTTACCAACTCTTGCAGTCAGAAATCAATTGAACATGCAACCAAGCTGCATTAATAATGGTGACTAGAATGCAAAAGTTGGGACCAGGAAAAAGAATCAATAGTCAGAAAACATGGACTTGGTGACAGGAGTGACGCTGGGGATAGAATGATAGAATTCAGCACAATCAATGATTTATTCATTGTGTGTGTGTGTGTGCATGATATGATATATATATAGCCTGCGTTTGTGATAATGATATGAGATATATATATCATATTATATCTCGTATCATAACATATCACAAACGCAGGCTATACACATGAACTTCACCTGATGGGATGCACAGGAGTCAGATTGATTACATCTGTGGAAAGAATCATTGGAGTAGTCCAATATTACCAGTGAAAACTAGGCCAGTTGTTGACTGTGGAGCTACTCATATACAAGTTCAAATTAAAGCTAAAAAAGGTAAAATCAAATCCAGAGAAATAAAAATTTGAACTTGAGTCTATCCCACCTGAATTTAAAAACTAACTCAGGAACAGGTTTGAGACCTTCAAGACTAATGAACTAAGACCAGAAGATCTGTGGGAGACTATCAAGAATATCTTCAATGAAGAATGCAAAAAATTCATTACAAAGATGGAAGAAGAAAACAAGACCAAATTGAGTGACACAGAAGAATTTCAAGAAACAACATATATGATCAAGAGAAAATGGTGATGAAGGAGAAAGTGCAGGATGCTCTGAAGGATGTGGCAAAAATTTAAGGCCCCAGGAATTGATGGAATACCAATTGACATATTTCAGCAAACAGATTCTGCCCTACTTATGCTCACCAGGTTATGCTAAGAAATCTGGAGAACAATTACCTGGCCAACTGACTGGAAGAGATCCATATGTAATCCCTTTCCAAACACAGATGACCCAACAGAATGTGGAAATTATCAAACAATATCACTAATATCATACACAAGCAAAATCCTCCTGAAGATTGTCCAAAAATGACTGGAAAAGTGCATTGACAGAGAACTATCATAAACATAAGCTGGGTTTAGAAGAGGTTGTGTCACAAGAAAGCAAGAGTATCAGAAGAATGTCTGTGTTTCATTGACTATGCAAAGGCATCTGATCATGTGAATCACAACAAATTGTAGCTAACCTTGGGAAGAATGGGAATCCCAGATTGTACTCATGTAAAACCTATACTCATAACAGGAAGAAGTCCTCAGAACAGAGCAAGGAAACACTGCATGGCTCAAAATCAGAAATGGAGTGTCAGGGATGCATCCTGTCTCTATATCTTTTCTATTTATATGCAGAACAGATCATTTGGGAGGCTGGACTTGATGAGGAGGAATATGGTGTCAAGAGTGGAGGAAGACTCATTAACAAACCACATTATGGGGGGAGCTATGGTGGTCTAGTGGCAGGAAGCTGCCCTGCAATCCCAGAGGTATGCGGTTCGAATCTACCAGATACTCTGCTGGAAAAGGAGGGGCAGTCTCTTCCTGTACCAGTCAAATCTGATTTGATGGTACACACACACAAAATAATAAAATAAAAATTTAAGAAAACAATAAACAAAAAATAACACAACCAAACTACATTATACAGATTACACAACGTTGCTTGCTGAAACTGAAGAGGACCTGGAGCACTTGCTTAACAGAAGGTTAGGGACTGTAGTCTTCAATATGGATTGGAGCTCAATATCAAGAAGACAAAGGTTCTTAACCCTGGGCCAATTGGCAGCACCATGATGGATGGAGAAGATATTGAGATTATTAACAATTACAGCTTTCTCAGCTCCACAATCAACACTTTAGGCACCAGCAGTCAGGAAATCAAAAGAAATATTGCACTGAGAAAATCTACTGTCCGGGACCTCTCCAGAGACTTAAGAAGCAATGATGCCAGTCTGGAGACTAAGGTGCACCTGATCCAGGCCATGACTGTCACAATTACTTGCTATGCATCAGAGAGTTAGATAATGATGACAGGAGAAGAATTGATGCTTTTGAGTTGTGGTGCTGGAGAAGAGTCTGAACATACCATGGGCTGTCAAGAAAACAAATAGATCTGTCTTAGAAAGGGTGAACCCAAGTTTCTCCTTGGAGGCTAGGATTTTTAATCTCCATCTCACATACTTTGGGCATGTGGCCAAGAGGGGCTATTCCTTGGAGAAGGGTATCATGCTCTGAAAAGATGGAAGGACAGCACAGGAGAGGAAGAATCCAGATGAGCTGTATTGATACAGTAACTGGGACAATGGGAGTAAGTGTATCCGAGTCAGTGAAACTGGCTCAGGACAGGGCAGGCTTCAGAGCTGTTGTATATAGGGTCTCTGTGAGTCACAAGTGACTTGATGGCACATAACAACAATTTTAATTTCAGTGGTGCTGTTATTGGGTATCCCTGAGCCCACTGTAATTCATAGTGACCTTACAAGAACAGCAGATCAAAACCTTGCCCTATCCTGCACTATCCTCACAATGCCCCCCATGTCGAATCCCATTGCTGAAATCACTGTGTCAATACCTCTCAAGGTTCTTCTTCTTTTTTTCTGACTCTACTTTCCATTTATGATGTCCTTTCCCAAGAAATTGCCTTTCTTAACAACATATCCAAAGTATGTGAGATGAAGCTTTACCATCCTTGCCTCTAAAGAGCATTCTGGCTGCACTTTCTCCAAGACATATCTGTTTTTTCTTTTGGCAGTCCCAGGGGTATTCAGTGCTGTTCTCCAGCACTGTGAGTCAA
The DNA here is from genome assembly GCF_000299155.1 of Elephantulus edwardii. Lineage (NCBI taxonomy): Eukaryota > Metazoa > Chordata > Mammalia > Macroscelidea > Macroscelididae > Elephantulus > Elephantulus edwardii. The sequence goes on along the minus strand of NW_006399779.1, from coordinate 8,421,481 downwards.
AGGCATTGATTCTTCTTTCATTTGTATTCATTGCCCATTTCTCAGATGCATTGCAAGTGATTGGAAAAACCATGGTTCGAATCAGGCACACCTTAGTCTTCCAACTAACAGCATGCTCTTCAGGACTTGGAGAGATGCCTGATGGGAGCCTTTCCCAATCCTACATGTCTCCTGGCTACTGGTATCAAGAATGTGATTGTGAATCCAAGCAAGATGGAGTCATTGATAATTTCAATGTTTTTCTCCATCTATCATGACCATATCTATTTGCATAGTTTTGAAATTTATTTTTTCATGTTAAGATGAAGCCATACTGAAGGCTGTAGGCCTTTATCTTCTGCAGAAAGTGTCTCAATTCCTCCTCATTTTCATTAATAAAGGTTGTGTCATCTGCATAGCACAGTTTGTTAATAAGTCTTCCTCCAATCTTGATGCTACATTTCTCTTCAGAAAGTCTAACTCCTTGAATGATCCTCTCAGCAGGTGGATTGAATAGGTTTGGAGAAAGGGTATAGCCTTGATGCTCATCTTTCTTGATTTTAAACAATGCAGTATTCCCTTGTTCCCTTGCTCTAATCAGACAATAGCTTCTTGGTCTAGATATAGATTTCATATAAGCATAATTATTTGTTCTGTAAATCCCATTCTTCTCAACATTATCCATAGTTGGTAATAATCCACATAGTCAGATAAATGTCTTGTTAGTTACAATTTAATTGCTTTGGCATGATATATTTTCCAATTTACTCACTCAGCATTATTAACATTGTAATCCTCACATGTTAAGTGTGGATAGTAAAAAAAAACACAAAACAAAAATCAAAAAAACCAAAACACAACAAAAAACCCAAAGAATAAACAAGACCCTGGTTTGTGGTATTTGCCCATTTCTATGGTATATATACACTCAGTTTAAGTTACTTTCATCAGGCAACAAATTCATGGCAGAAAACACAAAGTTGAGAAGAGAAACAGAATAACACTATGCCACTATATTTACAATAGGCATAAATATAACAAGAAAAAACTTATTGCATTGCTTTCCTAGAGTTGTCTTTACAAAATATCACAAATGATGTGGTTTATAAGAACAAAGATTCATTGTTTTGGTATTCTAGGGGCCAGACGTCAAAGGCAATACGTGCACAGAAACACGTTCTCTTTGAACCTTTAAAGGAAGATGCTGTCTTGTCTCTCTCAGCTTCTGTTAACCCCAGACTCAGCTTCTGGTAAACAGAACATGTAGCAGCATTGTGTCTTCACATGAATAATTTCCCTGCATCTCTCCAAACCTCTTCATTTATGAAGATGCTGGACTTGGTGACAGAAATGTATATTCATTGAAAATATTTTTTTTTAAAAAATAACTAAACTGGGGCTACCCATATAGACCTCATCTAATGAACTACACAGGAATCAGACTGACGGCATTTGTGGAAAGAGTCAATGGAGAAGCTCAATATCAGCAGTCAAAACAAGGCCAGGGGCTTAGTGTTGAACAGATCATCAATTACTCCTGTGCAGTATATATAGAGAGATCTGCCACGAATTCAAACTGAATTCAAAAGAAGTTATAGCACCAGGGATATCATTATTGATGTGAATGGATCTTGGCTGAAAGCAGAGAATAAAAAAAAAAAAGTTTATCTAAAGGCATTTGACTATGTGCATCATAGGAAATTATAGCTAGTGTTATGAAGAATGGGAATCCTAAAATTTTACTCATGGAAACTTATACCTAGACCAAGAAGCTGTTGTCTGAATAGAATAAGGGAGCACTATGTGATTTAAAATCAAGAAATGTGTGAATCAGGGTTGAATTCTTTAGCTATACCTATTCAGTCTGTATGCTGAGCAGATTATTGGACAAGCTGGACTTTATGAAAAACAATGTGGCATCAGTGTTGAAGGGAAGATATATCACAACATGCATTATGAAGATGACACACTCTTGCTTGCTGAAAGTGAAGAGGACTTCAAACACTTGTTGCAGAAAGTCAAAGGCTACAGTCTTCCTGCCTTTTCCACTTTCTTACTTTGAAAGAATGATCCATCTCTTTCTTTCTCTCTCAGGCCCATCTTTTCTACTAAAACTATTTTACTTTTTATTTTGAAAAACAAAAGACTTCAGTGTGTTGCAGCTAAGCATCACGCTATTGTCAACACAGGTGGTATTAGTTCTGGAATGCAGAGAGGGACAAATCCTGCTTGTATTTATATGGTCTGTATTTTTTTATTAAGAAGTCTAACGGTGAATGCTAGCAAAATGAGAGTGTTTTCCTTATATTTGATTACCACATTGTTAAAACAATTTTGTTTTCTTGCAGAGATTCTAAGATAAACAAATGTGAAGCATTTTTATATACTCATACATATCACACATATTTATGTGTTCCCATAAATAATGAGCTTTTGAAATTAGACTTGATTTTGGAAAAAAAAATGCAACAAAATAACCCCTAACCTTTTTCTGTGTTAATTGCATTATAAATAGGAAGAGTTTGAAATTAATAATTGATATGTTCAAAAAAATTAAAATGAGCATTGCTGTATTATTTTAAAAAAAAAAAAAAAGAAACCACAATTCCCCAGCACTGAACCAATATGGAACATCATGTCAAATGGAGAAAGGATTGAAGTTGGCCAGGGATGCATTCTATCTCCATACCTTTTCAACCTATATGCAGAACAGATTATCCGGGAGGCTGGGCTCTATGAGGAGAAATGTGGGGTCAAGATTGGTGGACGATTTATCAACAATCTGCGTTATGCGGATGACACAACCCTGCTTGCTGAAACTGAGGAGGACCTGAAGCACCTGCTGCAGAGTGTCAAGGACTGCAGCCTACAATATGGATTGAGGCTCAATGTCAAGAAGACAAAGATTTTCACCACTGGACCAATTGGCAGCATCCGGATGGATGGTGAAGAGATTGAGATTGTACACAGCTTTAGTTTGCTTGGCTCCATAGTCAACTGTCTTGGCACCAGCAGCCAGGAAATTAAAAGGCGCATTGCCATGGGAAAGTCTGCTGTTAGGGACCTCTCCAAAGTGCTGAAGAGCAGTGGTGTCTCTCTGGAGACTAAGGTGCATCTGATACAGGCTTTGGTCTTCCCAATCACTTGTTATGCATCAGAGAGTTGGACAGTGACCAAGGAGGATAGAAGGAGAATTGATGCCTTTGAGCTGTGGTGCTGGAGAAGAGTATTGAGAATACCATGGACTGCTAGGAAAACAAATAGATTTGTCCTGGAAAGGGTTAAACCGGGTGCCTCCTTGGAGGCAAGGATTCTGAGGCTCCGTCTAACATACTTTGGACATGTTGTGAGGAGAGACCAGTCCTTGGAGAGGGACATCATGCTTGGGAGGGTGGAGGGACAGCGCAGGAGAAGAAGGCCCTTTATGAGGTGGATTGATTCAGTGACTGGGATAGTTGGGATGGGAGTGTCAGAGACGGTGCGATTGGCACAGGACAGAGCGGAGTTTAGGGCTGTTGTACATAGGGTCGCTATGAGTCGTAGGAGACTCGACGGCACGTAACAACAACAACAACAACATGATTTAATTTTACTTTGACCCACAATTAACATTCAGGGTAAAAACAGTCAAGAAATTAAAGAAAATATTGCATTGGGGAAAATCTGCTGTCAAGGATATCTCCAAAATGTTAAAGCGCAATGATGTCAGTTTAAAGAGTAGGGTGAACCTGACCCAAGACATGTTTCTTTTCCAATTACTTCCTGTGCATCTAAAAGTTTGGCAATGAATTGGGATGACAGAAGAAAAATTGATATCTTTGACTTGTAGTTCTGGAGAAGGGTACTGAATATGCCGTGGACCACCAAAAGAACAGATCTTGGAAGAACGTGAGTGCTCTTTAGAGACAGGGATGGTGAAACTTCATCACACAGAGGGACCAGTCCTTGAAAAAAGACATCATGCAAATAAAGTTAGTGGTCAAAGAGAGGAAGTCTCTCAACAAGATGGATTGATACAGTGAGTGTAACAATGTTCTGGAGTATGTTACAGATCATGAGGTGAGGCAGAAAGAGCAGGGTTCAGATCGGTTTTCATATGGTTGCTATGAATCATAGTTGGCTCAGTGGCACCTAGCAACAACAACTCGAATTGGTTTAAGGTCCACCAGACTCTGGTATGAATTCCTGTTAACCATTAACATTATTAAAGATCCCATTTCCATTTATGGTCATGTAGTCTTGTATTGGCATATTTTTTTGAGGATGCAGCAGTCTGTATATGAAGATCACTTAGAACATGGCCTGCACTGTTGAGTTACAAGAGACGATACTCTGAGGGGAGTTCTGGTGGTCTGGTGGCAAGAAGCTGCACTGAAATCCCCGAAGTGTGTGGTTCAAGTCCACCAGGTGCTCTACTGGAGAAGGAGGGGCAATATTCTCCTGTACCAGTCAGACCCGATTTGATGGTACACACACACAAAATAAAATTTTTTTTAAAAATTTAAAAAAGATGATACTCTCGTTCAGTTTAAATCAGACTGGGTTTCTGTCATCTGAAACTAATATAGATATTTATGATTTTATGAGGAGGACTGTGGCATTAGGATTATATGAAGTCTCATCAACAACCTACATTATGCAGTTTACACTATGTTGCTTGCTGAAACTGAGGAGGACCTGAAGTGCTTGCTTCAAAAGGTTGAGGACTGTAGTCTTCAATGTGGATTGAAGTTCAACATCAAGAAGACAAGATTCTCACCACTGGGCCAATTGGTATCAATGGATACCAATTAATGGATGGATAGAGATTGAGGTAAATAATAATTACTGCTTTTTTGGCTCCACAATCAACACACTTGGCACCGGCAGTCAGGGAATCAAAAGGCAAATTGCATTGGGAAAATCTGCTGTCAGGGATCTCTCCAGAGTACTGAGGAGCTACAGTATCAGTCTAGAGAGTAATGTGCACCTGGTCTAGACTATGGTCTTCACAATTACTTGCTATGCATCAGAGAGCTGAACAATGATTAAGGATGACAGAAGAATTGATGCCTTTGAATTGTGGCACTAGAGAAGAGTCTTAAACTTACCATGGACTGCCAAGAAAAAAAATACATCTGTCTTAGAGAGGGTGAAACCAAGTTTCTCCGTGGAGGCTAGGATTTTAAAGCTCTAGAATCTCACATAATTAAGACACATGGCCAGGGGGTACTGGTCCTTGGAGAAGGACATCATTCTGGGAAGGGTGAAGGGGCAGCACAGGAGAAGATCTCAGATGAGATGGATTGCAATAGTAACTGGGGCAGCGGAGTAGGTGTTTTGGAATCTGAAAAACTGGCTCAGGACAGGGCAGGCTTCACAGTTGTCGTACATAGGGTCGCTATGAGTCACAGCTGACCCAATGGCACATATAACAACATAAGATAATTTAGAAGCTGATAAAAACAAACTTTAAGTCTCAACCTAGGGAGAATCTGATGACCAGCTAAATTATGAAAAAAGACATTAATTAATCCATAGTTTCTATGCTCCCTTTTGTCCGAGTTTATAATAGAACTAGATTCTTGATAAATACCAGGTATTGAAAAAAACTTGTATCAAATGGGTGAATAAAAAATCCTTAAATCCTTTTGTATTAATAAACTATAACTGTCTAAATATTACCCTGAATTTGATTAGCTTAAAGCAGTAATACACATTTCTTGTTCATTCTATTTTCTGAGTCAGGAATTTGAGGGTAATGACTGAGCTGTGCTTGCTTGCAGCATTGCATGACAGGGAGTCAGAAGGTGACCAAGGTCGCAGTCATCTGAAGGCTTGAGCAGAACCTGTTGAACATGGCAAACCGACGTGACTAACAAATTGGAACTCTGTTGCCTCAGTTCCTCTCAGCGTACCTTCCCACTAGTTTCTTCAGTGACACACAATATGGCAATTGGTTTCCCCGAGTGAGCAGTTCAAGAAAATACAGTAGAAATTTCATGCCTCTTATGATCTAGCCCCTAAAAATCTATATTCAGTATGGAGAGAGACTGTAATTGATTTTTCAAAGAAAACAATCTTCCTTCACTGAGCAGATATCTCAGAGGTGTGAACACCATCTTGGATGCTGACTACTACAGTTTTAAAGGAATTAAAACTCTATTATTCTCATCTTTGAACCTCTGTAGAAGATGATCAAATTTTCAACTTTGTTTGGCTTTTGGAAAAATTAAAGTTCTTGTCATTAGTGACTCTCAGAAACCTTGGTACTAGAATGTATACATACCAGTTCCTAGAAATCCAGGTATGGAAAAATAGAAAAGATGTAGCCAACATATTTCCTTTGTCTCTAAAATCACATCTTGTCTTAGTTCCTTTCCTGCCTGCTAAGTTTTCGCAATGAAAGTGTTCTTCATGAGCTGAAATAGATTTAAGCTTTGCTAAGTAATCCCACAACCTCTTCTAGTCTAGTAAATGTACTAGCTTTAGGCATTCCACAAGAGTTGGTATAACTCAAGGGGCTTAGTTTGCTGTTGGAAATGTTGGCAGGAGTAGCATTAATTTCTTCCTATGCCCTCTGAGGATTTCCACCTGGGGAGAGTTGGTGCCCGATTTCGTTGCTTCTAGGCATAACAACATTTGGACACCACGTAAGGCTTCACTGCATTGGCAGAAGCTCAGGTTGGAATCTTTCATCATCTCCTCTGCCTTCTCCCTTAATTCGTATGGCTATTTATCTTCTTTCTTCCTTTAATTCTGTACATAGCCAAGGGCAACATATGATTTGGATTAATCTTCAGCATGCAAGAACTGGCAGAATTGTAGACTCTGGAAAACAGCCTCTCCAAAACTGCTCCCCAATCCTACTTAACGTCTCTTCCCTCCAATGGCACTTGCTAGTCAGGACTCTCAGCCATGAAATTGTGTAAAGACATCAACATCTGGATAGAAAACTGAGCTGGCGTTTAGGCTCCAGGCATACATTTTTAATTTTTATTCTGAGGACTTGACATGAGATGTTCCTGTAGCTTTTTGTAAGCACCATTCTTTTTCAGGTATAATCATCTATCTTAATAAACCTTATTAAGCACCTGTGCATGAGAATCCTGTGTTGCTGTGATGAACAGGTCTCAGAAGAGCTTCCAAACTAAGACAGACTAGGAAGTCCTGAAAATTTATTTCCAATAATGAACCAGTGAAACCTCTCTAGGCCATAGCAGTCCAACTCACAGCCAATCACGAAGCTGACATAGCATTAGATATGGTGTTTTGTTCCATTGCGTAAGGTGTTGCCAAGAGTCAAAGGTCAACTAGGTGGCAGGTAATAATGGCTACAATTGTGTGTCATGAGCTCTGAGGGATGCTGGAGATATGAAAAGTTCATGGTTTAGTGTGAGAGAAAGATATCTAAGTCAGAGTGTGCTACACTTGTGATAAGTTCTTTTATCAATACAAGGCTCCTAACAGATGTCACAGAAGTGAAAAACTGAGTCCTTTAGGAGAGGAATATTTCACTGAAATTATGGCATAATTAATAGAAACCTTCTCACTACCTCTGTCATATCTGAAAACACAGAGGTATGAAGTCAAAGTGGAAGGGCAGAGCCAAGAAGCCCAGCGTAGTAAAGGTGATACATGAGCCATGCTGATCATGTTGGAGTCATAGTGGGTGAGGGATGAGCGCCTGAAAAAGACTAGGAATTCATGTTTTGGATTCATGCAGAGGCAAGAGATTTGAGACTTAATTTTAGTTGGCAACACTGTTGTTGTTTTCTTGTTCTTCTTCTCTTCCTCCCCTTCTTTTTCTCCTCCTGTTCCTTATCCTCTTTCTCCTCCTTTCTTTTCTCCTTCCTCTTCTTTTAACTTTTTGGCTAAGTATTTTCCCCCACCCTTCAACTCCACGAAGAAGCCACAGAGTTTGCTATAGAGACCAAAGGGCATACAGAAGAGAATTTCCAAATGACTGCCGTCATTCAATATGAGCAATCGGAAGCTTTGAATGCTTTTGTGAAGGATGATGAAAGTATCACAGGTGTAGAAGTTAAGTAACTGGTATTAAACGAGGAGTTGATTTATTTGTGAGATCTATTCAAAGACTACTATGCTAATCTCGACAAGGTTCATGAAGTCATCTGCAGTAGAAGTCAGTCTCTAGCAGACTCCTATTTAACTCTCCAGCTGATCCCGGAAGCATCTGTAGGACCCTCTCCATAACTCCGAGGCCTACATGGCGACTGTCAGAGACAAGGAATTCAGTATACTGTGCTGGCTTTCCCTACTTTTGGCTTCTATTAAGATATAATGGCTTTAGACAGTCCCCCCCCCCCTTTTCCTCCCTGCATGGATTGGAATTAAAATATAAACCCTCTTTTAATGGAAGAATTTGCAAGTTTCATTATGCTTTCTCAACTCAACATTTATGCAAATCTCAGCATATATAGGGGACTCTGGTGACCCTAGTGACTAAAGAGTGGGCTGACAACTCAAAGGCATGCAATTTGGATTTACCAGCTTCTCCATGGGAGAAAGATGGGCAATCTCCTCTCATGTGATTTATAACCTCTGAAAAACCCTCTTGAGAGTCAGCTGTGAGTTGGTTCCCACTTGACAGCAATAAGTGAGTTAACATATGTAAGGTGCCCTTTGTGGTTCTGTGTATTAAACGTTGCTGTTCTAACCTGAAAGTCATGGGTTTTAATTCACCTGCTGCTCCTTGGGAGAAAGAGGCATCCATAAAGATTTACGACCTTGGCTGCTTTGACCTATGGGTGCTGTTTAAGTGGTACCCTGACCTATAGCATTACTATGGGTCAGGATGGACCTTATGGCTGTGGGACAGCATTCAAGGTTCCTAACACCTGGATGGTATGTATAGTTAATATACTCAACTTCCAATTGAAAGGATAGGTATTTGAGTCCACCCAGAGGTAACTCAGAAGAAAATCCTGGTGATTTTATTTAAAAAAAAAACAAACCAACAAAATGCAGTCATTGGAAACCCTATATAACACAGCTTTACTCTAACACATAAAAGGTTGCTGTAAGTTAGAACCGGCTTGACAGCAGCTACAACTGGTAAGCATATACATCAAGCACTGTTTTATGTTGTAGTTTCTGTGTAGTTGCAAAATGAATAAGAACTTACTTTAAAAGAAGCTATGAGAGGTCAGAATCCTAAAGGCATCACTACCATATGTTGTGATAAATCAGTGGCCTAGTGATAAGAAGTTACACTGCAATCTGAAAGACATGTGATTTGAGTCCACCAGCTGCTCCTCTTGTGTGGTTTTCTGTCTCTGAGCACCTGCTGGAGTGTCAGCTATTAGTCATTTCTGACTTGAAGACAAACAACAACAACCACAACAACAAATTACACAGGAAGAGATTACACATCTTTTTCCTTTGGAGCAAGCTGGTGGATTCAAACCATATGCCTTTAGGTAATCAGCATAATTCCTTACCACTAAGCCACCAGAAAGGAGGAGTGGCATCCACTTCCATAATAGCTTGTCTCCGGAAACCCTATGAACCTGGAGAGAGGATGAAAGGCACCCAAGCGTCTAGGACTCTCCTTCATAGAGTCACTATGAGTTGCCTGCGACTCGACAGCACTTAATAATAACAACAAGCCACTAGAGTTCCCTGTATTTCTGGAGAAAGCATATCATGTTTATTAAATCTGCCAGTCAGCAAAAAAGAGGAAGATGCCATGGATTGACACAATGGCTGCAGAGATGGATTCAAACGCAGCGGCCGTTGTGAGGATGATGCAGGATCATGCAGCGTTTCATTCTGTTAGTGCATGATAGGGTTACTATGAGTCAGAACTGTCTTAAAAGCCGCTAGAAACAAAAACAATGGGTATGCAGTTTCCAAAACAATTCTACTTGATGTGGCGAGGAAAAATTGATAGAAGTCAAAGAGACATTATTATTTTCTCATTAGTGGAAAAATGTGTCAAATTTAGTTTTGTGAACTGAAAGGAGAGAACACACAAAAAAATGGTAACAAGAGAAACAACATTATTGACAGAAATGAGACATGCAGGGGTGTGCAAATTGTATCTGCAAGTTCTATGTCTGCTGCTTTCTGCTACTTCATCTGTCACATGACATTAAACAGTAAAGTGTGTGTGCGTTGAGATTTTGGACTCCTAATCAGATTGTTCTTGTTTCCTTGATTAGAAATTGAGGATAGTAATAGTATCTTCTTTCTGGGATTGTTGTGAAAGTGAAATGTGTTAATTAACGTACAGCAATTAGACCAGTGTCTAGCTATGGTACCTACCTAGATCTCCGTACTACAAAGTCAGTAAGGCAACCGGTGAGATTGTGTAAAACGGCCCCATGGGACTTCCAAGGTTGTAAATCTTTACAGAAGTAGATTGCCATAACGTCCCCTTGAGGAACAGCTAGTGACATTAAACCACTGAGCCTTTGGCCAGCAGCTAATCATTCTATCCACAGCACCACCAAAGCTCCTGGTACATAGGAAGTACTCTGTAAATGTTACCCTGAAGACTGCTTGGGATTTTTCTGAACACACAGTAGTTATGAATGAATGACTATAGATTCATTGTTGTTATGTGTTCTCAAGTCGACTACAACTCATAGCAACTCTACGAACAGCAAATTGGAATCTTTCCCTATGTGCCATCCTCACAATGTCCACCGTACTCAAGGCCCATTGTTGCAGTCACTGTGTCATTCCATTTTGTTGAGGAAATTCATCCTTTCTGCTTATCCTCCATCTTTCCAAGGATGATGTCTTTGTCCAATTACTGTCCCCTCCTGACAACATGCCCAAAGAAGATGAGGCTAACTTTCACCATCCTTGCCTCTAAAGAGCCCCCGGCTACATTTCCTCCAAGACACATCTGTTTGCTTCTTGGTAGTCCATGGATATATGTAGCACTCTTCACCAATACTACAATTCAAAGATGTCAATATTCATTTATTCATTCATTCTCTCTCTCTCTCTCTTCTTGTCTTTCATATTTCTTATTCCTTTTCCAACTTTCAGATGCATAAGGAAACAATTGAAAATACCATCACTTGGATCAGGCGTATCATAGTTTTGGCACTGACATCCTTGCTTTTTAGTGCTTTAAAGAGATCTTTGACAGCATAATTCCTAGAGTAATCTCAAAATCAGTCTCATTAGGACATGAAGGCAGGTTGGATGAAGAAGATGAGAGAACTGAATTGACCCATCTCCCATGTTGTGTGCAAAGCTATGAATTTGGTGCAATCTGGTGTCCATTTGATTGCAGAACAAGAGAGTAAACTCTACATAGATGACCTGTTTCCCAAGGGCCTTTTTCAAAAAAGGTACATTAGGACAGACTCAGGAGCAAGTTGTTCTTCAGTTAGCAGTTGGAGTTCCTGGCAAAGGGAGGATGGATTCCAGGAGAAGCCACAGGAAGCTGGGGCTTTTAGAGGTTGGCATGTCTTTGAAGTCAAAGCCTCTGAGTATCTGTGTGAAGACCAAAGGCTATTGGGCTGAGCGAAGATACTGCTACAGCAAACCCTTCTGGCCCAGTCTTGGCTTAAATCATTTAGGCACAGACTTCAGAAGTCAAATAAGATCCCAATTATTTCTACTGAGATATGATAGAATAAGCATGGAAATGGGAGTCAGAAGACCCTAACAAATGATTAGAGCTAGTCATTGAAACTCAGGTGAATCGTCTCCTTGTCTCTATAGAAGTCCTTGGGTAGAACAGTTCAAATTCACCCAGTGAAAACTTGAAAGACTGGATTAGGGATCTGTTTCTGGAAGGTCATAGCCTTAAAAATCGCATGGAACTGCACACATAGGGTCACCGTGATTTGGAATTGATCCAATGGCAGCTACTATCAACAACAAATAACATATGTAAGAATTGGTCCAGCTCTGCTCCCAACACATGCCCTATCTCAGGGAGTCCCTCTGAGGATCAGAGGAACTAAAGGGGATAAAAGTCTCTTTGAAGACAGGAGACCATGCAGCTCTCTGAATTGCTGTGTTCTCCCCTCCCTGCCTTTCCCTGTAATCCATTTCTTCCACCCACGAACTTTCATCTAATTTTTCTTCCTTTCATCATTTCCCCAATTCATTTCATCCTTCATCATTCTCTTCTTCCTTCCTTGACCCTTTGGTCTTACTTTAGTCATCAATTCCTTAGAGACTTTCCTATTTCTAGGATCGACCTAGATGCCTTTTCTGGGTCCTGCCACACACAATCTCATATATATATATATTCTATCTTCCATACCCTCTTTCACTCCACTAAAAATGCCTCTTTAACTAACTTTCTCAGTGGCAAGACATTAAGCCCCTTAAAAATTGTGTTAGATTATTATCACTGTAGCCGTAAGGAGAGTCAGTGGTGTTGGCAGTTCAAATCCACCAACTGCTTCATGGCAGAAAGGCGGACAGTCTCATCTCATTAACATTTATGACCTTGGAAACCCACTAGGATTTTGTTGGTGGTGTTTTGCTCATTAGTTTTTACATGGGTGAAGGGGGTTGGTAGTAGCCCTAGTAGCAAGCATAGTCTGAGGATGCATATTTGAATGGATGGATTAATGGACGAAGCTTCACAGATGTAGATATTTATTATATTTGTTCAACGAGTAGTTAAGAGTGTGGTGATTGCACTTACACTAGCTCTCTATCCCCCTGATCCAGAGCTGAGAACAGAAAGAAGAGTAATCTTCCGTCTCCCTCTCACTCACAGAAGAGCAGGGAAAATTGTCATGTAAGTGCATGATTACCAGAGGGCACAGTTCAGTGGACTGTAAGAGAGGTGCCGACCAGATGCTGTGAGCATCTGAGATGCACTGAGAAGAACATATGACATAAGGGCACAACTTGTTGGCACTGTCTTATGGTGTGTGGTGCTAAAAGGAGAACCAGGTCCTTCTGTTGGGTGGTGGGCCTGGCTTCTGTACATAGGAAGGAGACCTAGCCAGGGCTGTGAACCATCTGTGGTGGGCAGGTGAGCACAGTGCTACCATTACAAAAAAAAAAATTGCAAAATGAAATAAAATCATCTATTACTTGTGGAGAAATGACTTCACAATGGTTTCCCCCAATTCAGTCTTCAGATGCGTCAGGATGAAAACACCTTCCATCTCCATATTAAAAAGTAGTTTTGAGGGTGGGTTTCTTTTTCCCCTGCTCTTGGATCTAAAATAGACTTAAAAAAAGAGTCATTGATTTATTTTGGAAATAATTCCAAAGTTTTTAAATATCCACAGGATCTGTTTTCAATTATTAAAATCTTCGCAGTCATCCTTACTTTCTTCCTCATTTTAGTAAGCTTCTTCACCTTTTTTGATCTACGGAGTTGGGATGCACACTATCTTTTTAAGGATCCTTGGAATATTTTCTTTTTAAAAAACTTTCTTAATTTTAATGAGCATTTACAGAGATTTTGGATTTCCATTCATTCATTGTTGCATTTTTCTCCCTGCCCCCCACCCCCGTTCACTCTTCTCTTCAAATAGTAAAAAAAAAGATTCCTTCATTAGTATACAATCTCCCCACCACATACCCCCACCCCCAAACCCCCGCCTCGAGTACACTATGTGGGAATATTTTCTGTAAGTTAAGTCATAATAAGCTCTGTGACCTTAAAGAAAGCATTCTAGCTCCTAGAAAACCTCTCCATTTGCCCAAGGCCTTTGATTCTAGGTAGGATTTTAGTCAGGCCTATGTGTAAAGCTCAGAGTCATCGTTGAAGTTTGGCTTCCTGATTCTCACCCCCCCATCCCCCCCATAGCGACAGTTTACAATTATTATTATTTTTTTTTATTTTTCTGTTCAGTATTTTTGAGCCCCAACTTTAGTTAGCGTTTTAACAAATGCCAAGCCATCATGTTGAGAACCCTCTCAATAGGCCATGGGTTGGGGTTAAGGAAGAGAAAGGAAAAGAACAGAGCCCAAAGTCAGATGAAAAGCACCCCACTGGAGAAGCGGTATACAGGATTGACTTGATAGTAGAGAGTAAGTGGTGTTGGAACCGTTAGTTAAAGTCATGTTCTCTGAATCTCAAGAAAGTCAAATTCATCCTCTCCTTTAGCCTGACCCATGTCCTTCAGTGATACTGAGATATTATACTGCAAGGAAAAGAGAAGATGGGGGAGAGGAAGAAGAGAGAGAAAGAACACCAGGACAGAAAGAGTGACAAATGAGTATTTCTGTGGCAGGCATTGTCTGAGGTGCTTTTAACAAGACCACACATTTGCCTAGGGCAAGTGCATTATAGTCTTCATAAGCCTTCTCATGGCCATAGAGCTCCTGAATGAAGAGAAGTAGGGTTTTAACTCAGGTCTTTAAATCACAGTTCTTTTTGTCCAGTTTTTGTTACTGTTGTTGTGTGCCATCATGTTGAAACTAACTCATAACAGACCCTCCAGTGAGGTTTCAGGGGCAATAAATCTAATGGGAGAAGACTACCCATCCTTCTCTCACAGGACAGCTGATAAACTCGAACCTTGTACCTTTGGGATTGCAAAGCAGCTTCTTGACCACGAGACCACCAAAAAAGAAGCAATATACTGATCTAAAGAAAGTCTTCAATGTTCTGGTGCCCTTAGGTTCCTGCCCTCCTAAATCATCTTTGAGGAGGGTATTAAGCATTTAATAGTTGAAGTGATCATAGTACCATATTTCTTTCTTAAAAAGATAGATATGTGATCCTAGTTTGGATACAATGGTTGTATATTTCTGAGTTGTAGCCACTCAGGAGTGCATTTGACTTTCTTTTGTTTCCATTGTACCTCTACTTTCTGAGATACTAGATTTAATTCCCACTTTCTCAGTGCAGACAGGTACATCAGATGAACACTATCTCCATTTTCAGATTGGGGCTAAATTAGACATTAAAATATGGCAGCGTACGTAAGCGCACCTGCATTTAGTCATCTTCCTGTTTCCAAATGCTAGCCTAGAGTTGTGGTTCTTATCTATATTTAAAACTGACATTGTTAAATGCATAAGCACATCTGAATTATTTATATTTAGGTTTATACAGTCTCCAGCTGCAATCGTATATTTCAATATCTTTAAATTCCACGTTACCATCTGGACCAGATTGCTGCTAAATCAAATCAGATAAACGTTACCTTTCCACTATCTCTGATTTATATCAACCATTCATTTCCAAAAGCACAGCCCTGTTAAATCCAATCTACTTTCAAAAAGCTTATGAAATTAGCTCAGTTTTGAGGATTTGATATTCTTTCTCTGAAGCTTCACTTTTGAAAAGGCCATTTGGATAAATAGAAATGCTATGAAGAATCAGGAAAGCCAGAAGCACTAAGTTGCATTGATTCTTGGGAAAATCTTTTGAGCTTTACTTCATCCAATTACTGAAGACTTTTTTCTAATCAGGTTATTGTGAAGCAGTTTATAGACCACAGAAATAAAATAAAGTGTTAGGATGTTCCCTATAATTTAATATGGCATTTTCCCTTGATGGAAGAGGGTTTTAGCCAACTATTTTAAAAGTGGATAGAGAGACTGAGCTTTTAGAATTATATTTTTGTAGTCTACTTTACATTGCTATTTCTTTCCCCAGAAAGTCAAAGTGGTGTTGATTACCAAATTTACATCATCATTTCTGATTAAAAGAGTGCAGCTCAAGATCCTCATTTTTTGGTGAAAACAATGATGACCTATTAAATTTGTTGATTAGCAGAATCAGTTCTCTCTAGACCTCAAAGAAAGCATGATAATATTCCATATTTTTTATGTTGTTAGGTATCATCAAGTTGGTTCATATTCCATTGTTGTTGTTATGTGCTGTCGAGTTGCCTGTGACTCATGGTGACCCTATGTACAACAGCCCTAAACCCTGATCTATCCTGTGCCAATCTTATTGTCTCTGACAACACCCACCCCATTACCCCAGTCACTGAATCAATCCATCTCATTGAGGGTCTTCCTCTCTTGCACTATCCCTCAACCCTCCCAAGCATGATGTCTCTTTCCAAGGACTAGGAAAGAAGAGAGCAAAGAAGTAAGAACAAAAGCAAGCAAGCAAATCAAAGCACAAAATACACTAAAACAGCAAGACAATAGGAGCCTGTGAAATACACAGATAGACAATTTCTCTACTACCTACTCATATCACCTTTTTCTTTCTATACCCACACAATTCCAATCTGAACTCATTTAGCAAGTCTAATGGCTGAAACATGAAATATTTTCCAAATGGCTCCACTGAATGGATGGAGTCCATCAGCATACAGTTGGGATGATGTCATAAATGGTTACATTTTAATCCTTCCTGTATTTTTGAAATAGGAATGGGGAGTGGGACAGCTAACAGAAAGTGGTTTTGCATATGATCATCCATGACTGAATAACTGAATACAAATCCTAAATGTGAGACTAGAAACCCTGTTCTTTCTCAGTCTGACTAATGTTCATTTGTCTCGCACACACACGAAAAGAATATGTCTCTCTTTAATGGTAAATTGCCATTTATTGTAAATGTGCCATGTGAAGGAAGCCATAAGTCATTATTATTGGTCTATTATGATTCATTCTACTTTACCCCTAATTAAATAAAAATGTGCACTTTAGGATAATACACTTTAGTTTGAGTGTTCTCTTACTGGACTCGTGCCCACTAGATTTTACAGCCACATAGTTTTAGGGGCAAACACTTGACTTGCGGAGCAGATACCTCGTCATGGTCACTAGTTGGCCTTCATCCCGTCTGAAGTAAAGGTGGTAGTTTTGATTTAATGGTCTCTCATTACGATGTGTGGAACCAAAACTTTCACCTAGATTAGAAGGAAACTAGAGTCTCTGTGTGGTGAAAATGCCAACATGCCCTCCTGTCAAATAAAGGCTGCAAGTTTGAGTCCCACAGAGGTCCTTAGAAGCAAGGAGATATAAGCACTGAGGCCTTCTGGCTGGGGTTCCACCAGATCCACTCAGAGTTACCATTAGTCAGAATAGATTCCAGGGAAAACGATTGGGTTTGGGGTTGGTTTTGTTGGTTGATTTTTTTTTTTTTAAAGAGACAATTATTACTGGTTTATGTTCTTAAAAGGATGGGGAAAAGCACTTCTTGAGGAATTACTCACTCATTGCCATAAAGTTGGACTGACTTTTTGCTGACCCTTCAGCACTTTTGTGGGGAGACTGTAAATTACACAGAAAGAGATTGCCCTCCTTTCTCCTGAAGAGCTACTAGTGGATTCAGATCGCCAAAGAGGAACCACCTTTCAGTGAACAACTCAACTCCCTACAGTCTATGCCTCAATGGAGATATTAAAAATCAGATTATTTAAATGAAAGTGAAAGAAAATACAACCCATAAACCCCTTAAGAATGTAAGAAACTTTAGTCTAAGAAGTAAAATAGAAATTGTAAAAGAAATAGATAAAAGGGTTTAGTTAAAGATGTTGTTGCTGTTGTTAGGTCCCATCAAGCTGAGTAAGACTTATAGATTGTCCTATTCTGTGCCATCCTCACCATGTCTGACACACTTTAACCCATTGCTGTCGACACCACGTTCCTCTCTTTTGCCATCCTTCAACTTCCCAAACATAGTGTCCCTCTCAAAGGAATAGCCACTCCTAGCAACATGCCCAAAGTATGTAAGATGAACCTTTATCATCTTTGCCTTCAAGAAGAAGACTTCACCTTCTTCATGATATGTTTGTTCTTTTTGCAGTCCAGAGGAATTTCAGTACTCTTCTCCAACACCACATTTCAAAGGCATCAATTCTTCTGACATCTTTATTCATTGTCCAGCTCACAGATGTATAGCGAGTTATAGAAAAGATCATGGCCTGAATCATGCACACCTTAGTCCTAATACCAACATTATTACTCCCCAATAATTTGGAGAAGTCCTTGTCTGTAGTACTCCCAGGGCAATATTTATCCTGATTTCTTAACTGCTGGTACCAAGTATATTGATTGTGGATCCCACTAAGATGAAGTAAGACAGTTTCAATATTTGCTCTATCATATTTAGCCTTGGTTCAGTGATTAAAATTTTTGTTTTCTTGACATTGAGGTGCAATCCATATTGAAGACTGCACTGTTTGATCTTCTACAGCTAGTGCTTCAAGTCATTCTCAATTTCAGCAAGTAAGGTGGTGTCATCTGCATACTGAGGCTCATTCATGTCTTCGTTCAAACCTGATGCCACATTATTCTCCTAGAGTCAAATTTCTCAAACAATTTGCTCAGCATACAGACTTAATAGGTATGGAGAAAGGTTACAGTCTTAACATAGACCTTTCTTAATTTTAAATCATATAGACCTTGCTCCAGGCTTGGTTTCACAATTAATACTCTTGGCACTAGCAGTCAGGAAATGAAAAGACAAATTGCATTGGGAAAGTCTGTTTATCAGGGCCCTTGCTAGAGTAATGAAGAGCAATGATGTTAGTCTGGAGACTAAGATACACCTGATCCCAACCATGGTCTTTGCAATTACTTGCTATGCATCAAAGAGCTGGACAATAACTGAGGATGATAGAAGAATTGATGCCTTTGAGTTGTGGTTCTGGAGAAGAGTCTTGGACATCCCGTGGATTGCCATTAGAACAAAGAGGTCTGACCTAGAGATCGTGAAACCAAGCTTCTCTCTGGAGACAAGGATTTTGAAACTCCATTTCTCATTCTTTGGGCACATGGCCAGCAGGGTTCAGTTAGTGGAGAAGGACATAATGCTTGGAAGGGTGGAGGGACAGTGCAGGAGAGGAAGACGCAGGATGGGATGGATTGACTAAGTGACTGGAGAAATGGGATTAGTTCTCTTGGTGATGGTGAGATTGGCTCAGGATAGGCCAGGATTCAGAGCTATTGTACATAGGGTTGCTATGCATCTTGGGCAACTGGACAGCACATAACAACAACATCCCTTGTTCTGTTCACACAACAGTCTCTTATTGAGGTATAGTTTGCATACAATTAAATGTTTTGAGATTCTCTCTCTTCTCAATATTAGTTATGATTTGTCATGATCCACACAGTCAAATGCCTTTACAAAGATAAAGTTACTAAAAATATCTGAAAAGCACATTTTAAAGTAGTTCTCTCTGGGTGAATATAATACGTGATACAATTTCCATACTGGTACTGTCTCATATATATGAAATTAATATGCATTTCTGTTAAGAGAAGGTATATTTTATTAAAGTTTATTTTACTTTCTCTTAAAGGCCACATTTTGGTGACTGTTATGTTACACGTTGATTTCCTTGAAATTTCTACTACTGGAGAAGATACTAAGCAAAAGTCCAGTTTATATGCTCAGGAAGTGATTTTCAACATCAACCTGTAATCAAGATGCCATTTCTAAGAAGTGCTCCAAACATAGATGGGGACTCGCTGTCAATGCTTTGCTCCACGGCCACAGACTCTTTGTTCCAAAGCCAGGACTCCAAGTGTAACATATTCAAGAGGTAAGCGGAAAAAACCAGCACGATGGAGGAGCAGCACAGGGAGAGATGTTAAGGTTCTGACGACAGGCTTGATTATATGGCAGCAGTTTTAAAAAACCAATTAAAAGGCTAAAGACAGCTTTTGAGAATCAAAACATATCATGGGTACATATAGAGTAAACTAGCAGAACCTATTCAAAGATAACAGAAAATAGAGTGGCATTTCTCAAGAAGAGCTAATACTAAGTATTACCAAGAAAATGTAAATGTTTCTAGAAGAAAAAAAACAGAGGGTAAATAAAGGGCAGATCAGGAAAAAAATTATTGTAAGTATAAAAGTGCATGTGTGCCAATTAGTAATAAATATTGGAGGAATAAAAATAGCCCTCGGCATGAAGAAGGAAGGTTACTTAGTAATTAAGGAAATTGAGAGGCTTATTGGACATCTAAAATATCGGGAAGGAAGATAATGAAAGCATAATTGCAGATAAAAATTATAAGAGTGTCAAAAATGACTGAGGAGCGCTGAAGTTGCAAATGAAATGGAAATATCAAAGCCAGGCAGATAACATATTACTTGTGTCTTAATTGCTATGGGTAAAAAGCAAAGGGAAGAGATGGTGACAGCCGCAGGCAGAAAGTGGGGTTTCTACTTGCCTTTGATAGCCACTCACAAGAGGGCAGATCTCACACTGACAGCCCTGGACAGAATAAAAACATTTTATCCAAAGGTATTCATTCTCAGGAAAGTAAGTTAGGAAAAAGTGGGACAGTCTGAATAATCTGTCATTTCTTTCGTCTTTCCATTGCTGCTAAATTGAAGCATATGAAATTACTGATATTCAACAGCCTTTGAGGCCTTTATTTCACTCGGTTCATTTCATAGCATGCTCTGGTTTCCAACTGCTAAAGTTGCAATTAGTCATTTTTGGAGTAGTTTTTCGATCCTACACACAAAACCTAATTTGGGAACTAAAAAACAACAAAACAAAACCAAAACCAAAGCACCAAATTGTTTCTGTACCAAAGCAAAATGTTTCTTTAGCATGTTCCTGTTTGCCTAATCATGGACATTAGATAGTCTGCGAATTCTTGAGGGGAAGTTGCTTGTTATATATCCTACCTATTGTCTGTTCTAAGTGTAGCAACAGCAGCAAAAATGTATGTCATGGGATGGTGGTGAGAAGATCCCCCACTGAAGTTTATTAAATTGTGAAATGAGTCATTTCTTCAAATGAAAAAAAAAAATAAAACATGTGAGCTTCTGGAATAGGACCTGCCTTGCATCCTAATGCACAATCTAAATGATAATGACTACAGTATCAACAGTGCTTCAGTGACATGCTGCCCGTATTGCAAGCTCCTTAAAAATGAAATAAACTCCCAATCACTAAATAAGTCTAATTGTCCCTGATGGATATTAACAAATATTTACACGAAGGGGCACATTTCAACGTCCCTCAAGGGGTTATTCTAGAAACTAACAAGACAAGACCGTTATTTTCAGCAAAGGCCAAATAATTGGTATTTGATAGAGTTGTCTGATTCACTGATAATTAAAATTATAAATGGGTCTTGTTTGGCCTGAGTGATTATGTTCATGCTCTGGTGACTCTGCCCTTTAAGTACTGGGGCATGTAATTAGACCCCACTTTGACCTTTGAATATCATGGTGACCACATCTAGGCTGTGACATCCATGGCCTAGATAAGTACTTAGAACCAGATGGCGTTTTCAGACAGAATTAACACAGGCTCCTATTACCATTCCTTGGCTCACGATTGACTGCAGATAAAATGACTCAGGCATGTCACATCTTGGGCACATTATGCTACCATATCCGAGAATTTACTTTCATTCTTTGAAAAAAATTCTTTATAAAAAGGTTTCAAAATACATGTTTTTAAAAAGTCATTTCCCTCGTTCTCTCTTCTCTTGACTTGTTTTTCTACGGAGTCCATATGTTAAACTCATATTAGGATACTATGTATATAAGTGTCCGTGAATGTGGCTGTTAGTGACTGTCAGAATTTCTTTAGCTATACTAGACTGAGCCATATGTATTTACCAATATTCAAAATAATACTCAAAGCCTTTCCCTTAAGTTACATTCCCTTTATATGTCTATATTTAGAATTATAGCATTGTAGAATTATATTCTTTATTGTGAGAAAATACTAATTCTAATCCATTTATTTAATAAAAGAAACTGGGGGGAAATAAAAATCCATAGACATAAAACCTAAATGACATGCCAAACAACACCCAGATAAATAGGGGAGCTGGAACTAAACCCCAAGTCTCTCTGGTCCACATTTCCTTCCTGGAAGAGAACATTTTCCTTAAAGTAAGAAAAATTGAACAGCTCTTTCTACTTTAAGTTTCCCCCCCAATATATCCTGTTCACACAAAGTTCTGCTCAAGCCTGTTCCTCAGTTTGCTTGGTGATATGACAAGTTTCTCTGGTGTGTAGAACTCAGTCACCTTTGCTTCAAAATGTTTATTACAGAAAATCTCAGCTTGGAAGGTTGTGATTGGTCTGGAGGAAAGAGAATCTCGATTTTAAGAAACTCTGATGTTACAGTGTGTCAACTACTAGGTGGTTAACTAAAAGACTGGTGGTTTGAATCCACCCCCTGTTACATGGAAGAAAAATGAAGAGTCTCCTTCTATAAAGATTTTTTTTTCCTTCTATAGATAAAAAGATATCTCAAACATGCTTATTGCAGATAGAAGAAGGAAAAAGAACTACAGTTTTAGCATACAAACCAGGCTGTGTATTTTTTTCCTATCTTTTTTTCAGCACATCAAGATCATGAGGGTGGGTGTTTAATAGTTGCTCTCATAACAACTATTTTCCTCTGTTATTTAAATTTCTTATATTTAACATTAAAACCCAAACCATTCCTTGACTTTCTGTTATTTCATAATTTTTTAAGTTTCTATGTAATATTCCCTATGTTGATACACTATAACTTATGAATCTTTTACCTATTATAAATGTTTCATTTGATTCCAATTCTGTATTATTATAATGACTTTTTCATATTTACTATTATTTTTCCATAAACAATAAGAATAAAAGGTAGATGATTTTATCTTAATCTTAGCTTTACCAACTTGCTTAAATATTGTAAAAATAATTTAATTTGCAGTCTTCTTGTCAAAGGCTCTTCATTCTCTCCTTTGTTCAAACAGAATTGGAGATGCTCAAGTACTGAATAGTCACTACCATTTACTACTCATGGACTCGCCTTGCATACAGTAAAAGAAGGTTTACAGCTTTCATAGGAATTCTGAGAGAATGAAGCAGGGAGCAAAATATCCACCATGAATTTTTAGAAAAGATATTTCAAGTCCAGTGAAAAGGGAACAAATTCTGCAAATTTCACCCACAGTAAACACTTGCCAGCCATAAGCAGGAAGATATCACACGTATTCAGCAACACAGTCTCTTTCTAAGTGATATTATCTCTCCCAGAGTTGCGTTCACCATGAAATCTAATAGCTCAATATCACTTTTGTGTAACTACAGCTTCAAAAGATTTTCATGTCATGAGCTCACCATGAAGAACGTGTCTTAGATCACCCACATCAAAGAGATTTCCCTTTTTATTTTGGTTGTGCCTGGGCAGACAAAGGTCATGAACTTTGGCCATGTTTGGTTTAGGGGATGGAGGAGGGCTGTTACATTTTGGCTCTGCACAACACCGTCAACCCAAAAGACATGCTACAGATGTTCTTTAGAGAGATTTATGTTCATGCTGTCTTTTCCACTCCGTCTACTTCTGGGTGAGAAACAGGTCCAAGTGTAGATATTAGCAGACAAGACATGCTGGAAATTGCCTGACCCACAGAAACCATGGGAGAAAGAGGGGCAATGTCCTCTTATACAAAAAAAACTGTGTAGCCTCAGAAACTCAGTGGATAGTCAAGTCCGAGTTGGTTCTGACTCCATGGCAATGAGATTTTTTTCTCTTTTTATAAAAACAGTTGGAATTCCAAAGTGAAGCACATAGTTAACATACTCAGCTTTGAATTGATCTACCCAGAGTCACCTCAGGAAGAAAGGCCTGGTAACTGATTTCTAAAAAACATATAACTGCTTTTCACACACTGCTTGTGGCACCAGAGGCAGGTGATTGATTTGTTGGTGTGTGTGTCTTTGTTTCTCATCTGTGGAATGGAAATGGTGAGACTTACCACACAGTTTGTGCAATTTTACTGAGCTCTTTGGAACAAAACTGGCCCTGACTTCACCAGTCGGGGGGAAAAAAATCTTAATACATTAAGATTTTTATCACAATGTGTTCAATTCTACCAATACTACAGTCAAACAAATCTGTCTTTAAAGAAGTGTAGCCAGAGTGTTTTTTGGAAGCATGGACCTCCTCCACACTTGGTGGTTATCAGGAGGGGCCAGGCCCTAGAGAAAGGCAGCATGTTTAGTAAAGAAGCAGCACAGGCAAAAAGAGGAAGAGTCTCCACGAGACGCCTTGACGTGGCCCAACAGTGGGTTGAAGCACTGTAGAGCTTGTGAGGATGTCACAGGATAGGGCAGTATTTTGTTCTGTTTATATAGGATAACTGAGTTGGAATGGGAAGTGAAAACTCCCTGGAGAGGGACAATTGAGCAGGTCTGTAGGCCATTTAAGACGTTTGTTTCTTCATTTTCTTCAGGGGACACGGCTGTAGTGTGTGGCTGAAGGAAATTGTTACACCATGTGGAAAGGCTGCTTCCCTGTTGGAGTTTTGAGGGGAGGTAGGGTTGGAAAGGGTTTCCCCTTTTCTTTCTGTAGAGACATGAGAATTAGAATGCATGGGCAATTTCTATATCCACCTCTTTGAAGAAATGCCAGATTGCCTTCCATAGTGATTGTACCATTTTATATGATCCAGCTATACCACTACTGGAAATATATCCCAAGGCAATCAGAGAGAGACACAGAGATGTGCACACCTATATTCATTTGGAAGCAGGAGTGGCATCCACTTCCTAAACAACATGCCTCTGGAAACTCTATGAACTTTGATAAATGACCATAGTATAGAAATGCTTCAGGCTACTATGAGTTGTGCTTGACTCTAAGGCAATCAACAACAACCACATTCATTTGCATCATTTTTTACAATAGCAAGAAGATGGGAACAACCCAAATGTCCATTAGCAAATGAATGGCTACAGAAACTGTAGTGCATTCATACAATGGAATACTATGCAGCACTAAGGAACAACATGGGAGAGTCTAGAGGGTGTTATGCTGAGTGAAAGAACTCAGTCAAAAAAGGACAAATACTGCCTAAGACTGATATTGTGAAAATAGGATGCTAACTGAGCAAGAGTTATCACTGTTTGAAAGGGGGGAATGGGGTGTGGAAGGAGGGGAAAGAGGGAAAATCACTGAAATAGCAGAGGTTAATGAGCAGATGGGGCCGGGGAAGGCATAGGGAATGCAATGAGGCTTTGAAGAGATAAGGTCATACAAGACATAAACCAATAGCAATTCTGTGAAACACAATGTAAGTGAATGGGGAGGAAAGTAAATTTTGAGGGTAGGGGGAAAGTAATTGCAACTCTCCTGAATCCCTTCCAAGCTCTCATCCACAGTTCCCCTGGGTGTAGTCTTTAGAAAGTGCACTGTTAACCCAAAGGCAACACATCTCTGGTGGTTCAAGTCCACCAGCAGGTCCTTGGGAGAAAGAGGCACAATTTACTCTCGTGTGATTTGACATAAGGAGCGTTCTTGCGAACACTCATTGGAGGGTCAGATATTAGTCAGTTTTACCTGATCAGCAATAAGTTGAGAGATAGAAATGGAAGAAAGTATGCAGAGAGGAGGTAAAACCTTCAAGAAATAATTGCCAGGAGTCAAGTGCATCTTTAATACCTAATCTTTGATTATGGGATGAAGATCCTCGATACCAGAGAAGATCAAGATGCATTGAAGTTCTCCAGGGAACACCAGGCCTGTGGATGCGGAAAGAAACAAAAACTTTCCAGTACTGTCACCAGAAAAAGTAGGTCTTCTCCTATAGCTGGAATCCTGAATTTGAACTTCCACAGCGATTTGTGGTGGCCTAGTGGGTAAGAGTAGTGCTGTCAGCCTAAACACAGGCAGATCTAATCCACAAGTTGTTCCTTGGGAGAAGGATGGGCATTTTCCTCCTGTGTCATTTACAGCTTCTGAAAACCCAACGGAGGGACAGTTATGAGTTGATACTGACTTGACAGCAATGACTTGGGTTGAACCTCCTAAACTGTAAGAACATAAATCTGTTAAAATCCTCTATCTGTGACGTCTCTGTTATAGCAGCAATAGATAAGAGACAGTGGTGGGTGCAGGGGCGGGAAGCATTTATTTCATTGTTCATGAGAACTCAATGAGTCAGGATGAACTGGACAAAAGTATCAGGGTAGATGTTTGAAGAGTGGGTGGAAGAAAGTCCCACATGCAGTAAATTCCTAAGATGACAAGGCCTTGCTGGGTTTACAGAATTTGCTAGTTTTAGCAATTTATAAAGACATGAAAAGAAAATCAATTAGCATTGAGTTCAAAATAAGAAAATTTGTCTCAAGGTGAAATGCTGAAATAGGTTTGAATGGGTGAGGGTTGAGCGGCAGTCAAAAGAGATTACCTTAAGGAATGTTATTTGATTTATCTCAACCTCACAGCCCCTTCGAAAAACAGGCCTACAGATGCTTAGATGCAGTCAGCTATATTAAGCTAGAGACTCAATTCCTGTCTCTAGCGATGTTCATTTGTTCATTGCCTTGGGAAGCTAGGAGCCCTTTGCTTAGCAATTTAGTTGTTTTCTCTCCTCATTCTTTTTTCTCTTTTTTTTATACTAGTTTATTTACAAGATTAGAATACATTATTTTCAAGAACAGATTCTTATGGTTTCTCTAACCTCCTCATCAAATTGTATAACTCCGTGATTAATGTCTGTCTGTCTCTCTCTCTCTCACACACACACACACCCATCCCTATACTCATTCTACAGTAATGGTTTTGTAGAAGATTTGTCCTTGTGGGTCTTTTTTAGTTCACTCAGCATAATGCTCTCAAGTCCCTCCCAAGTTAGATAATAATTTATAAAATCATTGCCCATTCTTTAAATCCAAATGTGCAGCTCTGGACACAGAATTTTTTTTAAGAAAATTTTTATTTTATGCTGGTTTACTTTCAGAGTTCATATACATTGTTTTTCACACTGGCTTTTTTCCCATTTCTGTTGCCCACCCCTCGTTCTACCCATCAAATTATGCAACCCTGTGATTACCCCCCTGCCCATCCTCACCCCTCTGCTCCTACCCTCTCTGCCTTGGATCCTCAGACACATTTTATTAGTTATCTTTCTATTTCTATAATAATGATCTTATATAGTATTTGTCCTTATGGTAATGAGTTTGTTCACTTAACATAATGCTCTCCACAGACACAGGATTTTTGACATGACTTAAACTATACCAAAGTAGGAGATACTGCCTCACTTGAGTGGACAGGGGACAACAGCCATTGTTTCATCTCCAGAGCTTCCCACAGCTGGAAAACTGGGGTTTTGAACCAGTTTGCTCTGGCTTTACCCCTTGCTGAGAATTTTTATAACCACTGCAGATAGAAGAAAAACAAATCACTAGCAAGATCCCCGGGCCATTCTTATTTAGATTCAGATTCAGTATATCTGGTCTAGAAATGCAAAGAGCTTAGACTGGAATGAACCGGTTCAGTTCAAAGCCTGGATAAAAACCAAGCCTTTGATATTGCTCAGTTGAGTTTCCTCAGTAACCAGACTGCCCTGAAGCTGTTTTCAAACTGTGAAATCCATAAAGTGAAATTTATTGCACTTTGCTCTATTTTACTAGAGTTAGAGGGTACAGATAAAATTTACTGGATAGATGTAAAACCCTGTTGATAGGAAAATGAACTGTTTTCAAAGGCACACAGATTGAGTGTTTTGATCGCTCTACTGAATACCGGCTTTGCCCGTCTCAGCATAGTTGAGGGCATGTAAATATAACAACTGTAGCGTTTTAGCCCTGTGGCGAGGCTGACAGGGAAAATCTGCCCTGCTGTCTAAGGTCTTTACTGCTTCTGCTACTGCTAACAATCACAGTCCAAGACAGAACAGTGAGCCTGTCAAGAATGATGAAAAGATCAGTACGTTGTGGATGGTATTCTCCAGGGAAATGAAGATGGAGAGGGGTATGGAATAGGGAATTGTGGCGCCTGCCAGAACTTTACTCACTCATTGCTGTCTAGTAAGGAACCTACTCATAGCTGACCTCTCACAGGTTTTCAGAGGCTGTAAACCATACAAGAGGACATTGCCCATTTTTCTCATAGTACATTTGATAGTAAATTTGAATAGCCTGCCTTTGAGTTGGCAGTACAACTCCAAGAGTTTTTAACTCTCCCAAGCTGTTGCCTTCATGATCAGAACTCATCATTCCTCAAGAAGAGTTGTGAGGAGAGTTCTTTTACAACCCAGTTCTCTTAAGTTATTACCTTCTCTTATCCTCTTTTAAATGCTCCGGTGGTGTAGTCCATAGGGAGTTGCACTACTGATTCAAAGAGAGGGCCTCTCTTGGCAGTTCAAGTCTTCCCGTTGCTCTGTGGGAGAAGGATGGGCAATCTCCTCCTGTGTGATTTACAGCCTTTCGAAAATCTCTAGAGGGTCGGTTATAATGGGCCCTCATTCGATGGCAGTGAGCTGAATGGATTTAAAATCTAACAGGAAACAGGGGAGATGTAAAGGGGAAAAGGTAAAGAGAGAAAGAAGGAAGAAAGGAGAGGGAAAGAGGAGAAGGAAGAAAACTACTCCGTGAGGAGACAGCCTCGCTGACTGAAATCCTGCCTTCTGCCTTTCCTCACTACACATGCAGAAGAGCAAACCTTCTGTATTTGAGACGTGTGTACATGCATGCGTTTATAGCACCTAAGGCAGTGCTTCCCAAATATGGAATGCCCACTGATGGTATACAAAATGTTTAAGGTGAAATATGGTTGATTTATTTTGCTACTTATGATTTATTTTCATGCTTATTAGAAAAACATAGGTTTTCCATTTATAGTATAGTGACAAAAAGTCTATTTTTAAAAAGAAGAATATTTTGCTTCAAAGCACTCTGTTTAATACAGGCCAAAATTGAGAATGGAGCTAGATAGAACTATTGATGTTTGGATAAAATACTGCATTAAAACACTGAGGTAGAGACCTCATGGTACAGTGGTTAAGTGCTCAGCTGCTAACCAAAAGGTCATGAGTTTGAACCATTGTGAGGGAGGAAGATGCAGCTACCCGATCCTGTAAAGATTTACAGCCCTAGAAATTCAGTGAGGTAGTTGTATTCTGACATATAGGGTCGCTATGAGTCAGGATTTTCTAGAATTCACATAACCACTTGCCCTCAATCATTCTTACACCTTGAGGGATAGAGACAGTGCTAAACCTTCTCCATCCATACCTTTTAAAGTCCCTCTTGGATATGCAGGAAGAGCACAGTCTTTGCCGTTGCTCCCATAGGAGGGACCATGTGACTAATTCTGGCCATTGAAACATAGCAGTGGGAATGAATGTTCTCCCCTTTAAGGTTCAGCTCCTAAAAGCTGATATGATTTCTCTCTGCTTCTCAGATTGCTGATAGCAGGCACTTGGCTTTCTGGGAGCAGACACTCCCCTGTGAGAGCAACATAAGAGTATCTTGCAGTTCTACAAGGCAGATTGATAAATGTTCAAAGAAGAGGCAAACCTGCTGCATTGAGAGATTATAGAGGAAAACTGAAACCATAAAACAAAAAAAAATAATAGCAGTTTTTTTGAGAGTTTATTGTGGGCCCGAGAGCTCCGGTAGTGTAGTTGATAGGGAGTCACACTACTCACCCAAAGGCAGACAGAGGCAGTTCAAATGTATCAGTAGCTCTTTGGAAAGAAGATAGGCAATCTCCTCCCATGTGATTTCCATCTCCCAAAAGTTCTGTGAGTTGGCTATGAGTCAGCTCTGACTCAAAGGCAGCGAGTTTGAGTTTTTGAGGGCTGTTTTCTTTTTGAATTGTTGTTGTTATGGGCCAGCAATTGTACAAAGCACTCGACTCCCATTGTCTCTTTAATGTTTGACATGTGCAGTTGCTTCATAATTATGGTTCCACTACTTACATAAACTGGAATGCTAGTGGCTTAGTGGTAAGAAGTTTTACTGCCAACCCAAAGGAAGGAGGTTCAAATCCACCAGTTGCTCCTTGGGAGAGAGAGGAGCAGCCTTCACCAGTGCAATTTACAACCTGTGAAAACACACGGGAGGATGATCTATGAGTTAATTCTGGAT
Source organism: Elephantulus edwardii (assembly GCF_000299155.1). Lineage (NCBI taxonomy): Eukaryota > Metazoa > Chordata > Mammalia > Macroscelidea > Macroscelididae > Elephantulus > Elephantulus edwardii. Next base: position 8,391,793 of record NW_006399779.1, on the reverse strand, counting down.
CAACAGCACATAACAACAATAACATTTACATACATGTTTATTGTTTAACTCCACTCAGAAACGCCTGGCATCTGAAGGTTATATCACTTTGAAAAGCCTAGGAAGGACTTCTACCTTGCATACAAAGTGTCAATATGCATAAAAATCAAGTCAACAACAGCAAATAACAATGACCCTTACCACATACCAACAAAGAAAGAACTGTTGAGTAAATAGATCAAGTGATTTCTCTAGTGGCATGTTTCCTTGAAAGCTTCCTGGGAGTGAGAACTTGAAATGCACGTTGCAGAAGACCAAAGGCTACAACCTTCAATATGGATTCCATCTCAGCATCAAGAGGACAAAAATCCTCACCGCTGGACTGATAAGCAAAAATCATAATAAATGGAAAAAACATTGAAGTTGTCAATGGTTTCGCCTTACTTGGATCCATAATCCTTGGTTTCAGCAGTCGAAATCAAAAGATGTGTTGCATTGGGAAAATCTGTTTTCAAGGACCTCTACGAAGTTATATAGAACAATATTTTCAGTTAAAAGACTAAAGTGCACCTGATTCAAGCCATGGTCTTTTCAATTGCTGGCTATGTATTGAAGAGTTGGACAGTAAGTAAGTATGACAAGTATGACAGCAGAAGAATCAATGCATTTGAGTTGTGGTGTTGGAAAAGAGTACTGAATATGCCATTGAGTGCCAAAAGAACAAATCAATATATTTTGGAGCAAGTGCAATCAAGGTGCTCCTTAGAGGCGAGGCTGGTGAAACTTTTCTCATATACTCTGGGCATATTGTAAGGTGGGGCCATAGCTTGGAAAAAGACAGCTTGCTTGGAAAGGTGGAGAATCAGTGAAAGACAGAAAGATCTTCAACAAGATGGATTGACAAAGTGACTGTAATAATGGTGTCAGAGATGGTAAGAATGGCACAGGACAGGCAAAGGTTCAGAACTGTTGTTCATATGATTAGTATGAGTCATACTTGACTTGATGGTACCTAAACACAACAAGCTATTGTTTTTCATTCTTAATGGTATAGTATTCAATATAACAGGCTAGTAACTGAGAAGCCAACAGTTCACTCCACAAGCCCAAAGTGGACAATCTCCTTCCATAATGATTGGCTTGATTTGTGTTAGGGTTTATCGATTGCTAGAGCAGAAATTTAAATCCTAGAATCTAGACAGGAAGATAAGTGATGATAGCTTACATTCTAATTCTAAAGTGGATAAGGTAAAAAGAGAAGCCAAAAAGGTCTCACAGAAGTTGTAGCTATGTAGCCAGGGAAAAGAATATTAATGTTAACCACGACGTGGAACGTGTCTTTCTTAGTGAAAAGAAATATTTCTATGTTAATTGTGAATTTTTAGATCCTGATAGATGATTGATTAAAAATAATCTCTAGATAGTCCAGTTTTTATATCAGAAGTGAAGTCAAGTTGAAAAATAAGAATTTCGGCATAACTGGTAAACTGACGTTATACGTTATGCGTAAGCAGAAAACAGGCTGAAATCGTCTAAGGAGGGGGTGTGGAATAAGAGGACCAGAACACTAATGATATTTAAGAATACATAGAGTTGTTGTTTTGGTTTTTTAAGGAGTTAGCATCTCAAAGAAAAGCTACAAAGAAGCAAAAGAAGAAAAATAAACTACAAAGCTGTCAAAGAACTCAGATAATTGCTGTTTAGATTCAGTGTCTTTAAATTAAATCATTATTTTTCCAATACTTACCAAAGAGGTCTCATCTTTGGGTACACTCTCCACCCACTAGGCCACCAGTACTCATCTCACTGACAAGATTTTAAATAATTTTCTAATCAAGTTATTTGGTGACTTCTGACTATGATTAGGAAGCTCTCATGGCCTAGTGGCAAGAAACTGCGCTGCAATCCATAAGGCACATGGTTTGAGGTGAAAAGCTGCTCTGTGGGAGAAGGATGGACAATCTCCTCCTGTGTGATTAACTGCCTCTGAAAATCTGCCGAAGGGTTCCAACTTCATGGTACACAAAAACAAAATCAAGTTTAAGACCAAATTGATCTTAATTCTGTGTATAAAATTTCCAAATATTTTCCTCTATGTAGGAAAAACCTCTTTCTTCCCACGCAGGTGATAATAAAAGACTAGAAAAGAGAAAACCACCCAATGAAATTAGATGACTCTACCTCTACATGCCCTTTGAGACTGGATATTCACAGGAGATCCAGTCAATGAAACACATTCAATGACTTTAAACAAGGCAACTAGGCAAATCAGTGAACAATTGTTCCTAGCACATTACCTTGACATCTTCTTTTGTTTCTTCTTCTTTTCCTCTTTCCTTCCTTCCTTCCTTCCTTCCTTCCTTCCTTCCTTCCTTCC
>NW_006399779.1:8375678-8389297 GCF_000299155.1 Elephantulus edwardii | reverse complement strand
CCCCTTTCCTCCGTTGGCTAAATCAGCTGTAATCACAGAATCCACCCTTCCCTTTAATAACTTTTTCTAAGTACCGGACTTCTTTTTGTCAGATGGAAATAAAATACAGATGAAGGAGCAACTGTCTTTATGGCTCTTAAGAATCATTTTAGAGTCAGAGAGGAATTTAGGACTTGCTGTATCTCTAACAGCTTATTTTTGCATATAAGGGGCCAGCTTCAAAAGAAGTAAAATTACCAATTTTCTCACACTATTGGTGATTGTGTCAAGTCCAGAAACTCAGTCTCTTGTCAAATTCAATACTTTTTGTATCATATCTAATCCCTAACCTATGGTTTGTTCACATATACATAAACCTAGTTGCCCAGTGTTCTTCAATGTTTCCCTTCTATAAATTCTGGTTACTAGATTAAAATATAAACTAGTTGGCCATTGCCTTGATCAAGTTTGGCATTGATTTTAAGCCAGATTGTTGCCATCGATTCGAGGACAACTCATAATAACCCTATGAACAAAAGATCTGAACCTTGTTCTATCCTGTGCCATCCTCACACTTCCTGACACACAAGAGCTCATTGCAGCAGTCGCCATATCAATCCACCTGGCTGAGGGTCTTTTTCTCCCTCACTGACCCTTCATCCTTCCCAGCATCATGTCCTTCTCTGAGGAATAGCAAGCACCTCCTAGCAACATGTCCAAAGTATGTGAGGTCGAGCCTTGTCATTCTTACCTCCAAGGAGAACCCTGATTGCACCCCCTCCAAGTTTGTTCTTTTGGCCATTCATGGAATGTTCAATGCTTTTCTCCAACACCGCAGCTCAATTCAAGGCATCCATTCTTCTCTCATTCTTATCATTGTTCAGCTCTCAGATGCTTAGCAGGTGATTGGAAAGGCTATGGCCTGAATCAGACTCACCTTAGTCCTCAAACTGACATTATTACTCCTCAATAATTTGAAGAAGTCACTAGAAGTAGATTTTCCCAGTGTAATGCATCTCTTTATTTCTAACTGCTGGTACCAAGGGTGTTAATTGTGGATGCAAGCAAGATGAAGTTATCGACAGCTTCAACCTCCTCTCCATCCATTAAGATGTCGCCTATTGGTCCAGTGTTAAGAATCTTTGTTTTCTTGACATTAAGACACAATCTATACCAAAGGCTGCATTCCTTGGTCTTCTGGAACAAGTCCCTCCATTCTTCCTCACTTTCAGCAAGCAAAGATTGTGTCATATGCATGAAGCAGATTATTGGTGAGTTTCTCTTCAATCTTGATACCATATTCCTCTTTATAGTGTTCAGCTTCTCGAATAATTTGTTCAGCGCACAGATTAAGTAGGTATGGAAGGAGAATACAACTCTGACACACTTCCATTCTCAGTTTTAAACCATGCGGTGTTCCCCTGCTCTGTTCATACAGCAGTCTCCTGGTCCAATTATAGATTGATTCCACATGAGCACAATTAAGTGCTCTAGGATTCCCATTCTTCTCGATGAGTTTTGATCCACAAAACCAAATGCCTTTGCATAGTCATTAAATCACAGATACATATTCTTCTGGTATTCCTTATTTTCATCCAGAATCCGTCTGACATTAACAATATATCCCTGGTGATAAGAGGCCATGATCTCTTCTAAATTCTGCTTGAATTTCTGGCACTTCCATGTCTATGTGCTGTTCTAGCCAGTTTTGAATGCTCTTCAGCAGTATTTTGCTTAGATGCATTGAATCAAGCAATATCAAATGATATTGCTCAATAGCTTCCACATTCAGTCAGATCACCTTTCTTGGGAATGGGAACAAATATGGACCTCTTCCAATCTATTGGCCAGACAGTTCTCCTCCAAATTTCCTGGCATAGACTAGTAAGCACATCCAAAGCTGCATCTGTTAATCAAAACATGCCAATTGATAACCTATAGATTCTTGGGACCTTATTTTTTCCCAATGCCTTCAATTTCCTCTTTCATACTATTGGCTTCTGTTCCCATGGTACTTTCTAAAATTTTTCAGTGTCAATCAGTTCTTTCTGGTACAGTGATTCTGTGCATTCTCTCCTCCTCCTTTTGATGCTTTCTGAGTCATTCAATATATTGCCCATAGCATTTTTCAATATTGTGACTTGAGGCTTAAATCTGTTTTTCCGTTCTCAGCTTGAGAAATGCAGGTTAGCCAGATTAGAAAATAAAAATTGCAACAGATTACCCTCAAAAAAGCCAGTACCCTACAACCACCACCATCTCTTTTCTTCTGACATAAAAAAAAAAAAAAATTCAAGATTCATAGATTGGGGGATTTATGGGTAGATGGAAGAATAGAAGAGAAAACATCGTGGGAGACCAATATCTTCCCTCCCCCCCTTCATTTTTGTAATTCCTGAACTAGTGAAGTGGTCTCTGTTTTATGAAAAATAAGTATTCACAACTATTACTTTAACAAAGGACATGAATTGCATTGCTGGAATAATAACTCAAGGAAACATAGTATTAGAGAATAAAAGATGCATTGAATCAAGTAGTGTTGAATTAAAGTAGAAGTGGTTAGAGAAATTTACTCTTGAGTTGGAAGATTATATATCAAACTGTAGCCTTAAAGTAAATTTTTATAGCTTAGTTATAAACCTTTGGAAATACTGAGACACTTAACAGTAGTTGCCATCTTTACGAGTAAATCAAGACAGGTTCTACCTTTAGAAACTACCCAATTTGTTCCCATGCTAGCTACAGTCTGATGCACATCTAAGAAATCAAAGAGGGAAAATATGTACAGAAAGAAAAATTATGTGTATTTCAGACTATCTAATGAGGAAATGAAGTGAATGACTTTAAAACTAGGCAACAGAAAAGATACAGGGATAATAGAATGGAATTTGGAAATAAGAGATTAATAGATAAGAAAAGGAGGCACATAAGGAATAGAAGAATGAATGTTTAAAAGGGTGAAAGCCACATAGTTGTTATACACCATCAAGCCATAACAGACTTAGAGCTGACTCTTCAGCACATTTTCAGGGGCAGTAAATCTCACTAGAGGAGATTACTCATCTTTCTGCCGAAGAGCTGTCAGATTTGAACTATAAGCATTTGGGTTGGCAGTGCAGTTCCTTACTACTAGGCCACCAGAGCCCCCTAAAGTAGAAAGAGAAGGTAAAATATGAAAAAGGAGAGGAATTTTGTATTCTTTTAACAGATTACACGTTTTTAATACTAGTGACAAAAATACAAATTCGTGATTCAATTGATCCAAATTGATCAATTCATGATTCAATTGATCCAAATGAGTAAATAAGTAAATGTTATTGTTGATTATGATGATGATGTTGGTGATGTTGAGTCAACTCTGACTTCTAGTAACCCTGTGAAAAATAGATCAGAACTTGCACTATCCTACACAATCCTTACAATCTTCTCTATGTAAAAATCATGGATAAAGTTATGCTAAATTAGTGGATATTTGCAACTGTTTCTCCTCATCTTTTTAGTTCTTTCCAACTTGAACAACTCCTCTTTCGACTTTATATTCAACAATGTCCCATGTTATTTATAGGGTTTTTGAAGATCCGTTATTTCAAAAGTGGATGGCCAGTCGTATTTCTTAGTCTAGTTTAGTATGGAACCTTCCCTGAAAACCCCAGGATGACCCTGTGAGTATTTTAAATACTGTTGGCATACCTTCCACCAACACAGTAACATGTACTGTGAATTAAACAGATAAAATAAAAAGCTCTTTCACATTACAGAAATCCAGCGAATCAATGTAGAAGTGTCGGAATTAGAAAGTTTTGATATTTAGCAATAATTGTTCTAGGTAAGAATCTCAGTGTACTGGCTAGAGGCAAAGACTATATAATAGACTCAAAAGCATGTAACAATAGCACAATTTTTTAAATTATCAGAGTCATTAGATACAAAGAAAATGGGAGAAATGTTCTAGATTAAAGTTGTCTAGCAAAGCAAGATAATAGGAGCGAATCTGGACTGGATCCTATATGAAGTTAGACACATATCATTTCTATTGTCTTGTGCTGTAGAATCAAGTATGATGCAAGCATGATCTTATGAACAACAGATCTGAATCCTGTCTATGCTGTGCCATCATCATTATCTCACCAACAACCTGCATTATACAGATGACACCCCCTTGCTTTCTAAAAGTGAGGAGGACGTGCAATGCTTGCTACTGAAGATCAAAGACCACAGCCTTCAATCTAGATTGCATCTCAACATCAAGAAAGTAAAAATCTTCACAACTGAGCCAATAGGCAACATCATGATAGATGGAGAAAAGATTCATATTTTCAACAACTTCATCTTATTTGAATCTACAGCCAACACCCTTCACACCAGCATCAAAAAATCAAGACACATAATGGAATTTGGGAAAATTTCAATTAGGTAATAGTGATACATACAACTTAATTTCCTGATTTTTCTTTGGAAATATTCTATTTTAATAGAAACATAATATGTCATCATATTAGTAATTTATTCTACAACATGTGAGGTCATTCTGACTTAATAGTACCTAGCTATATAATGTTGAATATTTAGCATGCTTCCAATTTTCTACCACAAAGAATATTGAAATGAACATTATTGTTGTTATATGACATTAAGTCTACTAAGTCTCAAAATTCTATAAACAACAGCTCTGAACCTTGCCAAATCCTGAGCCAACCTCACCATCTCTGATATACCTGACCCCATTGCCACAGTCACTGTGTCAATCTCTCTCATCCGGGTTCTTTATGTCCTTCTCCAAGGTCTGGCCCCTTCAGAAAACATGCCCAAACTAAACAAGATGGAATTTAAAATCCTTTCCTCCAAGGAGCAGTCTGATCTCACCCTCTACAAGACTGACCTGTTTGTTCCCTTGGCAGTCCATGATATATGGTCAATACCCCTCTCTAGCACCACAACTAAAGGCATCAATTCTTCTTTTGTCATTCTTATCCACTGCTCGGCTCTCAGATTCACAGCAAACAATTAAGAAGACTATGGCCTGGATCAGGCACATCTTAATGTCTTGACTGGCAATGCTGTTCTTTTGCACTCTGGAGAGGTCCCTGACAGCAGACATCCCCCAGGGCAATTGTCTGTTTTTCTGACTGCTAGTGACAAGGGTATTGACTGTGGTTACGAGTAAGATGAAATCATTAGTAACTTTAATTTTTTCTCTGTCATGATAGTGCCTATTGGTCCAGTGTTGAGGATTTTTGTTTTCTTGATGTTAAGATGTAATTCCTATTGAAGATTGCAGTCCTTAATATTCTGCAGCAAATGCTTTAAGTCTTCCTCGGTTTCATCAAGTAAGGTTGAGTCATCTGCATAATGCTCCTTGTTGATGGATCTTCCTGCTATCTTGATGCTACATCCTTCTTCATAAAGTCTAGCCTCTTAAATGATCATCATATACATTGAAAAAGTATGGAGAAAGGATACATCCCTGACACATACCTTTCTTGACTTGGAACCATACAGTGTTCCCTTGCTCTATTTGCGCAACAGTTTCTTAGTCTAGCTGTAGGCTTCATCTGAGCACAATCAAGTGTTCCGAGATTCCCATTCTTTTCAAAGTTAGCCAAAATTTGTGATCCACACAGTCATATGTCTTTACACAGTCGATAAAACAGAAACAGACACTCTTCTGGTATTCTTTGTTTTCCACCAGAATGTATCTGACATCAGCAATGATATTCCTGGTGTTACAACTTCTTCTAAACTCAGCTTGTATTTCTGTCAGTTCTATGTCAATGTAATGTCCTAGTTGTTTTTGGATAATCTTCAGCATGATTTTGGTTGTATGTGATATTGATGATTTTTTTTTTATAATTTTCACATTCTGTTGGATTATCTTTTATAGGAGTGGGAATGAGTAAATATCTTCCAGTAGTGAGACAGGTAGCTGTCTTCCAGGTTTCTTGGTAAGCACATCCAGGGTTATATCTGTTATTTTAAATATTTCAATTGGTATTTCATGATTTCCTAGGGCTTTGTTTTGTCCCATTCCTTCAGTGCAGCTTGAACGTCTTCCTTTATTGCCATTCTTTCTTGATCATCTGCTATCCTGAAATGGTTCTGTGTCAGCCAGTTCTTTTTGATACAGTGATTCCCTGTATTTCTTCCTTTTCCTTTTTTTCTTTTTTTTTTAATGCTTCCTGAATCATTCAAGATTTTCCCCAGAGCATTTTTAAGTGTTGCAACTCCAGTATTGAATTTGTACTTCAGTTCTTTCAGCTTGAAAACGGCTGACCAAGTTCTTCCCTTTTCAATTTCTGTCGTCAGCTCTTTGCACATTTCATTATAATACTTTGCTTTATCTTCACAAACTGCCCTTTGAAATTTTCTGTTCAACTCTTTAACATCTTCATTTATTCCCTTTTTTTTTAAGCTGGATAGATGAAATGAACATTTCTAGACATTAATGTTGGCCTGAATTTCTAATATTTTTTTTAGGATCTATTCTAAGGATATTATGTTTGGAAGGGTGGAGGAATAGTGTAAGTGAGAAAAACCCTGATTGAGATGGATTGACACAGTAACTGAGGTAGTGAAGGTAGATGTGTTAGACCCAATGAGACTGGCTCAGAGTAGGGCAGGTTCTAGTGCTATTTGTACATAGGGTTGCTGTGAGTCACAGGTGACTTGACAGCACACAACAACAATATTCGTATGGGGAGAAATAGTTCTAAATTTTGATATACAAAAATGTTTTCCAAAATTATTGTACCAAATTTCATTTCCATATGCATTATTTTAGAATCCCTGTTTCACTGCTGCAAAGAAACCTTATCGAGAATTACTGCTCTGCCATCCAGAGGCCCTACAAGTTAAAACTGACTTAACAGCAATGGGTTTGGCTTGGTTACATATCTTGCTACATACTTCTCATCATTAAGTATCATTTTTTTAAAAGTTTAATGATTTGTGTTTTTCTTTTTTTAATGTGTAATTTATAAGCTGGCTCTAAAAGAGGCTGTGGTCATGGCACCAAGGTCATTATAACTGAAGTCAGATAGATCTTGGCTGAAAGCAGAGAATACAAGAAGAATGTCCATTTGTGTTTTATTGACTATGACTAGTCATTTGACTGGGTGGATCATAAAAAATGGTTAACATTGGGAAAACTGTGACTTGTTATTCTGTTAAACCTACACCTAGATCAAGAAGCTGTTGTCTGAACATTGAAAGGGAACATGGCATGGTTCAAAATCAAGAAAGGGTGCATGAAGGCTATATCCTTTCTCCATACCTATTCAATCTGTACACTGAGCAAATAGTTAGAAAACTTGACTCTATGAAGAAGCATGTAGCATCAGGATCAATGGAAGATTTACCAACAACGTGTGCTATATAACACAATCTTGCTTGCTGGTGATGAGGAGGACTTGAAACACTTGATATAGAAAATAGAAGTCTAAAGCCATTGTACTGGATTATATATCACCATCAAGAAGAAAAAAATTCTCATCACCAGGCCAATAGGCAGCAACATTATAGATGGAGAAAGGATTTAATTTGTCAATTATTTCATCTTACTTGGATCCACAATCAACACCTTGGTCCTAGCAACAAAGAAATCAAGAGACATGCTGCATTGGTAAAGTTCACTGTCAGGGACCTCTTAAAGTCCTAAGAAGGAGTGATATCAGTTTGAAGACTAAGGTGAACCTGAATCAGGCCATATAGTCTTTTCAATAATTTACTCTGCATCTGAGAGCTGAACAATGAATAAGGATGTCAAAAGAATTGATGCTTTGATTTGTGGTATTAGAAAAGTACTGGCTATTGTGTGGATTATTAAAAGAACAAACATATCTTGGAGAAAGTACAGACAGAGTGCTTCTTAAAGGAGCTTCTTCTCACATACTTTTGGCATATTGTAAAAGGGGTTATTCCTTGGAAAAAGAAATAATGCTTGGAAAGGTGATGGGTCAGCAAAGGACAAGATGATCCTCAGTGAGGTGGGTTGATACACGGACTGAAGCACTGGGTTGAAGTATGTCAGGGATGATAAGGATGGCGCAGTATTGAACAGAGTTCAGATCTTTTCATTATAAGATTAGTATGACCAAAACTTAATAGCACATAATAACATTAATAACAACAGAATTCAGGATTTTGTATCTTCAATAAATTTTTTATGATTTTTACTCTTTGTTTTTGGATTATTTTATTTTTATTATTTACTTTTATATCTTTATACACATTACTTATACATACTAATACTACATATCCTATTACTTACTTTTAAGCAGCAAGCAGGGTTGTGTCATCTGCATAACTCAGATTGTTAATAGATCTTCCACCAATCCTGATGCCACAATTCTCCTCATAGAGCCCAGCTTCTCGGATAATCTGCTCCGCATACAGGTAGAAAAGGTGTGGAGATGGGACACATGCCTGGCATACACCCTTCCCAATTTTGAACCATGCAGTGTTACCCTGCTTTGTTCTGACAACTGCCTCTTTGTCCAAGTATAGGTTTCGCATTAGCACGATTAAATGTTCTGGGATTCCCATTCTTCTCAGAGTCAGCCACAGTTTATTATGATCCACACAGTCAAATGCCTTTGCATAATCAATGAAACACAGACATTCTTTGTTATTCCCTGCTTTCAGCTAATATCCATCTAACATCAGCAAAGATATCCCTAGTACCACGACCCCTTCTAAACCCAGCCTGGACTTCTGGCAATTCACTGCTGATGTGCTGTTCCAGTCGTTTTTGGATAATCTTCAGTAGAATCTTGCTTGCATGTGAAATCAATAATATTGTTCTTTATTTTCCACACTCTGTTAGGTCACCCTTCTTTGGAATGGGGACAAATATAGATCTCTTCCAGTCAGTTGTCCGAGTGGTTGTTCCCCAGATATCTTGGCACAACTTGGTGAGCACACCCAGGGCAGCATCTGTTATCTGAAATATGTCAATTGGTATGCCATCTATTTCTGGGGCCTTATTTTTTGCTATTTCCTTCAAAGCAGCTTGAACTTCTTCCTTCATCACCATAGGCTCTTGCTCATATGTTATTTCATTAAATTCTTCTGTATCTGCCAATTCCTTTTGATACAATGACTTAGTTTATTCCTTCCATCTTCTTTTAATACTTCCTGGATCATTTAATATTCTGCCTAAAGCATCCTTGATTACAGCAACTCTAGGTTTGAATTTGTTCTTCAGTTCCTTGAGCTTAAGATATGCTGAGCGAGTTCAACCCTCTTGATTTTCTGACTCTAGCGCCTTGCACATTCTCACCACTGAACCAATTGGTAGCATCAGGATGGATGGCGAAGAGATTGAGATTGTTCACAGCTTCAGTTTGTTTGGCTCCACAGTCAACATTCTTGGCACCAGCAGCCAGGAAATAAAAAAAATGTATTGCGATGGAAAAGTCTGCTGTTAGGGACCTCTCTAAAGTACTCAAGAGCAACAGTGACTCTCTGGAGACTAAGGTGAGCCTGATACAGGCCATGGTCTTTGCAATCACTTGTTATGCATCAGAGAGTTGGACAATGACTAGGGAGGATAGAAGAAGAATTGATGCCTTTGAGCTGTGGTGCTGGAGAAGAGTATTGAATGTACCATAGACTGCCAAGAAAACAAACAGATTCATCCTAGAGACGGTTAAACCAAGCTACTACTTCTTGAAGGCAAGGATTCTGGGGCTTCATCTGACATACTTTGGACATGTTGCAAGGAGAGACAGGTCCTTGGAGACGGACATCATGCTTGGGAGATTGGAGGGGCGGCGCAGGATTGGAAGACTCTCAGTGTAATGGATCAATTCTGAGAGTGGTGGTGGTGGGTGTGTCAGAAGCAGTGTGATTGGCACAGGATAGAACAGGGTTTAGGGCTGTTGTACATAGGGTCGCTATGAGTCGCAAACGACTTGATGGCTCATAACAACAATAACAATTACTTTTAAGTACTTTTTACATATAGTGGATATCAGGCTAGTTATTGTGTCAACTTATTTTGTACTTTCAGTAGTACTTTAATGTACTTTATAAATACCAATTGTGCTTCTATTTAATTAAAACCATAATATATTCATTTCTAATCAAAACCAGCTATTATTCGCTCTATCCCTTTGATCAGTTCTTTTCCCGTTTCTTTTCTGTTTGAATATAAGTTCACAAATCATATTAGATTTTCAGTCATTCATAGACATGTTGCTCTATAGCATTAATTATAATTCATTAATGTAGTTAATTATTGGCAATGGCTAATCAAACTGTTGCATATTGCCTTTACCTGCACTCAACTTACCTACTTATTAATTTTTTGGCTCCTTTGGTCAGACCTTATGTTCACAAACTATCTTTCACATACTGCAAAACCTTGTTCTAACTTGATTCATTATCACAGAGATTTTAAGTTAGCTGAGGTCAAAGCCTATTCTCTGAGTCAAGCTTTGTTCAGTGAAAGACTGATGTTACACAGGTAACCTCTAACCTACTCCTAATTTTGTTCTTCATCTCCAACATCATATAGGGATACTGCAATGGTTTGAAGCATCATGTCAGATAGGTCCAGTGTTCCAATTACAGAGACACAGACTTAGTCCAATACTTTCAAACCTTGACATCAAATAGTCACCTTATTTGAAAAGTGCTTTTTAAAATCTGTGTCACAGCAACATTGGAGTCTTTGACCAAGATAAATAATTAACTCTCTAACTGTTGCAAAGAATTTATCCTTGTTTTAGTACGGACTGTGAGTCTGTGCCAAATGTCTTCTGTGTTTCCTCCCACTGTGATATATGAATGACAAAGATTAACTTTATTAGATAAAGGAACAAAACCTGAGCAAACATGTAGATTTAAAAGGCATATAGAAATTTTACATAATGATGTGTCAGACTTTCTATCTTGATTTGAAATCCTAAGGATTCTCCATGTTTACATACTTTTACATATTTAAACAATTTAAGTTTTTTCCCTGCCCTGTTTATAATGGAACAGAAATAATCACACTTGAAATGAATGATGTTTAATCAAACCACATCACAGAGAGGAGGTGAAAAAACATAAGGGATGGTAGTGAATGACTGGTGTTTTAAAGTACTTCAGTTTAGGAATTTGAAGATTTGTGCTCAATTTTTAGGGAATCTCATGATGTCTTCAGAGTTGCTCTAAATCTCTTCAGTATTATTTCATGAAATGATAAATAATCATTGTTTTCCCCATCTTAGCTATTGGTTGAGGAATAAAGAATACATGAGAATACTAAGGTTCATAACCTACAGAGGCTAGTTGAACAGAATCAGATCAGCAAATGTATTTTGCTTTGCCGATGTTGTTGTTATGTGCCGTTGAGTGACCTGCAACTCATAGTGAGCCTATGTACAAAAGTTCTGAACTCTGCCTTGTCCTGAGCCAATCTCACTGACTCTTACACACCTATCCCCATTGCCCCAGTTACTATATCAATCCATCTCATCTGGGGTCTTCCTCTTTTGTGCTATCCCTCTGCCCTTCTGAGCATGATGTTCTTTACCAAGGATCGGTCCCTCCTGACCACGTACCCAAAGTATGTGAGATGGAGCTTTAAAATCCTAGCATCCAGGGAGAAATTTGGTTACTCCCTCTTCAAGACAGAACTGTTTGTTTTCTTGACAGTCCATGATATGTTCAAAACTCTTTTCCAGCACCACAAATCAAAGCATCAATTCTTTTTCAATCATCCTTGGTCATTGTCCAGGTCTCTGATGCATAGTAAGTAAATGCAAAGACCATTGCCTAGATCAGATGCACCTTAATCTATAGACTGACATAGTTGCTTCTCAGTACTCTGGAGATGTCCTGACAGCAGATTTTCCCAATGCAATTGGTCTTTTGATTTCCTAACTACTGGTGCCAAGAGTGCTGGTTGTGGAGCCAAGTAAGCTATACTTGTTAACAACTTCAATCTTTTCTCCATCTATCACGGTGCTGTCAATTGGCCTATTGGTGAGAATCTTTGTCTTCTTGATATTGAGCTTCAATCCATATTGAAGACTATAGTCCTTAACCTTCTGCAGTAAGCACTTCAGGTCCTCCTCAGTTTTAACAAGCAAAGTTGTATCATCTACATAACACAGGTTGTTGACATGTCTTCCTCCAAACCTGATACCACATTCTGCCTCATAAAGCCCAGCCTTCCAAATGATCTGTTCTGCTTATAGAAAAGTTACAGAGACAGGTTTTATCTCTGATGCACTTTTTTCCTGATTTTGAATCAAGCAGTCATCTAATCCAACATGAATGTCTTTAGAAAACTCACAGTTACCAACTACCTTCTCTCATATCTCACTCATCACTACCTTATACCATACTACTATACTCAAATTATTTCCAGGCTTTTGCAAATAGTTGAGAGTGAGACCAAGTAGAGCTAGCCTGTACAACTATTTGCTCACTTACTAAATCATTGCCAGTGAGCTGGTTTTGAATCATGTTGTTATTGTTGTTGTTAATCGTCATCAAGTCTAGATCAACTCATAGTGACTCTATGAACAAAAGTTCTAATGCCTGTCCATAGCTATCATTGTTTCTCCAAGTTCATAGAGTTTCCAGAGGCATGTGGTTTAGGAAGTGGATGTCACTTCTGCTTCCAAACCTGTTTTACAACTGGGAGCTCCACCAAACACTGTCCACAGTGGGAAACCATTATGGTATTTGATATCCCCATGACACAAAGTTCAGCATCACAGCAAACCCAGGTTACTTCATACAGCACATTGAAAAGAGTGATGTGCAAAGTGGAAGAATGTTCCTCCAGATATAATAGCAGCACTAATCTCATTTAGCAGTGGTTAAATGTTGTTGAGTCGAACACAACTCAGAGTAATCTTTGCACAAAAGACATGAACTGTGTTCTGTATATTAGTATCATTTCTGTATATTCATAAGAGAGTTTGTAGAGTTTCCAGAGGCGTCTAGTTTAGGAAGTGGATGCCACTCCTGCTTCCCAACATGAATCAATCAGGAAGTTCATCCAAACATTGTACATAATGGGTAAACATTATGATATTTGACATGACTATGAAACAGTGTTAAGCATCACAGCAACTCCAAGTTGTTCAGTACAGCAAATAGACAGATTGCTGTGTCTTTTAAAGAATATTCATTCTAAAATTATCACCCTTGAGCAAGACTCCACCCTTAGTCTAAGGCTCAAGGACCACCTACTTCTGAGGTGGTGGGGAAAGAACAGTAACAGACAACAAACATGATCCCAGAAACTTCCCTTACGTGACTGCCATCAAGAAGAGACCTGTATTGAGATGCTAGCTAGCCAGCCAACTTCTAGAGTGCAGGGAGACTCCAAGGCCCCAGGCCCCAGGCCAGCCCACAGACCCATTGTCTCATTGATTTTAAAGCCACACCCTTGAACAGGCCTCCACCCTTAGTCTAAGGCTCAAGGGCCACCCACTTCTGAGGGGGCAAAAGGAACAGTGATCCTTAATTGAATTTTCAATCTGTAAATTCTTTAATAGCAGGAGACTGTCCATTTTTCTCTCTTGGAGCCACTGGTAGATTTGAACTGCCTGAGAATGGGAATCCCAGAACACTTAATCGTTCTAATGCGAAACCTATACTTGGACCAAGAGGCAGTCGTCAGAACAGAGCAAGTA
>NW_006399779.1:8296851-8374086 GCF_000299155.1 Elephantulus edwardii | reverse complement strand
CTTGCTGAAACTGAGGAGGACCTGAAGTGTTGCAGACCGTGGGTCCCAAAAATAGAATAATTTTATAATTATTAATAAAGAGACAAACAGCCAGGAATGAGATAGAGCAGAGAGCGTAAAACAGAGGGTCAACAGTTCTTGACTGAAGACCTCAAGCCATGCTTCTCTGAGCATTTATTTAGGATCATAAGATACAAAAAGTAAAATCACAAGGAAGTACAAAACAAAGGATAAAGTCTTTTACAGATAAGGCCAAGTTCCTCTTTATGTTAATATCAAGAGGGAGGGGTTCATTTGACACAAGCTAAGAACAATGTTAACTCCTAGGGAACGCCCCATTGCCACAAGGTGGGCAATCAAGCTTCCCTCATTTCCCGAAACAGCATTTGGTCTACTATTATTAAATTTGATATTCGGCTTCCCTTATTTTCCCCCTCTTTTGTTTAAGTTATAATTTTGTGATCATCAAGATAAGTATAATTTTTCTTCTTCAGGATTCATTCTTGCTTGTATATAATCAAACAAATATAAGAAAGCAAATATGAGAAAACAAAATAAGTTCACAAAAACACTTCCAATAAAGCCTCATTCCTTGAGGATCAGCTTCCATTGTCATGTAGCCGTAGTCCCCATCAAAGCCAGTTCTGATTAATCTCCTTTGTCCATGTGTCCTTTGCCATTCCCTGTCACTCCTCCCTGAGAGAGATTTCACCCTGATTCATAAGGAAAATGGGGCGGGGGGGACTTTTTTAGCTACTTCCGGCTGAAAAGGGACGCTGTAGGTTTCAGGGTGAAGATCTTCTCTCACTACTCTGAAGGGCCCTTTGGCAATAGGAAACACGTATACTTTTGAGGAGATTGATTTGAAATTTAAATGCACTATTATCAATTGTGCTTAGGGATACACGTTCATATCTTTGAAGATGCATCATGGAACTGCTGCAGTCTAGAAGACACAAATTTAACTAACAAGTTAAAAGTACATGAGTCAACAATGAAAAGCAATAATATTCCAAATAGAGATTCTAACAATGACACAAATCAAGTTACAGAGGGAAGATAATCCTTAAAATAAATCTTATTGGCTGGCACTTTGTCTATTATAGTGAAAGGGCTAGGAACTACATGATGTAGAGGCAATAACTATGTCATTTATTGTCCTTAAGACCTGGGATGGGTGTGTCGGAGGCAGTGCAATTGGCACAGGACAGAGCAGAATTTAGGGCTGTTGTACATAGGGTCGCTATGAGTCGCAAGCGACTCGATGGCACATAACAACAACAAGAAGACACTCTGCTTTTGAGTTAGCAATGAAACTTGTTATGGGTTATGCCACCAGAGTTCCCTATTGTCCAAGTGCTACACCACCTAGAACCATCAGGTTGACTCTGACAGATGGTACTCCCTATGTGTCAGAGTAGAACTTTGCTGCACTGGGAACTAAGTTTTGGAAGGACATCCCTAGGCCTTCCTTCCAAGGTGCCTTTTGAGGTGCTCAAACTGACAACCTTTTTTTGGTTGGCATCTATGTACATTAACTCTTTGCACTCTTAGAAATTCCTACTTGTAAATAGGTGCTTCTTTTAAAAAGTAGTATCTTGGATCTCACCTGGGAGACATTGCTATTGAATTGCTGTTGTATTGATTTCAATTCATAGGGGCCCTCTAGGACAGAGGTGCCCTGCCCAATAGTTTCAAAGGCTATATTCTTTATTGGAGCAGACTGCTACATCATTTGTCTTGGTAGCAGCTGGTAGTTTAGAACCACTAACTTTAGGGTTAGAAGCTGAGTACTTTAAGACACCAGATTTGCTTGGTTTCAACCAGATCTATTGAATCAGAATTTTTGGTGGTTGAGGTTGAAGAATGTTGCTTTCAATAAAAGCCTCTTAGCAAATGTGGGATTTATAATTTTTCATCTTTAAAGGAGCAACTGTGATGCATGCATAAATTTCTTGAGAAAATTAAACACACTTGGGAACCATAGTCAGAAGGATCTTGAAGAGCCTACTTTTTCCTCTGAGATCCTAGGATTCTTGCCTGATTGTGTACTTCCCTTGAGATCAGCATGAATAAAAGAGGTTTGGAAAAGCTATTTGCTCTTCCTCAGTTTCCTTTCCTGTCACATGAAGGGTTGGATGCTATAGTGTTAGCTTAAAAATTGGCTTTTCTAGACATTATGTTAGCCCCCTCTGGTCTTCAGCTATCTTAACTAGACACATGGTCTTGCAAATCATCAACAGCTATGGGATTAGCATAAGAGAGTTCTTCCCACACTGGGCAGCAAGGCTTGAGGAAGACTGGAACAAGACCCTGGTGATGGTGGTGGAGAGACTGTGGCATTCCTGTGGAGAGATTCTGGCAAGGTATAACCTGAGGTTTCTTGCATTTATGCTGTCCACAGATAAAGATTTTATTTGTCAGATGCT
Source organism: Elephantulus edwardii (assembly GCF_000299155.1). NCBI lineage: Eukaryota > Metazoa > Chordata > Mammalia > Macroscelidea > Macroscelididae > Elephantulus > Elephantulus edwardii. The sequence goes on along the minus strand of NW_006399779.1, from coordinate 8,371,657 downwards.
TCTAGGAGAAGCTAACTTATAATCAGTCTGAAGTAAAACTTGCTGGATGATTGAGGAAACCTGAGGCTTGAAATTTTGTTGCTGAACTGAAACCAGGAGTTTTACTAATTAAGGAATTTCTGTTTTGCTGTTAATCTGGTTTGGGAGTGCTGGACTAAACCTGAATTTATATTTGTGAGATATTCTTTGCCTCTCCCACTCTCCAACCAATTTATCTAATAAACCCCTGTCTTGGTAGCACAACTATGAGTAAAGTCTGTGAGTCAACAATGAATATCAAACCTAGTGATTGGTGGAAATGGGTATAATAGCAGGCTGAGATGTGTAACCTAGCAACTGCTTGCTGTTATGATTATTATTATTGATGGGGACAGTTCCACTTTATGAAGGAAGCAGAAAGAAGTCAGACTTGGCCATCCACACATTGCATCTTCTACTTTCGCAGGTGTTTCTAAAACACTGTGCCCCCATTGAATTGTGCCAGTGAATTCTTTACTTATCCTGATTATCAGAACAGAAAATTGTCCAGCCCCACCAGTAGTGTATGAATCCACTGACGTGCTCACACTATTGACTCTGTTAGAAGTCCCAGATACATTGATTTTTAAAAATATTGCCCTCTGTAATGAACAAGCGTTCTTTTTGCCTTCCTAGAATCTGATCAGAGAACATAGGGAGCCTAGTGGAAGGGAGTTGTGCTGTCAAACCAAAAGCTCACAGTTCAAGTTCACCACCTGCACTATAGAGGAAAAATGGGCTGTGTGATTTATAGCCTTAGAAAACCCACTGGAGTGTCAACTATGAGTTGATTCTGACTTGATGGCACATGATAACAATGGTATCTAGTCTCCTTTATTACAGTACTGGGATCCCATTAAACTTTGATGAACTACCAATCAAGTGGGAATATTCATGAAAGTTTTATGACCCAATCCTGGCCAATCAGAGTTTATCTTAAAACCTAGAGACTCTGTAGTACAAAGCAGACAGGATTCCACAGCTCCTCTCACAGACTCCAATCTGCATGTCCTTTCAAAGCAGTCTCTAAGCCTTTCCTTTGATTCCACTTCAGATCTTTGCAGCTACCCAGCGCCCTCCCCTAGTTTTTCCACTGAGTTAGCCAGCTTCTGCTACTTACTACCAAAGACATGCAATTTATCTGCCTGCAAAAGGCTAGGCTCCATCTCTCTTAGCATTTACACAGCAACATCAGTAAAGGCTCTGGTCAGCAAAGAGGCTAAAGAAAGCTCACCTGCAGAAGACTTTTACCCTCCCAGCTGATGCCTTGATTTAGCCTGGCTTTGTAATGCTTGTTCAACTCCCCTGGTGCAGGCTGACAGTTTGAGGAGTACTGTTTCTCCATGATAAGAAAGCATTTGCCTTAGGGAGGAGGGAGTAGATTGAATGGAAGTGTTTTATATTCACTTGAACCACAATCATTTTGCTGACACAGGGCAAGGTATTAACAGGGCTTTGCTGTTGGGGAATTAAAAGCCATTTGGCCTATCCCATGTTCAGACATTTCTCATTTTTAGTATTGTGGTTTAAATGTAGTAACATGTGGTTAAGAAAAAAATGAAAATGTGCACTCTGACCTATATGGATATTCAAATCCCCATATTATTGTGGGGTTTGGGCAATGTCCTGACATGAAAGCTTCCCCCTAACCCTTTCTTCTTAATCTTTGTTGATCCTCTCCCATCGCCTTTTGTCTAGTTATCTTCCGCCTAGCTATCTTCTGTCCTGTAGAGTCTAGTTCTCATCCTTAACAGTGTTTTAGGGGCACCTGGAGAGTTTGACACACTACTGATATATCGCCACCGCCCACCGAGATGCTGATTTAATTGATGTGGGGTGTGGTCTGGGTATGAGGATTTGTAAAGCTCCCAGATTATTCTAATATGCAGTTAACTGCTGATGCTGTGGCCAAAGTATTGGCAAATATGACCCATGGGTCAAATTATTATATTGCTTGTTTTTTAAAACTAAATATTATCACTCATATACTCATTCATTTCTATATTGTCTGTAGTTTCTCATTTGTTACAATGGCAGAGTTGAAAAATTGTGATACTATTTTGCTTGTTGTTCTTGTTAAGTTGTTAAGTGCCATCGAATTGTAGACAACTCATAGCGACTCTACGAACGAACGAAAGACCTGAACACTTGTATAAGTTTAGTTGTTTCTCCATGTCCATAGAGTTTCTGGAGGCAAGCCATTTCAGAAGTGGATTCCACTCCTGCTTCCAAGCTTATTTTAATCAGGAATCTCCATCAAACACTGTCCACCATGGGTAACCATTATCACATTACTATACTTGCTTCTAAGGAGCATTCTCATTGTATTCATTCTAGACTGATTTGTTGGAGTTGTGGTATATTCAATATTTTTTACCAACAATAAAAATCAAAGGCGCCAATTCTTCTCTCAGTTTTATTTTCTCAGACTTTAATTACCTATAAATCTATTTTGATTCAGTCAATCTTCAGGTTGTCCTGGGATCCTGTGTTTCTATTACACTCATTCTGACTTCAGATTGATTCCAAATTGTGGTGACTCCAAGTGATACTGAGGATACTGATTCATGGACTACACTTAGAATAGCAAGACTGTAACCATTTTTGGAATGTAATTTTTTTTTTTAAACAGTGTATTGACAGAGAAACTACCAGAAAAAAAAGCTGGGTTTAGAAGAGTTTGCGGCACTAGAGACATTATTCCCAATGTCAGATGGATTTTGGCATAAAGCAAAGAACATCAGAGGAATGTCTATCTGTGTTTCATTGACTATGCAAAGGCATTTGACTGTGTGGATCACAGCATATCTTGGTTAACCTAGAGGAAAATGGGAATCCCAGAACACTTGATTGTGCTTATGGGAAATCTATACTTGAACCAGGAAGCAGTCCTCAGAACAGAGCAGAGAAACACTGTATGGTTCAAAGTCAGGAAATGAGTGTGTCAGGGATGGATCCTGTCTCCATATCTTTTCAAGTTATATGCAGAATAGATCATTTTGGAAATAATGAGGAAGAATGTGGCATCAGGATTGGAGGAAGACTATCAACAACCTACATTAAGCAGATGACACAACCTTGCTTCCTAAAACGGAAGAAGACCTGAAGTGCTTACTGCAGAAGGTCAAGAATTGTAGTCTTCAGTATGAATTGAAGCTTAACATTAAGACAAAGATTCTCATCACTGGGATAATTGGCAGCACCGTGATAGATGGAGAAGAAGATACTGAGGTTGATAGCAATTACAGCTTGTTCAGCTCTGCAATCAACACTCTTAACACCAACAGTCAAGAAATCAAAGATTAATTGCATTGGGAAAATCTGCTCTCAGCAACCTCTCCAGAGTACTGAAAAGCAATGATGTCTGTCAAGAGACTAAGATGCACCTGATCTAGGCCATGGTCTTTGCAATTACTTGCTATGCATCAGAGAGCTGGATAATGACTAAGGATGACAGAAGATTTGATGCCTTCTAATTATGGTGCTGGAGAAGTCTTGAACAAAGCATGGGCCACCAAGAAAACAAATAGGTCTGTCTTGGAGAGAGTGAAACCAAGTCTTTCCTTGGAGACTAGGATTTTAAAGCTTTGTCTCACATACTTTGGGTTAGGAGACAGATCCTTGGAGAAGGACATTGTGCTTGGAAGGGTAGAGGGACAGCACAGGAGAGGACCCCAGATGAGATGGATTGATACAGTGACTGGGGCAATAGGGAGATGTCGTGTTGGAATTAGTGAGACTAGCTCAGAAAAAGGCAGGGTTCAGAGCAGCTGTACATAGGGTTGCTATGGGTCACAGGCCACTTGACAGCACATAACAGAAATAACAGCAACAACCATTTTTGGTTTTCAACTTTATACTTTCACTCATGATGGCATTTCTACCTATAATGTCCATTTTCTACCAATTTTTATGGTTTCTCTTCTCTTCCATGAGCTTAGGTACCAAGGGATTTTTGTTGGGAAGATTTTTTGGTTGGTTGTGTTTGTTTGGGTTTTTTTTTTTTTTACTGAAACTATCTAAACAAAACTTAAAAGTTGTTAAAGTGGGGGAAATTGGGAAAGAGTGGAAGACAGCATTCAAACAGTGAAGGAATAGATCTGTTTGATAGAAGCTGAGGAGTGGTGGGAGGAGATGAGTTTGTATCTTGGTTTGGTTTTAAAAAAAAGATTAGAAAAATCTGAGTTTGATTCTGACTTTCTAGAAAAGAAAGTTAACCACTAATAGAATGGAAATAGGATTAAATTGAACCCAAATTACACTTCAAAGAGAGAAAATTAGAGAAGTCTAGAAAGATAATGCGGTATTCAAGGATTATATCTTGACTAAACCAAAATTATGTATAGTAAACAAAAGTCCTCACCACTCGCCAATAGACAGCATCATGATGGAGGAAAGATTGGCATTGTTAGTGATTTCATCTTACTTGGATCAACAATCAACAGGCTTTATACCAACAGTCAGGAGATCAGGATACATATTGTACTGGGCAAGTATACTGTCAGGATCTCTTCCAAATACTGAAAAGCAATGATATCGGTCTGAAGACTAAAGTATGTCTGACTTAGGCCATGGCCTTTTCAATCACTTGCCGTGCATCTGAGAGTTGGGAACATATAAGGATGATAGAAGAAAAATTGATGCTTTTGAATTGTAATGCTGGAGAAGAGTACCGAATACGCCATGAACTGTAACAGATTTATCTTAGAAAAGGTGCACCCAGAGTGCTCCTTGAGGGCAAAGATGACAGAGCTTCATCTCACATACTTTGGACATTTCTTGGAAACAGACATCACACATACAAGAGTGGAAAGTCAGCAAAAGAGAGGAAGACCCTTGGTGAGTTGTACTGACAGTATCACAACAGGTTCAAGTGTGTCCCGCAGACACACAGGATAAGACAGGGTTCAGATGTGTTGTTTACAGGATCACTCTGAATTGTACTCGACTCGATGGCCACGAACAATAAAATATGGTGATAAAAGGTGAAAAATAAGAGTAATTATGGTCAGATACTAAGGAATCCTGAATTGAAATCTTCAGAGTTTGGCATTTATCCCATAGGCTGTGTAAATCATTAGAGAATTTAGGGCAGATCACTGGCATCCCAAACCACTATCTTGGGAAGACCTTGCTAGTTTGGTGAGGAGAGTAGACTTGGCCGTAGAGGAACAGGACAGTCTCTAGATAGGAAGGCTATTATTACAATTAGCAACTCTCTGGCGTCCTGGTGAAACCTAGACATGTCATTATCCCCATTCTGCAGAGGGAAAAATACAGAATGACTTGTTCTGAGCCCAACCAAGTAAGAAGCTGCACAGGCAGTGAAATCAGACGCCTGCCGAAAGGCTGCAGTATGACTAATTAGTTGCACAGCTTCACTTCTCCAATGTGGTACCTTCCTATCTTTGACATTAGAATGGCTCTTTTTACTTTTTTGACAATATTTTTTTTCAGCGCCTCCAGAGATGGCAGCCTGTGAGGCACAATCTCTTAGTCATTGATAGATCGGCATGAATCTCTGTACTATGTACTCTGAACTGGACAGATTTTTCCAAAGGCATTTTTCCTGGAGCGTGGATTTTGACTCTCAATAAGGTTTAGCTTCCTCGTCTCCAGAAACAGCCCCTCCTTTCAAGGAACACAGAGAGTTAACCTTGCAATCCGATCTGTGCTATGCAACATGAAGTGTCACCCACAAAAGCAGTGTACAAGGCGTCTGTGAAATGTATGAAAAGGAGTCCAGGAATTCAGTTAATTAACCACATCAGTTTCTTAACGTGATCAATTTTAATTAAACTGAATTTTAATAGAGATCTGTGTAGTCTGTAGAGACCAATTGCTAATTCTACAAAGCATGTGCTGCTTTTCAGTTCAGATTTGCTCCCATCTAATTAATATGGATAGAGCATTAAGCCTTTTTGGACTCTGGTGGTTTTCATTTCATGACTATTAATGATTTTAATGAACTGGACTAATTCAGTAGTTTTCATCCCAGTGTTTCAGGGCTTTGTTCATCACAAATTTCAGGTTTATAATTGGTTTCCAGGTCTTAACAGTGGTCATTGATCAGCTTCAGCAGTTCCTTTTACAACTCAGTAGGCGCTGGAGACTTGGTTAACTCTTTGCTGACAAGACTGAGATGAACACTGCAGCGCTTCAGAACAGGAATCTTGACTTAACTCCTCACCCTGCAGAGCTTCAGAGCAGTGCATAGCTTGACATTCATATGCTAATCTTAAGATGAGACAGAAAAGGAAAGGTCCTATTAACAGCACAGAGGCTTGCATTTTAAAAATAGTGGTGACTGGCTTATTTTTCCAGCCTTACTTCTCAATTATCCAAAAGAGAATGCATTATGAAATTATTTTTCTTATTTTGGCAAACAAGATCTCCTACCCCTGACCAGGCCGTGCCAACCTCCAGCAGACATGTTTATCAACAGTCAAAGAATGAGGAGTAGGGAAGGCTTCAGAAAAAGAAGAAATATGAAAAGATCATAAAAATAGAATCAAGATGACTGGGCTGAGGGGATAGTGTAGCTCATGAACTGACACACGTCGGGAATACGTTGATATGTATAGTCTTATGAGTTCTCTTAATATGGCATGAATTCAGCTTCACCTTTGGATCGTGGTTTATTGTTCCTGAGTGTCCTGGAAGTGAACAATGGAATTTCAGCCTTCTGTTTATGGATTCCAAGCTTTAAAATCAAATGCAAAACTTCCTAATATACTGTGTCTACAATGGCTATTGGTTCTCATCACTGATACTACTTCTTTATACAATTTTGAAAAGGATATACATTGAAGTCCAGGTCGTATCACCCAAAGACCGAGATGGGGAATGGGTTCTTGGATGTATGTGTCTGTGGTTTAAATTATCCTATAGTTTAGTACAAATACTCAATCTACAGTCCAACTTCCAGATATGTAGTTTAAACACCAATACAGGCTATTAAAAACTTAGTTTTTATAAGTCTATCTGTAAAATTTCCTCCTAGCTACCCCTTCCAATCACCATTTCAAAGAGAATAAATTGTTTTGCAGAGATTTAGGTCTGCTGTTCTCTACTACTATTCCATGGACTTATTTCTGAAGTCAGAGGATGAGTCAATTTAGATTCCAAATTCAGTTGTAATTTCTTCAGTAATTTGATCAGCAAAAAAATAAGGGAAGAGAATAAAGCTGGTGTGAAAGAGCTAATTGAAAAACAAAAGCAAATATTTATTAACGAACCTGTTGATACAGATAATTTGACCTCATTTTAGTAAGATTCTTAGAAAGATGTTGGCTTTTATTTATCATCAGTGTATTTTCAAGCATAGAAGAGTCAAAATAAAAATTTAAAATTAGTACTATCAATGTAGCATTTAAGATAACACAAAAGAAAAATATTGAGGTAGAAGAAGAAAATTTGTATTAATATTTTTCTCCTTCTCTTGGTTTCAGTGGTACTTGGTATCTTTGATGACATTGGTTTATAAATTATTTCTGTAATCAGTTGAATTCGTTTCTCCTCTTCTAGGCTATTTATGTCAGTCATAATAGATTTGTCTCCAGGTCTTTAATTCTCATTCATCTCTTATACCAATCCTCTCTTACTTCTGTTCCGTATAGCTGCTGAAACGCTCTGTCATCTAGAAAATGTTGATAATAATGGATTCCTAGTAGGGTCATTGTGTAGATTAGCACACTTAGTAAGGTGCCCCAATAAATTAGAGCTACTATTACCACTTAAATTACCAGTGACCTTCTGATTGACAAATGGCTTAAGTCCTCATCTGCCAAGCTGTCTGAAGCATTTGACACTATAGACACTGTTCTTGAAACTCTTCCAGGAAACCACTCATTCACGTATTCATTATTCCAACAAATACATATGGAAGACCTATTATACATCAAGTAGACACTGAGGATACTGTGGGAAAATAAGGCAGGAGGTATATGAAGGTTTTGTTTTCTTTTTATAATAAGTGGACAATGTTTGTAAAAATAATTAACATATATTAAGCCCTTAAGACGTAACAGACAGGAATATCAGAAAGGTTTTTTGTGTAGCTTTGTGTGTATATTTTAAATAATTTCATCCTTACTGTGGAAAAATCACTTATTTCCGTTTTATAGATGAAGACATCAAGTCAGAGACAAGTTACATTTGCAGGTCAACATCACAAAGTTTATAAATGCTGGGACCAAATCAGTTTGTTACAGAGTCCAAACTCAACTCAACTCAATCCATTGTTGTTTCTTCAATTCATTGGACCAACATAGCTGATCCTCCATCAGGTTTCTGAGACTTTAAATTGTGTGAAAGGAGATTTCTTAACTTTCTTCTGTGGAGCCACTGATGGATTTGAACAGCACAACTCCCCGTGGGCTACACCATCAGAGTTCTTTAATGTTGTACTAATAGACAAAAAAAAAAAAACAACAGTAAAATACCACAGAAGTAAAGCTAGTTTATACCTGTGGTCAGGGAAGTCCCTTTTGAAGAGATAATATTTGAGCAAAAGTTTGAAAGCTGAAAAATAAATTATGATATCCTAGAAACCAGTGGCCTAGAAACAATATTTCTCTGTTCTTGAGGAAAAGAGATACCAGAATTTACCAGAAGGTTTGGAAAGGTAAACATTAACAAGAGCTGGTTCAGTGGGTTCTAAACAGAAATATAAGAGGAAAAGGAAAACAAATATGGACAGTTCTTTAAAGGAATTATTCTGTGTAGGAAGAGGGATAGATAAGACATATAGAAATCAGAGGAGGCCTCTTCAAATGGGATATATTACAAAATATTTGTACAATAGTAGGATGATCTAGTAGAAAAAACAGGGAAAATTATGAGACATATGATATGAAGAAAATGTCCATAACAAACACTGTTGAAAAGAGGACAGGAAATGATATCCATGCTTGTGTGGAAGGGTGGCCTAAGGTAGAAGTAGAAGCTACATATTAATTAAGGAATGGGAACAGATATGGATCTCTTCTAGTCAGTTAATCAGGTAGCTCACTTCCATCTTTGTTGGCAAAGACTAGTGAGCATATCCAGGGTTGCATCTATTTCCTGAAATGCCTCAATGCATCGACACTTAGGGCTTTATGTTTTGCCAGTGCTTTCAATGTAGTTTGAACTTCACCCTTCAGTACTATTGGTTCTTGATCACATACTACTTCCTGAAATTATTTATGTCAACAAATTCTTTCTGATACAATTATTCTGTGTATTCTTTCCATTCTTCTGATACTTTTTGCATCATTCAGGATTTGCCCAAAGAACCGTTTAGTATTACAACTTGAGGCTTAATTTTGTTCTTCATTCTTTCAGCTTGAGAAATGCTGCACATGTTCTTTTCTTTTGGTTATCTAACAATAGCTTCTTGAACATTACGTTATAATACTTTGCTTTGACTTCTCAAATTGCTCTTTGAAATCTTCTGTTCAGCTCTCGTATTTCAGCATTTCTTTACCTTGTTCTGCCTTATTTCCATTCCAGTGCAAGTTTCAGAATCTCTTCTGATCTTCCTCTTTGTCGTTTCTTTCTCCCCTGTCTTTGTGATCACTTTTCACACTTTTAAGTGATAATGTCTTTGATATTGCTCCACAACTCGCTGATACTTGAAAATTAGTTTTCAATGCCTCAAATCTATTGTTAAGATAGTTTTAAAGTTTGATTGGAATACCTTAAAGGTCATATTTTGGTTCTCATGGACCTGTTTTCATTTTCTTCACCTTTAATTTGAATTGGCATATGAGTAGTTGATGGTTGAGAGATATAACTACTGATGTCAGGTGGATCTTGGATGAGAGCAAAGACTAGGAGAAAGATGCTTACTTGTGTTTTGTGGATTATGGAAAGGTGTTTGACTGTGTGAACCATAGCAAATCATCATAGCTAACTTTGAGAAAGATGGGAATACCAGAACACTTGATTGTGCTCATGTGACACCTATACATATACTAAGGAGTTATCCTAACAGAACAAGGGTACACTGCATGGTTTAAAATCAGTAAAGGTGTGAGTCAGGGTTGTTTCCTTTCTGTATACCTATTCAATCTGTATGCTGAGCAAATTATTTGAGAAATTAGACTACATGAAGAAGAACTGGCATCAGGATTGAAGACAAACTTATTAACAACCTGCATTATGCAGAGAACACAATCCTGCTTGCAGAAACTGAAGATTTGAGGCACTTACCACATAAGATCAAAAACTTTCAGTATGGGTTACATCTCAATATCAAGAAAACAAAATCCTTGCCACTGGATCAATAGGCCACATTATGATAGGTGGAGAAAAGTTTGAAGTTGTCAATTATTTAATTTTACTTAGATCCACAATCAACACCAATTTTAGTAGGAGCCAAGTTACCAAAAGACATATTGTATTGGAGCAATCTGCTGTTAAAGACTTCTCCAAAGTTCTAAAAAGCAAGTATATCAATTTAAAGACTAAGGTACACCTGATCCAAGCTATGGTATTTTCAGTTGCTTCCTATGCATTTTAAAGTTAGACAATTAACAAGGCAACAGCCCAGTGGATTGAGAAATTGTTGTACATTCATATCATGGAAAATATTCCAGCATTCAGAAGCAATGACTTAAAAAAATACTATATAACATGCGAAAGGTTTAATTCATAAGGCCATTGTTATAAAAAATAGAAGGATAAGTAATAAGGTATGTCTAAAAGTCCAAAGTGAGAAGGGGAGGGAGGGCACGACAGCTGAGGGTGGGAGAAGGGGAAATTCTAGGGTTCACAGAGTATGGTGGGCAGAGAAAGTGGGTTAAAGAATTAGGAAAGGTCCAGTGGGGACCTAAAAAGACAGAGTGGGCATAAATCAATGGTGATTGCTTATAAAATGCAATGTATGGGAATGACCATGTGAAACACCATGTGAATAAATAAAATACAATGTACATTAATTTGTATGCAAATCAACATAACATATTTTTAAATTTATTATTAATTTCAATGAAAATTTACAGATACTTTGCATTCCCATTCATTCACTGTTGCACTTTTCTCCACCCCAACCCTTCCTCCCAGTACACTACCTTCTTAGAAAAGTAAAAGAAAAATTCATTCATTGTTTTGCAATCCCTCCCCCCAGGTCCATTCCACTATGCAGCCTTCACTCTGGACTCCCATCATGACAAAAATACCTAATCACATATCCCTTTTAAACAGTTTTCTCCCTCATCTGTTTCAGTGCAGTATACATTATTTAACCCATCTTTCTCAGTCTCCTCCCAACCCCAAGGTCAGTCCTGTTTTACAAGAGTGGCACCATGCAGCATTTGTCTTTTTGTGACTGAGATACTCCACTCAGCATAATGTCCTCCAGGGTCACCCATTTTGAATAATATTGCATGAGTTCCTTGTTTTTCAATGCAGCGTAGTATTTCCATTGTGTGAATATACCACAGCTTCTCTATCCATTCATTTGTTGATGGGCATGTAGGTTGTTTCCAACTCCTTGCTATTGTGAACAAAGCCACAATAAACATGGGTGTATATATATCTGCTTGGATATCAGTTATGGTCTCTTTGGGGTATATCCCCAGTAGTAGAATTGCTGGTTCAAATGGTATCTCTATTTGCAACTTTTTGAGAAAGTGCCATACCACCTTCCACAGTGGTTGCACCATTTTACACTTCCACCAACAGTGAATAAGGGTTCCAGTTTCTCCACAACCTTGCTAGCATTTGTTGCTTGCTGTTCTGTTAAATTTTGCTACTTTGACCGGGGTGAGATGATATCTCATAGTTGTTTTGACTATAACATTTTTTTAAAAAATAGGGTTAAAAAAAGCTCAACAATGAATAAGACTGACAGAAAAATCATTGTCTTTGAATTGTATTGTTGACAAAGAGAACTGAATTTATCACATCATAATTTTTAACTAAAATTCCTTATTCTTGTTTTCAACTTTCACATTCTAATAACCAATAGACCTCAATGTATCTTAATTATATGTTCAACCAGTTTCAGACTGTGGTGTCTCCATTACTTCATGTTTAACCTTAGTGGTTGATGCCTATTAGGTGAGGAGTTGTGGTGGCCTATTAGGTGAGGAGTTGCGCTGCCAACCCAAAGGTAGGTGGTTTGAACCCACTAAGTGCTCCAGAGGAGAAAGAAGAGAAATGTCTTCATCTTTCTCCCATATAATTCAGTCTCTGAAACCCAAATGGAAGGCTAGCTTTTGGTTCCAGCTTAATAGCACATATTACCAAGAGCATAGATATGAATGATAGTTAATATTAACAGGTTTTCCTGTATGTATATAGATAACATAATATCACTGACAGTATTGTACATCAGGATATATTTGGAAATGTTCTTTTTTGATGATGAGTGCGGCATTATTCCTCTCCAATATGTCATTTCCAGCATAGTCGGCCTATGATTAATTAATTGAAAATGCTCAATACCAGTCATTTCAGTTCACTGAAATAGTCATGGGTGTAGGATATAAATCTATATATCCAACTCATCTTTTAAAACTTCCAAATTTCCTCAATTCATACTTAATTTTCTCAAAATTCTGATTAAAATATTTGTTTATAACTGTTTCTTTTCATGTTGGATCATTACTATCAGCAGATAAAGATACAAAAAGTGTATTACATCCTTGTTCTGAAGGCAGATTCTACTTTGAGGAAGCAACTCTTCTTCAATTTTATTTTTAATACCTCCCAATTTGAGAAGGAGTTCTGCCAGCATAGTGTGCTATTTGTAGTGATGCCAACTGAAAGGTCAGCAATTTAAATCCTCTAGCTGGTGGCCAATACAGTACTAAAACTGTCTTCATTCCTCTAGTGTTCCTAACGGGTTTTCAAAGCCTATAATTTAATAAGTGAATGGTCAATCCTGTTTCCTAGTTTGTCTTAACCTGGGAGCTCTACTAAAACATGTCCACCATGGGTAACCCGAATAACATTTGACACACCAATGACATAGTTTTCAGTATTACAGCAACCCCAAGTTATCTCAGTACAGCAAACTTACTGACAAGTGCTAGACCACTTAGAACAATGTTATCCCCTAACACAATTAACACCTGGCCTGAGGGCCCAATCAACTTTTAAATACAAAGCCTCACCAACCAAATCCTGATTGGTTTAAACAAGAGGCTTCCAGCCCACATCTGATTGTTAACTACATCAAAACAACCAAGCAGTTTACACAAGATTGTTAATTAAGAATCTTAACAAAGATTCTTACCCTTGTACTGACATGCAATATTATGATGGATGGAGAAGAAATTGAAACTGTCAACAGCTTCATCTAACTTGTATCCACAATTAACACCCTTAGTACTAGTAGTGAGGAAAAAAGGAAATGTATTGAAATGAAAAAATCTACAGCTAGGGTTGTTGTTGTTGTTAAGTGCTGTCATGTTGCAGACCAGGGGCAAAGTATTTTTATAAGTATTAATAATGAAACAGAACACCAGGAATGCAGGAGATAAACAGGTAAAGCAGGAGGCAAACAGTTCTTGATCCACTGAAGGGAACTGCCTGCCAATTCCAGCTTTCCTGTCTTTTATTGAAAATAGCCAGGAAATAAATCACAAAGAGAATCCAATACAGGTGAAGCTAAGCTTTCTCTATTGAAACCTTCTGCTTGACTCAGGAGGAAGGGGCAATGAAAAAATCCTGTAAACGCTTAAGGATTGCCTTAGCACTTCAGGATTAATTCCAGCTGATATCAGCCTCCCTCATAACCTGAGGTAGTAGTCTGTTTTTTACAAATATTTAATATAAAATTTGACTTCCCATACTGTTGAGTCATAGGCAACTCATAGTGACCCTATGAATAAAAGACCTGAACACTTGTATAACTTTCATAGTTTCTCCAAGTTCATAGAGTTTCTGGAGGCAAGCCATTTCAAAAGTGGATGCTACTCCTGCTTCCAAGCTTGTTTTAATTGGGGAGCTCCACCAAATGCTGTCCACCATGGGTAATCATTATTGCATTTGACACATCAGTGTCACAGTGTTTAGTATCACAGCAACCATGAGCTATCTCTGTACAGCAAATGGACAGACCAGTGCTATACCACTTAAAAGAATGTTTGAGCAAAAACAATTAAAACCAGGCCTGTGCACTGCAGATTTAAATCACCCACCTTTGGCTTGATAACATAATTTTCTACCCACTAGGCCAATAGAGCTCTATCTATGTTGTTCTTAAGTGCCATCAAGTTACCTGTAACTCGTAGCAACCCTATGTACAAGAGCCCTACCCCTACTCTATCCTGTGCCAATCTTATTGTCTCTGACACACCTACCCTATTACCCTAGTCACTGAATCAATACATTTCATCAAGGATCTTCCTCTCTTGCACTGTTCCTCCTTGCACCATATCCAAAGTATGTCAGATGAAGCTTCAGTATTCTTGCCTCCAAGGAGCAGCCTGGTTTTACCCTCCCTAGGATGAACCTGTTTATTCTTTTAGCAGTCTATGATATATTCAATACTCTTCTCCAGCACCATAGTTCAAAGGCATCAATTCTTCTTTTATTATCCCTAGTCATTGTCTAGCTTTCTGATGCATAGCAAGTAACTGCAAAGACTATAACCTGGATCAGGTGCACCAGACAGACATCATTACTCTTCAGTACTTTGGAGAGGTCTCTAACAGCAGACTTTCCCAATGCAATAAATCTTTTAATTTCCTGGTGGTTGGTACCACGCATGTTGATTGCAGAGCCAAGCAAAATTAAAGGTGTTAACAATCTCAATCACTTCACCATCTATCATGATGCTGCCAATTGGCCCAGTGGTGAGAATCTTTGTATTCTTTTTTTTTTTTTTGGCCGTAGACAATCTTTGTATTCTTGATGGTGAGCTTCTATCCATATTAAAAGGCTGCAACCCCTGATGTTCTGCAACAAGTGCTTCAGAGCCTCCTCTGTTTCAGCAAGCAGGGTTGTGTCATCTGCATAAAGCAGATTGTTGAGGCAGGGAGAAAAGTGCAACAATGAATGAATGGAATTCCAAAATCTCTGTAGATGTTCATTGAAATGAAAAATAAATAAATTAATTTTTTTTAAAAAAGCAGATTGTTGATGAGTCTATGTCCAATCCTCATGCCATTTATCTCCCCACAGAGCCCAGCCTCCTGGATAATCTGTTCTGCATATGGATTGAAAACATATGGAGATAGGACACATCTCTGGCATACACCCTTCCTGATTTTGAACCACACTGTTTCCTTTCTGTTCTATAACTGCCTTCTAGTCCAAGTATCGGTTTCACATAAGCACAATCAAGTGTTTTGGGATTCCCATTCTTCTCAGAGTCAGCCACAGTTTCTTGTGATCCACACAGTCAAAAGCCTTTGCACAGTCAATAAAACACAGATAGAGATTCCTCTGGTTCTCCCTGCTTTCAGCCAAGATCCATCTAACATTAGTTACAATATCCCTAGTACCACGGCCTCTTCTAAACCCAGCCTGCACTTCAGCTAGTTCTCTGTTGATGTGCTGTTCCAGTCATTATTGGATAATCTTCAGCAGACTCTTGCTTGCATGTGATATCAGTGATATTGTTCGATAATTTATGCATTCTGTATGGTCACCTTTCTTTGGAATGGGAACAAATATAGATCTCTTCCAGTCAGTTGGCCAGGCAGTTGTCCTTCATATCTCTTAGCACATCTTGGTGAGCACATCCAGGGAAGTGTCTGCTTGTTGAAATATGTCAACTGGTATGGCATCAATTCCTGGGACCTTGTTTTTTGCCAATTGTTTCAGAGCAGCCTGAACTTCTTCCTTCATCACCACAGTGTCTTGCTCATACGTTGTTTCATTAAATTCTTCCGTGTCCGCCAATTCCTTTTAGTACAGTGACTCTTTTCATCTTCTTTTAATGCTATCTGTATCATCTAATATGCTGCCTAAAGCATCCTGTAAGTATTACAACTAGAGACTTGAATTTGTTCTTCAGTTCCTTTAGCTTAAGAAATTAATATAATATAATATAATATAATATAATATAATATAATATAATATAATATAATATAATTAATATAATTAATATAATATAATACTATACTATAATATAATATATAATAATATATTCATTTCTTTGTAATTATGAGGCAGCGTAATCATCTTTATGATGAGATCATCTACAAGCAGCCAGTCAGGGACTTTACACCAAATTATTAAGGAGTAATGATATCAGTTTGAGGACTAAGGTGCATCTGATACAGGCCCTAGTCTTTCTGATCACTTGCTAGGCATCTGACATTTGGACAATGAATATGGATGACCAAAGAAGAATTGATGCCTTTGAGCTGTGGTGTTGGAGAATAGCACTGAACATCCCATGGATGGCCAAGAGAACAAACAAATATGTCTCAGAAATGGTACAGCCAGAGTATTCTTTGGAAACAAGAATAATGAGATTTCACCTAACATGCTTTTGGCATGTTGCTAGGAAGGGTTATTTCTTAGCGGAGGATATAATACTAGAAAGGGTGGAAGGTCAGTGAAAGAGAGGAAAATCCTTGACCAGGTGGATTGATACAGTGACTGCCATAATGGGCTCTAGTGTATCAGGAAATGTGAGGATGGCACAGGATTGGACAGGGTTCAGTCTTGTTCATAGGCTCGCTATGAGTCATACTCAACTCAACAGCACCAAATAACAACAGCTGGTGGCCTAGTGGTAAGAAGCTATGCTGCAAGCCCCAAAACACACAGTTCAAATCCTCCAGCACTGTCATAAAAGAAAGGCAATCTTCTGTGCATTTTTTAACTGCCCCTGAAAAACCACTAGAGGATCAGCTATCGGTTGGTTCAGACTCGACAGTACACAACAACAACAAGCTGTTCCATGGGAGAAAGATGTACAGCCTCCTTTGATAAAGACCTGCAGCTTAGGAAACCTGTTGGAGGATCACTATATATCTGACTCAACATAACAGCAAGAAGTCTCAAAGTTTAGGGTCTCATCTTCTAGCAGTACATCAGACAGTGTTGTTGTTAGGTGCTACCACTACTACTATGACTAATGGATCTGAACGTTGCCTTATTCTGTGTCATCCTTGTCATCTCTGATAATATTTAGCCTATTGTTAACAGTCATTGTGTCAACACACTACAATTGGTAGGGTTTTGGTTTGTTTGTTGGGTTTTCTTTTGGTGTTTTTGTTGTTTTTTTTTTTTTTACTAGCTAATATTTTTCAGAAATAGAAAGCTATTCTTTCTTCCTAGTCTGTCTTGGTCTAAAAGCTCATCTCAAACCATCCATTGAGGCTTATCCTATTAATATTGAAATGCCAGTGGCCTAGCTTCCAGCATCCCAGCAACACATTAGCCACCACAATACAGAAAACTGACTAATGGACCGTGTACTAGATATTATAAATTATTAAGATGAATGTGAAATGTAGCTTCTGACTCTGCAAAACTCATTGCACAGTGTAAAAAATTATCAGGACCCTATTTAGTTTGCGAAGCTGAAAAATATTTGTCACACCTGAGGTTTGTTGCTATTAGTTGTTTCCGAGTTGCCTCTGATTCATAGGGACCCTGTCCGTAGCATAGTGAAACCTTGCCTGGCCCTGTGCTGTCCTCACAATCATCACTGTGCTTAAGCCCATTGTTGCAGTCACTGTGTGCACCACCATCCACCTTCCCAAGCATATTTTCCCTTTCTAAGGACTAGACCTGTCTAATAATGTCCCCAAAGTATATGGGACTAACTCTTACATTTCCCCTCCAAGTGTTTACAAAAAGCATTTCAACTGCACTTCTGCCAACATAGATTTGTTTGTCCTTTTTGTAGTCCGTGGTATAGTCAATACTTTTCATTAGTATCATAATTCAGAACCATCAATTTTTTTTCAGTCTTCTGTATTTTTTTGTCCAACTTTAGCTTATATATGAATCAGTTGAAAGTACCATGACATGGATCAGATCCACCTTAGTCTTTAAACTGACATGAAATGTAAGGTTAGCAAGATTGGAAGCAAGTTTGAAAAGTCCTCCTTGGTGATGTGGCTAATGATCTTAATCCTGAGGATTTTTAATAGTAGAGAGATAAAATCAATTTGTTCATTGTAACGATAACAAATAGAAAGGACAAGAGCAGTTGTGAATTGTAGCAAAGAGAACACATAGACGTTCGTTATAGTCATCTACGCAGGACACGGAATAGATGTGGTGGTGATGGAAGGGGTTATGAAACTTGCTAAGACAACAGCAATGGCTGTATCATAATAGTAACTATTTCCTTCCACCACAAACTCACGGAAATCTTGGATAAATTGTTGTTGTTATCGTTGTTGTTGTTATGTGCCATCGAGTCGCTTGCAACTCATAGCAGCCCTGCGTACAAGAGCCCTAAACTCTGCTCTGTCCTGTGCCAATTGCACTCTCTCTGACACTCCCATCCCTATTTCCCCAGTCACTGAATCAATCCACCGCATAGAGGGCCTTCCCCTCCTGCGCCGTCCTTCCACCCTACCAAGCATGATGTCCCTCTCCAAGGACCAGTCTATCCTTATAACATGTCCAAAGTATGTTAGACAGAGCCTCAGAATCCTTACCTTCAAGGAGCAGCCCGGTTTAACCCTCTCCGGGTTGAATCTGTTTGTTTTCTTAGCAGTCCATGGTACCCTCAATACTCTTCTCCAGCACCACAACTTAAAGGCATCAGTTCTCCTTCTATCCTCCTTAGTCATTGTCCAACTCTCTGATGCATAACAAGTAATTGCAAAGACCATGGCCTGTATCAGACGCACCTTAATCTCCAGAGAGACACCATTGCTCTTCAGTACTTTGGAGAGGTCCCTAACAGCAGACTTTCTCATAGCAATATGCCTTTTCATTTCCTGGCTACTGGTGCCGAGAGTGTTGACTATGGAGCCAAGCAAACTAAAGCTGTGAGCAATCCCAATCTCTTCACCATCCATCCTGATGCTGCCAATAGGTCCAGTGGTGAGAATCTTTGTCTTCTTGACATTGAGCCTCAATCCATATTAGAGGCTGCAGTCCTTGACCCTCTGCAGCAAGCGCTTCAGGTCCTCCTCAGTTTCAGAAAGCAGAGTTGTGTCATCTGCATAATGCAGATTTTCGATAGATCTTTCACCAATCCTCATGCCACATAGCAAAATATTTTGCCAAATGTTTTTGTTGTTATGTGTCACTCGTGACTCGTAGAGACTCTATGTACAACAGCCCTAAACCTTTCTCTATCATGTGACAATATTATTGTCTCTGACACACCTACCTCTCGAACTCCAGTGACTGAATCAATCCATCTTTTGAGGGTCTTCTTCTTTTGCACTATCCCTCCACCCTCCCAAGCATGATGTCCCTCTCCAAGGACTGGTTCCTCCTTGCAACATGCACAAATTATGTCAGATGAAGCTTCAGAATCCTTGCCTCCAAGAAGCAGCCTGGTTTCACCCTCTCCAGGACAAGCCTGTTTGTTCTTCTAGCAGTTGATGGTGTATTTAATACTTCTCTCCAGTACTACAGCTCAAAGACAGCAATTTTTTTTTCCTATCATCCTTGGTCATTGTCCAACTTTCTGACACATAGCAAGTAATTTAAAAAATAATGGCCTGGATCAGGTACATCTTAGTCTCTAGACTCATGTTATTGCTCTTCAGTACTCTGGAGAGGTCCCTGACAGTAGACTTCCCCAGCGCAATTCATCTTTTAATTTCCTGGCTGCTGGTACTAAGAGTATTGATTGTGGAGCCAAGCAAACTGAAGCTTTCAATAATTTTGCCACAGAGGACTAAAACGTAAAACCCGAATACCAGACTTGAAGCACAGAAAACTCAACCAAACAGGTAAGATGTGGCTAATCACTGCGTGGATATTGGTCCAGATACTGGACCTATCATAAGCAAGTTAATATTTTTAAGCCTATAAGGAATAGAACCATAGCTTTGGGCCTTGATGGACTCAATAGTCTCATAAATCCAGAGACTCCAACGGGCTGCCCGATCCATATCAAGGGAAGTGGAAAAAACCCAAACAACACTGATCTCTTACTCTTCTAAGAAACAGGAAAGCTTGATGGCTATTCTGAAATACAGTTGGAGAAAAAAAGAGGATAAAATCTTTAAGAGACTATGCCACTTATGCTACTTCAAAACACAGAGTGGGATCTAAATCTATTTTATTCAACTGCCAAGGGAAACTAAAACTAAGAAATTAATCAAAAATTGATCCCAGACTGCTGAAAGCCCCAAAGCAAAAGGACTAAGAGATGAAAAGTAAAAAGGGAGAAATAAGAAAATTAGATGACCAAACAATATCTCAACTGAAGTAGAAGAGAAAATTGATAAAAGTATAACTTCAAAGAAATAAATCAGGAACATTTTCCCAGTGTGAAGAACATAAGCTTTCAGATTGAATGAGGTCTCCAGTGCGCAGAATAATGAATTTGAAACACTAGGGACCACACATAAAAATATTTTTTGCACATTTTAAGACAGATAAACAAATGATTTATGCAAATGATCAGAATGGCTTTAGAGTGTGTGTGTGTGTGTGAGAGAGAGAGAGAGAGAGAGACAGAGTGAGCGAACACTAAATCTTCTATAGTGAATAATCCATAAATACTTAAAACCAAGAAGTGACAGTATGTGTGTATGATTCTCTAAGTATTACTAGAAACATAAAGCAAAATTGCACACTCAAATACCCACAGAGAGAAGCAGACAGAGGCAGGAAGAGCAGCACCCTCATAGCATGATGGTGACATGCTCAGCAGCTATCAAAAAGGTCTGTGGTTCAAATCCACAAGTGGCTCCACAGGTGAAAATATTTAGCAATCTCCTTCTACAAAGGTCCAAATTTAAAACTTACTACTAGAACCTCACCCTCCAGTGGGTTTTCAGAAGACTGTAAATCATGTTGCAGGATATGGGCCAGTTTTCTCCTGTGGAGCAGTTAATGATTCAAACCTCCAGAGAAGCACTGCCTTTGAGTTAACACAGCAAGCAGTGGAACTCCCTACATACAGAGGACACCACCAGAGCTCCCTCTGTAAAGATTACATGCTTTAAAACTCTATGGGAAAGTTCTATTCTGTCCTTTCAGATTTCAGTGAGTTGAAATTGACTTTATGGTAACAACTTTCATCTATTTGTATATACATATCCCTCCAAGGACCTTGCTAAACAAGTAGGATGTCACTTGAGAACTGAGGTATGCCTGCACCAGATCGTGTTATCACCTCATATACATCTGGAGACTGGTCAGTAAATAAGAACTGATGTCTTTAAATTATAGCACAAAGAATATTGACTTTCGTAGATTGCCAGAAGACCAAAAATCTGAATTGGAAGATGTGCAAGCAGAATGGTCCTTAGAAGTGAGACTGGAAAGACTTTGTCTCACATCTTTTGGACATATTTTCATGAGGGGCTGGCTTCTGGAGAAAGAGCTCATGCTTGGTAAATTAGAGAGTGAGAAAAAAAGGAGGAAGGTTTAAAGGACCTCTGGTGGCCTAGTGGCAAGATGCTGCATTGCAATCCCAGAGGTATGTGGTTCAAATCCACCAGATCCTCTGCTGGAGAAGGAGGGGCAATCTCCTCCTGTACCAGTCAGATATGATTTGACAGTACACATGAAAAATAATATAATAATAAAAAATTTTAATAAAAAAGAAGGAAGGTTTATAATAAGCTGGATTAACACAGTCGTTGCAACCAAAAGTTCAAACATAGTAATGTTAGTGATAGAGCTTCATTTCATTGTTCTTGGGTTTGTAATGAGTTGGGACCGATTTGACAACACTGATATCAATAGCAATGGGCAGGAGGGTCTCTATGAATGTTTTTAGATTGAATGAGATAGGTGAAAGGAGGTGAATAAAGATGAGAAGAGAAGATACTAAAGGCAGAAGAGGTGAGGAGATAAATTTTGGACTTGTTGGCCCCTATGATATTTAACACTTTGCCGCACACTTTTAAATTGACGACCGTGCTTAGAAACACATTTGCCGTCATTTGTGGCAATGTGTTAAAGAATTGGAGTTGAGTCATTGGTTTGAATGAAGAATATACATATTCAATAGGCTATAAATACATTTGAATATTTTGGAAAGTTTTTCATGTATACTCACTCTGACCATTAAGTACACTGATTCTCATTTAAAACTTAAGAAAACATTGATTTCACTCATTATTAATGCTTAAGGTGTATTATGTATGTTAAATATAATCTCGGTTATCCAGAAAAGACTTGAACAGTACAATGACAGAGAACTACCAGAAATACAGGATGGGTGTAGAAGAAACTGTGGCACTAGGAACATTATTGCCAATGTCAGATGGATCTTGGTAGAAAGCAGAGAATACCAGAAGACTGTCTATCTCTGTTTCATTGACTGTGCAAAGGCATTTGACTGTGTGGATCACAATAAATTGTGGCTAACCTTGAGGAAAATGGGAATCTCAGAACACTTGATTATACTTATTTGAAACCTATACTTGGACCAAGAAGCAGTTCTAAGGACAGAACAAAAATTCAATATTAGGAAAGGAGTGTTTCAGGGATGCATTCTGTCCCCATACCTTTTTAGTCTGTATGTAGAATAGATCATTTTAGAAGCAGGGTTTTTACTTGGAGAAGTGTGTCATCAAGATTGGAGGAGGACTCATTAACAAATTATGATATGCAGATGACATAACCTTGCTTGCTGAAACTGAGGAGGACCTGAAGCACTTGCTAGAGAAGGTCAAGAACCGTAGTCTTCAATATAGATTGAAGCTCAACATCAAGAAAACAAAGATTCTTGCCACTGGGCTAATTGATAGCATCTTATAGATGGAGCAGGGATTGTTGACAATCACAACTTGCTTGGATCCACAATCAACACTCTTAACTCCAGCAGTAAGAAAATCAAAAGATGAATTGCATTGGGAAAATTTGTTATCATGGACCTCTCCAGAGTGCTGAAGAGCAACGATGTCAATCTAGATACAAAGGTGAGCCTAATTCAGGCCATGGTCTTCTCAATTACTTGTATGCTTCAGAGAATTGCACAATGACTAAGTTTGACAGAAGAAGAATAGAGTCCTTCGAGTTGTGGTGCAGGAGAATGTCTTGAACATACCATGGACTGCCAAGAAAACAAATAGGTCTGTCTTGGAGAGGGTGAAACCAAGTGTCTTCTTGGAGGCTAGGATTCTGAAGCTCCACTTCACTTACTGTGGGCACATGACCAGGAAAGATTGGTCCTTGGATAAAGAAATCGTGTTCAGAAAGGTGGACAGACAGCTCAGGAGAGGAAGACACTGGATGAGACGGATTGATAAAGTAACTGGTGCAATGGGGATTGGTGTGTCAGAATTAGTGAGACTGGCTCAGGGCAGGGAAGAGTTCAGAGCTGCTGTACATAAGGTCACTACACATCACAGGTGACTCAATGGCACACAACAATAACATACTATGACAGGTTTGGAAGCAGGAGTGGCATCCACTTCCTAAATAATGTACCTCCAGAAACTCTATGAACTTTGATAAATATCAACAGTTGTAGAGGAGCTTAGGGTCACTATGAGTCAAGCACTGCTTGAAGGCAATCAACAACAACATATATAACCTCAATCAAGACAGTTTAGAAGTAGCTCTGGTGGCATAGTCCAAATCAAATTGCTCTGCTAACCCGAAAATCGAGAATTGAACCTGACTGAACTACAGAGAGTTAAGCTGTTAACAGTTCAGATGTTAACTTTAATTCTAAATTATATTTTGGTTAGAAGATCCTAAAAACAAAAGCTGGGAGCAGAATTGTATCCAGCATTTCTTTTTCTTGTTGAGCTTCTCCAAAAAGAGAAAGAAAAACCAGAATCCCTGAAAATTTGCCTTTCCTGAGGAGGAACACTTTGAAAGACTTCTTGATGGAACCTAACCATTGCATGTTTTTCTGTGGCCTTGGCTGGAAAACGCAACATTGCTTTCCTAGTTGGCAATTTAAAGTCAATTTTATGCTTTCTTTCCCAGAGAGGCTATATTTGTGCATTTTAAATGACATATAACTCATTCTCTGAGGCAGGAGGAGTTCAGCCTGAGGTCACAAAAGGTGAAGTTATCTGATCCTCTGAGGATCCTCAGAGGAGAGTGTCAAATCCGTGCTCTATTCCACAGCCAGTTTTATTCCATAGTTCAACTTGGGGACCTTCACAGAAAAGAGGAAACAGAATGCCATCCATTACATACTTGCTATGTGCTAGTGACTTTCTACACATTCTCTCTTTTAATCCTTCTCTTAACTTTGCATTGCATGGTAAGTCATATTACCCCAAATTTTATAAATAAGGAAGCTGAAACTGAGAGTCTAAACAAACCGTGCAAGTCAGAAACTTATTAGTAGACAGAGCTAGAGCCTATCCCAGTTTGACTTCTAAACCCAGTCTCTCTTCTTCAGTTGCTATCTTTATTTAACAAGCAAGGTTTCCCACCTTGGTTAAACATGCATGTCAATTGGTTAATTTCCAACATTTTATAAACACCAGGCTACACTTCTCTAGGACTGAGGACAATAATCTCATTGTTAAGGCTCCCCAAGGGATTCTCTGGGGAAGAAAAAATTGGAATCAAGAAGAGATTGCAAAATCTCCTAAATCTGAGGTTTCCCACATAGTTGAATTTGAGAAGCATAGAAAAGACTCCATGCGTAATTATATCTCCACAGTGGTTTTTATCACAGGCCTAATATTCCAATCATCTGCATCACTGGGTAAAGTTATCTGTTTTGAATAAGGCACTGTTAAAATGCAAATAAGTCACCTAATAGGGGAAATGCATTAATATATTATTGCCCTAGCCCGGATTACATGGTTCTGTCTTAGTCAACATTTCTAATCACCACCTTGGAGAAAGACACACGAGGCTTGCTCATTAAATTTGTAGCAGATGCAGACTTGGAAGAGCTAGTTTATTTGTTATAACTGGAGATCAGGCTTCCTACTCTACTTCCCTTGCTCTCCCAGCAAGTCTCTAGAGCTTGACACACAGGCTCAAAAAGGAAATTAATATGGAATTCTGAATGCTGCTTCAAATAATAAACCTAATATCAAAATAGTCCAATATGAAAAAGACTTTAGAAGTTCTAATCAACACTCTTAACACCAGCAGTCAGGAAATCAAAAGATAAATTGCATTGGGAAATCTGCTGTCATGGACCTCTCCAGAGTGCTGAAGAGCAAAGATGTCAGTCTAGACACAAAGATGTACCTAATCCAGCTCATAGTCTTTTCAATTTCTTATTATGCTTCAGAGAGTTGGACAATGACTAAGGATGGCAGACATAGAATAGATTGCCTTTGAGCTGTGGTGCTGGAGAAGAGTCTTGATCATACCATGGACGACCAAATAAACAAATCAGTCTGTCTTGGAAAGCGTGAAACCAAGTCTCTCCTTAGAGACTAGGATTTTGTAGCTCTTTGGGCACATGGCCAGAAGAGATTGGTTCTTGGAGAAGTGTATAATGCTCAGAAGGGTGAACGAACAGCAAAGGAGAGGAAGACCCTGGATGAGATGGATTGATATAGTATCTGGGGCAATGGGGGAGGGGTTGGGTGTGTGTGTCAGAATTAGTGCGACTGGCTCAGGACAGGGAAGGTTTCAGAACTGCTGTACATAAGGTCACTATACATTGCAGGCTACGCAATGGAACATAACAACAATATCACACTATATTGGTTGGGTTTTTGTGGTTTTTTTTTAAATTTAAGCCTCTTGTTTAGAGTCAATAAGACCTTGAAGAGGGCCTTTGTATTTAAAGTTGGTTGTTATTATATTTTGGAGGAACATTCTTCTTACTGGTAGAGCACTCTTCTGTGAATATGCTGGACTAAGGTAGCCTGGGGTTGCTGTGATGCTTAACCTTGTGTCATTGGAGTATCAAATGCCATAAAAGTTACCCATGGTCGACAGTGTTCAGTTTAAGCCGGGTTTGGAAGCAGGAGTGGCATCCACTTCCTAAATAACAAGCCTCCAGAAACTCTGTGAACTTTGATAAATGTTGATAGTTATAGAAAGGCTTCACGTCTTTTATTCATAGGGTCACTATGAGTTGTGCTTGACTCAACGGCAAACAACAACATACTTTAAGGGGAGCGTTGGTGGCCTAGTGATAAGAAACTGTGCTACACTCCCAAATACATATAGTTCAAACCTACCAGCTGTTCTGTGGGAGAAGATGAGCAGTCTCCTTCCATGCAATTTACTGCCTCTTAAAACCCACTGGAGGATCTGTTATGGGTTGGTTCCAACTTGATAGTTGTTGTTGTTGTTAAGTGCCCTCGAGTCCCAGGTGACTCATAGCGACCCTATGAAGGAAAGTCCTCGATGCTTGGGTGCCTTTCATCCTCTCTCCAGGTTCATAGGGTTTCAAGAGGCAAGCTATTATAGAAGTGGATTCCACTCCTCCTTCCAAGCTTGTTTTAATCAGGGAGCTCCACCCCACTTTCTGTCTGCATTGGGTAGCCAACTATTAACGTATTTGACACATCGGTGTCACAGTGTTCAGCCTCACAACAACCATAAGTGACCGTGGTATGGCAACTTGGACACCAGGGCTATACAACCTGGAGGAATGTCTGAACAAAAACAATGAAAGACAGGCCCAAGGGCTGCAGATTAAAAGTCACCCACCTTCTGCTTGGTAGCATCACTTTCTGCCCACTGGGCCAGCTGATCTCTCTCTCTGTAACTTGATAGTACGCAACAACAAAATACTTTAAAGGAGCTGTGATGGCATAATGCTTTATATTGGGCTGCCAACTAAAAGATCAGCAATTCAAATCCACTAGCCATTCTATAGGATAAAGACAAGACAGTATCATCCTATAAAGCGCACAACCTTGAAAGCAGACAAAGGATTGTCATGAATTGGGATTGACCCAACACCAATTGAGTTTTAAAACATATTTAAAGTTATTTATGTACTCAGTAATATTATCAGGCTAATAAAAACCAGGTTATACAAATACAAGTGGTCATATTCAGATCAATGTACCTATAGATTATCTCAATAATTAAGAAAATTACTGTTTCTCTTAATATTATTGATAAAATATTTAAACTGTTAAGTAGTTCATTTTCCTCATAACAACAACCAGTAGTCAAAAAAATCAAAAGGCACATTGCTTTGGGAAGAGCTGTTCAACAACCTCTCCAAAGTCCTAAAGAGCAAAGATGTCAGGTTAATGATTAAGGTGTGCCTGATCCTAGTCATGGTCTTTTCAGTTGCTCTCTATGCATATAAGATTGGACTATAAATAAGGATAGCAGAAAAATGCTTTGAATTGTAGTTTTAGAGAATAGTACTGAATATCTTATGAGTTACCAAAGGAAAAAAGACAAGCTGGTATTGGAGGAAGTATAACCGGGGTGCTGCATAAAGACAGGGATGGAAAAACTTTGTCTCACACACTTAGGGTGTGCTGCCAAGAGGGAACAAGACATTGTAAAAAGACATTATACTTGGACAGTTAGAGAAAGAGACTAACACTCTCATTGACTTAACTGAGATAGTTCCAATCTCTCCACATCTTCTCAGACATTTCTTACTTGCTGTCCTTAGTTAGACTTTGCCACTGCTATTGGAGTGAAATGGTATCTCATTGTCGTTTTGATTTGCATCTCTTATTGCCAGTGATTTCAAGCATTTCTTCATGTGTCTATTGGCCATCCGAATGTCTTCCTCTGAGAAAGGTCTTTCCATATGTTTTGTCCATTTTATAATTGAGTTATCAGGCTTGTTCATGTGGAGGTCCTCTAGTAATCTGTAAACTTTTGTTGTGCGGCCCTTCTCTGAGATGTGACTGCCACATGTTTATCCCAATCAGTTGGTTTTCTTTACACCCTATCTGAGAAATTTTTATGTATACATTTAATCTTTAACACTCATACACTGTTGGTGGGATTGTAAAATGGTACAATTATTCTGGAAGGCATTTTTTGGCATGTCTCCAAAAAGCTGACCATAGAGATTTCCCTAATAGTAATATACCCCAGGGAAAATGGAACTAAGATACAAAAGATTTGTACACCAATGTTCATAGCAGCATTATTCACAATAGCAAGAACATGAAAACAATGCAAATGTCCATCAACAAATGACTGCATTGAGAAACTGGTATATTCACAAGGTGAAATACTATGCAGCACTCAAGAGTAATGATTTTGAAAAATACTATATAACATGAGAGAGGCTAGAGAACATTATGCTGAATAACTAACTCAGACACATAAGAACAAGTACTGTATAAGACCACTATTGTAAAAATAGAAGGCTTACCAATGAGATGTGTATGGGTATACAAAGAGGGAAGGGGGGCGCTGATGGTGGGGAGGATGGAAATCATGAGGTCAAAGAGTTTAGTGAGTGGAGGAAGGGAGTGATAAAACAAACAAACAAAATAATGTACAGAAAAAGGAAAACAATAGAAAGGAGATTAATTGGCACTACCATAATGGATGGAGAAGATATTGAGGTTGCTAACAGTTACAGCTTGCTCAGCTCCACAATCAAAACTTTTGGAACCAGTAGCAAGGAAATCAAAAGGTGAATTGCATTAGGTAAATCTGCTGTCAGAGACCTCTCCAGAGTACTGAGAAGCAACAATGTCAGCCTAGAGATTAAGCAGTGCCTGATCCAGTACATGATCCTCGCAATTCCTTGCTATGAATCTGAGCTAGATTAAGAAATATGATTAAGGATGATAGAAGAAAAATTGAGGCCTTTGTGTTATGGTGCTGAAGAAGAGTCTTGAACATATCATGGACTGCCAAGAAAACAAATAAGTCTGTCTTGGAGACAGTGAAATCAAGTTTCTCTTCAGAGGCTAGGATTTTGAAGCTCTGTCTCACATACTTTGGGCATGTGGCCAGGAGGGATTGATCCTTGGAGAAGGACTTCATGCTCAGAAGGGTGGAGTAACAACCCAGGATAGGAAGACCCCAAATGAGATGGATTGATACAGTAACGAGGGCACCTCCCATAGGTGTATCAGAGTCAGTGAGACTGGCTTAGGACAGGATAGGCTCCAGAGCTATTATACATATCGCTATGAGTTGCAGGCGACTTGATGGAACATAACAGCAACAACAAATGTAGCAATGAGCTTGAGCCTATCAGAGATGGTAAAGACGATGCAGCATAGGACAAAGTTCAGATTTGTTGTTCATAGTGTTATTAGTTATAGCTAACTCAGAGGTACCCAGTAAAAACAACAACAACAGCAGCCACAACAGAATTGTGTCTCTAACTGAACACTGGCCAGATGGAGGAGGCAATTAGAATATTGAGAAACTTAGAAACCATATATGATGGAAAAATTCCCAGTTCAGAAGTCGCTTTCTATGTAGAATTTTTCCTGTATTCTTCATTAGATATATTTTCTCCTTATTTTGCTTATGAATTTTTATGGGTTTTTGTAACATGTACAATTATGGTCCCAATTAGTCTTAATTCCTTGGTAAGCTAATACTCTTGAGACTAGAAACTGTATCTTATTCTTCTTTATTCTCCAGCATCTCTCACATAATAAATGTTACTCCTTTGCTAGGTGCATTTTTTTTT
The DNA here is from genome assembly GCF_000299155.1 of Elephantulus edwardii. Taxonomy (NCBI): domain Eukaryota; kingdom Metazoa; phylum Chordata; class Mammalia; order Macroscelidea; family Macroscelididae; genus Elephantulus; species Elephantulus edwardii. The sequence goes on along the minus strand of NW_006399779.1, from coordinate 8,342,061 downwards.
TGTATTTCTTAATTTAAGGTTTCTAAAAGAAATAATCTGACTGAGAAAAGGTGGATATTGACATCTGTCATAGATAGGACTTTAAACTAGATAATCTTTATTTCAACTGAAGATTCTGTGATAGATTTTTGTGTAATTAATTACTGTTTTAACCAATGCTATTGATGTCCGGTCAGAACCAACTCAGCTGATCCTCAAGCAGAATTTTTGAAGGCTGTAAATTGCAAAGGAGGAGATGGCCCATCTTTCTGCTGTGGGACTTCTGGTGGATTCTGCTCATACCTCTGCCAAGGTGAAGCCTTTAGATTGCCAGTGCTAACGTCTCTGTGACAAGAGATCCTCTTTATTTGGGCTGTACTTGTTTAAAAGGAGAAAAAAAAAGTAAAATTCTAAAGATGTAGGAACAAAGGTGGTATATTATCATATGACTGAGCAAAGAGATGAAAAGAAAATAAATTAGAAAAGATAGAATACTGGTCCTGATTAATTATTAATTTGAAGTGGGAAAGATGGGGAAACTAGCAAATGAAGAAGTGTAATGTTTTTCTACTTTCTCAAGTTAAACCAGATGTAAGCATGAAAGATTTTCTATTTCTGTTTACATTCCTATCTTTATCCTATCTCTCTTCTAAGTCTGGCCCATACTTTCTCTTAAAATAAAAAAAAAAGTTAAAATAAATCACAGCTGACTCCTGCTTTGGGTTATGTTAAAACAGTTGTGGTTATTCATTTTACCTGGGTTCTGTAACAAATCATTCCAAAACTTAGTACCATAAAATAGTAAATTTATAATGCTCACAGAGTCTGTGGATCAAGAGTTCATAAAACACTTATCTTTTCTCTGCTTCATGGTAACTGGAACCTTAACTGAGATGATTCAAACAGTTGAAAAACAAGAAGAATAGGTGAGGGTAAGATATTAGCTTCCAAGATTACTTCTTTTTTTAAAAAAATAACATTTTTATTGTGATTTTAATCAAATTTTACAGAAAAGTTGGATTTTCATTCATTCATTGTTAAACATTTTTACCCACTCTCCTTCAATTTCCCCTCCCCCAGTTTACTTAAAAAATCATTTATTATTGTACAATGACCTCCCTCCCTCCCAGTCCTCTTTGCAATGTACCTCTTGTTCTGGACTGTTGTTGTACATATAATGCTTAATTATGTAATTCTTTTAAACAGTCCTTTCTTTCTTCCATTCCAGTGCAATGTTCATTACCTATCCACTCTTATCCTATTCTCCTCCCAAACCTCGATATCAGACCTGCTTTGTAACAGTGGTGCTATGTAGTTTCTGTCCTTTTGTGACTGAGATATTTTACTCAGCAGGGTCCTGCAGGGTCACCATGTTGTATAATATTTTTATGACTTCATTATTTTTTCAGTGCTGGGTAGTATTCCATTGTATGAGCATACAATAGTTTTTCTAGCCATTTACTCATTGATGGGCATTTGGGTGGCTTCCATCTCTTTGCTACTGTATCTAATGCAGCATTAAACATGGATATGCATATATCTGTTTGGATGGCAGTTCTGGTTTATTTAGGGTATCTTCCCAGTAGTGGCATTGCTGGGTCAAATGATATTTCCATTTGTAAATTTTTGAGAAAGCACGATACTGCCTTCTATAGTGGTTGCAGCATTTTACACTCTCACCAGCAGTGAATAAGCGTTCCAATCTCCTCAATTTCATCAGCATTTACTATTTGCTGCTTTGTTGAACTTTGTTATTGTTGCTGGGGTGAGATGGTATCTCATAGTTGGTTTTATTTGCATCACCCTAATAGCTAGGTATTTTGAACATCTCTTCATGTGTTTGTTTGCCATCCAAATGTTCTTTTTGGTGAAGTGTGTTCATATCCTGTGTTCATTTTGCATTGGATTGTTTACCTTTTTTCTTATTGAGGTCCTGGAGTATTCTGTAAATTTTAAGTATGAATCCCTCGTCAGATTATGTCATTACCAAATATTTTCCCCAATCTGTGGTTTTCATTTTTTACCCTGTTGGAGAAGTTTTTTTGTGATTTGTTTGTTGGGTTTTTTTGTTTGTTTGTTTGTTTTTGTTTTTTAAGTCCATAAGTATTTGATTCTTAGAAGGTCCCATTCATCTATTTTGTTCTCTCCCAGTTAGGTTTTCCATTATGCTTGGAATACTGTTAATACCATGGATTTGGGATTCTAGAGTTCTTCTAAGCTTTTCTGTAATAAAATTTATAGTCTTTGTTTTTTATTCTAGATCCTTGATCCACCTTCAGTTGGTTTTTGTGTGTGGTGTGAGGTGTGAGGTTTGCTTGAATTTTCTACAGATGATTTCCCAATTTGGCCAACACCATTTGTTTAAAAGTCTGTAGTTTCTCCACTTAACTGATTTAATCTCCTTGTCAAAAATCAGTTGAGCATAGATAGATGAGTTGATTTCTGGGCTCTCAATTCTATCCCACTGATGTATATGTCTGTCACTGTACCAGTATCTCACTATCTTGACCACCATGTTTCTCTTTTTCAGGAGTGCTTTACTTATTCAGGGTCTCTTCCCATTCCAAATAAAATGAGAAATAGCCTTTCCACTGAAAACTGGAATTGGTCTCTGTATAGGGATTGCATTGAACTTGTAGATTGCTTTTGATAGAATTGTTATTTTCATGATATTGAGTCTTCCTCTCCATGAACATGGTATATTCTTCCATTTCTCCAGGTCTTTTTTTGTTTCTTATAGTAATGTTTTATAACTTTCTTTGTATAGGTCTTTTGTATTTCTAGTTAGATTTGCTTTCAAATATTTAATCTGATGATTAGCTATTGTGATGGGTATTATTTTTCTTAGCTTCCTTTTTTGTATTTTTCTTTGTCACTGTAGAGAAATGCAACTTATTTTTGTATGTTGATCTTGTACCCTGCTAGTTTGCTGAATTGGTCAACTATGTCAAGTAGTTTTCTCTCTGAGCTTTTAGGGTTTCCTAAGTATGCTATCATATCATCTGCTTATAGAGCTAGTTCTACCTTCTCTTTGCCAATTTACATACCTCTTATTTCCTTCTCTTGTCTTACTGCTTTATCTAAGATTTCCAATACAATATTGAATAGGAGATGTGATAATGGGCATTCTTGCCTAGTTCCTGTTCTCAAATGGAATTCCTTTACTCTCTCTCTCCATTGAGAATGATGTTAGCTCTTGGTCTTGCATATATACTTTTCATTATGTTGAGGAAATTCCTCTCTATTCCTATTTTGCTGAGTGTTTTAATCAGGAAGGGGTACTGGATTTTGTCAAAGGCTTTTTCTTCATCACTTGATAGCATCATGTGGTTCTTGTTCTTTGTTTTGCTAATGTGATGAATTACATTGATTATTTTTGTTATATTGAGCCATCCTTGTATACATGTTATTAATTCCACTTGGTTATAGTGATTTTTTTTTAAATGTACTGTTGAATACTATTGACCAAGATTTTATTGAGCATTTTTTCATTTATGTTTGTAAGAGATATTGGTCTACAGTTTTCTGGTTTGGTGGTGTCTTCACCTGACCTTCATACCAAAGATATGTTTGCTTCATAGAAATTGTCTGGGAGAATTCCCTTTTTTTTCTATTTTCTGAAATATTTTATGTAAAATTGGTGACAGGTCTCTGATGTTTGATAAAATTTGCTAGTAAAATAATCTGGTCCAGGGCTATTTTTATTGTTGTTGTTGTTGTAGGTTCTTTTATGATGGGTCTGTTCACATGTTCTGCTTCAGTCTGTGTCAGTATGTATAGATTGTAAGTTTCTAAGTAATTTCCCATTTCCTCTTCATATTTTCATTTCCTTTTTGTTTGTTTGGATATAGTTTTTTCATAGTATTCCATTGTTAACTTGTTTATTTCAGTTGGTTCTGTTGTGATATTACCCCTTTCTCCAGTTACTCAGATTATTTGTATTTTTTCTTTGATCACTTTTTTGGGGTAACATCTAGCTTTGGTTTTGTGTAGGGTATGAGGTAGTCTGCTTATTCCAAGTCACTGCTGTGGTAAAATTTTTCCTTCCTGGGGCCCTATCGGATCTTGATCTGATGATCTTGGCTTAAGATCTCACTGCTTCAGAGTTAGAAGGGGCAGCTTATCCTGCCTTAAATTCTCTTTTATCCCTGGACATAAAGGAAGGCTTGCCTCATTTGGGGAGCTAAATACACAGTGTAGGGAAGGAAAAGACAACTCACCAGGCCTATAGCTTTTTCTCTCAGGTCTTGTTGCAAGATTATCTGGAACTGGGGGGCCAGCTGCTTCTGTTCCTTTCTCTTTGGTCCTGCAACTACTACAATTATCTGGTGTGGATGGCTTGGCTTTGTTTTTTTATTGTTGTTGTTTTTTCCTGCTTGCATCCCTCTCTCCTGATGACTGTTGTTTTCCTTGTTCTGTTGAGTGGTACACAAGATTCCCCAAATCTCTTCTCCGTTCTGACAATTCAGGAAAAGTACTTTGTTTCTGACCTTCAAATATAGGACTGTATTCCTGTAGCTGCTGATTACTACTGTCTTCTAGTTAATATGCACAGCTGGCAAAACTGGATGATATCTCAGGCAAAAGTAATGTATGGGTAGGATCCTGAATGTTGGTGATATTCCCCCCTTTGGCTCAAGGGCCTGTGACCCTCAGGCTTTCTGTTGTATGAGTCCAAAGATGTCCTCCCCAATACCACTCTTGGCTTTGTGAGGGGCTGAGGGTTCCAGAGGGCTTGTTGGGAGTCCAATGGAAATTTTCCCCTGTGGGTATGGTAGGTGGATTAGGGTACTTCCAGGCCAGCAGGCTGCTGGGTCTGTGTGGGTCCAAAAAAGGTCCTCCTCACCTCAGTACACTTGTTATGTACTGTCAAAGTGACTATGAATCAGAACAACCCTATGAACAACAGACCTGAACCTTGCCCTATTCTGTGCCATCTTCATCATCCCTGACACACTTAAGGCCATTGTTAGTCACCATGTCAGTCTAGGTTCTTGTGGGCCTTCCTCTCTACTACTGACTTTCTACCTTTCCAAGCATGATGTCTTTCTCCAAAGAATGATCCCTCCTAACAATATGCTGAAAGTATGTGAGACATGCCTCAAGTATGTGAGACAGAGTTTCAACGTCTTTGCCTCCCAGAAGCACCCTAGTTTTGCTATTTATTCTCCTGGTAGTTTATAGGATATTCAGTACAATTCTCCAGCACCACAACTCAAAGGCATTTTGGTTCTTGTTCTGTCATCCTTAATCATTGTCCAACTTTCAGATGCATAGTAAGCAATTGAAAAGAAATTTAATAGAAAAGCAATTGAAATTTGAATCAGGTGCACTTTAGTCTTTAATCTGATATCGTTACACTTTAGTACTCTGGAAAACTACCTGAAAGCAGTTATTCCCTATGAAATCCATCTTTTTATGTCTTGACTAATAGTACCAAAGGTGGATTGATTGTGGTTCCAATTAAAATGAAATTGTTGACAACTTTAATCTTTTCTCTGTCTATTAACATACATCAGAGCTGGACAATGACTAGAGATGATATAAGGAGAATTGATGCCTTTGAGTTGGAGAAGAGTATTGAATATACCATGGGCTACTAAAAGAATGAACATGTTCATCCAGAAGAATGTGAAACCAGGCTGCTCCTTGGAGGGGAGGATTCCTAAATTTCATCTGACATACTATGGACAAGTTGCAAGGAGGAACTAGTCCTTAGAGAGAGACATAATTCTTGGGAGGGTGGAGGGACAGTGCAGGAGAGGAAGACCCTCAATGAGATAGATTGTTTCAGTGACTGGGGTAGTGGGAGTGGGTGTGTCAGAAACAATAAGATTGGCCCAGGATAAAGCAGGGCGTAAGGCTGTTGTACATAGGGTTGCTGTGAATCACAGATGAGCCGACAGCACATAAAAACAACAATAACAATCATGATGTAGACTATTGGCTAAGTGGTAAGGGTTTTTGTTTTCTTGATGTTGAGATGTTTTTGGGAAGACACTGCCTATCATTCCCCCTCAGAGTCACTGATGGAGTCAAACTCCTGACCTTTTGGTTCAAAGTGCAACTTGTAATGCACTGTGCCACCAGAGTTCCTTTCATGTTTCATTATTTCAGTATATCTAGTCTATCATGGAGTAGTCAGAACAATACAATCTCTTGGATTTATCCAAAAGAAGTGAAGAGAGAATAAGATTGGCAAAGGAAAATAAAGCCAATGAAACAACAGAAAAAAATTACATATAAATCTAAGGATCAAGTGTTTTTCACAGACTACAATTTAAATGATAATAATGTCTAACTTGATTAAGAAAAACAACAGCATCAATATCATTTTTACATCTTAATAATTTGAATGTATAAGATAGACTTAGAAATATCATGTAAATTAGGTAAAAATCATACCCTGAAATTATTAAGAGACTGAGATGTCTCCTTCTTCCTTTTTATAGGCCATAATACTGAGATTCAGAGTAATCCAGAGAGACCACAAGTTATTTAAGATAAGAATGCTGGGTCTCTGATCCCAGTTTTGTCATTCTCATACAACGCTATAAAGTGTAAATTGCCTTCCAAGTTAGGATGTCATAGTAATCACAGTTGAGCCTATTCATGGTTAGCTGTACTTAGAGAGAACAGAGTCCTACGAACATATTTCTGAAATGGTTTCCTCTCTGGAAGCTATAAGAGACTTTTGATTTGTGTAGTTTGATTTGTAATCTGTGCTGCCCAGCTCAGAGGATGAATGTGTGGGGAGTGAAAGATCTCATCTCATACTTCTCCCCTCTCCCCTTTTTCTCTTTTCACTCTCTTCTCCATCAGAGATTTATGGCTTGGGAAAAGATAAAAGAAAAACAAATGCAAACTCTAAAGGAAGAGAGTCTTCTTGACTATATTTCAGCTTTCCTAACAAATTGCCTGAAAAAGTTCGCCTGGCTCAGTCAACAAATCAGATAGGAAATTTTAACCCATCATCTACCAGTGTCAATTTGGGGAAGACTGTTTTTGTCTAACATTGTGTAGTCACTATATCTACGAGTTTTTGTAATTAATGAACGTGTTCAGACTAATTGTGGAAGATGAGTTGTTAAGTGTAATCCTTTCAAAACAATCTGAGAAAACCTACCTAAAGCATAAAAAGATAGTGGAATCAAGTTTGATATCTCTGCTTCTGATTTGTCTCTCCACCATAACCTGCATGTATGAAAAACTTGGTTTAAGAGAAGGAAATATATTAACAGCCTTTGGCTTTAGAACTCAGTTTCTGGTCACTGGTCTTGCAATGGTCACTGGCTTGCAAGGGTGAATCCAAGAAGTCTTTGAAGTCTGAATTATAACATTTACTTTCTGCAAAACAACAGACTTATATACACCTATTATTGTACATTTTTCTAATATCTTCCCCATTAACATAAAAAACAAAAAGCCCTAATGGATGTTGATTTCATTCAAACTTATGGCAACCCTCCATTGTGCTTTGAAGGTATAAATTTTAATAGGAGGAGATTGCCCCAACATTCTCCCACAGAGCTGGTGGGTTCAAACTATCAACCTTTCAGTTACCAGTTGAACAGTTAATTTAGCACATTGCATTAATGTAATCCTATTGTCAAGTAAATTCTAACTCATGGTGACCCTCCTTGAAGTTTGCAAAGCTATAAATCTTTATAAGAGAAGATAGAGTAGCTAGTTGGTGGATTCAAATCACTGACCTTTCAGTTAAAATAAAATATTTATTGAGCACTTGTTATATGTTGTTGTTGTTATGTGTCATCCAGTCATCTACAGCTCATAGCAATCCTATGTACAACAATTCTGAGGCCTGCTCTGTTCTGAGCCAGTCTCACTGACTCTTACACATCTACTTCCATTACCCCAGTTGCTGTGTCAATGTCAATGCATCTCATCTGGGGTCTTCCTCTTTTTCACTGACCCTCCACAACTTCCAAACATGATGTCCTTCTCTATGGACCTGTTATTATAAATTAACTGTATCTCAAAAATATGTATTGAAATCCTAGCCCCTAAATATGAACTTATTAAGAAGGTGGTATTCATTATTTTTGTTTATTAAGCCATACTTGACTGTTGTTGTTGTAATGTGCCCTCGAGTCAGAACAGATACATAGCTGACCCTCCAGAAGGCTTTCAGAGGCAATAAATTGCATGGGAGGAGATTGTCCATCCTTCTCCCCCAGAAAAACTGGTGGATTCCAACTTTGTGTCTTTGGGTTTTCAATACAGCTTCTTACCATAAAGCCACAAGAGACAGGGCTGAGTTACAAAAAGAGCAGAATGGTAATAGTAACACAAACACAAGAAGCCACATGATAGAGACATGTGTGTCAGCAAGGGCTGCTGGTAGCAATTAGAAGCGCAAGTAGACCAGGGAGGACCTTTCCCCAGAGTCAAGCACTGAATAAAAATGTATAGCTTCCTTACTTATGCTTATCAGGAAAGGAGTGTCTGATCTTTAAAGCCACTCATAGTATTTGTATTATAAATACACTAAATAACTTAGGTAGACTTTGATGGTGTAGTCTGTAGGGAATTTCCATGCTAACCCATAGGTTGCCTCCTTCTAGTCACTTGAATGCACCAGCAAATGGGCAATCTTAGGTGATTTACAATATTGTAAATTCTATAGAGTGTCACCTATGAGTCAGTGCTGGCTCAATGGTAATGAGTTTAAGTAACTAAGATCATGCCTAATACCTTGAATTCATTGTTCTATTTTATCTTCATAACAATCCCATGAAGAATGTACTGATATTTTTACCATATTACACATGGCAACACAAATATTTGAAGGAAATAAGTTGTTTAGATGCCTATCACCTAATAAACAGTAGAGAACGAGTTTGAACTCAGGCAACCCAGCTCCACCATCACATTCTTAACCAGACTAGCTAAATTGCTTAGCATCTAACTAACTATCTCTATGGTCAAAAGTCTGACCTTTGTTTTAAAAAATCTTTATTTGATATTGGCTTGCCTGCAAAATTTATGCACATTGTGTTTCATACAACCATTCCCGTTAACATTGTGTCTCTGACCTGTGTCTTAATTGCTTGCCTAGGTACCTGATAACTTCATGAGTTCTGCCTCTTTATAATTCTGAACTGAGATCATTTTATCCACATTCTGTTTCACCTGAAGAAACAGAAAAGAATTCTGCCTTTGCTGGTAGTTGTAACTTGCTGCTTGAAAAATTTTCACTTTGGCCTCCATCAAACAGTTCCCCAACCACTACTAAGCTTACAACATCCTTTGGACAGTGTGTTTCAAGCTGTACAACCCTTTTTATGGGTATCAGCTGCCAAAGTTGGGTCGACCTTTCCAATCTGTCAGGTTCTGGCACTTTCACTATTCCCTACAGTAACATAGGTTCTCCTGGTCCCAGCATGCCTTACTCCTGACTATGCTTCACCATCACAGTCTGTGGCCACGTGGAGACTGTTTAACTGGAGCATGTAATTATTTCATAGTAAACTCCTAATATGGCATTCTCAAGAGTATCAGCCTCTGTGGCAGCCTCTCAAACCCATATTTCAGGCTGCCCTGTTTTGGCAGGTAAAATTATGAACTGTTGCTATTTTCCCTGGTTTTCAGTTAGTTATCTTTTGGCATTCTCAATCACTTAAATAATTTGCAGACTTTTTTTTCCTTGATGGTGTATTTTTGTCCCTACCCCCTCAGCTCTAGAATTTTGTAAAATAAAACTTCTTAGACCTAGCAGGAAAGGCACATGAAATTAAAAACCTCACGAAACAGAACAAATGAGAAACATAGGTTTCTCTCACTGACCCTTCTGTCATTTCCTGTGCATTAAGCTTAATAATATTGGGCTAAGATTCAAAAGGAACAGTGAAAGCCTTAGAAGTCACACTGCAAATATGAAGTTCAAAGGGTAAAGAGAATGTGATCTCTTCTCATGGCTTCTGGGGAAGCAGCCTCATAAAAGAAAAAGGAGGATGTTCATATGTTCATCTAGGTGATCACCAGTGTCCCTCACAGTTGGAAAACTGAGTAGTGAGTGGGGATAGCACAAATATGATGGTTTAAAAGGTGAGGATAATTATTAAGCACCGCATTTAACTAATAATTTATCTATTTCTTATTGATCTAAATGGATACATTGTTAATATCCCAAGAGAAATGAAAAATACTAACTTGTCAGATTTCCCTTAGAACTCTATTATGTACCAATGAGGGAGGTTTTTTTTTTTTGCTTTTCAAGGAGAGGAGCAAAAGGGGGTGGGGGAGGGGGAAGGGGTTTGTGCGGGGAGAAGGTGCAACAATGAATGAATGGAATTCCAAAATCTCTGTAGATGTTCATTGAAATGAAAAATAAACAAACTAAATGAAAAAAATAAAGTACAAATAGATGTTAAAAAATATAAAATAGAATGCATTAAATAATCTGAAAAATAATTAATAAAAAATTCACAAAAATGAAAAAAAAACCTCTATTATAGATTTCAGTACTATGTAAAGTTTGTGACATGTCACATTTACAACTGTGAAGTGCACAACCTCTAAATGTCACCTTTGATTCCCCATCACTAATGAGTCAAAATTCTGAGAACAGACATCTGAATGATGAGGTGGTCATATTGTTGTTATATGCCATAAAGTCAAGTACAACTCATAGCAATCCTATGAAGAACAGATCTGAAACCTGTCCTGTGCCATAAGCCTGTCCTAGCTCATAAGAAGATGTGACTCCTTAAACTTCAATAATTCCTTTCTCCTTTACCCCCACAAAAGGAAGTTAGGGAAGAGTATGGTTGGATGTGGTTGTTGTTATGTGCCGTTGAGTCGTTTGCGACTCATAGCGACCCTATGTACAACAGCCCTAAACCCTGCTCTATCCTGTGCCAATCTCATTGCCTCTGACAAACCCATCCCGAGTACCCCAGTCACTGAATCAATCCACCTCATAGAGGGTCTTCCCCTCCTGCGCTGTCCCTCCACTCTACCCAGCATGATGTCCCTCTCTAAAGACCTGTCTCTCCTTACAACATGTCCAAAGTATGTCAGACGAAGCCCCAGAATCCTTGCCTCCAAGGAGCAGCCTGGTTTAATCCTCTCTACGATGAATCTGTTTGTTTTCTTGGCAGTTTATGGTACATTCAATACTCTTCTCCAGCACCACAGCTCAAAGGCGTCAATTCTCCTTCTATCCTCCCTAGTCATTGTCCAACTCTCTGATGCACAACAAGTGACTGCAAAAACCATGGCCAGTATCAGGCGGACCTTAGTCTCCAGAGAGACACTGTTGCTCTTGAGTATTTTGGAGAGGTCCCTAACCACAGACTTTCCCATCGCAATACGTTTTTTTTTATTTCCTGGCTACTGGTGCCAAGAGTGTTGACCGTGGAGCCGAGCAAACTGAAGCTGTGGACAATCTCAATCTCTTCGCCACCCATCCTGATGCTACCGATTGGTCCAGTGGTGAGAATCTTTGTCTTCTTAACATTGAGCCTCAGTCCATATTGAAGGCTGCAGTCCTTGACCCTCTGCAGTAAGTGCATGAGGTCCTCCTCAGTTTCAGCGAGCAAGGTTGTGTCATCTACATAACGCAGATTGTTGATACATCGTCCACCAATCCTAATGCCACGCCTCTCCTCATAGAGCCCCGCCTCTCGGATAATCTGCTCTGCATACAGGTTGAAAAGGTATGGAGACAGGAAACACCCCTGACGTACACCCTTCCCAATTTTGAACCATGCAGTGTTACCTTGCTCTGTTCTGACTACTGCCTCTTGGTCCAAGTATAGGTTTTGCATTAGCACGATTAAATGTTTTGGGATTCCCATTCTTCTCAGAGTCAGCCACAGTTTGTTATGATCCACACAGTCAAATGCCTTTGCATAATCAATGAAACACAGATAGACATTCTTCTGGTATTCTCTGCTTTCAGCTAAGATCCATCTAACATCAGCTACAATATCCCTAGTACCACGACCCCCTTCTAAACCCAGCCTGGACTTCTGGCAGTTCTCTGCTGATGTGCTGTTCCAGTCGTTTTTGGATAATCTTCAGTAGAATCTTGCTTGCATGTGAAATCATGCAATCATGGATACCAATAGTTAAGAGAAGAGAAGAGAAGAGAAGAGAAGAGAAGAGAAGAGAAGAGAAGAGAAGAGAAGAGAAGAGAAGTCAAAGTCTAACTTTGGAGATTACGATATGCCCTACCTAAACTCCATATATATATATAGCCATGAAGTTGGTTCTGATCCTCCATGAGGTTTCTGAGGCTGTATGTAAATCCTCAAGATAGGAAACTGGCTGCATTTCTTCTGAGGAGTAGCTGGTGGATTCAAACCACTTATGTTTTGGTTAGCAGTACAACACTTAATGCCGTGTCACCAGAGCTCCTGAAGTGATCAATCTCTCTCTCTCATTGCCATCTAGCTGGTTTTCATTGCCTTTGTTCATCATAGCTGACCCTAGAGCAGACACAAGAGAAGACTTCTCCCTGGAAGTTACTGAAGCATTCAAACTGACAGAGAGGGGCTGCCTTTGGATTAGCAGTACAACTCCATACAGATAATACCATCAAAACCGAACTCCAGTGGGTTTTTAGAGGTAATAAATCACACAGGATAGTGTCCATCTTTCTCCCTTGGAGCACCTGGTAGATTTGAACCATGTGCCTTTGAGTTGGCAGCACAATTCTTTATCACTAGGCCACCAGAGCTCCCTATATGTGTTTCTATGTGTGTGTGTAATAAAAAATAGTGTGAGCTTTAGGGCCAGACAGACTTGGTTTAAAGCTTGACCCTGTGATTCTCTAACACGATGATCTGGCAGATGCTCCTTATGCTCTGGGATTCTCAGAAGAATCTAACTTTTTCTTTTTTTATGGGAGTAAGGTCATGACCCACAGACAGCTTGGCACACAGTAGGTTCTGTTATTTTACTCTGTTGGGAAAATGACATATTCCTGATTTCGTACCTTAAGCAGCTTGTAGCCCATCAAGACTTTTTAAAAAGTCTTTGACAAAGAATCTTTGAAGTGAGGAAACGGCACAAAATGCAGCAATTAGTGGACTGCAGCTTGGACCGTGTTGCACAAACAGGAAACCTACAGCAAGATCTGAGAGGAAGGGCATCTTCTCTCACCAGTTGTGATAAATGAGGACTCTTCCCCATGCCTAGATAATTGGCTGTCTCTCCCTTGGACTGAGAAATTAGATCTCCCCCCACCCTCCAATATTTTACTTTCTCATTTAGGATTCTGTGGTGGCTCTGAATTTCACAAGTGCGTTTGTTTAAAATTAATATGATCATCATAAAGGGCCAAGTTTCTTAATTTCTTTTCATGCTAAGTTAGCAGGAAAGATCAAAGTCCTTTCGTCTTATGACTGAACTGCTCAAGCATCTAAAAATGCCTTTAAGACTTCAGAGAGAAGCCACCACAGTGCATGACACATTCTTTTTATAGACTTACAGGTCTGTGTGGCATTTTTCTGCAGCCTAATATAGCTATCTACTGCATCAGGTGGCACACGAAACAAAGGAGTCTGCCTTCACGAACTAAACTAAAAACACGTAACTCACTATGCAATAGTCTTTTCTTTACTAATAGAGACTTCTGATCTAACTAAAGCTGTGCCTTTTCTCCCCTTTATTAAGAAGTTTGGTTGGTTTTTTTTTTTTTTTAATGATCCAATATTAACTTTGGTTAATCAGGAATGAAATGGATACTTCCAACTGAATTTTCTGATACATAGAAGTGTTTCTGGTGTGTATTGACAAACTGAACCGATCTCAATGTCATTGAATGCTCAAAGATCTGTTGTCATCCAGCAGACTTAACCAAGTAGAACGTAAGACTCCTCTGGCTTTATGGAAGGAAGGATTAGGACTGTTGAACTAGGAACTATAACTGCATGGATATTTGTTTTATTAGAATTATACAAAGATTTAGTTGTGAATTGGCTGTTTAACTGAGAAATAATTTCAACTAAATGCCCAGCTCTGTGGGAGAAACATGAGTAGTTTCCTCCCTTTATGACTCACAGCCTTGGGAACCTGCTAGAAAGTTTCTACAAGTTGCAATCGACTCTATGAAAGTGAGTTTGGGGGAAAAAAGAAGAAAATGAGTTTGAGCTTTGAAGAGACTGGATAAAATTTGGTCTCTTCTTGTTTAAGAGAAAAAAAATCTAAGCTATAAGCAATGAGAAGAAATTGATGGTATGGAAAGTTTCTTACAATATGATTATAAAGAAAATAAAATTTAAATAGATATGAACAGAAAAAGATTAGTATGACACATTTCAGTCAACAGTTTTCTGGTTTGGCTGGGCCTGCAACTCATAGCAAACCTATCTTCAATAGTCTCACTGTCTCTGACACACCTTCCCCCGTTACCCCAGTGACTGTGTGGTTGTCTCTCATCCAAGGTCTTCCTTTTCTGCTCTGTTCTTCCACCCTTCCAAGCATGATGTCCTTCTCCAGGGACATTTTCTAAATGAAATGTATACATCTAAATTTATATAATGTAAATGTATGCATTTTCTAATGTATAGCAATTTTAAAAACACTGAGTTATTTAAGTAGAAACAAGGTATAATTGCAGTTATTTTGTCCACTGACTTACTTTCAACTTTCAACCTTTCATCAATTATTAGAAGTGTTCCTCAGCACTAGATAAAACACCAGTCATGATGCAAAATGGTGAATACAAGACTTATGACTATTGAATGTACTCTTCTATTTAAATTAAGATTTGTTTAACTTCTTGTTTAACAGTAATACCTGGCTAGATGACTTTGACATTTTTCAGAGTTAGGCTTCAGTTATATTATTTTTTTTCTTTTCTTTTTCGTTTAGTTTATTTTTTTTTGTTATATTCTTAATAAAGTTGCCAATAAATGGTTACATATTTATGCATCTGCATAATTAATTACTTTAAATTAAATATAATAATTTTATATGTTGTTGTTATATACCATAACAACTAATTATACTAAAACTGACCCATAGCTGACCCTCGGCTGCATTTTCAGAGACAGTAATCACCCAGGAGGAGATTGCCAATCCTTTTGAAGTTAATAGTTATTAACCAAAAAAAGCAGTTTACAGAATAAATTATATAATGTATACAAAATATATGTGTGTGTGTGTGTGTAAAATAAATAATTTGACATCAGGAGTGGCATCCACTTCCTAAACAACATACCTCCAGAAACTCTTTGAACTTTGGTAAATGTCAATAGCTGTAGAGGGGCTTCAGGTCTTTATGTTCATAAGGTCGCTATATATAAGCTGTGCTCACCTCAAGGCAATCAACAACAATAGCAGTGGGTTTTCATTGGCTGTAAATCACATGAAAGAAGATTTCCCATTTTTCTCCCATTGAGCCCCTGGTGGATTTGAACTGCCTGCCTTTGCATTGTCAGCACAACTCTTTACCCACTATATCACCACAGATTACTAGATAGATAAGTTGTTGTTGTTGTTAAATGTCATCAAGTAGACTATAACTCATAGTGACCATATGAACCACAAATCTGAATCTATCTTGTGCCATCCTCATTATCTCTCATTATACTTGAGCTCAATGCTGCAGTCACTGTGTCAATCCACTTTGTTGATGGTCTTCCTCTGTTTTAACGACCTTCCACCTTTCCAATCCATGAAGACTGTCTTTTTTCCAAGAAATTATCCCTTATAGCAACTTGCCAAAAGTATGTGAGACATAGTTTCTTTCACATTGTAACTTCAAAGGAGTTCCTGGTTGCACTTTCTCCAAGATGTATCTGTTTGTTCTTTTGGCAGGACATGGCAAATTCAGTATTTTTCTCCAACACCACAGCTCAAAGGCATCAATTCCTTTTCTGTAATTCTTTTTCATTGTCCAACTTCCTGAAGAATAGCAAATAATTATAAAGACTGTGGCTGGGATCAGGTGCATCTTAGTCTGTAAACCGACATTGTTGCTTTTTAGAACTATGTGAGCTTTGGAGTCAAATTGTCCGGGTTTTCATTTTAGTCCCATCACTTGGTTTATGGCAAGTTATGAACCACTTTGTACAGCAGTTTTTTCATTTGTTAAAGAGGAAAAAACATTCCACAGAGTTCCTGTGAAGATGATCCGAGTTAATCCATGTAAATTACTGAAGGCAGTGGCATAAAGAAATTACTCAAACAAAAGTATGCTGACCACTTTCCCTTTGCTACTCCTAAGGAAGCTAGTTGACATCAAGTTTATTATGAATCACAGCACTCCCAGTAAGATTTATGCTACAGACAAAATGACTAATTTTAAAAAAAATGACTAATTTTTCCTAAGTCAATCACCAGGGATTTCCTTAAAGTACTTCTGGGTACATTTGAACCATCAACCTTTCAGTTAGCAATTCAAGCTCTTAACTGTACTGTTTGGGAATTCCCTGCCCTTCCTGTTGCTGCTAGGTGCTTTGAGTCCATTCTGACTCATAGTCACATCATGTGAAAGAGTCCAACTACTTCATAAGCCTCCACAAATTATTCTTGGGCTTTTCTGCTTTGCTGGACCCAAAGAAACTGACCTCTGTAGCCTATATTTCCAATAGTGTGTCTCCTCTAGTTTTCAGTTGAGTTTAGCAGAAGAGAAATCTTCAAGACTTACTCTCCCTGACTCTGCCCTCTCCTCCTGGGGTTCGGCAGTGACTGTGCCCCTCTAGGGCTACAAATTGAACAGCCATAGTTGACATAACAGCCCCTCTTTCAGGGCCCTGGGGTTTACTAGGTTTCTCTAACTCCGTTCCCTTCCTTGACTTCCTTAAACCAGGAGAACAGCTCCCTGGTTCTGTCCTGCATGTCTCACCATCATCTGTTAATTCTTGCAAGTTGGCTCATATTTTTGTAAATTGTCTTTTCACTAAATGCTTCTTAGTTAACCTCCTTTGAGGGAACCATCTGCTTCCTGCTGGAACCCTGACTGATACAATTGACCGTTATTAATATATGCACCCTTTTGCTTAGAGCAGTGTTACAGAAAGAAAAAGAGGCTGTAGAACATAGCAGTTATCATTTTATTGAGCTTGCAAGACACCAAGAAACTTACAGGTTCTTTTGAATTACATATGTCACTGGATTGCTTAACCACTTGAGAATCCTACAAGTAGAACCTTGAAGATAGTTGCTGCTTCATTTTATGGGTGCTTTGGTGGAGTCCACAGACAGTTGTCATACTAACCAAAAGACTGTACTTCTCTGGCAGTTCTAATCCACTAGCCAAACTGAAGGAGAAAAATAAGCAGTCTCCTCTCATACAGTTTACAGCCTTGGAAACCCAATGGATATTCAGGAATGAGTTGAAACCTATCAACATTAACACATTGAGTTATATTGAATAAGGATATTGACAAAAGAATCAATGCCATTGAGTTGTGGTGTTGGAGAAGAATACTGAATATCCCTTGAATGCCAAAAGAACAAACAGGTATATCTTGGAAAAGGTGCAACCAGAGTGTGCTCCTTGGAGGTAAGGGTGGCAAAGTTTCCTCTCTCAAGCTTTGGACATGGTGCTACACTATTCCTTGGAAAAGAATATCATACTTGGAAGGATGGAGAGTTGGTGAAGGAGAGGAAGACTCCCATTGAGATGGAGTGACACTGACTGTAGTAATGGGCTTAAGTGGATCAGAGATTGTGAGGATAGCACAGCAGGATAAGATTCAGATATGTTGTTCATAGGGTCACTATGAATCGTACTTGACTCCATGGCACCTAACATAACATGACAGTCTTTGATAAGGAGATTAGGTATAGTCAGGAGATCAGAGAAAGTAGCATTGACTATAACTTAAAGAATGAGAATGAGTTGGTAAGAGGTAGAGTTTTACAAGGGGTGAAATGGGAAAGGACACATGCCAAGGTACTGTGGTATGTAGAAGTGTCACAAACTTCAAGAATGAGAGAAGTCCAGCATGTTTAAGACACAGAAACAAAGGGGGGGCTGGGGGGAATGTAGGACAAGGTTGTGGGACAGCTAAAAGGCCATACAAGTCAGAGCCTTAGAGGTAATTTTCAGCAGCTTTTTTTATCCCTAAAGGAATTAGGGTGGTGTGATGCATAAAATATCTGGCAGTTCAAGTTCACCAAGATCTCTCTGGGAGAAAGACAAGCATTCGCTAAGATTTATAGCTTTGGAAACTTGATTTTGGGGCTGGTGTGTTAGTGTCTATGAGTTCATATAGACTTGACAATAGTGGATTTTTGTTTCTAAGAGCAATGGGAGTCCCTAAGGAGGTTTGAAACAGGGAATTATTTTAGTTTTTTAAAGACCATTTAGTCACCACATAGTTGTATTTCTAAACTCTGGTATTCACAGAGAAAGAAAAAAAATTGAAATAAGAATAGAAAATATTCACTACTTTCTTTGCAGGTGATTAGATTGGAACTGAATTAATTTGTCCTAATCAAAAAGATTCTTCTCAAGGCCTCAGCAGTGACAGGTAATTTCAAGATGTGATCATTATATGTGTCTGTTTCTAATCAATTCCTGGTCTTACATTTCAGCAAGTCAACACTACTACATATTTTTGTAACTTTCCAGTAATTTTCATGTCACAGCTGTCACTGGGCTCCCTGCTGGACCCAAATACACATAACTAATTAATCAATCAATCAAGAAGGAAAGAAAGTCTGATGTTACCACGAGAGTCTTGGCTTGCTAAATGCAATGACTGGTTTGAGGTAGAATAAAAAAGAAAACCTTCTTAATAGGAGCAGAGTTTAGAGATTTAAAGATAATTCCTCAGGCTAATGGTTTTTTGTAACGTAGAGTATGTGCACTGCTGATGCCTAGCTGTGCTTATTCCACTTTATCAAAGGAAGCAAATGTGCGAATAGGAACCCCATTGCTTCCACCTGTGTGGGGGCAGCTGGAAGAGGGAATGGTAGGAAGAAGCAAAAGGTTTTGGGTCAAGAGTTGGAAAATCTGGATTTTAGTTCTAGCTATTCAATTAACCCCCTGGATATATGCTGTTCTATAGGCCATCTTACTCCATGGGAACTCAACTCTTCATCCATGAAGATTAAACTGGTTGAAAATACAGAGAAAGCTATCATCAAGTAAAGTCAATTGCTTATTCAGGCATGATCTCAAGGATGGCTGTCACACTTGAGTGTGAACTCTGATACATGGGTCTATAAATTTTATTTTGTTCACCATTTTCAGTTGTTTGATCTTTGTTAGAAGCCAGGAAGGATAAAAGTTTTCTTTTACATGTTGTATGAGCTCTGATGGCTTAGTATTAAGGAGTGTGCATCCAACCCAATGACATGTGGTTCAACCACTGTCTGCTCCATGGGAGAAAGATAAGCAGGCTCCTCTGATCTGATTTACTGCCTCTGAAAACCCCCTTGGAGCATCAGCTGTAAGTTGGTTCCAACTTGACGGTACGTAAATTAGGCAGGATAGGCCTGATTCTTCTGCTATAATAGCTACATCTAAAACCTCATGATACGATCCAAGTGATCATTCATGAGTCTTAGAGTGCTTGCCTTCCACGGTTGCCATGACAAAATAAGAGCATATAGAGGAAGTATATCAACTCTTAATAGTTGATGTGGCACATAGCACTTCCACTCACTGACCCCTGGGCAGAACAAATTCTATGACTCCAATCTTTCCAAGGGAAGTTGGAAAAAGTAGACCATATAGAATATTAGTGAGCACAGCCAGATACCTACTCAGTTTGTGTTGATGAACATGGACTCCACATGGAAAGGGTTTTGAGATCTGGTTCAAGTTTAGAACGAAATGATGAAGTAGGTTCAGGGGTAGGAAAGGGTGGTATGTGGCCTGAAAACATATTTCTCTTTTATCCAAAACAACTTTTTCTTGTTTTCAATGTCCTTAAGACATGGAGTCAGTCAACAAAAAGATTGTTCGATTAGTATTGTTACTGTTGTTGTGTACCGTAGAGTTGGAATTGACTTAGAGCTGACCCTCCAGTGGGTTTTCAGAGGCAGTTAATAACACGGGAAGAGATTGTCCATTCTTCTTCCACAGAGCAGGCGGTAGCTCAAACTACATACCTTTGTGATTATAGTGTAGCTTATTGCCACCAGGCCACCAGAGCTCCCTGAAGGAGGTATCTTAAGAATATTTCAGTCATGCTATTAAAAAACTAGTAAATAAGTAAGTAACTATTTAAAGCTAGATTAAGTTCTTTATGTACAGGAAACAAACACTGAAAAGTATTCTATGGAATTGTTTATAGGATCTAACTAGTTCTTTTAATTGCTTTCAAACCCATATATGATTTCAAATAATGTCAATCTCTTGGCTACTACTGTAAAGATATTTAGAGCCAAGGATGTCCAAAGCCCAAAAGAAAATTGAAGAGAAAGCAAACAGCTTCTTCCTAGGAATCAGTGTTCATTAACCCTGAGTATTGGAGCTGCATTCCCTGACCCTTCCCACTAATTCCTTAGATTTGCTTAATTGCATGTTCAGATGTGTGGTATCAACTATACTTCCCATTAATAGATGGCACAATCATCCCAGACCCCTACAGAAAGTTCCCTATTGTTTCTTCCATCTTATGTGATTCTTAGAGAGAGAAAACCCTATTTAGCTGTGACACTGAGTGCATGCCATGTACTTCCATTTGTTCTATTGATAATGTACACTCCATTCAACTGGTGGCAATTTTTCTTTCTTAAATAATGGTTATACAACCTATGATTTCACAAATACAAAAGTGAATAAAACAAAACAATCAAGCCAGAAGAAAAAGCAATTAGAGGATAGTGTCTAGGTAAACAGTAATAGTTACTGTTCACTTTTGTAAAAAATATGTGGAGAAAGCCTGTTCCAACCTGTTACCAAGTCCAAGTACACCTAGTCTATGAAGCAGGTGGAATTACTGAGTGATGAAAATGGTTAGTATGCCTGTTAACTGACCACAACTTTGAGGTTCAAATCTACCCACAACACTTCAAAATAAAGACCTTACTTTCTACTTTAATAATAATGATAATCACAAGAGTCCAGAATTAAGGTTGCATAGTTGAGTGCACTCAGGGCAGTGGGGAGTGGGGCAATTATATACTAATGAAGGAATCTGACTTTTCAAAGAGAGGAGCGAACTGGGGGGAGGGGTGGGCAGAGAGAAAAGTGCAACAATGAATGAATGAAAATCCAAAATCTCTGTAAATGTTCATTGAAATTAATAAAAGAAGAAACATAAAATAGTAATAATAATCAGCTCTTGAAAATCTTATGGACACAGTTCTACTCTGACACGCATGGAATTTCCATGAATTGGAGTTTAAATTGGCTCAGTGACAGTAGGTTGAGTCAATTTTATGAGATAGAGACAGTTATAAATGGAGAATTGAGGATGACTGTGACTGACACTGAAGCTATATTTTCAACCTAGATGATTATGACATCAAAGAGCATACTATCATTTAAACACTCAAAGGCTGAGAAAAGATGGCACAAAAAAATCATAGAAAAAGAGGGTAGAGATTGAAATGGGTAAGAGAGCAATGGTATCAAATCCTCCTCAAAAAAATGGTTGCCTTTGAGTCAATTTTCAGTTATGGCAACCTGTGTAGTAAAGAGTGGAATCTTCCCAGCTGTCTTCTTTAAACAATAAGTAGTCCTTATGCAAGACCTTTCTCAGGGAGACTGTTGAGTAGATTCAAACCACCAATCTTTATCTTAGAAGCTGATCACGCACCGTTTGTGCTGCCTGGATACCTTATTATGGCACAAAGAATAAGAGAAAAAGAAACATTTTCCCTGTGGTGCAAGTGAGTTAGAAAAAGATACTCAACTCAACTGACTTTTTCTGAGATCTGAAGGACAGAAGGGGGATGGATTTGAGAGTCACTCAAAGAACCTACAACATGGGCCTGAAAATGACTAGACAGGTTCATTGCCTTGGAGAACAGAGCTGAAGACATTCCAGCTGGCTGAGCAGCACAGGAAGGCTGGGCCAGGTGGGTGTTGGCAGCCAGCAGCGGTGGAATAGATTGTGTGGCAAACAAAACACTGCAGAGATGCATGGTGGGACACGGAAGACCTTGCTGCTGAACATTCTAGTCTCCTGACTCTGTCCATGAGCTCACTTTTGACTTAAAAATTCCAGTTGTCATCTGAGCACATTCCCAGTGCAGACAGCTTCTGGAGGCCGAAGAACGGGATCCTGGCTCTGAACAGCATTTCTCATGCATCCTGTCCTCAATGGCAGAGATACTGCCGCTAGCTCCAAAAAATTAGCCATGCTTTTAATTGCTTCAGACAACTTCAGGCAATGAGAGAAAAATATAGGCAGCTTATCAGAACAGAAAACTCTTTCTTGAAATAACGAGAACTTACAAAAAAAAGAAAAGAAAAAGGGAAAGGAAATGAGTAAAATGAATTTAAAAGAAAAGAAAAACCAGATCTTCTCAAATGGAGGTTTGTGGTCTGCCAGGGTGTCCAGCCAATGGAAAATGTGATATATACCTGGCTCGTGCGATGTCAACCCCAAGTGACTGCAAATTAATTGAAAAATATCCCGAATAACCTGAGTTTCAGTGAGCTCATGGGTCTCTTTGGAACAAAGGCAGGGAGGATGCTTTTGTTTAGTTGCCAGTGCAGGTGACCTTGTGAGAAGCAGACTATAAATT
Source organism: Elephantulus edwardii (assembly GCF_000299155.1). NCBI lineage: Eukaryota > Metazoa > Chordata > Mammalia > Macroscelidea > Macroscelididae > Elephantulus > Elephantulus edwardii. Next base: position 8,319,450 of record NW_006399779.1, on the reverse strand, counting down.
GCTGTAATTGTAGGATGATAAGCCTGGTTGATAGATTTCTGTCACTCTCCCTCAATAAAAAATGGGCTCACCTTCCCAAAGTCTGCAGAGGCACATACATCAAAAAGCACATCGTTGCTTGTGAGTTTCTGAGGCAAGCTGGGTTTCTCTGTATGTTTGAAAACATCCAAAAAGGCATCTTTGTCTCACCAGGTAGCCTTTTCTGGAAGTTCTGCTTCCCTGTCTATTTCCCAGCTAGACACTTATGTGGCTTTGTGCAATGCTGTCTGAGTATGAATAGAAAACAATAGAGAAGGAAAACTAGAAATGTGCTTGTTTAACCTTGTTTGTTTTCAGGGAACGCTGATGGCATGGTCCCTAGGGAGGTGTCCTGTTAACCCAAAGGTGGAACCTGTCCAGCAGTTCAAATCCACCAGTAGCTCCAAGGGCTAGAGGGAGACAATCTTTTCCCATTTAATTTACAGCATTTCAAAAACCCGCTGGAAGGTCAGCTATAAGTCTTTATTTTCAGATCACATAGCACAATCAAAAGAAACAGGAAGAGAAAAGGTGGATACTGAGAAATCACATGATAGAAACAAGCCAGAAAGCCAGGAGGAAATCTACTCCTGTAACATAAGGCAGTGTATTGATGCAGAAGCTGAGGTAACCCTAGACTTAACCAAGTTAGAACCAAAGTTTCGTCTTCTCTTACTAGGTGCCTTCGAGTTGAGTATGACTCACAGTGATTCTCTGAATAACAGATATGAACTCTGTTCTATCCTGTGCCATCCTTATCACCTCTGACATACTTGAGCCCACTGTCACAATCACTATGTCAATCCATCTCAATGAAGGTCTTCCTATCTTTCAATGGCCCTCCACCTTTCCAAGGAGGAAATTCCTTCATTTCCCTTTTTCAATGCAGTGTAATGCATGCTGTAATGTGCCGATTTCTTTGAAAGAGCAAGAAGAAAATACAACAACCTGGAAGCCAGGAGTTCTGCTTTATGGGAAGGTCTTGACATAAATTTCTAAGAAATAAATGAGTCTGAGGCTTAACGTAAGAATTAAGAGAGGGGATTTGGGAGTCATGTAAACCTCAGTGTGAATTCCAGCTGAGCTGTGTAACCTAGGTGCTGCTATTTGACTGTTCAAAGCCTCAGTTCCCCTGGGTGTCCAATGGAAATACTAGTACCTCACTGACAAGGTTAAAATGAAGACTAGAGATGATATATGAAAAGTCCTTAGCACAGCACATAGGAAGCCACAAACACCAGAAGTTTGAATACACAAAGGAGTCTTCAGTATACAGATGTGCATGTTGTATCATCTGAGACAGCAGTATGAAAGAGTAGAAAAGACATTGATTCAATGAAACATAAATGGGTAATGGAGTCAAACAGTTCCACATGGACTCCATACCAGCTATGTGGCCTCAGAAGTGGTTCAAGTGTCTGGGCCTCCATTTTCTCCTCTATGGAAAGGAGAGAGTGTCTTCTTCAGAGGGATGGAATTGTAAGAAGTGAATGACATGATTAAACACACACACAAATATGCATAGTGTGTGGCATTTAGTATGTCCTTGCTTCCTTTCCTACGTGAAGCACTGTAGCAATAAAGAAATAGGTTAAAAAATGCACCAATCCTACCCAAATTAATACTATACGTTATGTCTATGTGTTATGTGTTATGTTATGTGTTCTATGGTTTTAAGCTGAAGCTTACTTTGTGTATTTTTAGCCATTAGGAATGGGGCTCACCATTGAAACAAAGGGATGCAATTGGTTGATTAAACCAGATTTGAAGAATTATAAATTGAGATTCTTAGGAGGGAAATTAATTTCCTCAATCAGTTCTGGATTCTTGAGGGTGAAGATGGGGTACCCTGCTGTCCATAATGCAAGCTTTTAGTTTATTCCTCCACATGCCAGTTTCTGTCACTTTGCAGTGAAAAATGAATGTCTCTACCACTAAGGTACAATATCTATCAGCAGCTTCACTAAAATAGTTCATGGCTGTTACTACTGCCTTTCCCACATGATTTCTAAAACAAATAGTAAGTGGTACCTAATGTTATCGGATTCTACCTGTAGGATTAAGGGGAAGTCAAATCTTCCTGAGGCTTGACGTATTCTTCTAACTCTAGAAAATGAAATGTCTGCTTTGTTTTTTTATATCTTCTCTACAGTGCACTGCATTTCACAATCACCAATTGCTTTGGGACCAGCTATAAAATAGCTCTGTAAGTTGTTTTTAAAGGCTGGGTAGTGAAACACCTTTCCAAATGCTCTGCTTAATTTTTTCTCCACATTGTAATTCATTGTTGGCCTTTTCTACAGTGAATTGTTGGAATTAACCAATAAATCAACAGGCAAAGACATGCCAATTTCCTTCTTAGTTGATAAATTACAGCATGAGCATAGCTCAGTATATTTTATTTCATGTATATACCTCTGAGTGTGAATGTGCAAGTGTGCATGTATGTTTTTCCACCTAAATTTACTATTTAAAACAAATGTTGAAATTCAAGAGTTACTACATTGCTTTTAATATTCATTGAGCCATATAAAGATAGCATTATATTTCTATCATAGTTATAAAATTCTACTTTATCAATCAATGGGTGACTATTCCAGATTTTTCTCCTACATTTTTACATAAAAATAATTTTTTCCTTCCTATACCAGTCTGTGTTTGTTATCATTTTTTTTCTTCCTCTCAACCTTCAGATTTCTTTACCAAGTAATATATTAATTCTTCATTTAAAGATAAATGTTTCCCATTAGTATTTATCAATAACTAAGACAGATGATGCTATAATCTTCTTTCTTTAATGAAATATTAATGTATAACTCAACTCATTGCTGTCAAATTGGAACCACCTCAGAGCTGATCTTCCAGTGGGTTTCTGAGGCTATAAATTGCAAAGGAGGATATTGCCTCTCTCTCTCCTGAAGAGCTACTGGTGGATGTCAACTGCCAAAGACACATGGCCATTCGATCAGCAGCAACATCCCCAAGGCCTATGCCCTCAGAGCTCCCTGTGACTGTGACAGTAAAAATGTCTTTAAGTTAGAAAACATACAATTATCAACTCTCACAAAATGTAAGAAAAGGGTCCTGTATGAATTTTTAAAGTTCCTCCAAATATATTGATCTGTGCTTTGAAATCAGACTCACTACTTTTTTTTAAAATTTTGTGTGTGTCTGTACCGTCAAATCAGATCCGACAGGTACAGGAGGAGATTGCCCCTCCTTTTCCAGCAGAGTATCTGGTGGATTCGAACCACATACCTCTGGGATTGCAGTGCAGCTTCTTGCCACTAGGCCACCAGAGCTCCCCCAGACTCACTACTTTTGAGTTGACTTTTCTGTATAGTGACCTCACAAGGCAGAGTAGAATTGCTCCTGGGGTTTCTAGGGCTTTAAGTCTTTAGCAGAGCAGACGACCTCATTCTTCTCCCATAAAATTGGTTTGAATAGCCTTTCATTCAGCAGCTGAACTTCCAAAGCCCTTATGTCACCAGGATTCTTTCAAACTAGACAGGGTAATGGTGGGCATAATCCAAAGGCGATCAATTTTATAAAACACAATATATGGGTATGAGTGTATGAAACATAGTGACAATGAAGAAAAGTGTGAAATACATCCAAAAAACCAGACTATGTACATTAATAAAGTACAATGTATACGAATCATTATGTTCATACCAATAAATAATGGTTGACGGGGGGGGGGGTGCGGACAGGGGGGACTCCTCTGCCGCTCAGTAATGATCATCAGTGTGGCTTAGAACCTCTTTAAAAGCCGCTGCCTCATCCATGTGTGCACCAGGTTCAGATTAATCTTTTCTTAACTCAGCAGGAACATGGGCCAAAAAACTCTTCTGTCCTGAGACATAATCTCCACAGTGTGGCCCAGCTGCACAAGGCAGAACTTTTCCTTGCTCAACTTTTTTTAGTGCCAAATTTTTTTTATAAATTAAATAAGCCAAGTTTTTTATATCAGTTAAGCAGGGACCCAAACACCTCAAAGTGTTTTGTGAAGATAGGTTACAAAGTGCCTTACGCAGTACCTGGCATAGAGTAGGCCTTCAAGACATGTTTGTCCCTTGTTCTGCAAAGAGAAGTGATGAAGACCTCAGTGAGAACCTGGGAAATATCTAAACCAAAGAGAGTAAAGAGTAGTCAACAAAGAACAAGACAATCAAGAAAGATCAGTTATTGCCCAGGACAAAAAAAGGGCAAACAAAACAAAGGCAGAGACTGTTCATCAAAGTTTCCTGACGCAGTCTCTAAAAGTAAATAGAGTCCAGGACAAGATAATCTAAAATGTTCTTTTCTTAAAGTGTTTTTTAGAATAGTGTGATCTGTGAGCTGCCTCAATTCAGGACTAGCATGTTAACACCACGACAGGGGCTGTTAAATGATTCCATTTCCTGACAAGGAGTAAAATATATAAGATGAAAGAAACCTGGCTTAATAGAGACTCATATTTTAAAAAAGAACTTGGATTGACTAACAGCAAGTGTAGTGTAATTGCCCAGAAATAAACCCAAAAGTAAAAGAAAAAGAACACAACATGAATAAATGGAGAAAGTGTCTTTAACAAAGCTGGTTAACTCTTTCAAGATCTCTGTTTTGAGAGATTCTCTGTTTTGAATTTTTTGCTGAAACCATGTGATGAAGTACATTTTGAATTAAATTAAAACTAATTTGAGTTAATATGGATAATGATAAAATTAATGGGATGTTTATGGTGCAAGACATCATGGATTCTGGGTTTAGTGGGATGAGGCAATTTCTTCAGGTTCCCAGTTATACAGGCCTCTACCAGGCAGCAAGACATACTAAAAAAAGGTACAAAAAGTCCCAGTAAACTCCAGAGGGAGAAGATGTAGGGGAGCATTCAAAGGTCACAAAAAAGGTGAAGCAATGCCTTACTACTACTACTCATTACCATTGAAAAGGAACCAACATTCAGCTGATCTTCCAGGGGGAGGTTCCCCACTGTAAATCACGAGGGAGGAGATTCCTCATCTTTCTCTTGACCGCACTAATAAATTAAAGACTATCTGTATTTCACTGGCCTACTATATGTGATGAGAAATGTGGCATTAGGATTGGAGGTAGACTCATTAACAATCTATGTTATGCGGATGACCCAACCTTGCTTGCTGAAACTGAGAAGGACCTGAAGCACTTGCTGCAGAAGGCCAAGGACTTCAGCCTTCAATATGGATTGAAGCTCAACATCAAGAAAACAAAGATTCTCACCACTGGCCTGACTGGCAGCATCATGGTGGATGGTGAAGAGACTGGGATTGTCAACAGCTTCAGTTTGCTTAGCTCTACAATCAACACTCTTGGTACCAACAGCCAGGGAATTAAAAGACAAATTGCATTGTGAATGTCTACTGTCAGAGACTTCTCCAAAGTACTGAAGAGCAACGATGTCAGTCTGGAGACTAAGGTGCACCTGATGCAGGCCATGGTCTTTGCAATTACATGCTGTGTATCAGAAAGCTGGATAATGACTAGGGATGGTAGGAGAATTGATGCCTTTGAGCTGTGGTGCTGGAGAAGAGTATTGAATATACCATCGACTGCCAGGAGAATAAAAAAGTTCATCCTGGAAAGGGTGAAGTCAGGATGTTCCTTGGGAGCAAGGATTCTGAAGCTTCATACATACTTTGTACATTTTGCAAGGTGGGATCAGTCCTTGTAGAGAGACGTCAAGCTTGGTAGAGTGGAAGGAAAGCACAGAAGAGAAAGACCCTCAATGAGGTAGATTGATTCCATGACTAGGGTAATTGGGGATAGGAGTGTCAGGGACAATAAGATTGGCACAGGACAGGTCAGGGTTTAGGGCTATTGTGCTGTGTAGGTAGCTATGAGTTGCTGGTGACTTGATGGCACATAACAACACAACAACTATGAGTGAAACCCTTTTGGAAGGAGTCAACTCAGATGAAACAATGACTATATCAAGTCTTTAATTTTAATTGAGATGAAGTTAAATAAACCCAGAGGATCTTTCTTTTACTAGTATGCTAACAAAAGTCTTAACAATATAAAAGTAATCCAGCTAAAATGTTGTTAGGTGCCATCAAATTGACTCCAACTCATAGCAGCTCTGTCTACAGCAGAATGATACACTGACAAAATTCTTTGCCATCCTAATAATCACTGCTGTGCTTGAGTGCATTGCTGCACCTGCTGTCAGTCCAGCTAGTTGGGAGTCTTCCCATTTTTATCTGACCAGGCATAATGTCTCTCCAGGGACTGACCTCTCTTGATTACATGCCCAAAGTCTGTAAGACAATATGGATTTGGGTTTGGTTAGAATGGTTCTAAAGAATTTTAATGGAGGATCTGCTGAAGTGTACCTGCTGCTGTCAAGTCCATTCCAATTCGTAACAACCCTCGATCAGTTTCCTGGGTCTATAAATCTTTATGGGAAGATATCCATCATTTTACTCCTGTGGAGTCTCTAATAGATAAAAACTGAGGATCTTTTGGTTAGAAGCCTGATTATACCATACCTATGTCAGGGCTCCTTTACAGATGTGTTTTTGTTGGGTGCCCTTGAGTTGAATATAACTCATAGTGACCTTGTGAACAACAGACCTGAATCTGTCCTATCCTGTACCATCCTCATCATATCTGATACACTTGAGCCCACTACTACAGTCACTGTGTCAATCTATCTCATTGGGGGTCTTCTTCTCTGTCACTGACCCTCCATCTTTCCAAATATGATATCCCTTTCCAAGGAATAGCCTCTCCTAGCAACCTGTCCAAAGTATAAGAGATAGAGCTTAATCATCTTTGCCTCCAAGGAGCACTCCAGCCAGACTTTTTCAAGACATATATGTTTGTTCCTTTTGGCAATCCATGTACTTAGTATTCTTCTCCAACACCACAACTCAAAGGCATCAAACCTTCTTCTGTCACCCTTATTCATTGTTCAGCTTTTCAGAGGCATAGCAGATGATTAAAAAGACCATAACCTAAATCTTGTACCTAGGTACCACATACCTAGTCTTCAACTTGATATCATCTCTCATAAGTATTTTGGAGAGGTCTTGACAACAGACTTCCCAGTGCAAGACATCTTCTGATCTCCTTACTTCTAGTGTAATTAAGATGAAATCACTAAAAGTTTCAATTATTTCCCCATTCTTCATGATTTTTCTGTTGACCCTACAGTTGGGACCTCTGTTTTCTTGATGTTTAAATGTAATCCATATTGAAGGCTATAGTTCTTGATCTTCTACAGCAAATTTTTTCAAGTTCTTTTCACTTTCAGCAAGCAAGGCTATGCCAACTACATAATGCAAGAGTCTTCTTACAGTTGTGTAGACGAGGTTAAAGGACTCAATCAGCAGTGGATTCCTCATAGAAGCTATAACCATGGACTTAACCATGAAAAAAAGATATAAAGCCAGAAAGAAGTAAGCAAGAAATAAATATTTTATTTTTCTTTCATTTCAAACTCTAATTTCCTTTAGTCCTTCCAATTGCTAGATCCAAGTGGGATTCAGATGATAAGAAAGTTCCATGTTGTACTCTATAGTGGCTAGCTTCCAGCATCCAGGCCAAAGCCTATATGTAAAAGAAAATAGATCTGGGTGAAGTCAACAGCAAAAGGAAAAGAATAAAAGAAACGGCACAATCTAGAGTGTACTGTCAAATAGTTAAGAGTGCTAACCTATGGAACAATTACACAGAGATGGTGACTATGGTTTTATTGTTCAGGAAAAACAAAACCTGCCAATGAGTAAATTCCAAATGATAGCAAACTTCCATCAGGTTTAAATATAAAGCTTTAAACCTTAATAGGAGATTACTTAATATTACTTCATCTTTCTCTCTCAACAGAGTTTAGAACTGTGAACTTTTTGATTAGCAGTTTTACACCTAATCCATTACTTTACCAGGTCTATCTGTCAGTCACCACAGAATTAGTTCTGACTCACAGTGACAAATTCTACACCATCCTCACAAGTGTTAGTTTATTTGACTCCGTTGATAATATTTGAAGATTGTTAAGATTAAAAAGCAATTGGAACAAGTACATTGGCAGAGAACTACCAGAAATTCAAACTGGATTTAGACCACATCATGGCTCGAGCTATATTATTGCTGATGTTAATGGATCTTGGTTCAAAGCACAGAATACCAGAAAAATATGTGTTATTGACTATGTTGTTGTTAGGTGCTGTTGAATTGAGTAAAACTCATAACAATCTTATGAACAAAAGATCTGAGCCCTGCTCTATCCTGTGTCATCCTCACACTTCTTGATACACAAGAGCCCATTGCAGTAGTCACTGTGTCAATTCAACTGATTAAGGGGCTTCCTCTCCTTTGCCAAACCGCTGCCCTTCCTAGCATGATGTCCTTCTCCAAGGAATAGGCTCCTAGCAAAATGACTAAAGTACGTAAGGCCAGGCCTCATCATTCTTGCCTCCAAAGAGCACTTCGGCTACACCCTCTCCAAGTCATATATGCTGTTCTTTTGGCTGTCCATGGGATGTTCAGTGCTGCTTCTTCTTCTGTTATCCTTATTCATTGTCCAGCTCTCAGATGCACAGCAAGAAATCAGAAGACTATGGTCTGAATCAGATATGCCTTAGTCCTTGAACCGACATTACTCCTCAATAATTTGGGAACATCTTTAACTGCAGATTTTCCCAGTGCAATGCACTTATATTCTGACTGCTGGTACCAAAGACGTTAATTGTGGATCCAAGCAAGATAAAGCTGTTGACAATTTCAATCTTCTCTTTGTTGACATTGAGATGCAATCCATACTGAAGGCTGCATTCCTTTATTTTCTGCAACAAGTTCTAAAAGTGCTTCTCACTCTCAGCAAGCAAGGTTGTGTCATCATAACAAATTATGGAGAAGATTGGGAATTCCTGAACACTTAACTGTATTCATCGAAAACCTAGAACAAGAAGATGCTGTCAGACTAAAACAAGAAAACACTGTAGGGTTTTAAATTATGAGGGGTGTGCATCATATTTGTATCCTTTTTCCATAGCTGTGCAATCTGTCTGCTGGGCAGACCATTTAAGAAGCTAGACTATATGAAGTAGAATATAGAATCAGCATTAGAGTAAGACTCATCAACAACTTGTTTTATGAAGATGGTATATTCTTGTTTGTAGAAAGTGAAGACTTGAAGCCTTTACTGAAGAAGATCAAAGACTACAGCCTTCAATAGTGATTACATCTCAACATCAAGAGAACAAAAATCTTCACCACTGGACCAAAGTCATATCATGATAGATAAAGTTGTTGGTGTTGATTGCTGTTGAGTCAAACATGACTCATTGTGGCTCCATGTGCAAAAAAAACCCTAAAGCCTTTATATAGCTATCAACATTTATCAACGTTCATAGAGTTTCCATAGGCATGTTGTTTAGGAAGTGGATAAAGAAAAGATTGAAATTGTCAGCAATCTCATTTTACTTGAACCCACAATCAACATCCATGGTAACAATAGTAAAAAAACAGCAACAAACCAACAAAAGATTTGTTGCATTGTGAAAATCTGTTGTAAAAGATGCATCCACAGTGCTAAGGAGTAATTGTGTTGGTTTAAGGACTAAAATATGCCTGGTCAAAACCAACATATTTTCAGTTGCTTCCTATGCATCTAAGAGTCAGACAATGACTGAAGATAACAGAAGACTCAGTGTCTTTGAATTGTGGTGTTGGAGAAGAGTACTGAGTATCCTATAAACAGCCAAAAGAACCAACGTATCTGTCATGGACGAAGTGCAGCACTGGTCTTCCTTAATGGAAAGGATGGCGAAATTTTAGCTCACATACTTTAGCATGCTGTCAGAAGGGACTAATCCTTTAGAAAAGACGTCATGCTGAGAAAGGTGAAATTACAGAAAAAGACAAGAAGATCTTCAATGATACAATTTGAAACAGTGACTCTAACAATGGGCTCAAGCATGTCATAGATCAAGAGGGTGGCTCAATCTCAAGGCTCACATCTGTAGTTCAGATCAGGTTTTTTATGAGTTGTAGTGGATTCTTGAACAACAACAAATAATTTCATTTCCTTGGATTTTACTTTTTCTTTTCTAAATATGATATCTTTCTTCAGTAATTGGTTCCTCCTGATGGGATATCTGAAGTAAGCAAGATAGATGAAATCTTGTAATCCTATTGGATCATATCCTGATGAATTCTTCATTGATCTATGTAGCCTAACATTAGAAAACCCTACCTGGTAAATCAGTGAAGTCTATTCTCATGGAGTTTGATCAGTATTTGGATGGTTATATGTTAAGTTTGTAGAGATGGCATTCTATTTGGGGTTGAATGAAATTGATTTTTCAGTAACTTTCCTATCCAAACTCGCCATTTCTCACAGATACTCTTTATTTACGTATTTTCCCTGAAATCGTAATAGAAATTCATTAAACATTGTAACATAGCTGTTAACATTATTTTCCTCTATTTGGATATTTTGGGGAGTTTTCCTGGTTTCTGGATAACTGGGAAGCGGTAATTCATGTTAAATCTTTGCTTAAATAATGTGGATCACAATAAATTCTAAACTACCCAAGGCAAATTATTATTTTGCTATACTATCCATGATGTCTGGCTACAAACTTCCATTGCTAAATATATTCAATAGTTTCTTTCTTAAAACCACTGTAATGTTTCCAAATGTGATGTAGTCATTTTCCCCACTACTCCATTGCAGATAAGCTAACTTCTAAGAAAATGCATTTAGCCAATGCAACAGTAGGGGGGGGGGAACCCCCAAACAACCAGTGCATTGATTTGGTTTTGGAGCAGAAATACAGCAATCAGGAAGGAAGAAAACATGGATTCCCATCCTGGTTCTGTACTAATTGCCTTTCTCAACTTGCTCAAATCATTTTGGTACTCTAGATCTGAGAGAGTATTGAATATAACATGGACCACCAAGAGAACAAACAGGGTTGTCTTGGAAAGGGCTAAATCAAGTTTCACTTCGGAGGCTAGGATTTTGAAGCTCCATCTCAGATACTTTGGGCATGTGGCCAGGAGAGACCAGTCCTTGGAGAAGGACATCATGCTTGGAAGGGTGGACGGACAGTGTAGGAGAGGAAGACCCAGGATGAGATGGATTGACACAGTGACAAGGGTAATGGGGGTAGATGTGTCATAGTCAGTGAGACTGGCTCAGGACAGGGCAGGCTTCAGAGCTGTTGTACATAGGGTTACTATGAGTCGCAGGTAACTCGACGGTACATAACAACATCAAATGAGGGGATTTAATCTGTTGATCTTTGCAGGAAAAGCTTATAGTGTTCAAATTACATTTTAGAATCCCAGACTTATTTAGAGTTGCCTTTTCAATTCTTCAGTCTCTTTGTGTTTTATTAAAGATTTTCTAAGACAAGATAACAAAGTATTTTGGTTTCATTACAGAAATTTTATTGCATTTCTGTTACCCACACTGACTCTCCTAAGGAGCCCTGGTATCATAGTGTGTATCAGGCTGCCAAATGAAAGGTTGAGAATTCAAATCCACCAGCAGGAGAAAGATGGGCAAACTCTCCCTCAAAAAGATTTCTAGTCCAAGAAACCCAATAGGTGAATCTGATTATCAGCAAAAGAGAAGAAGACCCTTAAGGAGATAGATGATTGACACAGTGAGTGCAACAATGCTCTTGAGCATGGCGGAGATCTTGAGGATGATAGAGGATAGGGCAAGATTTCTATCTGTTATTGATAGAGTGCCATGAGGCACAGTCCATTTGATGACATGTAACGACAATGAATGAGTCAGAACAAACTCAATGCACTGGGCTTGGCACTCATAGGATAGAGAATGACAATCTCCTTCTTACCTCCATAAATGCAATCCATTATTGCAAATTACTTAGACAGACTGGCTGTTTGACTCCACAAGCCTCCCTGGGCAGAGGGTGGTGGTAGTGGTGGAGCAGCTGCAAGACTTATGCCTTGGACATCCCACGGTGCAGTTCTCCTCTGTCCATAAGATCATTATGATTTGGAATTTACTACAGCAGCAGGATTGGTTTGATCTTGATAGATGGCTATCAGTGAGTTAATTTAATACATCATACCTATGAAGCTTAATTAATGTTTATAAAATTTCTCAGGATTTCTGGATGAAAGTAGCTAATTGTACCAACTGGAAAATGAAACTATTATTATTGTGTAAGGTGGGGTTTTTTTTCTCTCTTTCGTTGACCTGCTAAAAGGTATTGATGGTCATGAGACTCTGAGTTTCATTAATTTCAGCTGACTCTTCAGAGGACTTTCCCAGACTTTGCAAATGATCCTGGGAACACCTCATTTCAATTTCTCTACAGTACATTATCTTTACTCATTAAAAAATTATCACAGTGATGGATTCTGCTTAATTTAAATTGACTTCTTTGTGGGGGGAAAGGCAATTAAAGTTAAGAATATTTAAAAGGATTCCTAGGTGGGGGAAGTACTTCATGGGAAAAGAAAATGGTGCCTTGACACTCAACTCAACATAATTCTTTTCTCTGAATAAAGAAAACACGTTGAACCAAAATTATTCTCTGGAGCTTTTCTGGATAGAATCAGTGCACTTGAGAAAGGTATTGTCCTGACCTTTTGGATATAATCAAAAGAAATAGTCATTTTTCAAAGCAGGAAGCAAAGGATGAATTTTAAAATTTATAAATTTCTCAATATTTGTTGTTCATATAGATTAAAAATACCTATAAGCGAGGTCTCCATTTTCCTAGGACATCCCAGTTTCCATACTGGAATTCCTGGGCAGCGCTTCATCTCCATGTAGACAAGAACAGCTTGTCAATTTCAAAGTCGACCCAAAAACAAAACCAACCTATTTTGACCATGGAGGATGAGTTGATTCCAACCCACAGTGACAGCCCATTGGGTTTTGAAGACTGGAAAGCTTTAAAGGAGGAGACTGCCTATCATCTTTCTCTTGCAGAGCTGCTGGTGGATTTGAACTGCTGACCTTTGGTTAGTAGCACAACATGTAAGGTACTATTGCCACCAGGGATCCTTTAGAAGTAGAGAAGAAGTTAAAAAGTGGTTTCACAAAGGAGTGAACCTAGAGGAAGAAACAAAGCCAAAATTTTTCTTTGAATCCTTAGTGAAATATATATACTTCAAAATTTGAAAAACACTGACAATTTTTAAAGTGTGATGTGGTTTACTCAGAGAAGGAAAGAACAGTGAAGCAGGACGAACATGGTGCTGAGAAAAGACAACAATTTTTTTTTAACTTACACAGTTACAAACGAGCCCTGGTGGTGCATGGTTGAGCTCTCAACTGTTAATTAGAAAGGTGAGGTTTAAACCCACCATCAGCTCAGTAGGAGATGGGCATAGACCTGGCAGACTGCTCCCACGAAGATTAAGCCTTGGGAGACTTAAGAAACCATTCTCTGTCCTATAGGCTCTGTATTAGTCCAAATCAACTCCTCAGCAATGGGTTTGGGTATAGGGTGTTTTGCGCACATGTACACAGATAAAGAGATAATCACACTCTGAACGTGTTTCTCCCTTGGTCACTTCCTTTTCCTTTCATTCCCCCCTCCTTCTTCCTTTTTTTCTTTTAAATCTTTATATCACTTTCTCTCCAGCCATTTATTGCTTTCAACTTCCATTAATGAAGGTTTTTAAAAAACATTGCATTATAAGTGAAATTTTACACAGTAGATTAGATTCCCATTCAACAATTCCTACACAAATTATTCTGTGACACTGACATTGCAATCATCACAATGTGTCATCAATTAAAGTGGTTCTGAGTTAGTCTTGCACATTCAGTCACTTACTGTTGAACTATATTTGTAACCTAACACGTTCAAAAGAATTTTTTTTTCAGAAGGCAAGAGATCTTAGCATACTTCACTTGATTTCGATTAGAGTTGCCAGATGAAATACAAAAGTCCTACTGAATTTGAATTTCAGATAAATTACTAGTATGTGTTTGTGTGTAGGGGGGAGGGAGAGAGAGTGGGCCTGGGAGGCGAGGGGGAGGCAGAGGGGAGAGCCAGAGGGAGAGAGAGATATTGAGAGGTTTTGTTTCACCAATGTTTGGGACAAAATTTGGAATATAGTTATACTAAGTACAAATATTCCCCAGATTATATACATCAGGCTTACAGACAATTCCTTTAATGTTATATAAACTTACCTTCACTTTAAAACAATTGAACTATCCCTGATTATAATGAATTTATCACAATCACTTTTACTTGTTGGGCCAGTCGTTTTAAATCATTGAAAAAAACATGGAGCCTTTTCTTGCACTAACGTAAGACTAAATAAGAAGCATATATACTTGTTTCAAGTCTCATACAGATTTCACTTAAATACTCAAAAAGAACAGATTCTGGTTGTAACCCAGGCACTGCTTGTAATTATTTGAAATGCAAATTTAATTGGGTATCCTATATTTTTATTTATCACATCTGCCAACCTTACCAATGCTGTCTACCGCTTTTTAAGATAATTATTTGTCCTGACATGTAAAGGGTCAGGGATTGGAATTGAGAAGGGCTGGATTAAAGCCGTGGCTTTGTTCCTTAGCCTTGTAATTTAACTGCCCTGCACCTCAGTTCCTATCCAAATAAGCTTGTAGATACAGATGTTTTCTCCATTCATTTCCAACTGTAAACTTCACAAGTTGGGGCTTATATCTTGTTTTGAGAGCGTCTTTGACATACCCAAAGACACCTCATGAGCCAGAGCAGAGCGCTGCTGATCTCCTTTACCTCTTTGAAGAGAGCAGCCGTCAAGAGACTGGGCCTGTTTCAACTCCTGTGTCCTGTCTGTGGCCAGACCCTCTGAGGTAACGGAGAGATTCCTGAGAGGGTAAGAGTACAGGTCACATTTTACAACTGTTTTGGAATTTGGCAGTAAGAGAAGCTGACCTAGACTTAGAAGGTCAAGAATATTTCCCATAGTGTCTGCGCACAGAGGGAAGACAAATCAAAGATTATATGGCAGCTTTAGCCATGAAGCATGCTGAGTATGCCATGTTTACTTCCAGAAACACATTCCCAGATTCCAAGGCTAAACAGAGGTGACTCACCTACTATGACTGGCTTTGGAAATTTCATAAACCAATAGATTGCGCAATTTCCATGCGTGAACTGAACACCACCACTTTAAATTTATAGCTAGGAGTCAGTTCGATGCAGTGGAAAGTTCACAGGCTTTGAAGTTAGTCAGACTGGAGTACAAATTCTAGTTCCGTCACGTACTGTGGTGTGATCTTCAGCAAGTCACTCCAACATAAAAGACCATAAGACAGAGTTTCATAAATGCTTGTCATGTTTGGGTGGTTCAGGGTTTATTTGTTCACTTAAATAAACTCTCACAATGGCCCTAAAAAAATAGGTGATTATAAATTTTGTTTAAAGATAAGTTTATATTTTCAGTTATCAGTGGGGAAATTAAAGAGAGGTGTAAGACCTCTCTTTAGTTTGACACATGTTGTTGTTTTGTTATGTGCCGTCGAGTTGTTTGTGACTCATAGAGACCCTATGCACAACAGCCCTAAACCCTGCTCTATTCTGCGCCAACCGCACCACCTCTGACACACCCATCCCGATTACCCCAGTCACCTAATCAATCCATCTCATAGAGGGTCTTCCCCTCCTGCGCTGTCCCTCCACCCTCCCAAGCATGATGTCTCTCTCCAAGGACCCGTCCCTCCTGGCAACATGTCCAAAGTATGACGAAGCCCCAGAATCCTTGCCTCCAAGGAGTAGCTTGGTTTAATCCTCTCCAAGATGAATCTGTTTGTTTTCCTGGCAGTCCATGGTACATTCAGTACTCTTCTCCAGCACCACAGCTCAAAGGCATCCACTCTCCTTCTGTCCTCCCTAGTCATTGTCCAACTCTCTGATGCATAACAAGCGATTGCAAAGACCATGGCCTGTATCAGGCACACCTTAGTCTCCAGAGAGACACCGTTGCTCCTGAGTACTTTAGAGAGGTCCCTAACAGCAAACTTTCCCATTGCGATACACTTTTTGATTTCCTGACTGCTGGTGCCAAGAGTGTTGACTGTGGAGCCGAGCAAACTGAAGCTGTGAACAATCTCAATCTCTTCACCATCCATTCTGACACTGCCAATTGGCCCAGTGGTGAGAATCTTTCTCTTCTTGACATTGAGCCTCAGTCCATACTGAAGGCTGCAGTCCTTGACCCTTCACAGCAAGTGGACATATAGTGATGAAGCCAGGACTTAAAACTCCCCAAACTCAAATTCTTTCCATGTATTCATTGCTTCCCACTTACAATTTTTTTCATTCCTATTAGGCTCTCTCATCTCTCTAAATATAGATCTTCCCGAAGGTTATATAGTGTGAACTAAAGGGTGTCTTAGAAATATAACACTTAGCTTGGTGTCTGGTAAATATTGGTACTCAGTCACAAATTCTTTTCTTGCTAATTATTTTATAATAATTGTTGTTAGAGTTAGTAATAACCAGCAGAAACATTACATGTGATGCAAGATATTTTCTTTCTTTCTTTGCAAATCAAATTCTTTGTATAAAATAATTCAAACCTAGGGGAAGAAAAATCTCATAGACTTGAGATGTTTTTGCTAATATTTAAAATGTTATTATTTTAGACAAAAGTTTAGCTAAAATCTCACTGCCCTGGAGTCTGCTCTGACTCAGAGCCACTCTCCATCAGGTTTCTGAAGATGTTAATTGCAATGGGAGGAGACTGCCCATCTTTCTCCCTTGGAATCCTGATAGCTTCAAACTACCAGAGACTAACAGCCCTTGGGTTAGTTATGCGAAGCCCTAGGGAGTACTCTACCAGAGTTCTGCTGTTTTAGATAAGCAGGCCACAGATTTTGGCCTAAAAGCCAAATGTAGCTTGCTCACTGAGTTTATAAATAAACCTTTAAAGGAATATGGCCAAGTTGATTCATTTATCTATTGTCTATGGCTGCTTTCCTACTATATAATCAGGGTTGAGTGGTTGCCATAGAGACCATGTGACCCACAAAGGCTGAAATATTTACTCCCTGGCCTTTACTGAGATTGCCAACACCTGTTGTAGGTCATGCCAATTCAACAACCAGAATCACTGGACAGAAGTTGAGCTTCAGCATGAGTGGGGGAGGGGAGACTACAGTGTTATTTAGAAGAGCGAAGAGTCTGTATGTGGAGCAAGCAGACTGCCACACCTTTCTTCCACGGAACAACTGGTAGATTCCAACTACCAACCTTGCAGTTAGCAGCCAAACACTTAAACTCTGCACTACCAGGGCGCCTGCCTTCTAAATCCCCACTGCTGTTAAGTTGATCCTGAACAGTGACCCTCCATCAGGTTGCTAGAGCTGTATCTTTATGGAAGGAGATTGCCCATCTTTCCCCTGTACAGCAGCTGGTAGACTTGAACTGCTGAACTTCTGATTAGAAGCACAATATGTAAAACATTGTGACAATGGAGATCTTCTGAATTGTTGTTGCTCATCAGCTTGGACTTGTGGCAACTCTATCAACAACCTAATGAAACTCTGTCTGACCCTGTACCACCCTCACAATCTTTCTG
Source organism: Elephantulus edwardii (assembly GCF_000299155.1). Classification (NCBI taxonomy): domain Eukaryota; kingdom Metazoa; phylum Chordata; class Mammalia; order Macroscelidea; family Macroscelididae; genus Elephantulus; species Elephantulus edwardii. The sequence continues at coordinate 8,301,885 of NW_006399779.1, read as the reverse complement.
CCCTTAAGTCCAGTATTGAAATCATGGTGGATTTTGAGTACTTCCCAACCTGAGAGCCTCATCTTACATTAAACAATGTTCTCCAGCTATTCTTCAGATTTTCATGGACTCATCGTTTCAAAAGTAGATAATCAGTCTTGCTTTATAGTCTGTCATAGTCTGGAAACTCCATTGAAATCTGTCCACTATTGATGATTCTGATAGTCCTGAAAATACTTGGGCCTTTACTATTATCTGACACTGAGTTACCATATTCTTAATCAATGGTCCTTATTTTCGTGCTTAGAAAAGGGAGTATGCTCAAATTCAGATTTAATAATTTATTATTTGTGAAGTCTTAGTTTCTGCATCATAATAACTACCTCTAAAATTTCTGTGAGGATTAACTTAGATCATATGTGTAGTTCAATTTAGTTACTAATCCATAACTAAAGGCTTTAACTTAGTCACTAACTTGGACTTTGGGGAATATATAAGCACAAAACTATTTTCCATCTTTAAAATTGATTTTCAATCAATCACTCCTATACATTTTGTTTTAGAACATTAATTACAGATGTATAGTGCCATTATTTACAACGTGTCTTATCAAAACCTCACTGTACCCTTCCTTTGCCTCTTGTGATGTCCCAGGGTCACAGAAGTAAAGACCATGATATCTCACAGACAATCATCCACTGCCAGGGAGGTGATACTTATGCGTGAGGATGGAGATAATTTGTCCATTCAGGTATCTGACTGAGTGGTTCGGGTAAACTAGAGAGAAAATTTTGGAGAAGGGGAGAGAAAGTCAGGGGCAGGGGACAGGAAGTAAACCAGAAACTACACTTTGCACTTGAAATTAGTCAACTGCTAGCAAGGACTGCTTCATCTTCATTTTGCACTGGTGGCCTTTCACATTGTCCTTGAGTTAGAACTGACAGGTAGGTGGCTCTCCATAGGGTTTCTGAGGCTGTATGTCCCAGCTCACATAAATTCTATATTCAACTCTCCATGTTCAAATGTTTTTACAGAGCTTCTATCTCCTCTTCATCCACTCCACCTTGTCTATGCTGGTACAAAAAGTTCTAGAGAATCTCCATTTTTTTTCTATTCTCTTTTCTCTACTTCTCTCATTGGAAATGGTGCTGATATAAGGTAGAGTCCAAGACTCATGAACCATTTTAAAGTTTTAGAAATAGTGAGGAACAAGTACTGTCATTCACACAAAGGTAAAGTAAGATTCCTCCCGAGATCTTGTGCTCATGACTGCTGGGAAAGATGGCTGGTTTCAGGCCTAGTACAGTTTGTCTACCATAGACCACCTGGGATATGCACTCAGTCTTGGGGCTAATGACAATGTGTCTACCTATCAGGAAGGGAGAAAGGTAAATTTGTGTTTAACATCATGACAAAGACATAACACTTGGGGCCTAAAGCAATTAGGTTTTTGCTCTAAGTTGCTCATCAGGGAATGAAATGGAGAAATGAGCCTGCAAAGACCCCCCACACACACACACACTTTGCAGAACTATTATGAGGCTCTGCAGAAGCAGCAACGATCAGATCAGAACCAACTGCATGCTTCTAATTCAGGCACCTCAGCCAGGGGCTGGGTGGGCAGAGTGAGAGCAAAGAACCACCTGTGGGACAACCGAGGTCATCACGCTGCTTGCTGCTCTGGGGTCTGCTTGTCTCCTAGGAAGCACCAAGAAAACCCCAGAAACACTCTTGGTATTCTAGGGCTTGTCACAGGACCGGAGAGCTCAATGATGGAAGACATTCATCAGGTTTTTATCTTTATGAAATGACCAAACATTCAGAAATGTGCAGGAAAAAATAAACAGGCAGCCATATAGACTCATTAGATTTAACACATTCTGGTCATTTGACATAATTGCTTCAGATAGAAAAAAATCTTTCATGTATGGTAGGAACCTTCTTATAGCTCTTGTACGGCCCCTCTTCATGCCTCTCTTTACCCAGAAGTAGTGGTGATACTCTTCCCGCAATGAACGAATTTAAAAACAATGCATAGCGTGCCTTCTAAACGCTGATAGTTTACATCAGTAGGATGATAAAAAACATATCATTTCACTCGTCAACATTTTCATGTATGCCTGAGATATATTTGCTTCAATAGGTGAATATTGTGTTTCTTCATTTTAATACTTTTTAGCACTTTATAGAACAAATGAATTCTCTATAATTTAGTTATCCCCTTCCCTAGAAGAGATAATAGACATTCTCGTCTTGTACCTTACTTCAAAAAGGCTATTCCAAGTACCGTCATTAAATATGATGTTTGCTAGAGGGTAGGGGGTGTTTCCTACTTATGACCTTTCTTGTGTTAAAGTTTCTACCTTGCTAAGCTTTTTTAGTATGTTACCAAGTGGTTTTTCCGAATTTATTGACAATATAATATGAATTTTGCCTTTTAAATGGCTAATATAATGACCTTTTTTTGCTAGGTTCTTGGGGCAGGGAGTACCAGTTCCCTTTTAATCCTTAGTAACACAATTCTTGTTTTGTTCAGAGCAACAATGGTAGATGCTAGCTATAAATATACTCTTCTTTGGTTTTTTTATCCTCCATTTCATTCTGGTCATGATTGGATGAGTGTATCCAAGCACAATTCTGTTGAAATGACTTTGAGGGGAAGAAAAGGCACATAGAGATTATAATACTCAGCACATGATTAAACTATGCTTTGGATAGCTTCCCTCTTTCCTCCTCTTGAGCTTGGATACAACGCTGGAGCTTCAGCAGCCGTCCTATGACTATGAGAAAAGGGATAAAGGAATCACACACTGTCAGTCCCAATACTCATGAGCCATTAAACCAACACAGACAATTTTATACCTCCATATTTATTGTTGTTGCTATTGTGTGTCATCTAATCATAGTGACTCATAGCTGACCCTCCAGCAGGTTTTCAAAGGCAATACATTGAGAGAGGAGATTGCTCGTCTGTTCTTCTCTCATAGAGCAATCATGTGCTTTGGGATTGCAGCATAGTTTCTTATCACTAGGCCACAAGAGCTCCCTATATTTGTTATTGTTGTTGTTATGTGTCATCGAGTCGCCTGCAACTCATAGCGACCCTATGTACAACAGTCCTAAACTCTGCTATATCCTGTACCAATCTCACCATCTCCGACACACCTGCCCCCATTATTACCCCAGTCACTGAATCAATCCATCTCATCGAGGGTCTTCCTCTGACCTGGGCTGTCCCTCCACCCTCCCAAGAATAATATATAAGTAAAATGAAAATGCCGTTTTTTCCAAGACATTCTGAAGTGTTTTCCTATTGTTGAAAACGGAACATATTTCTTTTTTAATATATTTTTTATTATTGTTATTAATTTTAATGAAAATTTACAGAGATTTCCAGTCATTCACTGTTGCACTTTTCTTCTTGCCCACTCCTCCCTCCAGTTCGTTCTTCTCTTTGAATATCATCTTCGTATTTTTGTCAAATATCATACATAGTGATTCTATATTTTAAATGCAATTTTGTGGATTGCATTTATTCTATTAGTATTTACTATTTTTAAAATTTGTGTTCACTGAAGAAAACTGTATGTTAAATTGTGTTCCCTGAAAACATGTGATGAAGTCCTAACTCCTTTAGTAGCTGTAGCTTGCTTTCATTGAGCAATAGTCTTTGTGGATGTTATTAACCCACATGATGTTGTACTGGGAGGTTGGTTGGACCCTAAATACAAAATGACACCTAGGCAAGATGACTGCTTGGAATTACCAGAAACTAGAAAGAATTCAAGGATCCTTCTGCTAGAATCTTCAGAAAGAGCATGACCTTAAACACATGTTGCTTTCTAATATCTAAATTCCAGAACTGTAAGACAGTAACTTTCCATTGTTACAGTCTACATAGTTGATGGCAGTTTGTTATGAAAATCCTGGAAAATAATGCAGAGAAATGAATGTATCAATTTTCCCCCATTAAAAACCAGTTTGTCTGAATTTGATAGGTCCAGACAGTGGAGGGAGGGGGCAGTTTCCCTCCCTTTGTAATCTTTTGAACAGAGCTAGTGACCAATGCTGAAAGAGTGATAAGGCACATGTGATTCAATCTAGTATCGTCTATGATGAATAGAATTTTGATTTGTAATTAAATGCCTTCAATTATATTGTGTACACTTAAATCATTCATGTCTTATTGCTTTCATTTTAGTCACCTATTTTTCCTGGTAAATTATACATTTTATCTATGATTTTTATGTTTTTTATGTTTATCAGATTCATGTAATGGCAGTGTCATACGGTTTTACTGTTTCCAATGTGTCTAAAGCTATCTTCTTTTTTATTCCTAATATTGTTTGTCTGTGTCCTCTTTCTATTTTCATGATCAATCTTGTCAGTTCATATATTGCGTTAGCCTCTGTAAAGGCCCATCATTTAACTTTTAGACCTCTCCATTTTGTTTTTGTTGTATGTCATTGATTGCTTCATTCATTCTGTTACTTCAAGTTTACCCTGCTGGCTTTTTTAACCCTCTTGAGTTGATTGCTTAATAAGGTTTCAGTCTTTTTTATTTTAAAAATTAAAGTATTTAAGGACACAAATTTTTTAAGTCCTACTCTAGTTAAATCCCAAGAATTTAGACATGTAATAATTTAATCATCATTTAGTCCCATATCCTTCCAAATTTCCGTTATGACCTCAGAATTAACCTAAGTTTTTCTGTCTCCAAATATTTGGATTATTTTTCCTCTTGTCAATGATTTTTGATGCTTCATATACTATACCCTACAATAGGTTCTACAAGATAATGATTCTTTGTTACCTGTTGAAATTCTTTGCCAAGAATTATTAGTTTTTGTTTGTGCAAATGAGCTTGAGAAGAATATATATTCTGCATTTGATAACCCAAATCAATAGTATCAACCTTACCAATTTTACTATTCAAGTTTCCTATTGTTATTGTTGTTGTTAGGTGCCGTTGAGTCATTTGCAACTCATAGCGACCCTATGTACAACAGTCCTAAACCCTGCTCTATCCTGTGCCAATCGCATTGCCTCTGACAC
>NW_006399779.1:8283132-8293646 GCF_000299155.1 Elephantulus edwardii | reverse complement strand
TACATAGGGTCGCTATGAGTTGCAAGCGACTCGACGGCACATAACAGCAGCAACAACAACAACATTTTAGTTGTCCTTCCTTTCAAATGCAATATGTATATGTACAACATACATAAATATGGTGCAGCCTTGGGATTTAGTGTCTTACAGGTGACTTTGTTATTTTTCTCACTTAATCAAGCCTTGTTTGCTGTAGTCTTTATCTCTTCTTTTTGTTGATGTTATGTGCCATCAAGTCACCTGTGACTCATAATAATCCTATGTACAATAGCTTTGAACTCTGTTCTATCCTGAGCCAGTCTCACTGTCTCCAACACACCTACTCCCATCATCTCAATTACTGTGTTAATCCATCTCATTTAGGGTCTTATTCTCCTGAGCTGTCCCTCCATCCTTCCAAACATTATATCCTCTTCCAGGGACTGGTCCCTCCTGGCCACATGCCCAAAATATGTCAGGCAGAGCTTCAAAATCCTTAGAAAGGGAGAAGAAAAGACCAAAATGGATGCCAGAAGAGACTCTGAATATTGCACTAGAACATCAGGAAGCCAAAGCGAAGAGAAGAAATCAAGAAGTTAAGGAGCTGAATAGAAGATTTCAAAGGGCAGCTCAGGAAGGCAAGGCAAAGTATTAAAATAAAATATGCAAGAAGCTGGAGTCAGAAAAATCAAAAGCTCCAAACTTGCTTGGCATTTCTTAAGCTGAAGGAATTAAAAAACAAATTCAAGCTGTAAATTGCAATGCTTAAAAATCCTATGGGCAGAATATTGAATGATTCAGGAAGCATTAAAAGAAGATGAAAGGAGTATGCAGAGTCACTGTACCAAAAAAGAATTGGCTGACACAGAAGAATTTCTGGAAACAACATATGATCAAGAGGCAATAATAATGAAGGTGGAAGCTGAGGCTGCTCTGAAGGGCTTGGCAAAAAAATAAAGCCCCAAGAATTGACAGAATACCAACTGATGTATTTCAACAAACAGATGCTGCCCTGGATGTACCCACCAGATTGTGTCAAGAAATCTAGAGGACAACTACCTGGTCAACTGACTGGAGGAGATACATATTTATTGCCATTTTTTAAAATAAGTGACCTGATAGAGTGTGGAAATTATCGAATAAGATAACTGATATCACACACTAGCAAAATCCTGCTGAAGATTATCCAGAAATGACTGGAACAGTACATTGACAGAGTATTCTACCAGCTGTGTTTAGAAGAGGTTGTGGCACTAGAGACATTATTGCCAATGTCAGATAGATCTTGGCGGAAAGCAAAGAGTGCCAAAGGAATGTCTGTCTGTGTTTCATTGACTATGCAAAGGCATTTGACTGTGTAGATCACAACAAACTGTGGCTAACCTTGAGGAGAATGTGTTCTCAGAACACTTGATTGTGCTTATGCCTAACCTATACTTGGACCAGGAAGCTATCCTCAGAACAGAGTAGGGAAACACTGCATGATTCAAAATCAGTAAAGTCCATTGGAGATACATCCTGTCTCCATATCTTTTCAATCTATATGCAGAACAGATCATTCAGGAAGCAGGGTTTTATGAGGAGGAGGAATGTGGCATCAGGATTGGAGGAAGACTCATCAACAACCTTTCTTGCTGAGACTGATGTAGACCTGAAGCACTTGCTGCAGAAGGTCAAGGACTGTAGCCTTCACTATGGATTGAAGCTCAACATCAAGAAGATAAAGATTCTCACCACTGGGCCAACTGGCAGCACCAAGACAGATGGAAAAGAGATTGAGGTGGTTAACCATTACAGCTTGCTTAACTCCACAATCAAGACTCTTGACACCAGCAATCAGGAAATTAAAATGTGAATTGCAGTGCGAAAATCTGCTGTCAAGGTCCTCTTCAGAGTATTGAGAAGCAATGATGTCAGTCTGGAGACTAAGGTGCACCTGATCCAAGCCATGGTCTTCACAATTATTTGCTAAATATCAGAGAGCCGGGCAATATCTAAGGATGACAGAAGAAGAATTGATGCCTTTTAGTTGTGATGCTGGGGAGGAGTCTTAAACATAGAAACAAAGAAAACAAATAGATCTGTCTTGGAGAAGGTGAAACCAGGTTAATTACATGAAGACGGGCAGTCAATTTCCATTAAGATTTACAAATTCAGGGATCCAGTGGAGGTTCACTATAATCCAGAATGATTCAATAGAAGTGAGTTGAGTTTGTGGCAAATGTTGTTGTTGTTGTAGATTGCTGTTGAGTTGAGCATGAACTCATAGTGACCCTATGAACAAAAGACCTGAAGCCTTTTGGCAACTATCATTTCTCAAAGTTCATAGAGTTTACAGAGGTATGTTGTTTAGGAAGTGGATGCCACTCCTGTTTTCAATGTAAAACAACCTCTAAATGTAGAAATACCAACTGAGTTATTTCAACAAATAGATGTTATTTTTAAAGTGGTCACTTACCAAGAAATTTGGAAGTTAATTAACAAACCAGGTGATAGAAGAGATCCATATATAAATCCATTCCAAAGAAAGGTGATCCAATAGAATATCGACGCTAATATTACACATCCGCAAGCAAAATCTTGCTGAAGGTTATTTAAAACAGCTAAAGAGATGCATCAACATATAAGTGGCTGAAATTCAAGCCAGGTCAGAAGAGAACTGGAATAATGGGTATTAATGCTGATGTTAATGGACTTTGACTGAAGGTAGAAAATACCAGAATTATGTTTTATTGGCTATGCAAAGGTGTTTAACAATATGGATCATGGCAAAATTATGAATAATATTGTGAAGACTAAGGATTCCTGCACACTTAATTGTACAAGTAGGACAGAGAAAAAGAAGACTTTGAATGAGGTATATTTACACAGTGGCTACAATAAGGGGTTGAAGTATAGCAGTGATTATGAAGATGACTTAGAAGGAGGAGTTGCTTTGTTTCATCGTATATGGTTTCACTACGAGTCAATGAGGGAGCTCTGGTGATACAGTCCTTAGAGTGTCCTGCTGCTAAACCGAAGGCCACATCTTTCCAGCAGTTTGGATCCATTATCTGCTCTTAAGGAGAAAGATAGGCTATCTCTTCTTTTTATTTACAGTCTGGAAAATCTGATGGAAAGTTACTAGGAGTTGAATTAACTTGGTAGTATTGGGTCGAGAGATGTTGGTGAGTCAACGCCACCTAATAATAACAGCCCCAAATCTTCTAAATTTTTCTGTAAGAGTTTTTTGCTCATCAATACTTTTCTTGTCTGATACAACTCCATTTCATTCATGGCTGTAGAGATACAATTTAATTTGGAGGGGGAAACATTCTCTGTAATTTAAAAACTAACCCTATCCAAAAATTTGTCAAGAAACTCCAAGAATACATTACCTTTAACTCTACTACAAATATGTGATAAGAATTTCCTCCATTTATACCTTTCTCTTTGCAGAGATACTGAAGTGGGTTTTTTGTTTGTTTGGTTGGTTTTTTTAAAAAATGAAGCCTTATGTATCTTGTCTTGTGTTGTTGTTATTAAGTGCCATAGAGTCGTAGAGTCACAGGCGACTCATAGCGACCCTATGAAGGGGAGTCCTCAATGCTTGGGTGTCTTTCATCCTCTCTCCAGGTTTCCAGAGGCAACCTATTACGGAAGTGGACGCCACTGCCTCCATCCAAGCTTGTTTTAATTGGGCAGCCACACCCCACTCTCTTTCCGCATTGTCTTGTAGGATCATGAAATTTGCTGGAGGGGGGAAAAAAAAAACCCCAAACCACCAAACCTTGCTATTATCTCTGCCATGTAAATGGATATATTTCCTGGATTCTCATTTAAAGACATTGTTAGGCAAACAAACAAAATGAAATGCAAAAAACCCTGGACTCTCAATGTTATGATTGGAGTATGTTAAAATTCAGGTATCCTTCTTGCCTTGCTCCAGCCTTTTTTCTGAACAGTTCTTAGAACTACAGTACAGTCAAGATGTTACCCTAAAAAAAAAAATTAGCAGAAGCTAGAGATTTTGTTACATAATGTGAGAGATTTCTCTATTTCAAATTGCTTTTCTATATGCAAAAACAACCACACATTTTAGTGTTTTTCTTTCTGGACTCTGTGTATGTATCACAAATCATCAGACTGTGTAAATGTTTGCCCCAGATCAAAACAGCATAGAAGGGAGAATATTTTACCATTCTTTTGATGTAAATCTTAAACCAAACTGACACCACTCATATTGGCTGAAAGCTTCCTGAATCTGTCCTAACAAAATTTCTTTGCCAACATAGGATGAGATGCACTTTACAACAATGAGAAAAATTGAGTCAAGTACAAATCAAAAAGGAAAGAAAGAGTGTGGGGGCAGGGGGGAAATATGCCTCAGTGTGTATTCACAAGATGAAAACTTGAATCTTGGCTCAAACACTGGTGGTTTGATCTTGAGGAAATCACTTAATCTCTGTGAGCATTTCCCTCCATTTATAAAGTAGGAATAATAATAATAATAATTTTGCCTGGTTTCTCTCTTAAGGCCAGAGTGAGAATGAAATCAGATGATTAACATAAAAGGGTTTGATAAATTATAGATGTTCACTGTATTGTAAAAGTAAAAAACATATTGCTATTTAAAATTCTCTCTTAATTTATTTTTGCATTGCAAGGAAGTTATTAGGCCAGACATTAAAGCAAAATCAGCTTTCATGCCTTATTCTGGCACGTAGTGAAATTGTATCATCTGAGAGAGAAATAAAACAATGCTTTTATTCTTGTATCATAAAAAAAGGAAAAATAAGATCTCCCTCTGCACTTTGTGATCTAATCTCACTTTGGTGTATTTCATTTCCTTCATAGTAGTCGTTTTTATCTGACTATCAAAGGTTGAGGTCACTAAGTTGAAACTCTATATTCACTTTTATCTCCCACTTCTCCAACAATCCTCTTGGTGCAATCAGTATTTGGACTATCTAATCTGCCTTCTAAAATATTTTTCTGTTAATCACCAAGTAATTCAGTTGAGACAGTGATTGCTTCTTAAAAATAGTGTAATGTGTACGGTTTCTTTTTTGATCTGTACTAATGCCTAGATAATAAATTTTATCTTTTTGTAGACATCTCTCTGTGACCATCTTTTAAAAATTATCAACAGCTTTGAAAATAATTTTTGACAGACAAACTATCCAAATCAAGTCCTTAGCAAAACATGCATTATATTTTAATTTTAAACAAAACGTTGACTATTGGATCTGGCAACAGATCAGAAATTGCAAAGAACATTCCTTTTGAAAGAGTTTCAAAAGGGAGAAGGAGGAGGAAGGGATTTTATTGGTTCTTTTAAGACTAAATCTGAATTTCTTGTTTTGTTAAAATTACATTTCATTTTAACCTCTGGCTAATATTTGGTGCTTTTAACTTTGAGGGACACATTACATTCTGAGCAGGGTTTTAGAAAAATTCTAGTACCTTTGTGATCACAATAGAGTGAAGCAGCCTGGAGAATAGAATCTTACAGGTGAGCCCATAAACAGGCACAGATACACGAGTGCTTTCCCAATGTCAGCTCCCAGCATTACCCCTGCAGCACTAGCAGTACTAGCCGACAGCGTGTATTTGGTGGCAGCACCCACAAACTATAACCCAGAATATATAGCCAAAATCATCACAATGTGATTTATTGGCAAAGCAGACTGCTCTCGCCTCTTTCAAGAAGAATGGCGCCTGTATGTAAAAATCACGAAGCCCTTTGTTGGGTTGCACTTGGCGGCGCATTCATTATTCTATTTGGTGGACTGGGGAGGTAGAAGAAAAGGGTTATTGTTCACATTTCCATGTCATTTGACTCACACACGTTTAAAGGGCACTTTTTGTACCAGGGAGACGAAGATTTGATCTTGCACTGCTCCTAAAGTAAATATTTTTCCTTAATTTGAGCTAAATGAACATTGGGTTCTGCCATTATTTTTCTTCCTGGTATTTTCTCTTCTCATTAAAATCTCTGATGCTGCTTCGTCGTAGCTCCCACCCCGAATCAGGGTCTCATGCTCATTATATGCTGGCTCGGAATCTGGAGACAAAGGTCACGTAAAGACCAGAAAATTATGTTAAATAAAAGTTTAGGGGGGAAAAAATTTAAATATGATAACAACAACTACAGATGTATTCTAAATATAATGAGTTCTCAGTGCTTTTTTTTTCCCCCTCTAGAGAAAAAGTCTAGTCATCAAAGAAAATTCTTTGACTAATAAACTTTCATTTCATAGAGCATGGTCATTTAGCTTCTTACCGATTTATCTACTTTTGGAAATCTAAGTGATTGCTTAATGACATATTGACTCTGGCTGAAGCCACAAGTCAATCGCATATCCTTCCAAATAGATTCATTTTGTGGAAGAATAGGGATAGGAGCATGTAGAAGAAGATACAAGTAAAATTAATAAGGAAAACAGAGTAAGAGCCACTTAAACAAGGAATCAATCTTAAGGGACAAAGTCCCTCCCCCCCCCACCTTTTTTAAAAAAGAAATCACAGGGTTTTTTTTTTAAAACCAAAAATAAGGCTTTCACTGGAGTGATGAGGGAGAGGTAAAACTATTGGTTCTGGTAAAAGCAATTGCTATTTATTGAATGAACACACATTATATTCCAAACACATACAAAATATTGTATTTATTCCAGGTAAGTGTATCAAGAGATGAGTCTACTTGGGTTATGATAGCCAAGCTTAATGAGCTGTTTTATTTTCTATTCCTTCTTTAGCATGTAAGATATTTGTATTGTACTTACAAAGATTGACATGGGTACTGTGTATGCCACACAATACTGAGGGGTTTTCCATGATCTCTTTTACTGTTGTAGAGTTGAATTCTATGAATTTCTATACATTTAAAGTACTAGTTTAGAATGTTTGATAATCTCATAGACTGAACTCCATATACTTCATTGTTATGTATTTATTTTGTACTGTTACACTTCAGCTTATTTTTATTTTTATTAAAATTTAATTACACTGGCCCAGTCCTGTCCTCCAGGTTGGGGCAGCAAGGTTTGGGGGCCACGTAGCCCAGCAAGCAGGAGGAACTGCAGCCCTCTCGGAGGAGAATGAGGTGGGACCCAGCCCAAGTCCAGCTCAGAAGGAGGGGCTCTATACCCTCAGACCCTAATCCTACCCTTTCATCCCCTGGGTCAGGTCTCTAGCCTCAGTTTCTCCTTCCCAACGGGCCTGAGGGCGGCCCTTCCCCTGACTCATCCCTCCTTGAGTTCCAGTCCCTCCTGTCCCACCCACTGCTCTTTGTCCAGGCCCCTCCACAGGGAAATAAAGCCTCCCACCTAGAAAAAAAAATTAATTACACTGAACATTATAGTATTGTCTGTGAGTATTATGCTATGGGTTTGATGAATAATAGCTGGGTATGGAAATGATAACTTTTTAAAACTCTTCAGAAGAGTGGGCAATCTCCTCTCATGGGACTCACTGCTTCTGCAAACCCACCTGAAGGGTTATCTATGAGTCAGTTCTAACTCAAGAGTACACAACAACAACATATATTGTTAAGTTATAGTATCATGTTGTGGTTGAGTATTGTTGAGTCAGAACCAATCTGTAGCCGACACTCTGGTGGGTTTTCAGAGGCAGTTAATCACATGGGAAGAGATTGGCCATCCTCCTCCTGTGGAGCAGGTGGTGGTCTCAAACCACAGGCCTTCAGGATTACAGCACAGCTTCTTGCCACTAGGCCACCAGAGCTCTCTTATATTATCAAAGCACTAGTTATGGAAGTAACTGCATCTATTAAAATGAGTTTTGGTATTGTTTTGGCATAAACACCTGAGTTGAAATTCAGAAATGCATAGATTTTGATATTTTTTAAATTAATGAGTATTTAATTTTTATTTTGTTTAGAAAACTTGGAGATATCCCAAACACAAACTCTATGATAAATATAATTACCCCTTTTTTATCACATGAGAAACTGAAGCGCAATTAAATTTAATCATCTATCTAAGGCCATATAGCTGAGTAACTGATGAAGCTATCACTTGATGTGTATCTGAGAGCTGGACAATCACTAAAGATGATCGAAGATGAAAAGATAACTTTGAGTTGAGGTGCTGGAGAAGAGTGTTGAACATACCGTGGACTGCCTGGAGAATAAACCCATCTGTCTTGGAGAGGATGAAACCAGGATTCTTTCTGGAGGCATGGATGTTGCAGCTCTGTCTCACATACTTGGGCACATGGCCAGGAGGGGTAAGTCCTTGGAGAAGGACATCATGCTCAGAAGGGTGGTAGGACAGCATAAGAGAGGAAGACCCAGGATGAGATTAATTGACTCAGTGACTAGAGAATGGAAATAGGTCTGTCAACGCCAATGAGATTGGCTCAGGATAGGGCAGATTGCAGAGCAGCTACAAGTCACAGGCAACTCAATGGCAAATAACAACCACACAGTAAAACATAGGTATATATGACTTTAAGAGATAAAGTTTACAAACTCTGTTATCATAGAGACAAATTACTTCTAATAACCATGTCTATAATAATTTTACAAATTATCTTTCAGTCTTACTTTTAGAGATGTTTATAAAGTTCAGAAAATAATGGCAATCATTGAATGTGGTTTGTTATCTGTCTTTTCCATAGGAGCTTCTGTCAATGTTATTGCCATTTTTAGAAGAATGGTATGCACATATTAGATGCTGAAAGAGAAGTTCCCTAAATGATTTAAATTCATTTGCTCCCTAATTAAAAGAGCATCAGCTCTTAAAAAAAAAAAAAAAAAGCCACCCACTGTTAAAAAGTAGTTTTGTTAAAAGTAGACTCCACATTCTTAACAATTAGAAGTTTTTAAGAGACAGTATGATGCAATAAAGATAAGTAAGAACCTAAGGAATTCACGGAATTTTCCCCCCTGAAGGGTAGATTCCACAGGAGTGAATGGAGTAAGATAATCAGGTGACAAGGAAAAAGAATTGCAAAATGAAAATGTTATATCTAGTTCATTTTAGTAAGGTTTGGCATCAGCTTCCTGGCATAATCATGGAGCAAGAGGGAGGAAAAAGCAGCAACAACAATTGTTAGGTGCAATCAAGTTAACTATAACTCATAGTGACCCTATAAATAACATATCTTAACCTTGCCCGACTTTATTGCACTGTCTTCATGAACTTGGTCATGCTCAAGCCCATTGCGGTAGTCATGATGCCAATCCATCTCACTGATTGTCTTCCTCCCTTTGGCTGACCTTTCCCAACATGATGTCTCTGTAATGTGTAGACCAAGAAAAAGAACCACAGACTAGTTGTAGAAATAGTCCTAAGAGAGCTTGCACAATCATGGCAGTATCATTTGTGATGGAATCTTAGTTTGCAATATTATTTATGATTTCTTTCCTCCTTTATCTTTTTTTCTCCCTAATCATTTCAGGCAAGAAAGAAATAGATCTCTGTTTATTGTTTTGGGGGAAAGATGTGATAAACTCTCTATTTTATAGTTTTCATCTGAGAGTTTGTTTTTTGAAGATCTAGAGATGACAGGAGAAGAATCGAAGTCTTTGAGTTAGTCTTTGATGTTAGAGAAAGGCACTGAATTACATCATGGACTGCCTAAAGAATCAGTCAGTCCTGAAGGAAGTAAAACAAGGGAGCTCCTTAGAGGCAAGGAGGGAAAAACTTCATCTCACATACTTTAGGCATATTGTCAGGAGGTCTTGTTATTGTTGTTGCTGAGTACCATTGAATTGGAACCAACTCATAGCTGAACCTCTGGCAAGTTTTCAGAGGCAGTTAATGGCAGTGGAAGACATTGGCTATCCTTCTCCTGATGGATTTGAACTGTGTGCCATCAGGATTGCAGCACAGCTTCTTGCAATTAGGCCACCAGAGCTCTCTTCAGGAGGGCCCAGTCCTTGAAAAAGACATTATACTAGGAAAAGTGGAGGGTCAGAGAAAGAGAGGAAGATCTTCAACAAGATAGGATGACACAATGATTCTAACAGACTTGAGCATATCAGAAATCGAGAATGGCCAGGATAGGCAAAGGTCAAATCTGTTCATACAGTTGCACCTAACAAAAACTACAACAAGGTCCTGAGACTGGAGGATATTAATAGACAAAGCCAAAGAAATGGAGGGGCAGTAAAGTGAGAATATAGGTGAGGTGTTTTCAGTATATTGAAAGAGACCACTCTTTTGTCTAGATGACTATGGAGACTAAGAAAAGAGAGGGGGATTCAGGTGAGAAGAAAGTGAAATATTGTGAGAGATATGGAAAATGCAATGTTAGACTTCCACTTTACATCTGAAAAGAATGCTAGAAGAATGAAGAATGAAGAAATAAGGCAAGTCTACTGAAAAGCTTGTGGGACTGACTATAAGAAACAAACTGCTTTTTCTTGCCGTATTACCCAGTGCTTAAGACATTGACATAGAGGCAGCAGTCGATGTGACATAGGTGCCATTGTCCAACTCTCTGATGCATAACAAGTGATTGCAAAAACCATGGCCTGTATCAGGCGCACCTTAGTCTCCAGAGAGACACCGCTGCTCTTGAGTACT
>NW_006399779.1:8282361-8283032 GCF_000299155.1 Elephantulus edwardii | reverse complement strand
GACAATTAAAACAGACTTTCAAGGGGAAAAAAAAGAGAGGAACTAACTGGGGGGGGGCGGTAGAGAAAAGAGTGCAACAATGAATGACTGGAAATCCATAATCTCTGTAAATGTTCATTAAAATTAATAAAATAAAATTTAAAAAAATAAATAGTTAAAACACAAAAGTTGTTAAAAGAGGATGTGAATAATATGTTTCCTTCCCATTCCTATACCCACTCCCTTGGTTTATTTTCACAGAAACAAACTTTACCAGTTTCTTTGTATCTATCAATAAATGATATATTTAATTTTTATGAAAACATAGTTCTATTTTGGTTACTTTGGTCTTTCATAAATCTATCTACACTCTTTCAGAAGAGTTGATTCTTTAGTTTGCCACATTTATAGTCTTTTGTTTATGATGATTTTATTTCACTTCACTTTATTGCTTAGTTTTGTTATTTCTTCTGAGTGGGCTGTTAATTGTTTTAAACAGAAGTCTATGAATCTTATACTATGAAAGTTTCTATAAAGAAGTTGTACAATCACTTTTGCCCAAATGTTAATAATCTTAACCATCCTGGCCTTGTTTTTATTTTACTTTCTCATTGTATCAAAAGGAATTGGCAAACACAGAAGAATTTCATGAAACAACTTATGAGCAAGAGCCTATGGTGATGAAGGAAGAA
>NW_006399779.1:8279110-8279661 GCF_000299155.1 Elephantulus edwardii | reverse complement strand
AAAAAAAAAACCAGTAAACAAAAGAAAACAAAATCAGGCAATCTTCAGATCAGAAATATGCCGCTTTGTACAATGGATATCTGAGTGAGAATCTGAGTTGCCATGACTTATAAACACGGAAGCACATTTCTCCCTAAGCCTTGGCAATGCATATTATTTCAATACTATGAATCAGTTGAGTGAAGATCACAAGAGGAGAATAGGTAAGGGGTTAAAGAAGTGTGCAGGAAAGTAGAGAAGAAAAATCCCAAGGAGGAAGAGGTTTAAATATTTGCATTAGAATTATAACTTAAGTACCACTGACATATTTTGGACATGTTGCGAAGATGGGTCAGTCCTTGGAGAAGGGCGTTATGCTTGGGAGGGTGGAGGGACAGTGCAGGAGAGAGAGACCCTCAATGAGATGGATTGATTCAGTGACTGGTGTAATGGAGGTACATGTGTCGGAGACAGTGAGATTGGCACATGATAGAGCAGGGTTTGGGGCTGTTGTACATAGGGTCGCTATGAATCACAGGCAACTCGACAGCACATAACAACAACAACATAGA
>NW_006399779.1:8268404-8278650 GCF_000299155.1 Elephantulus edwardii | reverse complement strand
ATCAGTCAACCCAGACTCATAGCAATCCCACATGCAATGATGGAAACCTTGTGTGATTCTGTGCCATCCTCATGATATCTGCTGTACTCAAATTAAATATAACACCTATATGGGTTTTGGGGAAAAAACAAAAAAGAGGAATACCTAAATGCCAGATAAAAGAAATCAAAGCTAATGTGGTAAGGCTCTTAATACTGCAGCAAGTCATGGCATCTTTGGACTCATATATGTAGTTCCTAGATGCTGGAGACTAGAATTCTGATGTGTTGGTGGTGTTATGTGCCATTGAGTCACCTGTGATCCATAGCAATCCTATGTACAGCAGCTCTGAAGCCTGCCCTGTCCTGAGCCAGTCTCACTAGTTCTGATACACCAACCCGCATTGTCCCAGCTACTATGTCAATCCATCTCATCCAGGGTCTTCCTCTCCTAAACTGTCCCTCCACCCTTCCAAGCATGTTGTCCTTCTCTAAGGACAGGTCTCTCCTGGCCATGTGTCCAAAGTATGTGAGAGAGAGCTTGAAAATTCTAGCCTGCAAGCAGTGACTTGGTTTCATCCTCTTCAAGACAGACCTATATGTTTTCTTGGCAGTCCATGGTATGTTCAAGACTTTCCTTCAGCACCACAATGTAAAGTCATTGATTCTTCTTCTGTCATCCTTAGTCATTGTCCAGCTCTCTGATGCATAGCAAGTAATTCCAAAGACATGGCCTTGATTAGGTGCACCTTTGTCTCTGAACTGACATCGTTGTTTTTCATTAGTACTCTGGACAGGTCCCTGCCAGCAGACTTACCCAATGCAATTCACTTTTTTATTTCCTGACTGCTGGTGCTAAGAGTGTTTATTTTGGAGCTGAGCAAGCTGTAATTGTTAACAACTTCAATCTCTTCTCCATCCATCTTGATGTTGCCAATTGGCCCATTGGTGAAAATCTTTGTCTTCTTGATATTGGGATTCAATCCATAGTGACGACTATAGTCTTGTCCTTCTGCAGCAAGCGCTTCAGGTCCACCTCAGTCTCAGCAAGCACAGATGTGTCATCTGCATAATATAGGTTGTTCATGAGTCTTCCTCATAAAATCCTGCTTCCTGAATGATCTGTTGAAAATGTAGATTGATGTTGAGCTTCAACCCATGATGAAGACTACAATCCTTGCCATTCAGCAGCAAGAGCTTCAGATACTCCTCAGTTTCAGCAAGGAAGGTATCTCACCTCAATCCTCTAAGAATTCTTACTTGTTTGGGCATAGCTGGTGGGGTAGCAAACTTACAAACTTTCTGAAGGGCAAATTGGCTGTGTGAATTTGTGGTATAGGCTGGCTTTTCAAACTGACTCCCTTGGTCCACTGCCCTTTGTCTTTGCCTTATGGGTTGAGAACATGTAAGTAGATCATGTTTTACCATCCCACCAGGCTTAAATAGAGCAAGATTAGAGATCGAAGATGAAAATCTCGTCAGTGAGACAGAAGCGGTCAAGAATACAATGCTCATCTTTTGGGGTCACAAATTTTTGTCCCTGTGAAACTAGGACCTAGACAAGAGGAGCGACAGCAGCAGCATCAGTGGAGAACAAGAGACTGATGTCAGAACACAGAGCTGATCTGAGACTTCTGTTCCAAGAGCCAGAGTCAGAGGGCTTTGCCATGCTTACTGAACAAGTGAGGGAAGTGCAGGGCAAGGAGGGCTAGACTCTGGAAAGTGGCATCATGCTTGGGAAGGTGGAGGGTCAGTGAAGGAGGGGAGGATCCTCTTTCAAGATAGCTTGACACTATGACTGTAACTAAGAGCTCAATTATGTCAGAGATGGTCAGGATGACCATCTGACAGGATGACCATCTGACAGGATGACCATCTGACAGCCTGACAAGACAGGCTAGAGTTCAGATCCATTGTTCATAGAGTAGTTATACAGTCTATTCAATGGCACTTAACACCAAGAGAACTCGGTAACACTGACCCAAAGCCACAGAGCTGAAAGTTAAAGGTCGTGAGAGTACACTTGCACTGTATTGAGTGAAGAATTGAATCTTGTTACCAGCCTGAACTGCAACCTGTTAGCTTCCTTAATCAACTCCATCATCTCAAGTATGGTTCTATGACATCTGTGTGACCTCTGCAGCAAATTAGCAGTAGCAGAGCAGTGAGAGCCCTGGGAAGGACAGCTGGTGTTAGAATTCATAGAAGTAGGGCCGTGAGTGGCACACTTGGCCTTCCAGGAATTTATTTCGTATTGTGGATGTTGTTGATGGAAACAGTCCCCCCACCCTCTGTGGCTTGTAGGGGTCAGATGAAGTCTTACCTTGCCAACATCTCTCTATTGTTATTATTGTTGTTGACTGCCTTTTAGTCAAGCACAACTCATAGCAACCCTACGAACAAGAAGCCTGAAGCCCCTCTGCAACTACTGACATTTATCAACGTTCATAGAGTTTCCAGAAGCATGTTGTTTAGGAAGCGGATGCCACTCCTGCTTCCAAATCTGACCTAGCGTGTGACTGTTATTATGTGCCATTGAATCACCTGCAATGGTCTAGCGTCCTTATGTACAGCAGCTCTGAATCCTTCCCTGTCCTGAACCAGTCTCACAAATTCCAACTCACCAACTCCCATTGTCCCAGTTGCTGTATCATCCATCTCATCCGGGGTCTTCCTCTCCTGTGCTGATGATCCTGAGCATGATGTTCTTCTCCAAGGACTGGTCTCTCCTGGCCACATGCCCAAAGTGAGGAGGAGCTTCAAAATCCTAGCCTCCAAAGAGAGACTTGGTTTCACCCTCTCCAAGACAGACTGATTTGTTTTCTTGGCAATCCATGGTATGTTCAAGACTCTTCTCCAGCATCACAACTTGAAGGCATCTATTCATGTTCTGTCCTCCTTAGTCATTGTCCAACTTTCTGAAGCATAACAAGTGATTGAGAAGACCATGGCCTGGTTTAGGCACACCTTTGTATCTAACTGACACAGCATCAAAATATATTTGACTCAATTTTCTCTTATAACACTTCTTTGCAAGAAATAATCATATATGTGTCAAAGATTTAACATTAGACATACTTATGTTTATGAGAAATTTAAAATACTTATATAAAGAAAAAAGAAGTAGTATTGTTTCCACATGGGAAAAAATTTAATTATGATGAAAGAACACAAGTGAAGTTATAAACCTATGCCTTGATCAAAAAGCTGTCTTCCAAACAGACCAAGAGAAATCTGCATGGTTCAAAATCAAGAAAGGTGCTTCAGGGATGTATCCTTCTTCCATATCTATGCAGTCTATATGTGAAACAAATCAATGGAGAAGCTGGACTTTATGAAGAAGACTGCGTCATGAGTGCTGGAAGAAGATCCATCAATAACGTTCATTGAGCAGACGGCACAATCTAGCTCACTAAAAGTTAGGAGGACTTGAAGCACTTGCTACAGAAGATCAAGGACTACAGCCTTCAATTTGAACTGCATATCAACATCAGAATCAAAAATCCTTACCACCAGAAAAAGGGGCAATATCAAGCTATCTGGAGAAGAGATTGAAGTTGTAACTATTTTCATCTTATCAGGATCCAGGATCCACACTCAACATCCTTTGTATTAACAACCAAGAAATCAAGACAAGTTTTATTGGGAAAATCTGCTGTCAAAAACCTCTCCAGAATACTAAAGAACAATGATGTCAGTTTAAAGACTAAGTTGTGTCTGATCTAAGCCATGGCCTTTACAATCATTTGCTGTGCATCTTAAGAACTGAACAATGACAAAGGATGACAGAATAATTGACAACTTTGAGTTATGGTGTTGGAGAAGAATGTTGAATATCTCATGAGCTGCAAAGAGATCAAGTCTGTCCTGGAACAAGATACTCCTTGGAGGCAAGGATGGTAAAACGCCATCGCACCAACTTCACACATGCTGGAAGGGGAGATAGTCTTTGGAGAAGGACAATATGCTTGATAAGGTGGAGGGTAGGTGTAAAAGAGGAAGATCTTCAACAAGAGAAATTGACACAGTAACTGTAACAATGGGATCAAGTGGGTCAGGCTTCAGGGCTGTTGTTCCAAGGGTTACTATGAGATTATGTTAATTGGACAGCATATAATAACAACAACATGTACATATATGTATATATATGAATTTGTATGTTTTAGAAATGTTTCAATTTTGTTTTAAAATATGAGTATCAGTGACTTTGTTTTTCTGAAATATAAATTCCATGTAATTAATAGGCAATTGCTCTGCAAACCCAAAAGTCATGCTTCTTTGGCAATTCAAATCTAACAGCAGCTCTGAAAGAGAAAGATGTGGTATCTATTCTCATGCTGTTTACAGCCTCGGATACCCAACTCTAGGTCAGCTCTGAATTTGGACCAACTGTACAGCAATACGTATGAATTGCCTTTAACAATAGAGACAGGGGAGTATGACTGATACTTCTTCTTTATTGACTGCACTACAATAATTTTTACTCAGGGGCTCTGTGCCAGAATCTCTTTGTGTAGGAAGTTCTTTCTCCCATATTTCATATTTGTTTGGTAGCAGAAATGTTTGAGAACTCAGCCTGTTAAGCAAAAGGAAGGTGATTCAAACACACCCAGAGGTGTCTTAAGAGAAGGGCCTGGTGATTTGCATCCAAATGTCACAATGGTGAGAGTCCGGTGGAGTGCAGGTCTACCTTGCACGTATGGGTTGCCATAAATTGGAATTGCCTTGAAGGCAACTAACTTGGTTTGGTTTGGTCTTCATTTGTCACTTGTTAGAATCTCACCCAGTTGTAAGAACATCTTCCTTTTTTTTTTTCTTCTTCAGAATTCTTACCTCTATCTGAAGTTACTTTATTTACTCTTTTGTACATGTAATTATTTTCTCTCTTTTCTCAAATGACTACCCATATTATCTATGGAAATGGAGGTCTTGCCTATCGTATTTTGTATCTACAATATTTAGAACCATGATAGAGAAATGGTGGTTGCTCTGTAAGTATGGACTTGAGAGTCACATTTCCTTCTTTGTTGGTCTTTGGGATTGTTTGATTCTAAATTTAGAAGACAGCATTATCTTGACATCCATTAGAAATTCTATCTACCAGTCATTGTTATCATTCTCCATTTCTGTTCTTCATCTAGCAAATGCTAATTGAATCCCTCCTGTATGTCAGAGATGATGAGGCTAACAATTTAGACAAAGAACTGATTAAAACTGGCTTTGTGATATGTTCAGAGTATGACCTTTTCCCTGTTTGTTGTTTTTGTTGGTAGGTACCATCAAGTCAAGTACAATTCATAGTGACCCTATAAACAACAGATCTGTCAATAAGAAATTACAAAGAATTTTAAGCTTGAAGGATTCTCCAGTGGATAGATTCTGTATTTAAGATTAATCCGTTTTTAATTGCTTAGGGATTAATAATCTGAATTTAATAGACATCGTATTTGATGCTTCACCTTTCCTTATCTCTTCTATCCCTATTAAGTCCTGTAATTTGGATTCCAATTTAAATATCTAACCTCTTTGCTTTCCTATATCTTTATTCTCTCACCCTTGAGACATGGAAACATTGTCTCCTGCTTGGATTTCTGCAATAGTCTCTTAACTGGTTGTCATAGGCCCTTAATATTACTATGGCATTATATAATTAGAAAACATCTCTTTCAACAAGTATTTTCCTCGATTCTGTGAGTTCTGATGGCATAGTCTATAGAGAGCTGCACTGCTAAACCAAAGCCACACCTCTCTGGGAGTTCAAATCTACCAGCAGTTCCTTCAGAGAAAGATGGGCAATCTTCCCTCGTGCTCTTTACAAACCTCTGAAACCTTCTGGGGGGTCAGTTATGAGCCAGTTCCAACTCAACAGCAAGGAGTTGCTTTTGAGTTACTATGGGGGGAAATGTCAAATTTGATGGATTTTAACCTACAGAAGTTCATTTTCTCATATAGAAGGGGCTAAAAGTCTGAGTCAGGACACCAGCTCTAGCTGAAGGCTTTATCTTTCAACTCTGGAGGAAAGTCACTCTTTCCAGTTTCTGTCTCTCAGTTCTTTGGTAATCTTCATCTTGTATGTGTTTTTCTCCTTCACTTGTGCTTCCCTACCCTGTACCTAGATTATTCTTTTTATATCTCACAAGTGATTCATTTCAGACATACTCTACACTGATATAAACCTCCTCAAAGTAACGAACAAAGCACTGTCTTCGAATGGGATTACATTCACAAGTATGTTATTGTTGTTACTTATTCACTTACTGCC
The DNA here is from genome assembly GCF_000299155.1 of Elephantulus edwardii. Taxonomy (NCBI): domain Eukaryota; kingdom Metazoa; phylum Chordata; class Mammalia; order Macroscelidea; family Macroscelididae; genus Elephantulus; species Elephantulus edwardii. The sequence continues at coordinate 8,272,410 of NW_006399779.1, read as the reverse complement.
ATCAAGTCAGAATTGACTCAGAGCTGATCTTCTGTTGGGTTTCCAAAGCTGTAAATCACATAGGAGGAGATTTCCCATGTTTCCTATGGAGTTCATAGTAGATTTAACCATTAGGAAGTTTATCTTTTTGGTTAGCAACCAAAAAGAAGTCCCTTTGGACTTCACCACCAGAGCTTTCTAATTCAGACTCACGGGTACCTTTTACCCAACAGAACAAAACACTGCCTGGTCCTGCGCCATCCTCACAATCCTTACTGTTTAAGACCAGTGTTGCAAACCACTGTGTGAGTTGTATTGACATCTCACTGAGGATCTTACTCTTTTATCCCTGACTTTCATCTTTACTCACCATAATGTACTTCTCCAGAGACAAACCACCTTCCTAATAACATAACCTAATTTGTTGTTGTTTTGGTTAGGTGTCATTGACTTGAGTATAATTCATAGCAACCCTATAAACAACAGATCTGAATGCTGTCTTATTCTGATCACTGTGTAAATCTACCAGGTTGAGGATCTTACTCTCTTTCGCCACCACCACCCCACTCCCACCCCACCTTTGCAAGCATGATGTACTTCTCAAATAGCCTTTCCTGGCAACATGTCCAAAGTATGTGAGATAAAGCTTTGCCATCCTTGCCTTTAAGGAGCACTATGGCTGTACCTTCTCCAAGACATATCTGCTTTTTCTTTGCTCCTCAGTAATTTGGAACTAACTGCAGACTTTCCCAGTACAATACATGTCCTGATATCCTGACTGTTGATACCAAGTGTATTGATTGTGGGTCCAAGTAAGATGAAGTCATTGATCGTTTCAATCTTTTCTCCATCTATCATGAGGTTGTCTATAGTTTTGTCTTTTTGACATTGACATGCAAGAAGTGTTTGATCTTCTGCAGCATGTGTTTTAAGTCCTCTTCTCTTTCAGCAAGTAAGGTTATGTCATCTGAATAATGAATGTTATTGATGAGTCTTCCTCCAGTCCTGATGCCACATTCTTCTCATAGAGTTCAGCTTATCAAGTAAGATTTTCAGCATACAGCTTGAACAGGTATGGTGAAAGGATACAACCTTGACACAGACCTTTCTTAATTTTAAACCATGTAGTGTTCCTTTGCTCTGTTTACACAACAGCTCTTGGTCTAGAAATAGGTTTTGCACGAGCACAATTAAGTGTTCTGGGATTCTATTCTTCTCAATATTAGTCATAATTTTATATGATCCACATAACCAAATGTCTTTGTAGTCAATAAAGCACAAATAGACATTCTTCTTGGGTTCTTTGCTTTCAGCCAGAATCTATCTGACCTCAGCAATAATATCCTGGTGTCACAGCCTTTTCTAAAACCAGTTTGAACTTCTGGCAGTCCTTTATGTTTTGTCCTAGACTTTTTTTAGTGATCTTCAGCAATATTTGCTTGCTTGTGATATTAATGATATAGTTCAATAATTTCCACATTCTCTTGGATCACTTTTCTTGGGAATAGGAATAAATATGCATTTCTTCCAGTTGGTCAGACAAGCAGCTGTCCTCCAAATTTCCTGGCATAAACTGATGAGCCTCACTAGGGTTTCATCTGTCACTTGAAACATATTTTCTCAATTCCTGCAGCCTCATCTTTTGCCATTATCTTCATTGCTGCTTAAACTTCTTCCTTCTTTACCTCTTGATTATATAATATTTCCTGGAATATTTCTGTGTTGGCCAGTTGTTTGTTTTTTGGGTTTTTATTTTGTTTTGTGTTTTAGGTACAGTGATTCTGTATTTTGTCTATCTTCTTTTAGTGCTTCCTGGATCACTCAAGATTTTGCCCATTGCATCTCTAAGTACCACAACTCGAGGCTCAAATTTGGTTTTCAGTTCTTTCAGCTTGAGAAATGCCAAGCCAGTTCTTCTCATTTTATTCTTCAATTCTGGGTCTCTTTATATCCTAAGTACATGAGGGAAAAAATAATTATTTAGCCCTTTTCACCTCTAACGAGAAATCTGACTGCCTTTGTTCCAAGACAGATTTGTTTTCTCTTTTTGGAAGTCCTGTTTCTGAGAGTTAAATTACAGCAGGAGCAGTGAACCTCTTTACTTTAAATTTCACAAAAATTCCTGAACCAAAATCAATGATCTGAGCAAGTTTTCATTTCTAAGTCTCAGAAGCAGTAAATACTCAATGTTTATTGTTTTAAGCCACCAAATTTGGGGCAATTTATTACATAGAAAACTTAACACATGTGTCAATAGACTAGAAGGAGTCATAAGGGGACCTTGTAGGGTATGCAGATTTTTGGTTCTTGATTGGAGCAGTCAGATCAGTGTATATGTCATCTTGTCCAGAGATTTTACATTTTAGTATTTTTTGATTGTAGCAATAAAAATATGTAAGAGTAATAAATATTATCAAAATAAATCATACCCCAAAATCATAGTTAAATTTTGGAAAGTTTACAGGTAAGTGGTCTGAGACTTCAGCCTGGTCACAATTCCAACTCACATTGACCCTTCACTGGACTTCCAAGACTGTAAGCTTTTATGGGAGGAGACTACCTACCTTTCTCCCATGGAGTAGCTGGAAGCGTCATATTGTGAACCTTTTAGTTTGCAGCTCAACTAATTATACACTACACCACCAGTGCTCTTTGAATTGAGATTTGAGAGATTAAATAAATTCTTTACATTTACTTCATAAGTCTTCCACTTGGAGAGACAAGTCGATGTAGCTGAGTAGGAGGAAGAGATGAAAAATAAAATGTAAAATGCATCAAAATAAAACCCAAGCATATAAAAAGTGATTATACTTTTGCATTGATATAAGGTTGAAAGCTTAGCAGGAAGAGCATATAGTATATTGTTTATCAGAGTTTTCATAACTAATTTATTAGTTTGTTCGTTTTATACCCATACCGTATTTGTTGATTTCCAGCTTCATGTAAAACACTTCTTCCAGGTCTACCAATCCTCTATGATAAATAGATGATAAATACAACTTTTTTTTTTTTTGCTTTTCCCTCTTACTTCACATGAATGAGACTTCACCTGATAAAACAAAGCAATTTCTTTTATAACTTTTGTCCATGCTGTACAGGTATCTAAAAAAGAGCCTTGGTGGTGTAGTGCATTAAAAATTGGGAAATGCTGTCTGAAAGCTAACTGGTGAAAGAACTGATGCCTTTGAATTCTGGTGTTAGAAAAGAATGCAGAATATCCCATGGACTTTAAAAATAAAAAGCAAATATTTCTTGGGAAAAGTACAGCCTGGCTGTTCCTTGGAGCCAAGGATAGTCAAACCTCATCTCTCATACTTTGGACATGTTATTACGAGGGGTCAGTCCTTGGAAAAGGACATTATGCTTGGAAAGGTGGAGGGTCGGCAAAGGAGGGGCAAGACCCATAGCAAGATAGATTGATACAGTGGCCAAAGCAGTGGGCTCAAGTATGTCAGAAATTACGAGGATGGCGCAGAAAAGGCAACAGCTCCGATCCATTGTCCATAGATTTGCTATGTGTCATAGACAACCTGACAGTAGTTAACAACAGAAATGGAACTAGGTAGTTCAAATCCAGCAGCTGTTCCACAGGAGAATCATGTGGCAGGCTGCTTCCCTGAAGATAAACAACCTTGGAAAAGTAACCGAAATTCTACTTTCCCCCACAGACTTACTATTAGTAATAATAGGCTTAATGGCAATGTTTTTCTTTTGTAATTTTTTTAATAGATAAAAAAATCCTGTCCCACTGCTCTTGTCACAAATTATTTGTAATAAATGCTTTAGACAATTACATTACGGGAATACTGTCTGATTCACAGATTGTTTTAAAATATGCATGGACTATCATCTGAGCTAATTTGCAAGGAATTTTTGAACAGCATAAATGTGAATATCTTAAATGCCCTATTTGAGTACACTGCACAAGATTAGGCACTTATAAGCCTTTTTTTTTTCTGGAAAGAAAAGGTAAAATTATTTTTAAATTGTTGTTGTTATGTGCCATTGAGTCGCTTGCGACTCATAG
>NW_006399779.1:8265293-8267720 GCF_000299155.1 Elephantulus edwardii | reverse complement strand
CGCAGCAGCAAGCGTTTCAGTTCCTCCTCAGTTTCAGCAAGCAGCATTGTGTCATCTGCATAACATTACCACATTAGGATTTTTAAATTAAATAATGTAATTCATTATTAAGGTGGTAAGTCTATTAATTTATATTAATGAATACAAATATTTCTCCTTCAAGAGAAATAAAATTTGAGATGTGAAATAGTAAGGCTAAGTTATAAAACAGTTTTATAATATATATAGAATTCTCACAATCTTTTTTTGCACCCATATATATTCTTTTATTTAAGTTTTACATTAGTTTTCATATAAAGTTCATAAACAATTGTGTTTCACCAAATCCTTGATTCACATTGTGTTTCTTAAAATCATCCTCGTTTTTTTCTTACAATCATTCTCATTCATTATATTTTAGAAAATCAATAACCATTAAACAATGCCCTTCATTAACCTGTTTTTCCAGATCCCTGAAGGATCTTTTCAATTTCCTTTACCCCTTCTCCTTCCACCCAGCAAATTGTGTGACCCTATGATTTCCCCTTTGCCTATCCTCACCCTCTGTTCCCACTCCTTTCTCTCTAGGATCCCCGTACTTGTTTTACTAGTTATCCTTCTCTTTTTACAATAATGATCCTATGCAGCATTTATCCTTATTAGAGACTGTGTTATTTCACTCTGCATAATGACCTCCAGTCATTCCTAAGTAAAGCAGTAATTTTCAAAATCATTGCTCCTGAGTGCTGCATAGTATTCCATCACGTGAATGTACCACAATTTCTCAACCCATTCAGTTGTGGTTGGACATTTGGACTGTTTCCGTGTTCTTATGATTGTGAATAGTGCTGCTCTGAACATCGGTGTGCAAATCTTCATTTGTGTCTCAGTTCTAATTTCCTTAAATTCCTAGCAGTGGAATAGTTGGATCATATGGAATTTCTATGTTCAGCTTTTTGAAGAAATGCTAAACTGCCTTCCAGAGTGGTTGCTCCATTTTACAATCCCACCAACAGTGTATGAGAGTTCCTATCTCTCCAGATCATCTCCAACAACATTGTTTGGTGTCCTATTAACCTTTGCCACTGTTACTAGGGTGAGATGGTATGCTACTGTGGGTTTGATTTATAAAATCTTCTTGCCAATGATTTTGAGCATTTTTCATGTGTCTGTTGGCTATTTGAATGTCTTCCTTTGTAAAGTCTACATAGAAAGTTTTTATATCCATTTCTACCAATAAATTGACATAAGGTTATGATTACTTTATGTGGGAAGTGATGCCTGGTGTAGTCCATAGTGGTTGCATATTTAACCAAAAGATCCTGTGTTTCTGGCCTTTGAATCCACCATCAGCTTCACAGTAGAAATGTGGGTAGTCCTGGGTGATTTACAGCCTCAGACACCACAGAAAAGATGAGAAGTCGGACTCTACTGGATGACAGGAAGGGATGATAAGTGCACTAGTGAAGGAGTAGGAAACAGAGACAGGGAAGAAAATGATGAGTGTTATCATTTTCTGAACATCACTTAATTCAAGTATTTAACATTATTATCGCTAATACAAAATAAATTGTCTTGATTCGCAAATTTAGCTCAGTGCTCACATACACTGTTCTAAACTGATTTTTTTATTAATTTTAATGAAAGTTTATAGAGACTTAGGGTTTCCATTCATTCATTGTTGCACTTTTCTTCCTGCCCACCCCCTCCCCAATTGAAAAGTAAAAGAAAAATTCTTTCATTGTTGTGCAGTCCCTCCTCTCAAATCCACTCCACTTTGCAGCCTTCATTCTGAACTCCTCTCATGACAATAATGCCCAATCATATATCCTTTGTAAACAGTTCTCTCCCTCATCTGTTTCAATGCAGTGTACATCATTCATCCCCTCTTTCTGTGCCTTCCCTCAACCCTGATGTCAGTCCCATGCTAAACTGATTTTTTACTCACAGGGATCCTCCATTATGTTTCCAAGTCTGTATACCTTTAATGAAAGAGATTGTCCCTTTTTCTCCCAAGAAGCAACTGGTAAACTCAAACTGCTGACCTTTTCATTAGGAGCACAACATGTACAGCACTATACCATTCAAAACCTTTTACTTAATTCAGAATGTCTTATTGGAGTTTTGTTTTGTTTTTTTTTAAATGTCCATATGTCATTTAGTCTAGGGATAAAACCTTCAAGATACTCATTTCCAACAAGTCAGAACTGAATCATAGCTGAACCTCAGCTGGTTTTCAGAGGCACAAGAGGAGAATAACCATTTTTCTCCTCAAGAGTCCCACACTGGATTCAAAATGCCTGAGGCACTGCCTTTGGGGTAGCAGCACCAACCCCTACAGACTCTGCCACCATATCTAGGAATTTGGCAATAGAAGTATATGAGAGAGAGGTGGAGAAAAAGCAAGAGATAGAAAGCGTTTAGAGCTCTCTATTAAAAAAAAAAAAA
>NW_006399779.1:8240721-8265193 GCF_000299155.1 Elephantulus edwardii | reverse complement strand
CACAGTCCTGGGACATGGAGAAGTCTTGGGTAGTTTAAAAGCTAATTGTAGGGACCTCTGTGTGTGCAAGAAGTTGTGCTTACAATCCAAAGGCAGGCTGTTCAGAATGAACTAGATGGCTCATGTTCCAGTGACCAAAGAAAGTGCCCAGACAGGGAGGCTCAGGTGCCGCATGCAGTGAAAAAGCCATTGATGTGCACAGGAGTGAGGAGCACTAACAAGGTCTATCAGGACACTGACAGCTTTTGCCACACAGCTCATTTCAATCAATGGAAGGTTTTTCAATGGCAACATTTATTTAGTGCCGACCATGTGATGTTCTAAGTAAATGCAACCTGTTCCTTGCCTGCTTGGAGTTTAGCTTGGTCACCTCCCTTGAAGAGTAAGGAAAGAACACCAGGAAAATAAGGAGAAAAATGGACTAGCTCCCATTCTTTTTCAGTATGGACTCTTTTTCTTTTTTTTTCTTTCTGGAAGAGGGGTGTTTAATTTTGAATCCAAGAAACTCTATACGAGTTCACTTTCCGAGGCACTACTGGATCTTCTTCAGGAAGCAGAGATCTGAACTTCTTCCCAGGTGAGCTAAGAGGCCGAAAATTCAAAATCATCACAGAAAAGGACTCCAGTTAACAATTCCAAAATACTGTGGACAGCCAACGCAGGCTGAAACTCTGACTGATCTCTGTACCCATCATATGAGCCTTAATGGACCCGGAACACATTTCTTCCTTGAGCTACAAGAGGCCACACTGTCCTCAATCCCCTCCTTCATCGCTCACGCACTCTGGGCTGCTGATCAAGGAAGGCAGCGCGCCATCCGGCCGCCCGTCTCTGCTCAGTCAATGGTGCAGAGACAGCAGGCACCGCACTCCGAGCCGAGATGGCCAGGCTCCAACCTCCCGGCCCCGGGACCACCACCGCCGCGACCCGGGCAGCCGGGAACGGGAGCCCGAGCCTCAGTTGCGAACGCCCCTTACTCCCGCCTTTTTGATAGTTTGATGTAATTCTGCCTATCATTTTTTACAGCCATGATTCCCAAATAGATGTCACGTTTAATGCCTTCTAATCATGATCGGGGGGGTGGGGGTGGGGAGAGAGAGAGAGACAGACAGACAGACAGACAGACACTGGTGTCCCTGGGGAATCGTGCTGCTAACCCAAAGAAGGTACCTCAGTGATGGGTTGATTTCACCAGCTGCTTCAGGAGATAAAATGGGAAATCTCCTCCAGTGTGATTTAACGCCACAAGAATCCAATAGAGGGTTAGTAGGGAGCTGGTTCTAACTGGATGACAATGATTTTTGAGTGAATGAATCACTACCAGAGCAGTATGGAATCAGACCAGAAGGTGGAAGAGGCCACTTTGTTCACTTCTGTTCCAGATCAGCTCATTTCCGGTGTCAGATTACTCAATGTTGTTGTTAAGTGCCATCGAGCCATAGACTACTCATGGCATTCCTATGAACGGAAGACCTGAGCACTGTTCATAGTTTCCAGAGGCAAGCTATTTCATAAGTGGATGTCACTCCTGCTTCCAGGCTTGTTTTAATCGGGAAGCTCCACCAAACACTGTCCCCCATGGGTAACCACTATCACATCTGGGTCATCAGTGTCACAGTGTTTAGCATCATAGCAACCACGAGTTACCTCTGTACAGCAATGCACAGACCAGTGTTGTACCACCTAGAAGAATGACCAAAAAAACCCCCGATTTGAACCAGGCCTGAGTGCCACAGATTAAAATCAGCTACCTTGGGCTTGGTAGCATAACTTTCTGTCTACTAGGCCAATGTAGCTCCTGGGAGGATGAGCAATAGCACACATCAGACACAAGCCCGAAAAAGCACACAACCCAAAAAAAAACTTGCGATTACTTGTGCATGTGGACCTCCATGCCCAGGCAGCAAGAAGCAACAGAGACCCTGGGTAGAGTCATCCAGAAACAACCTGGCCACCTTCTCCTTCCCTGTCCCTTCTGGGATTTAAGCCACCACCTGCCTTAAACCCTATACCGAGCTTCAAAGGCCTCCCTCCTGAGGGGAAGAGCAGTACAGCACATCAAACACAAGCCCAACAAACACACAACCCCTCAAAACTTGGGATTACTTCTGCACGCAGACTGCCATGCCCAGGTCACAAGGAGCCACAGAGACCCTCAATAGCCAAGGTAAACATTGGCTTACCTACGCTCACTTACTTACTAAGTGAATGATTTTACTTTGTTCACCGCCTCAAAGATCTTGCTTCTGGATACCTGCTCTTTTCTCAAGCACCAGCGCCATCTCGCAGAACCAAATTTTCAAATCCATACTCTCAGGCAAGGTAAATAGTATTCACTGACCAGCTCTCAGATGCGTAACAAGCTACTGAAAAGACTATGGCCTGAATCAAGTGTGACCTTAGTCCTTAAACTGACACTGTTGATCCTCAATAATTTGGAGAGGCCCCTGACTGCAGACTTTCCCAACATAGTACATCTCCTGATCTCTTAACTGCTGGTACCATGGGTATTGATGGTGGATCCAAGCAAGATGAAGCTTTTGACAGTTTCCATCTTTTTACCCATCTATCATGATGTTGCCTACCATTTCAATGGTGAGAATTGTTGTTTGCTTAATATTGAAATGTAATCCACAGTGAAGGTTGTATTCTTTTTTATTTTCTTTCTGAAGCAAGTACTTCAAGTTCTCCTCACTATCAGCAAGTAAGGTATGTCGTCTGCATAATACAGGTTGTTGATGAGTCTTCCTCAGATCCTGTTGTCACATTCTTCCTACTATATTCCAACTTGCCCAGTGATTTGCTCAGCATATAGATTGAAAAGGTATACAACCCTGATACACACCTTTCCTGATTTTAAATATGCAGTGTTTCCTCACTCTGTTCAAACAGCCTCTTCATCTAAGTATAGGTTTCACATTAGCACAGTATCTTTTTTTACACATTTAACATTTGCTTGTTGAAAGCAAAGGCATAAAAGCAAATAAAATTAAACATATTTACTGCTTTTCCACACAAGAATATAACAATTATGGAGGAAAACTTAATAGGACATTTTTTTAAAGTAACACAATTTTCATTTTCAATAATCCTTGGGTAGTTATGACTACCCAAGGTTCCACTTTTTATTTTTTTAATTAAACAAGCAATTTGGTCCAAAGTTTTGTTTGATTTTAGGATCTGCTCCTGCCTCCCCCTCTATCAGATCAGCTTCCCCACAACCACCACCTCCTGGTGTTCCTTGACGTGAATAAGTAAGTATTCTGGCATTCTCACTCTTCTTAATGTTAGCCATGACTTGTTATGATCTTATGAACCTGAGAGCTAGACAATGAATAAAAATGACAGAAGAAAAATTGACGCCTTTGAGTCATGGTCTTGGAAAAGAGGACTGAATATCCTATGCACTGCCAAAAGAACAACAGAGGGTCAAGGAAAAAGAGGAAGGCTCTCCATCAGATGGATTGACACACTGCCACCACGTGCTTGGGTATGTCAGAAATGAGGACAAAGGCGCAGGATAGGACAGGGTTCAGAACTGTTGCTCACAGGGTCACTGTGAGTCATACTCGATGCCACCTAACAACAACAGCAGCATCTATTAGTAAGACTGATTTTACATGTTTCTCACCACTCATCAAAGATGTGTGCTTACCTTGCTTATTGGATAATCACCCCCTGTTCATTCATTTCAGTCCCACTTCAGCGAAATTTCTACATCAATATTTCATTAACCCACAGCTAGAAGCCAACATGATTTTCTGTTCAAATTAAGCTAATATTTGAAATGAAGAACAAAATAATCCTTGAAGGGAGAGTTACTTACCACAAGGACTGTGCAAAGAAGTTATGTGGAAAAGGCAACAGTATTTTGTGCTTTTGCCATAAAATGAAGCAGACTGTCTCTTCTGTGAAGTGCTATAATTATAAAGCAATTTGCCACCTCTAATGGGAGGACTTTTCTTTCATAAAATATTAACTAAATATAATATCGGCACAATAGCTTACAAACAGTCTTAGTTTTTCCATAAAAAGCCAATTTGTAACCACCGCAAATGTCTTCTCCAAGCTGATAGTCCCCTCTGTGGCCATACACTCTCGGCCTTGAAGAAAGCACAGCGCGTTTCTCCTGTCCTCTTGGGCTGGTTTGAAGCTAAGTGCTTTTCCCTGCAAACATGTTCATTTGCAGTGCTGCTCTGTCATGTTGCTGAACACTTCTCAGCAGAAAGTGCTGCCATAGCATTAGTAGTTTTGTTGTAATACTTGGGATCCCAATGCCTCAATTGTCAACAAAGGAAGAAATTGAAGTTGAGGCTAAGAATTCCAATTTACCAAACTCTGAACTCTGTGAGGTGGGACTTGTGTGTGTCTTTTCAGATCATAGGGATGAGTGGTTCTTCCTGTGGGTCCAGCATTCTCTCCAGGGAACACAGCTAAGATTGCAAATAGCCCAACAGATCTGCTTGAAGTAACCAACTCAAATCTGCAGACAGGGCAGACCAAGACCTTGGTTGCAAGTGGTAAAGTCAGAAACTGGCTTCCTATTTCTGCTTTTCTTTTCCTTTTATATTCACATAAAATTTTGTGGGATATTTCTGCCATTCTGATTGTCTCATTCTTATCTAATAAAATGAAGAATTATTTCCCCAGTGGAGTTTGATCATTATCATTTTCCATTCAGAACTAGGAGCCATCCTGACTCTCTTAGAAAATCTGTTTCTGTTAGAAAACAAGAGAAATCTCATAAAAAGGTGGACTATTTATTCCCCATTATTATTATTATTATCCTCACAGCACCATTTTTTCCACCAACCTCTCAAGTTAAAGAGAAAATCAAGCCACCACCCAAGTCACAAACAAATCAACAAACTCCCAAACAGGCTTCTGTAAGCAACAGTCTTCATTAGGGATAATGTATAGAAAATCCATACTTGCTCATTTGGAAAGTGCCTAAGGGCTACATCCACGGCCACACATCCCTTTGTTGATTTATACTTCTTAAGCGGATCATCAAACTCCATTGAGCTCAATCAGAAAAATCAGCAAATCAGCAGAATCCTTTTTTTTTTTTTGTTTTCTAGTTTTCAGGAATCTCCAAACTAGCCAGGGAGCTTTTCTAAGGAGCAACTATATGATATTTGGATTATAGAGTGAAACTTTATTAGATAAATTCTGAATGTAACCTGGAAATGGACTTCTGATCCTATACTCCCTTCAAGGGTTTTCATTGGTACAGGTAAACATTCAACTTCTTTTCTGAATGAATAAATGAGCCCAGGAGGTACTGCAAATACATTTAAAGCTGTATAATGACTAGGAATGATAAAAGGAGAATTGATGCCCTTGAGTGGTGATGCTGGAGAATAATACTGAATATACCATAAACTGCTAGGAAAACAAACAGGTTTGCCCTAGAGAGGGTGAAACCAGATTGCTCCTTGGAGGCAAGGATTATGAAGCTTCATCTGACATACTTTGGGACATCATATTTGGGAAGGTGGAGGGACAGCACTGGCGAGAAAGCCCCTAGATGAGATGAATTGACTCAGTGACTGGGGAAACGGGAATAGATGTGTCAGAGACAATAATGTTGGCTCAGGGAAGAGCAGGGTTTAGGGCTGTTGTACATCGGGTCATCAATGCAAGCAACTCGATGGCATTTAACAACAAGAACAAATAATAGAGTGATGCCAAAATAAGTTCAAAGGTGTACTGATAGTATAGCATACTCTAATTTGAGAGAAAAGTGTGTGTGTGTGTGTATCAATCACTCAATTCATTGACTTCACGTTGGAATCAACTCAGAGCTGACCACATCCAGTGGATTTTTGTTGTTATGGGTATATGCTGTCAGGTTGACTAAGACTCATAGCAACCCTACGCACCATAGCTTTGAACCCTGCTCTACCCTGAGCTGATCTCACTGTGTCTGATACACTCTCATTACCCAGTTTCTGTGTCAATCCATCTCATCTGTGGTCTTCTCCTCTGCTGTCCCTCAACCTTTCCAATCATGTTATCCTTCTCCAAAGACTGGTTGGTCTGTCCCAACTACACTCTCAAAGCATGTGAGAAGGAGTCTCAAAATCCTTGCCTCCAAGGAGCAGCTTGGTTTCACCCTCTCTTAGATCAGACAATACATCAAGGAAGGGAGGTCTGGTGGCCAAGTGGTAAGGAGCTGCCTTCCATCCAAAGGTATGTGGTTTGAATCTTCAGCTACTCAGCAGGAGAAAGATAATCTTCTCTCATGTTATTTGCTGCCTCTGAGAACCTGCTGTTAGTTCAGTTATGAGTCAGTTCTGGCTTAATGGTATACAACAACAACAAAAAAATCAAAAGGAAGGAAATGGCTAATCTTTCACTCACAAATCAGCTAGTTAATCTGAACCTCCAGTCTTTGGGTTGACAGTGCAACCTTCTATCCAGTAGGCTACTGTTGTTATTAGGTGCCATCGAGTTGAGCACAACTCACAGCAATTCTATGAACAAGACTCAAACCCTGTTCTATTCTGCACCATTCTCACACTTCCTGACACACTGAGAGCCCATTGCAGCAGTCACCATGTCAATCCACCTGGTTGAGGGTCTTCCTCTCCCTCACTGACCCTATGCCTTTCCCAACATCATGTCCTTCTAGAAGGAATAGCACCTCCTAGCAACATATCCAAAGTATATGAGGTGAAGCCTCATTATTCTTGCCTCCAAAGAGAACCCTGGCTGCACCTTCTCCAAGACATGTCTGTTCATTCTCTTGGCCATCCATGGGATGTTCAGTGCTCTTCTCCAACACGCCAGCTCAAGGCTGCCAATTATTTTCCTGTCATTCTTACTCATTGTCTGGGTCTCAGATGCATAGCTACTAGTGCTCCCTATCTATGTATATGTCAGAGACAAAGTGGAAGGATATACGTAAATGATCCTTTTACAGAGTTTTATTCTTTTAAAATCCTTTAACCTAGAAGAAAAGAACTTTTTAAAAGGTTGAAAGCTATTGTCTCTGGGAAATGGGTTTCAGCAGGAAGGGGCGACTTTGATTTCTTTTCCAAAAATGAGTTCATTTTAATTGTAAAATACTAGAAATAGACAAAAGACAGAGTACGGACTAATGGAAGTAACACTCGTGGAACCATTGCTCAACTTTATCAAATCTTAACATTGACCCATATTTGTTTCTGTTCGTTTAAAAGAAACGAAACAGTTCTGCTGTATGGCACTTTCTCAAAAAGTTGGAATTTTACTCAGCAGTTCCACTAACAGGAATTTACCCTAAAAAAACCCGTAACTGCCACTGAAGCAGATATATGCACACCCATGTTTATTGCGGCTTTGTTTGCAATAGCAAAGAGCTGGAAACAACCCAAGTGCCCATCAACAAATGAATAGAGAAGCTCTTATATATTCACACAATGGAATATTATGCAGCATTGAAAAACAAGGAACTCATGAAATATTATGCAACATGGATGACAATGGAGGACATTATGCTGAGTGAAATATCTCAGTCACAAAAGGACAAATATTGCATAGGGCCATTGTTGTAAAACAGGACTGACATCAGGGTTGAGGGAAGACAGAAAAGGAGAGGAGGAATGATGTATGCTGCATTGAAACAGATGAGGGAGAGAACGGTTTCAAAGGGATATATGAATGGGTATTATTGTCATTACAGAAGTCCAAAATGAAGGCTGCATAGTGGAGTGAACTTGGGGAGAGGGATTGCATAACAATGAAAGAATTTTTATTTTTCTTTTCAAGGAGAAGAGTAAATGGGGGGGTATCATGGAGAAAAGTGCAACAGTGAATGACTGGAAAGCCTAAGGCTCTGTAAACATTCATTAAAATTAATTTTTTAAAAACAGAAAGAAAATTAACACCTAACCTAAGTATTAAAAACAGGAAAAAAATAAACACCTCTGATACAATAATATAGAATATGTCTTTTTCTACATCACATATTTCTATGTCTTTATTTGATTATTAAGTGTCTTCCTAGTGAGTAAAACCTCAAGAAGAATTTTAAAATCAGTGTTATGCAAGCCAATGTGAAGGGGATAAGTTTCAGCACATCATCTGGAGCCAGGGCTCCAAAATGCTTTTCTAAATCTGTTATTAACAAGAAAGAGACCATCTTGCCTCCTGTCTGTCTGTAGCCTCACAGCTGTCTGGCAACTGGAAGTTGCCAGTTAGGACTGAAGAAACACAATGTCAACTTAGGTGCCGGTGGGTTGGTAGGCCACATGTTCCTATTTATCCCTGTCAGCCGCGAGCCCTATTAACTATTTTTAATGAATCACCACTGCTTTTACTTTTGCCATCAGCCATGACCTTCACCATTTAGAAACACATGGTCTCTCATAAACGATAGCCTACGACATATAAACTTGAGAAGGATTCTATCACGGCTCAAACTACAATATCTATCACTAAAACAAACTGCTCATTCTAGCTGAAGAGACACTCGTATATATCACAGAACCAACCTTCCATATTTTGAAATTTACTGCCCCGTGTTGGCTGATTTTTTTTTTCAGGAGGCCAGGCAACCTTGCTCACTTAATACTTTTGATAAACTTCTGCTGACAAGGAGTGTGATTAATGATGGTTAAAAGAATTGAATCAAGAGCAGGAAAGACAGAGCCAAAAAAGCAGACTGCTGGGCTGATGGAAACTAACGTCTCTACAGAAATATATGATGGACCCTCCTTTTTTACCATGCCAAGTAATTACTTGCACAGGCCTGTTGTAATAATTCCTATTACAGCCAAAACGGAAAAGTCAGTAACTCACCGCCCTGGGACAAGGTGAAGGCAAGGCCAGAGTAGCATGGATCAATATTTCATTTACTCACTGAGGTTAGCTTCTATCCCTGTATCAAATTCTTTTACAGAAAGCCATGAAAGAAATGAGGTTTGCTGCAAAACACCAATACAGGGGCCTTGTTTCCTTGGGGTGCTTATGAGGGAAGCAGAGCAACAAAGCCTTTCAGGAAAACAATATGCGCTCAAGGTCACTCATTACTTGCTACTGTTGGAAAATAAAGTGCCATTAGGCTGATATGAGTAATGTACATCAATCAACTGCAGGCCAGAAAAAGTATGTTTTCAACTTGGTGGTGCTGCTGGTAATGAATGAGCCATTTGAACACTGTCTACAGAGTTTGACAATTGTGAAAAAATTTGCTTGTGACACTCCATCATTTGGGTTTTTTTAAAAAAAATTCCATTAACATTTATCTCTGATAACCTTTTACCTTAAAAAAGGCAGGGGGAAGGAAGAAATAAGGGGGAGAGTCATACAAGGTCCTCTACTACCAAGAAGTTTCTGATTTTGTATTTTTCCTAAAGAGAAATTCAAGTTCAGTTACACCATGGCATGTAAAACTCAGAAAATGACACCTATCTCACCATTTTGAAATAAGTTTTGTTTAAAAAATTGAAATCACTGTTTCCCAGTGCATTCTAAATTTTCAAGGAAGAGGATTTGGTATGAATTAATTTTACATCTTATGTTACTATAATGGAACTACCTCACTCTTGATATTACATTTTTACAAATTGACTTTCAAATCTGACTTATGTTGTCTCAGTGCAGGCAAAGCTTCTGCTGGCTGCAAACTCTAAGTGAGATTTGTTCATTCCATTTACAGGTTAGTGTTCGGATGAGATGAGAATAGACCTCAACGTTGCCCTGCTCACTTTCTAAACGTTTTAGAAAGAAGTTCTATTTGGAAAGGAAATTTCCACTGTGTCACAAGCTTCCATGTGGAATGGTTTTAGGAAAAATCCCCTCCTACTTGCTTTTCTCCCCCTTCTACCATTTAATATCCCAGTTGCATTTCTTACAACTCCAGGAAGGAAGAAAACTTAGAGGGATTGATTTATTTACTTAAAAACAGGCTACTGGCAGTAATGACTGGTAACCTTGAATGTTTCTTACAGTTCATTTTTCTCTGAAATAAATCTATCGCCCTTCCCTGGAGCTTCAAAGCCATCCCCCACCCAATCTCTCCCCATCGCCATGTTGTGGGAACAAGTTTAAATCACAGCTAGGGAAATCCTCGGCTGTCGTTGGGACTTTTAGATCGGTTCTCATCTTCAGAAGGAAAAAGGTCAGCTGTGCATAGCACTGAACCAGGCCAGCAGAACTAACGGTCTACCTCGTCTCATCGACATCTTGGAGGTGTTTTTAAGCATTTGGGGTTCTGCAAGAAAGAACATAACACTTTCCTAAGAATTTCCCCCTCCCCTTGGCTGCCCCTTAAACTTGGACCCCAGGAGCCTTTCGAGGGAAATTCAATCCATATGTGCCTGATTCGTGCTCACTTAACTCATTGACAGGTTGTTTTCCAGGAACTGATTGATGTACAAGGAGTCTTCTGACCTTTTTTCCTGAACCTTACAGAACTGCCTTTCTTTGAGCTGGAAAATTGCCTTTTACTTGGGGTAAGTAGCACTTTGGAGAGTTGAAAGTTTTGAGCTCAGCTTGAAACATGGTTTCCAAATCGGCCTGCGATTCTGGGCTTGACGAATGTGGCCTCAATACCTTTGTATAAAGCTCTTTCTTACCTCAATTTTTTTTTTCATGCGTGACACCCACAGCTAAAGAAAAAAAAATACAAAGATGATGATCACTTTCAGAGTATCCAAGCAGATACCTTTGGAAGTCACAGCATCACTCCGATGGCTTAAGATGTCCAAGTCCATCTGTTCCCTTCAACCACCCTTCACTTGCCTTGATTTCTTTCATGTGGTCCCAACCCAAAGAACTTCCTCTGCCAAGTTTAAAATGTGTAATAAAGGCAGCAGCTGACTTTAAACCCTGCTTTGATTCTGTTAGGCAACGTCTCAGCTTGGGTTAAGTTCCCTGGCAAAGTATTTCATTCAACTTTCATAATACTACCCCCTTGGAACTCATCCTAAATTATGGTACTAAATCATGAAAGTGGTGAAGACAAACCACTCTCTCCATTACGTCTGTGAAGATGAGAAGGATTGTGGCTGGGGGTGTGTCCCTGTCCATGGACAGCTGGTTAACTGACCTCCAGTAGCTGGAATAAGACCATGAAAAGATATTCTCTTAGTTGATCTAAAACTCTGAAAGGAGCTCTTGTAACAGGGACCTGCCTGCCCAAATGCTCACAGGAACCAAATGGCAAATGTGAAGTAGATTGGATGGGAACTGTGGCAAATAGACAACTTAGGCCTGAAAAGACAGCCAATAATACCCAAAAGAGTGAGCTTTTGTGAACTGAATTGTTCTCACTTTGGTGTTGCTAAGCCTCTTAGTTTTTTGTTTACTGGGTACATTTTAAAAGCTAATAATCTTCCTATTTTCAAACAGTTACATCAAATTCAAATATGTTCAACTCCTGTTTATGAGCCAGATTTGACCTACCAACTGGGTACATAAGGTGCACAAAGTGACAAATGGAAAGAAGAACAGCTAATATTTATGGAACAATTGTCATGGGCCAGAAACCATGCTAAGCTCTTTACAAATGCTATTTCATTTACCTTTTACCATGATCCAGCCATATAGGTGTTAGAATCTTAGCACAGCAAGAGAACACCAAGGTTTCAGAGTGTTTGTTACCTTTGTATGCTTGTGGGTCCTTCCCCAAGCCTACTGAGGCATGCGACCCCAGAAGACTAGAATGCACACCAAAGCTGTGGAGTTTCCGCCTCCTGGTCTACCACAAAATGTATCTAACGGGCTTCAGTGAGAATCTGGTCCAACTGTTTACTTTACTAGTGAGGATCTTGGAGAGGATCTGACATGTCCCAGATGAGACAACAGAACTGAGACTCAAGCCAAGCCTCCAGGAAATGATGGTGATGATAGAGTGAAAAGAGCGTTTACTGAGGATCTATCACACAGATAGGAACCCGCCACTGACAATATCACCCCTAGCTGGGCTTCCTAAAGGATCCCTGGTGGCATAGTGTGTAACTTATCAGACTACAAACTGAAAGTTCAGGGAGCTTTGGTGGCTTAGCGGTAAGAATCTGCACTGCAGTCCTGAAGGCACAGAGTTTGAATCCACTAGCTGCTCCATGGGAGAAGGATGGGCAATCTCCTCCTGAGAGATGAAATGCCTCTGAAAATCTGCTGGAGGGTCAGCTATGGGTTGGTTCTGACTCGATGGTACACAACAAGCAACAACATTTTGTAGATGGGAAAATAGATTCAAAGGAATGAACAGTATGGTTTCAAAGTTACTCAGCTGGAAGTGAAGGATTGAGCCTGTCTTCAACCCAGGTTTGTCTGCTTCTTAACAAAAGGCTGTTTGTGTTGTGTGAGAAGGAAACACACTGGCTGGGTCTGTCCATCTGAGTTCTGTGCGCTGAAGGCTGACGGGACAATCAAGCCATGCATTGGAGGTGTACAGTCAAGGGTTGTGCACTTTCAAGGAAGTCTGACTTGAGACTGATGATGATGATGGAAAGAGAGAAGATGAGAAGTAGGAAGAAGAAGAATCCAGAACCTTCAAATTGTCCCGATGGAAATCAGCTGGTAGAATCTGGGATTTGCTAAATGACTTAAACTCTGAAGCTACTTATCCACTTGGGGATAAATTAAATTTCAAGTTAAGAAAGAAAAAAAATTAGATAGGTAATCTTCATGATCCGTGTCAATAAGTCTAAGGAGGAGCAAGTTCGGGGGCGAAAAGACATTCTACTTGGAAAAGTGGAAGGTCAGCAAAAGAAAGAGTGAGCCTCTGTGAGATGGATTGATTGACAGGGTGATTGTGACAATGGGCTTGAGCACGGTAGAGAGTGGGGCTATGGCCAAGGTATCAATCTGTTGTTCATGGGATTGCATTGAGTCTTGGTCAACTCATAGCATAGATGGCACCTAACAACAAAGATAGGAAAAAGGGAGTCCTTGTGGTGCAGTGGTTGAACACTTAGCTGTTAATGCAAACGTCAGTGGCTTGGATCCACACAGCAGCTCCAGGGGAGAAAAATCTTGGTGCTCTATTGTCATAAAGATAATGATGTAGGAAACCCTCCTGCACAATTCTAATCTGTCACATAGTTTATGAGTTAGAATCGTAAGAATCTAACTCATAGTAAGAGTTAGAATCAAGCTGATTGCATACAGCAAGAATAAAGGTAAGCCTGAGTGTTTCAATCCTGTCAGGACAGTCAAGCAGGCAGCCTGTGCCACAGAACTAGCTCCAGTAGGAAGACTTGCTTGTGTCAGACATTCTGAAACACAACTGCAGCTAGAGTCACATTATCAGGCTCTCTCAGGGAGGCAACTTTGTCTGACCCTTAAACGTGACCTTTGACTTTCAGGCACTTCTTTAACTCTGTCTGCAGCCTTCGTTTTGTCTCAGCCTCCACCCCACCATCCTCTCTTCCAATACTAAAAGCTGCTCCTTCTGTGATGAAGTAAACATTCCATTTTGAGGTCAAGATACTTGGACCTCTGCCGTACTTAGTTCAAGATCCAGCTGAAAGCCAGAATCAATACCACGAATCTCGCCCAAAATGCCAGTAAGGTGGCTCCTGTCCATTTTTTTTTCCCTTTCAGAGATGCCATTTCTAAAGTTTTGCCGTTTCATTTAGTCAGTTTCATTACACTGTTTCCTGAAGAGACCTGGACTAAAGGTTGTTTTTGGCAGCAGAAGGAATTGGTTCCTGTACCCTTTCCTGAGCATTACACAGCTCCTGAGGCACCTCCATGTTTACATGGGCTGTGCCTCAGGACAACAGCCTTCAATATTCAAAAGCACTCTGCCCAGAAAGAGATCAGAGGCATTACAGGGGAAGCATCCATCTCTGCTGGATGTATCCAGCTATGTGAATCTATAAGAACACAATATCAAAGGAGTACAATATAAATGTAACTTGTCATAAAGTTATCTTTTATGGAGAAGAAATGGTGCCATTTAAAAAAATAAAAACATATAAAACCTCAGCTTGCTTCAAATGGCACATACATATTACATCTTCAGCTTCTTACAACTAAATCAAATCAGGGTGAAGCAAAAAGATTGACTGAAAAGTTTTATTCCCATGTCTTCTGTAGGGCAAAATAAATGGAGAAGACTTTCATTTGAAAAACTTTAAAAGATTCTGAGTTTGAAAAGGGAAAAAAATGCTGAGGTTTTCCCCTTTCCATTTTGTCAAAATGCTGTTGTTTTTTTCTTTAATCTACTCACTGTACATACAGTGTAGAAGACTGTTGGAAGAAACTTCTGACCACACGTCTAGCATGTAACAAATTATATTCTTCATAAGACACTTTTGCACATTTTAGATATTGCAGCTTATACAAAGGTATTAAAGAATTTTTGGTGGTAATGAAACACAAGAAGTCACTTAAGTGTTAGCAGAACAAGCAGTTGTGTACACTACTCATTGTACAACTCATTTATCCATTGTGGGATACTATACAAAAGTTTAAAGAAATGAGCTGAGATGACGTGTCTTGATATGGATTCTTTCAAAGGCATATTGTTGAGGAAAACAGAGTTTCAGAATAATATAAAGATGTACTACTGTCTTGATTAGTATGTAGAATCATTCATGGGTGTATGTATGTATGTATGTATAAAATCATATGCATGTTAAAAATCTCTGAAAGAGGTACATAACACAATGATTCTTTGGGGAACAAACAAGGCTCTTTCTGTATCTGTAATGTAATTTTTGAAGAATAAAATCAATGAGAATTTGTATTATTATTTTAAAGATTTTAAATGAAAATTGTAAAGCAATTCAAATTCACACTAGTGATTGTTTTGCAAACAGAATCATTAAGTTCAAGGTAATTAGGTCTGTATATTATGATTATCTATTTTTGTACTTATTTAATATTCATAGAAATATGGGTTCACAGGAAGCCAGATATGTGTCCACAATTCTCACACTGCTGGGAACTAGTTCAATGCATGGAAAATTGTGAATCAATGGGCTCATTAATATATCAACTCATTTATTCCACAAAATATTTAACGAACATCTATTCTAGACTACTTAAAACATGTAAGAAAATAAATTAAGAAATAACAAGAAAAGCAATAAAGTGTTTTTCTTTGTGAGTGCAGGAATGAAAGAATAGGCAGGGAGAAACCCTTGGAAGACTATCACATCTGTTCCAGAAAGAGTTCCCAAAGATGTAATCAGTCTGTTTTTAAGGGTTTCTAGGCTTAGAAATTCACCATCTACTTTGGTAATTATATTTCTTTTCTCAATTTTCTATGCATTTTCTTTTGTTTATTTATTATTCATTTTTAGCATGGGTTTTCTTTACCTTTGGAGTTCCTAGGGGGTGAGGTGAATAGGCACAGCTGCTAACTAAAAGTCTGTAGGTTCAAGCTCCCTCTCCCAGAAATACCTCAAAAAAGGGCTGGCTCTCTATTTAAAACCAAACAAACAAAACCCCACCAATGATAATCCTAGGGAGCACAGTTCTACTCAAACATGAGTAGGATTGCCATGAATTGAAACCATTTCAGCAGCAACTAGTTATGCTGCTAACCCCAAGGGTGAGTTCCTCTCTGGTGCCTCAAAACCACCCACTTTTCTATGAAAGAAATACGGGCAATTTACAGCTCCTGTGCCATTTACAGCTTTGGAAACCAGCTTGAGGCTCTTCTCCTAGTTGGTTCTGACTCAGTGGCAATGATTTGACTTTAATAGCTTATATTCAGAAACAGTTTAAAACGTCTTAAATTATCTTCTGGATTAATTTATCTCTTTCACTTTAAAACAACTTGCTTAAAATATGAGTCATTTTACCACCTTTTTCATTGATTAGAGTTTTATTTAATCATGTTATTAATGTCTCACAACAGTAATGCTCTTTAGCTTTTACCAAATGATTCCATGATTCCTGTGTATTATTTGCATGTGACACTAAATAAAATTTTTATTTGCTTCTAACAGAAATCTAGTGATTTATGCTGGGCAATATTTATGCAACAGGAGCACAAGTCAAGACTCAGAGTAATCGTGCAATTTGTCAAATGTTATACAGCAATGTAGCATCAAACTAGAACCAAAAAGCATAGGTTTCTTGAGTTCAGTCCATGACTGCTCCTTTGACTGATACCTACACATTCAGTCCAAAAGTTCTAAGGTAAAACGACTTTATTCTTTTAAGTAGATAGGTTAATTTGGAAGTAGATACCTCTGCAACTCTAGAGAAAGCAAATAAAATGGTAAAATTGCATGCTTCCGCCAAGCCAAGGTGTGTTAAACATCTAAATTGGAGCTATGCACGCTTGGCTAATATCTACGGCCTCTTTATGCTTTACCATTGAGATTTCAATTCATGAAGGCAGTAACAACAACAGCGAAGACAGTTTCTTAAGGCTTTTCCTGCACTTCTGTGCCCTCTATTTGATCATCTGCCAAGGTTTGTGAATAGTGCCAAATCAAACAGCCCAGCATCTCTATGAGGCTCCTCCTGGGAGTTGAGGAATTCTGCAGTTGGAGCATGGGGTAAGAGTAAAAGGCACGATTATGCTCTGCTTTGAAGACTTTTAGAAGCAGACAATGTTAATCTAATCTTTTGGAATTTCTCTTGTTAGACTCCCTTCACCAAAACAGCCTCCTTACTGCCTGCCCTGTGTTTTTCTTGCCAGGTTACCTATACAAATAAAAACATCCTGAAATGAGGAGGAATATAGCACAATGGCTTGGAGTTGTCTCAGTGAAGAGACTACTTAAACATCAAAGAACTAAGCACATGATTTGTATTTGCAACCTAATTTATAGAAGTTGAAAAGGATTTTTCATTTTGATCTTTTGCATAAATTTCTAATGCTCTCTTTGCTTCTACTGTCCTGATCATATTGCTAAGAAGATTGTGTTAGTGTCTCAAGTATAATATTAAGCTTTTTGTTTAATGGTATTTAATCATAGAAGTATTTCAGTATATATTTGAATTTTCTCTTCAAAGATTATTTCTCCACATGCTATTTAAATGCTGATTTTTATTGGGTTTCACCCAATGAAGTAAGTCAATGATCTCTATCTTCTTATTCATGGGAAAATGAATAAAATTGTGTAAAATTTTGATACTATTATAATGACATCCAAACCATGATTTTTTTCAAGTTACTTGTTATGCATCTGAAAGTTAGACAGTGAATAAGGATCACAGAATGAGAATCAATAGCTTTGGGTGTGGAATTGGAGAAGAGTGCTAAATATCCCATGGACTACCAAAAAGTAAAAAAAAAAAAGTCCCTGGGTGGCTTCAGTGGCTTGAAATTGGCTGCTAACCTAAAAAAGGTTAGTTGATTGAACCCATCATGTGGTGATACAGAGCAAAGACCTGGCAATCTACACCCATAAAGATTCACTCATTTATCGCCATCAAGTCAGAAGTGACTCATGGCTGATCATCATTGGGACTCCCAAGAGTGTAAATCAAATGGGAAGAGATTGTTCACCCACTGCTAGTGGATTTGAACTGCCAGAGAGATGTTGCCTTTGGGTTAACAGGACAACTCCCTGTGGACTAAACGATCACAGCTTCCTTCAACAAAGATTAGTGCCAAGAAACATCTAAGAACCATTTTACTCATGACATGCGGGATTCCCATGACTTGAGACAGGAACGGGCTTTTATTTAAGTTTGGTCAGTTGGCTCCTTTATAGAAATGTACACTTTATATATTGGTCACAAACCAAAGTTTCTATCAAACAGCATTAACCTTAACATTTAAAAGACTCAAAGTATTCCAAAATCCAGTGTTTTGATCTTAATTAAGTGGAAGGACTGCCTACATGCTCCCAGAACCCATTTTCTTTTCCTGACCGTAGCTGTACCATATTTCTCCCTCCTCCTGGATGAAGGTGCTGTGGTGGACTAGTGGGTAAAACATGGTGATGGTGCTGTCAACCTAAAGGAAGAAAAAAGAATGCTGAGGTTTCACCTCACATACTTTGGGAATGTTGCTAAGAGGGGCTATTTCTCGGAGAGGGACATGATGTTGGGAAGGATGGAGGGTCAGTGAAGGAAGGGAAGACCCTCAACCAGGTGTATTGAAATGGTGACTCACATACTTTGAGCATGTTGCTAGGAAATGCTGTTCTTTGGAGAAGGACATCATGCTTGGAAAGGCAGAGGGTCAACAAAGGAGAGGAAGACCATCAACCAGGTAGATTGACACAATGTCAGGAAGTGTGAATATGGTACAGAATAGGACAGGGTTTAGAGCTATTGTTCATAGGAATAATATAGGTCACACTCAACAGCCCCTAACAGCAACAACAACTGTAATACCTTAGGTATATTGCTAGGAGAGGCTATTCCTCAGAGAAGGATGTCACACTTGGAAAGATGCAGTGCCGGCTAAAGAGAAAAAGACTCTCAACCAGATGGATAGACACAGTGATGGCAGCAATGGGCTCAAGTACGTCAGAAATTGTGAAGATGACACAGGATGGGACAGGGTCAGATCTGCTGTTCATAGGGCTGCTGTGAGTCATTCTCAACTCGGTGGTGCCTAACATCAGCAACACACTTAAATAGCAGAAGTCTAATTGTTGTGGCATTTCAAGATTGAAATGTAATAGCATATAGGAAAAACTTTTAAAATGTCCTCTATTATTAATCCATCATTTTATTTCTCATTTTATTCTCTGAAAATCTACTATTGGGTCAATTACGAGTCAGTCTCAATTAGACAGCAACAATGGCACTGTCACTGAGTAGTTCCAACTCATCACTGCCCCTCCCTTGCATTTCTGAGGCTGTAAATCTCAACAAGAGGAAGCTGTCTGTCTTTTTCCTGTAGAAAAAATTGTGGATTTGAACCACCAGAGATACATAGCTTTTGGGTTAAGAGCACAAATTACTATGGACTACGCCGCCAAAGATTCCCTAGAATTTATTCTACAAAAATAAATATTGATGTCACATACAAGAAATGTTCAGTTTACCATCATCTATTTCAGCGACAGGCAAACTACAGCCAGCCAGCCAGATCTGATCTGCCATTGTCAACAAAGTTTTATTGAAATGATCTATACTCATTCATTTATTTTTAATCTTTGACTGTTGTTGCAGCAGCAGAGTTAAGTAGTAGCAACAGAGACCTTATTGTTAATAAAACAGAAAATGTATTCTACTTACCCTTTAGAATTTCTAATAATAAATATGTCAATTTATTAAGAACTAAAAAATTTTATAATAATAAAAATATATACCCAATATCTAGTTTTAGAGGGATTATTATGGAAATTACACTCCTATTATGAAAGTATTACAGAGATAATAAAATCTCTTTTCATACACTACTTAGTAATATAAAATATGTTCTTTATATAACATTAAATATAGAAAAGCAGAATTCAAAATGACTTAGGCAATATGACCTCAATATGATTTTCAATTAAGTACACACATGTGTAGAGAAACAAATCAATGAGTGAAAATAAATACCAAATGTTAGTGGTGACTCTGTATGAGTGGTAGAAAATAACAGTGATATTTATTTTGTTCTTTACACTTTACTATATTTTCTAAGTGTTTCACAGTAAACACATCCTATTTTAATTAGAAGAAGAAGAAAGCCTCAAACCCTTTTCTAAGTCACTTCTGACTCATCAAAACCCTGTAAGACAAGGGAGGAACTGCCCACGTAAGACTTCTAAGACTAAATAGTTGATGGGAGCAGATTGCCACATCTTTCTCTGTGGATCAGTTGGTGAATTCAAACTTCTGACATTTCAGTTCACAGCAAACGTTTAACCTCTGGGCCCTCAGGGCCCCTTCTCTCTTCAGATATGGTTGATTTTTTTTCTATATTAACAAGAGAGAAGCAGACATATTATTACATATCAAACCCGGGTCAGGTATACAGTTCTTTCTTACCCTCACATTGAAATAACTAAAGTGGGAATGAGACACAACCTTAAGACTCCAAACAAAAAAGTGAATCAAAATGAGAGGCAAGGGAATAAATGGCAATTCAATATGTTTAACCTTAAAGCTGAGGCCTTTTACAGCCATGGGGGTAGATTGGCAATGAGTTTGCCATCTTCTATGCTCTTGAAAAAAATCGAAGCCTGAGGAATTTAAAATATGAGTTGTAGGAGATTCAATTTCAAAAATTAGAGGAGGAGGTGGACGCAATTTATGGCTCTTCTTTTTCAGGGAGTTGCAGGTAAAGGGTTATCTATTTGAGTGGCTTGCCAGAGTAACTAGACTTTACATAATCATATCTGGTTGGAAGCCAAGCTCTGGCTCCCACCTGGGCGTGCCTAGTGCCCTGGACATGCTGTTAAGAAGCCAACTTTGCTTGCGAGTAACTTTATTTCCTCTTTGAATTCCTGTGTCTACATCCATTTACATTTTTTTTCTGCTTAACTCAATTCTGTTTGCAAATACATCTTTCTTATTGACCTACCCACAGATCACCTGAAATGATCTGTCAATGGTAACATTTTATTAGTCTAGATATGCTTCTCCAATGCGACAAGCAGGTTATGTAACCTCCGTGTAATTGCCAAAGAGGGAAAGTGTATGTTCAATGTCATGGCTACAGAGAGAGGAAGGAGACTGTTTTCATGTGAACTTCTTGCAGCTGCCTAAACAGAAGGAAACAATTATACATCTCAGGTGGAGCCAAGAATTGAATACTCCTAGAGATGAGATTGATGGGGGGAAATTGAGGACTGTGATGAGTCTGTTAAAATAAGATGTGGAGGCAAAGGATTTAAAACAACCGCACCACAACCCACAATACAATATTGATCTTTAGTTGAGCAAGGTTGGTAATTTTGAGATTCTCCATCACATAAAAAGTTGTTGGGTTGTTTTTTCCCTGTCTTTATGAAATGCTAGGGTCTGTGATAAACTCATCTTGTACATAATTCGATTTCATTATCCTACAATACTGTGATACGGGGACTGCAATTTTCAGCCATATTTTACACATGAGAGAAAACAGGCAAAACAGAATTGTCATTTTCCTGAGATCCACAACTCACTAACAATTAAACCAGAAGTCAAACCCACGTCTTCTCACATCGCATCAGGATCCCAAATCTGTGTTATGATGAGCCCAGTACTGACAATGTGGTGATAAAATAATTCCTTCTCTAGGTTGAAGGGTTTATGTTAGAAGATCAACTTTTAGAGTAGCCAAACTGGATTGGAAAATCAGTGCCAATGTGCTTTTACACACCATAGACTATTAAGAAAATAAGAGTTTAAATATCATAATACCTGATGTTAACTGGCTTTTGTATATTTTCTAACATTCAAAGGTAGTTTTGTTACTGCTTTTAGGTATTGTCAGATGGGAACTGACTCCTAGTGGACCCTCTAGTGGATTTTAAGTGGCTGTAAATGGCACAGCAGAAGACTGCCCACCTTCCTTTGGTGGAGCTCGTAGATTTGAACCATGTACATTTAGGTTGGCAGTGCAACTTCTTACCACTAAACCACCAGATGGTAAACCAGAATACAGCCACTTGGAGAGATAAGGGAGCACAGTCATGGTTTAGCTGAGCCTAATGTGCCTCATCAGTAAACCGAAGGCACTATTTACATTATCACAAAGGTGCTGTAAGATTAAATTAATAGACAGGAAGCACAATTCTTGGGTCCAGATTTCATATCGAATAGAGATCCAACATTTACTTAATAAACATTGGTGGTGGTCGTGGTGGTGTGTGCCACTGAGTTAGAACCAACTCATAGCTGACCCTCAGGCGGGGTTTCAGAAGCAGTTAATCACTCGGTAAGAGACTGCCATTAAATACAGAAGCAAATTTATCATTGCCTTTTAAAGTATAACTTAAAGTCTTTTTCTTTTCAAAGACTACTTCTAACAGAAATTCTCTACTTTCTTTTTTGCCTCATTACGCAAGAAAGAAATGGCAAGCTACAAAAATACTCTCAAAGCAGACATCTAGCTTAACAGTGGAATCGAATGACCCTTGATGAAACTTTATGTCAGCTTCTACATTTAAATAGTTTAAAACTATAGAGCTTTGCTACGCAAAACGTAACCTGCAGACTTACAGTAGAGGCACTGCTTGGGAGCTGTGTTGTTTTTCTTGTTATTAAGTGTCATGGACTGGGCTATGACTTACAGCTACCCTAAGAACATCTTGCTTTATCCTGTATCATTTCCACAATCTCTACCATCCCCCTTAACCATAATATTGCAGATGTTGTGTCAGTCCAACTCATAGAAGGCCTTCCTCTCTTTTGCAGGCCCTCTACTTTTTTTAATTGTAGTATTTTTTTATTGGAAAACAAATCTACAACTTGGAATGGATTTGAGGCAAATTGTGCCATAAGCAGAATTTTCTTTTAAGTGGTTAAACAAAGTTTAAAAAGCAAGTAGCAATAAAAGAAAATGTATCTGGTATAGAACCAGTAGTACAAGAAAAATTCTGTACAAGTACCTGCATAATATACCTGGGAACCCCAGAACACTTGATTGTGCTTATGCAAAGCCTATACTTGGACGAGGAGGCAGTCACCAGAACAGAGAAAGAAAACATTGCATGGTTCAAAATTGAGAAGGGTGTGCAACAAGGGTGTGTCCTATCTCCATATATTTTCAATCTATATGTAGAACAGGTTATCTGGGCGGCTGGGTTCTATGAGGAGAAATGTGGCATCAGGATTGGAGATTGACTTATCAACAATCTGCTTGTTGAAACTGAGGAGAACTTGAAGCACTTGCTGCAGAAGGTCAAGGACTACTATGAATTGAAGCTCAATATCAAGAAAACAAATATTCTCACCATGGGGCTGATTGGCAGCATCATAATAGGTGGTGTAGAGATTGAGATTGTTAACAGCTTCCGTTTGCTTGTATCTACAATCAACACTCTTAGTACCAGCAGCCAGGAAACTAAAAGGCAAATTGCATTGGGCAAGTCTACTGTCAGAAACCTCTCCAAAGTACTGAAGAGCAACAATGTCAGTCTGGAGACTAAGGTGCACCTGAGCCAGGCCATGATCTTTGCAATTACTTGACATGCATCAGAAAGCTAGACAATGACTAGAGATGATAGAAGGAGAACTGATGCCATTGAGCTGTGGTGCTGGAGAAGAGTATTTAATATACCACAGACTGCTAGGAAAACAAACAAGTTTATCCTGGAGAAGGTGAAGTCAGGCTGCTCTTTGGAGGCAAGGATTCTGAAGCTTTGTCTGACATATTTTGGACATGTTGCAAGGTGGGACTAGCCCTTGAGTGGAAGATCCTCAATGAGATGGATTGATTCAGTGACTGGGGAAATGGGGGTAGGTATGTCAGAGACCATAAGATTGGCACAGGATAGAGCAGGGTTTATGGCTGTCATACATAGGGTGGCTATGAGTTGCAGGTGATTCAATGGCGTATAACAACACCACCACAAAAATCGGGATGATAGATAAAAATTTTATTTGACAGGTTGCTATTATAATGACCATTGAACTGAAAGTACATAGAATAATTTCAGCTGCTGATGCATATATTTGAATAACAGTGGTATTAACAGATCTTCCTTGTTGTGCGTGGGTAGTATCCTATTGCTCAAAGCACTGTACTTCAGGATAGATTTTAAAAATTGCCTTTTTAACTATGAAGGCAACATCATCCTTCCTCAATTTTTCACTCCTGGAAGAGGATATCATATGATTGTCTGATTCAAAGTGGTCAATGCTAAGTCCATCTCAGTTACAAATGCCTAGTATGTCAATATTTAAATATTCTATTCCATTTCTTACAATGTCACATGTTTCTACATTCATATTTCATATGCTCCATGTTCAAATTATTAGTGGATGTTTGCAGCTGTTCTTCCTCCTTTTTTATGTCTTCCATCTTTAAAGCTTTATAGACTCAACCACAATCAATAAAAACAACATCTCCAGTTCTGCAGTACTATACCTGTCTAACTGTTTAACTGTACTCTGTTATTCATAGGATTTTTAAAGACCTGTTATTTCAAAAGTGGACAGCCAATCCTTACCCAGTCTGTTGTAATCTGAGAGCTTCATTTTAGTACAGAATCTGATAGACAAGTGTGGCACTCATAAAGGCAGACAATAAACAAGCAAACATTATCTATCTATCTATCTATCTATCTATCTATCTATCTATCTATCATCTATCTATCTAGCTATCTATCATCTATCTACTAGAAAGAACAGCTACATACAAATGACTCTTCTAATACAAGAAACTTGCACACCAGTGAGTGTACCCTAATAACACCTAAAATCTGCTCTAAGGGACCTTTTCAAAGTCCTGAGGAACAATGACATCAGTTTGAAGACAAAGGTGAGCTTGATTCAAGCCGTGGTCTTTTTTTTTTATGGTAAGAAAAATTTATATTTAGAATTAGCCCGCTGGACTCAGTTTAGATGATCCCAATTTTGTTGGCAACATCCAAAGCATCATAATCAGGAGCAAGTCAAACATAGGCCTTCTTTCTCTCCATCAGGCCTAATCAAAGTGTTGACCTTCGCCACATCAATGTCATAGAGCTTC
>NW_006399779.1:8200836-8240155 GCF_000299155.1 Elephantulus edwardii | reverse complement strand
AGGATGGTGAAATTTCCTTTAATATACTTTGGACATGTTGCTGGAAGAAAGTATTCCTTAGAAAGGGAAATCATGTTAGGAAAGGTGGAAGATCAGCAAAAGATAGACAGTGCGATGGATTGACTCCACGGATTGACAATGACTGCAAAAATGGTCTCAAGTGTGTCAGAGATAATGAGCATGGCGCAGGATTGAACAGGATTCAGATTTATTGCACATGGGATTGCTTTGAATCATATTTGACTCAACAGCACCTAACAACAATAAGAAGTATGATTTCTGCACACATGTATTCACAAAACAAACATTTACAAGTACGGGTTAGGTGTCAAATGTGGCGTTCAGGGCTGGACTAGAAAGTTCAAGGAAAATGGGTCTTGTTCTTACATTTTATATTCTCAACATTTTATCATCCAGACCTCTCCCCTTGATGTTCTTTGCTGATAACAGCAGCATTCATCGATGGCTGGATCTGTGTTAAGAGCCTTAAAATACTGTGGTTGGGAGCTATTGCATTGACTACCCATAATTATTCTAAGTAACAGAAAACCCACTGGTGCTGAGTTGATTCCAATCCATATCAACACTTTAGGATGGAGAAGAACTGTTTCATAGGGTTGCCAGAGCTGTGACTAATGGAAGCAGACTGCCCCCTCTTTCTGCTGTAGAGCAGCTAATGGGTTTGAATATCCAACCTTTCAGGTAACAACTTACACTTAAACACTGTGCCCTAGAGCTCCTTTCTGGTGACAGAACATGCTCTATTTTTTTTGTTGTTGTTTTCAAATGAGAAGTATTATCCCTCCCTCATACTTTTGACAACATTTCTTGCTTGGATAGGGCTGCATAAGCATCTGGTTCCAGAGCCAGGTCAACCTGTCAATCCTTCCTGCTGAGAACAGAGCTAGAACCCAGAATTGGCATTCAATCCTGGAAACTGTGCTGGGACTATATAAAACTGAACAGCCTTTTTCACTATAGTTGTTAAGTTAGTAGCGTGGTCACCTTTTCCACTATGTAGAGAAGCTGCTTGAGAATGGAAAAATAACTCAAAATAAGCATAATCAAAAGTTAAAAAGAGGCAGATACAGAATACACTATATCACTTCCATTTGGCTAGTGTGTGACTACATACAGGCATGGTCCTAACGCCAGTAAAGCCTTTAAATATTAGAAACACATACAGCAGTTCTTAAGAACAGATAAATATCTTAATAATACTCTAATTAAAACATTGTTGTTATGATTACTGTGCTATTCTATTAAATATTTTAGTATATCTAGATTTTTTCTTTAATGTTCTTATGCATCAAAAGGTACAAAATACATTAAGGTTTGCAAATAGTAATTGCTAAACAAAGCAAACCTTATAGGATCACAAAACAACATTTATAGGATCATATGTATTTAAGGAATCAAGAATGTAATTATTTCTCTTTTGGTGTTAAGGGGATGGTAGAACTCAGATAGGGTAATGAGAGAAAACTTTTATGCTACATTTTGAAAAGGCAAGAAGGACAAAGAAGTTTGCAAAAAACGTATCATTAATTATAATAACTATGAAAAGTAGCTCTGACCACCAAAGAGCTCTGGTGGTCTAGTGATAAGGAGTCATGTTGTCAACCCAAGGGTGCATGGTTTGAATCTAGCAACTGTTCTGCAGGAGAAAGATGAGCAGCCTTGTTCTGAAAACCTGGTGGAGTGTCATCATTAAGTCTCTTCTAGCTTGCCAATACGTAACATGAGCAATAACAACAGCTCTGACAAGTCGAGAGAAGAAATAAGCCCTTAAACCATCAGTGTATCCATGCTGGTAATTTCCTCTCCTTCAGTTCTCCTCAACCTCCATCCGGAAGCTACTCCTCATCCAAGAAAAATTGTTTCACTTGTCTGTTCTGAAGATATGCTCTGCATTTGCCAGAATGAATTCTCAAATGCTTTTATTCATAGGTGAAGTTAGTGAGAAGTGCATGAGAAAAATCAAATCTTACCAACTTTTCTTCCATTGTTGTTGTTGCTCTGTGCTGTCAAGTCACTTGCAACTCACAGTGACCCTATGTACAAGAGCCCTAAACCCTGCTTTATCCTGTGCCAACATCACTGTCTCTGACATACCTACTCCAGCCACCACAAACACTGAATCGATTCATCTCATCAAGGGTCTTCTTCTCCTGTGCTGTACCTCCATCCTCCCAAACATGATGTCCCTCTGCAAGGACTGGTCCCTCCTTGTAGCATGTCCAAAGTACGCCAGATGAACCTTCAGAATCCTGGCCTCCAAGGAGCATTCTGGTTTCACCCTTTCTAGGTGGAACTTGTTTGTTCTCCTAGCAGTCCATGGTATAGTCAATACTCTTCTCCAGCACCACAGCTCAAAGGCATCAATTCTCTTTCTATTCCCCCTAGTCACTGTCCAGCTCTCTGATGCATAGCATGCAATTGTGAAGACTATAGCCCAGATCAGGTACAGTGTGTTTGGAAAATGAATGCATAAAAATGTTCCCACTCAACAGGGAACAGAGTCTTTTCCCATAGTTGTAGCAGTGATCATTAAAACGTGTGAAACTGTAAGCATGAATGCATATGTGCTTGTGTTTGTGAACACTATTTATATGAAGACAGAGATTTTCATATATAATTCAAGTGTATATATTATTGAGACATTATATGTGATGCACAAAACATGAGAACTGAGAGAACTTCATTTATTCAACAACCATTTCTTGCTCATATAACTATGGATCAGATAATGGTAGATCTAGGAACAAGTTAGATGAGTTTTCTGCTCTCATAGAAATTATGGTCCAAAGGTGGTGGTGGTGGTTATGTGGCATCAAGGTGGCCTAGTGATAAGAAGCTGTGCTGCAATCCCACAGGCACACGGTTCAAATCCACCAGCTGCTCAGAGGGAGAAGGCTGAGCAATCTCCTCCTCTGTGTTATACCCCCTCTGAAAACACACTATGGGTCGTTTCCGACTCAATGGCACACAACAACAAAAACAGTATGGAGTAGAAACTGCCCTGTTGGGTTTCTGGGACTTTGTTCTTCATAAGAGGACATTGCCAAAAGTTTTGCTCCCTCAGAGTAGCTGAGATTTGCGGGTAAACAGTACAGCACTTGAACTTTATTGTGTCACTACAATGCCTTCATTTTCATGAAAGAGACCAAAATCAAAACCCAACCAAACAAATTAAGATAATGTCAGAAAGTGATAAGAAAATATAGCAAGGTAATAGAATATTAAGTAACCTGGCAAAGAGGAATAATTTTTGTTTCAGGAATGTTCTTCAAAGGTTTCAAAAATTCCGAGTCTAGAAGTGGGTTCTATTAATACTCACCCTCTTCCTTGTGTGCAAAGAATACATCCTCATCATGTGACTTGTCATGTTTTCTTCCTATCATATTGACATCAAGCTTGGGCATGTGATAGGTTTTGACTAATAAAATTGGAGCAGAAGAGACAGTGTGCCAACTTTAGAGAGAAGTTCTGAGAACCAGCCTTTGTTTTTGCCAACTCAACTGTTCTCTTTTCTCTTTTCTCAATATGCTATGATTTTGGCATATTGCACATGGGTTGCTCTTTGATCCTGATTCTAGAATGAAGAGGATATGAGGGGCAAGGCAACAGCTAACTCAGAGGCAGTGGAGTGGAAATATAACAGGAATGAAAAATAAGACACTGTGGGAAGACACAGATAACTTAGCAAAAGCTAATAAAATACTGTTGGACAATATAGAAGCCCGTTTTGAGAAAATAAGGGGAAGATCCTGTGTGTATGTGTGTGTCTATAGGGATTCATATAGCATGCTCAAGGAACATAAAAATAAGACCAATGTGGGTAGCACCCAATTAGCAGTGACACAGAAGATGCAAGACGAACCAGGTGCTGTAAATTTTCAGGTCATAGGAGAGTCTGGACTGTGTAAATCCTTCACAAATATTTAAAAAGGCATATCCAAAAGTTGTCTTTAAAGCATTGTTAACATATCACATTACGTTACATTTTATTTTTTTTAACTTAGCCCTTTCTTACATGAAAGGTTGCATACTCCAGATACATTTTTGTGCTTTGTTTTTTCATTGAACAGTATGTCCTGGTAATTAATAGCATATTTTAGAATACAGGAAAATATCCCATATCTTCTCATTCAGCTGAGTGTGATACTCTACAACTTAACCATGTGATAGCTCTAAGTGAAGAAATAGTAAATTCCAGTAGAATGAGTTCTCTAAAGCACATTGTTTAAATTTAAACCTTTAAAATGTTCCTATTTGTATCCATCTGTACATCTGGCAGAGAAGCAAATATTTTAGACCAAACCACACTTTTGTGTATTCTGGGCAATGTTCATCATTGTCAAGCTTAGCTTTCCTTGAAGGTCAGCAGGCCTGACGTCTGACATGAAGTCAAGCAAATTGTCTCTCCGTTTCCGCAGCTGGAAACGGTGCACAGTGATGGGAGGAGAATGGAAATGAATGACTGCATTTGATTTGGACAATACACCCCAGTGAGAGGAGCCCAGCAAGTGTCTGCTTGAATGATGGCTGCAAATCTGACTCTTGGTAGACCTTAAAAGTCTACCGACTTGACTTTGACTA
The DNA here is from genome assembly GCF_000299155.1 of Elephantulus edwardii. Classification (NCBI taxonomy): domain Eukaryota; kingdom Metazoa; phylum Chordata; class Mammalia; order Macroscelidea; family Macroscelididae; genus Elephantulus; species Elephantulus edwardii. The sequence continues at coordinate 8,235,553 of NW_006399779.1, read as the reverse complement.
GAGTCTAGATATGTAAACCAAATATCTTTTCTTTGGCTTCTCTTGAGTCTCATCAACCTATACCTAATTAAGAGTATGTTTAGAAGAACAAAGAAACAATTGAGCATCTAAACCCAGCTTTTGAGGACGTCAGCAAAAATACTTAAAATTATTTGTTCAACTATGTTTCATTGGTATTTTGGTGGTTATTAGGAAATTGAGTTGTCTTTTCCATTGTCAATATGAAGAACGTTTACCCTTAAGTGTCAAATTTTAATTTCGGATTCTTTTTCTCCTCACTTCTATAAAAGAAAAGTAGATAACAATTAAAACTTCATGGGTTTAGGTTTTTATAAAAAAGTATTAAAAAGAACCATTATATTTTGGTCTGTTAGAGTTTTTCTATATTTGTAATGTTTCAACTTAGGGATGTGTCCTTTCTCCAGACCTTTTCAATCTAGATGCAGAACACATCACTGGGGAGGCTGGAGGAATGTGGCATCAGGATTGGAAGAAGACTCATCAACAACCTGCAGTATACAAATAACACAACTTTGCTTATTTAAACTGAGGATGATCTAAAGTGTTAGCTACAGAAGATCAAGGACTGCAGTCTTCAATATAGATTGAAGCTCAATATCAAGAAAACCAAGATTTTCACCACTGGGCCAATTGGCAGCACCATGATAGATGGAGAAGAATTGAGATTGTTAAGAATTTCAGCCCATTTGGTACCACAATCAACACTCTTGGCATTAGTAGTCTAGAAATCAAAAGACAAATTGCATTAGGAAAACCTGCTGCTATCAGGGACCTCTCCAGAGTGTTGAAGAGCAATGTCAGGTTAAAACTAAGGTACACACATCACAAAACTGGACAATGACTAAGGATGTCAGAAGAATTGGTACTTTTGAGTTGTTGGCTGGAGAAGAGTATTGAAGATACCATGCACAGCCAGGAGAACAAACAGGTCTGTCCTGGAGAGAGTGAAACCAGGTTGTTCCTTGGAGATAAGGATTTTGAAGCTCCATCTTACGTGCTTTGGTCATGTTTCCAGGAGAGACCAGTCATTGGAGAAGGACATCATGCTTGGACGGGTGGAGGGACAGCATGGGAGAGGAAGATCCTAGATAAGGTGGATTGATACAGTAACTGGAGTAATGAGGGTAAGTGTGTGAAAGACATTGAGTGTGGCTCAGGATAGGGCAAGGTTCAGAGCTATTATGCATAGGGTTGCTGTGAGTTGCAGGTGATTCCATGGAACATAACAACAACAAGAACAACACTTCAGATCCAGGTTAGCAGCACATCTGTACATGGAAAGGTTAAAAGCTTGAAAAGCATATTTTCATGAAGGAAGACAAAGTTTATTTCGTTTTATTTAAGCATTATAGGCTTTACAGCAAATCTGAAAGTACTATGTCTTTGCTTACCTCTGTGAAGAAATAACTCGCAAGTGTGTTGGGAATTAGTGAACTAAGGCACTCAGATGATTACCTCCTGTTTACACTTGTCAAGTGCTTTGGTATGTTCAAAGTTTCTACTTCCAAATCTGGTTTAAGATCCTGCTCTATGTCCCTAGGACAAGTTTACTGCACATAAGTGACATCTGAGAAATATTAAAAGAGCAGTTGCCCAGGTCATATCCCTAGAAGGTTTGACTTGGTTGAGTCCTGAAATCTGTATTTATGAAAAAGGCTATGAGTTAAGACTGGATCCTGATTACATAGTGGTTAAACATTCAACTATTTGCTGAAAGGCCTGTAGTTTGAACCTACCAGCTGTTGACACTTCTGTAGGATAGTTTTATACTGTCCTAAACTGTTATTGTTAGGTGCCATCAAGTCAACTATAACTCCTAACCACCCCATGGACAAGGGATCTAAACTTTAGCCTATCATGTACCATCCCCAAGATCTTTCTTATACTCAAGCTCATTGTTGTAGTTACTGTGCCAATATCTTGAAGATCTTCCTCTTGCTTACTTACTCTTTCGCTAGTCTTTCCCAGAATGGTGTCTTTTTCCATGCCTAAAGTTTCTCAGTTGAAGTTTCACCATCCTTGCCTTTAAGGAATACTTTGTTTGCAATTCCTCCAAGACAAAGTTGTTTTTTTTCTATTGGCAGTCCATAAGATATGCAATATTCTTCCCCCAAAACAGCAATTCAAAGGAATCACTTTTTCTTCTGCCATCCTGATTCACAGTTCAACTTTTAGATGCATACCAACCAATCAAAAATGCTAGGTTTTAAATCAGGTGCACCTTAGTCTTCAAACTGACATCTTCACTCATTAGTACTTTAGAGAAGTCCTTAACTACAGATTTCCCCAATACTAAATGTCTTTTGATTTCTCGACTACTGCTACCATGGGTGTTGATTCTGGACCCACGTAAAAAGAAATTGTCGACAACTTTATTTTTTCCCTCTATCTCTGATGTAGATTACTGGTTCAATAGTGAAGACTGTTATTTTCTTGAGGTTGAGATGTAGCCCAGCTTGAAGGCTTCAGTCTTTGATCTTTTGTAGTAACTACTGCAAGTCTTTACTTTCTGAAAGCAAAGTTGTGTCATCTGTTTAATGCAGGTTATTAGCAAGTGTTATCCCTTGGTCTTCTTCATAAAGTCATACTTTTTTAATTATTTGCTCAGCATATAGATTGAATAGATATGGAGAAAGAATATAGCCCTGACACATACATTTCCTGATTTTAAACTATGTAAAGAGGAAGATCTTCAATAAGATGTACTGACACATGACTACAGTAATGTTTGTAAGAGATGGCTTTAGTGTATAAGAGAGATGATGAAGTTGGAGGGCGGGGGGAGTTGTAGCAATTTTCCCTTTTAAATATATCCAGACTTGGAAATTCCCTAATACTGTTGTACTCTATCCTATAGTATCTCTATGAGTCATGATTGACCTGTCTTAAATGGCAATGAATTTAAGAAATCAAAATATATTATTCATGGCTAAAAATTAAAACAACTTGGGATGTTCACATTCTGAAGCTAATCTATACTCTAACCATTGCCAACTAAATGTAACCTAAATAAGCATCTAATTTTAGAATCTTTATCAAGATTTCTTTCTTAACATTATCCTTGCCTTCTAGGTACTATTTACTCAGTCAAATTCCATCAGGTGGTTAAATAATTCTGAAGCAAATTCTAAACAAATTTTGAAGACTTTGAATATCTCCCACTTAATTTCTTTACTTCATCATTGGCTTACTGTGGAGGTTTTCTGAACCTAATATTACAGATGTTGTTGTTGTTGTTGATGGCCATGAAGTTGAGCATGACTCATAGCAACTCTAGGAACAAAAGACCTGATGCCTTTCTATAACTAGCATCATTTCTCTAAGTTCATAGAGTTTCCATAGCCATGTGGTTTAGGAAGTTGGTGCCACTCCTGCTTCCAAACTTGTCTTAAACAAGTAGCTGAACCAAACACAGTCCACCTTGGACAACCATTATAGCATTTGACACCTCTATTGGCACAGGTTCAGCACCACAGCAAACCAGATTACCTCAGTATAGTAAATTGACAGAAGAGTGATTTACAGCTTAGAAGAATATACCTCAAAATTATAACAACACTAGTCTTACTTAGCAAAGCTTGAGTCCTGTCAAGTAGAATATGACCCATAGTGACCCTATAAACAAAAGACCTGAACCCTGTTCTATAACTAGTATCTTTTCTCTATGTTCCTAGAGTTTCCAGAGTCATGTGGTTTAGGAAGTGGATACCGCTCCCACTTCCAAGCCTGAATCAACCTCTAGGCTCCACTAAACATTTTCCATGATGGATAACCATTATGGTATTTGATACAACTATAGCACAGTGTTCAGCATCACAGCAACTCCAAGTTATTTTAGTACAGCAAATAGACAGACAACTGCTGTACCACTTAAAGAATGTTCATTCCAGTATTAATTAATTTGGCCTGAGGGCCTGTGGCTCTACTGTATTTTAAAGACAGACATACCCAACAAATGTTGTTGACTGTAAATCATGCAGACATTCCTCCCTTCGGTCATTATTAGCTAAATCTGACAAAAGACCAGTCAGCTGAACTTGTGGAGGGGATAAAATCTGTAACACAACCAAAAACCTTCCTTATGTGGCCCTCATCAAGTTGTGAGAAATCATCTTCCAAAGTGGAATCACTCCAAGTCAGCCACAGACTTAGCCCAGCACTACAGTATTTTAAAGATAGGCACACCCAATACATAGTAACTTTAAATCTTATATCAACTTAATAGATTAATTTAGCGCATACTTCAGTCTAGTAGTTCAAATCCACAAAGAAGCTTCAAGGAAAACAGATAGGCAATCTCCTCTCATGCTATTTACAGCCTCAGAAAGCCAATATGTCAGCTATATGCCTATTACAACTAGATGGCAATGAATGAGTTTGAGTAGAAGTATAGTACATTAACATTTCAAATTGCTTTATCCTTTTCAATTAAATTATCACTCATATTTAGATGGAATTTTGGTGTATTTTATACAATTTTTAATAAAAAAATCAGAAGAATGATACATGAGTCCATATTATAAAGTTCACATTTATTCAGACCTTCTTAACCTTGCAAGTCTGTTAGAAGTGTTATGGGGAAAGAAAAAAAATGGTATGGAAATCATTCATGAGCCGGATTTCTCATTAGATTTTTGGCACCTCAGCTTCAGTCTCAGCCAGAACCCTGAAGAGCAAAGGCAAAATTGGAACATATTTATCTGAACATTTCAGAATCCCCAGTGAAGTTCTTTCCAAAAATTTGGGAAAGGTCAGGGAGATTATTTTTTACCCTGTGTTTTTTTTTCTATAGAAATATTTCCATATTTGAATTAATGATGGAAAAAAATAAACTGTTCTCTTCAAATTTACTGCACTTGTAGAATGACTATGTTAAAACTTTTTGGTTGGGTTTCAGGGCCAGAAAACTACCTTATTAAGCACAACAACCATCCAAGTGCAATTTAAAGATCCCACTGCAATTTTTAAAAGGAGCAAGGATTAATCCTAAATCCTGGCCAATATCAATAAAACTGTTTCTAATTTCCACAGCCCCGCTTGAGCTACTGTCAAGAGCATAAGGGCTTTCCCATTAGCATACAGAGTTTCCTAAGACCAGTGTTTAACTCATTACTTTGTAAAGTACTTCAGAGTACTTTAAAATATCCCAAGTATGAAAACTACTACTTAAAAACAATCCTGTGTTGTTCTGCACCATTTCAGAATTACTCACCTAGCCTACCTGTAAAAAAAAAACATTCATGATTCCTAAACACAGGGTGTTACAAAAACCTCTTTTCCCCTCCACTAGTTCCTAATAAAGTAGCACAATATAGATGATTTTCAGTTCACATCACCTTAACATTCAATAGCTGATATTCAGCTTTTCATTGTGTTGTGCTTAGCTTGGTTTTGAAAATAAAATTACTGAAATCTCCTCTTTGAGCATAAACATCTTGGAATCAGTATCCACATAAAATTTTATTACCCACAGAGTTTATGACAGTTTCTTCCACGGCCTAGTAGTAGGGACTTGCACTGCCAATCAAAAGGCAAGTAGTTCAGATTCACTTACTGCTGTAAGGGAGAAAGATGGGCAGTCTTCTCCCATGCAATATATTGCCTCTGAAATTCAATTGGAAGGTCAAGTAGGAGTTGATTCTGACTCAATGGCAATAAGTTGAGTTGAGCTGAAAGTTTATCACAAAGGGATAATGTAATTAGGGAGTAATGTAATTAGGGAATTGTCCCAAAACTCGGGGGATTCAAATCCACCAGTGATTCTAAGAGAGAAAAAGAAGCAGTCTCCTCCAATTATGATTTATAGCCTTGAAGATCCAAAAAGGAGGGTCACTATGTGTTGGAACCCACTCAATCTCAATGGTTAGTTGAGTTTTGAGTGCTTATTGCTAAGCAGCTCTGGTGGCCTAGTGCATACCATATTGGTCTGCTGAGAGCTCTACAGTTCTAATCCATCAGGTAGTAAAATGGGCAGTATCCTGTCATAAAGATTTATACCTTTGGAAACCTGAAGGAGGTCTGAACCTAATTGATGGCAATATCATTGGTAGGTGCCATTTACTCAGTAACTACTCACAGCAACCTTATGACCAATAGATCTGAACACTGTCAATCTCACAATTTCTGACACACATGGCCCATTGCTGTAGTGACTATGTCAACTCATTTTGTTAGGGATCTTCTTCTCTCTACCTTTTCAAATATGATGTCATCCAACAAATAGTCTCTCCTAGGAATATGCCCAAAGTACACGAGACAAGGCTTTGTCATCCTTTCCTCCCAGGGGCACTCTGGCTTATCTACTTTTTGGTTCTTTTGGCAGAGCATAGGACATTCAGTGCTGTTTTCCAACACCATAACTCAAAGGTATCACTTTTTCTTCCATGATCTTTATTCATAATCAGTTCTCAGGTGCATCATAAGTGATTAAAATAATCATTGTCTGAATCAAGTGCACCTTACTCCTGAAACTAACATGATTGCTCCGCAATCCTTTAGACAGGTTCCTGACTACAGACTTTCCCACAGTAGTATGTCTGTGGATCTCCTGACTGCCGTGCCAAGTGTATTATATTGATTGTAGATCCAACTAAGATGAAGTCATTGACATCAGTCGGGTGGCGAGAATTTTTTGGTTTTTGATGTTGGAATGCAGTAGTGAAGGCTGCAGTGTTGGATCTTCTGCAGCAAGTGTTTCAAGTTCTCCTCACTTTCAACAAGCAAGGTTGTGTCATCTGCATACTAAGTCTTTTGAGTCTTCCACCAATCCTGGCATACAAAAATTGGAAACAATGGAGAAGGAAGGAGAGCCAGAAAGCATGGACTTGGTGACAGACACAAGGCTGGAAATACAATCATTGAAGTTTGTATGATCAATGATTTGGGGGTTTTCCCCTTTGTAAGTACCTATTATAAGAAATACTAATGGCAACTTTACACATGGACTTTGCCAGATGGACAGCATACAAATCAGACTGACTATGTCTGCAGAAGGACTCATTGCAGCAGATCAAAGTCACAGTCAAAACCAAGCCAGGGGTAGACTATAAGTCAGACCATCAATTATTCATGTACAGGTTCACATTGAGGCTAAAGAAAATTCAAACAAAGCCAAATCTTAAGAACAGGTTTAAAGCATTGATCAACATAGATCAAAGACCAGATGAACTGTGGGAGAATATCAAGGATATCACCCATAAAGAGAGCAAAAGGGCTTTACAAAGACAAGGAAAAAGAAAAAAAAAACAACACTGAAATGGATGTCAGAAAAGATCCTGAAAATTAGACTAGAGTGTCTTTCTTCCCAAAGAAAGGGAAGAAATGCTGAAATAAAAGAGCTGAACAGAAGATTTCAAAAGGCAGCACAAGAAAACAAAGTAAACTATTTTAATGAAATATGTAGCAATCTAGAAGTGAAGAATAAAAAGGGAAGAACTTGCTCAGCATTTCTCAAGCTGAAAGAACTGAAAAACAAATAAGAAATATGATGGACAATATCTTGAATGATCCAACAGCATCCAAAGAAGATGAAGGGGCTACCAGAATCACTGTACCATAAAAGGACTGACTAACAGAAATATTTCAAGAAATACTATGTAATCAAGAGCCAATGGTAAGGAGGAAGAAGTTTAAGCTGTAATGGAGGTGACTGGAAGAGATTCATATTTGTTTCTGTTCCCAAGAGTGGTGATCTAACAGAATATGGAAATTATAAAACAATATCATTAATACTACACGCAAACAAAATAAGTCATCTATAATAGTACATATGCAGGGAACTGTCAGAAGCTCAAGCAGGATTCAAAAGAGGATGTGGCACCAAGGATATCATTGCTGATGACAGATGGATCCTGGCAGAGAGCAGAGAATACCGGAATGTCTATTTGTGCTCTATCAACTATGCTAAGATAGTTGACTACGTGGATAACAAATTGGCTGATGTTGAGAATTGATGGCAATAAACTGTGGTTATCACTATACCTTTAAGCAGTACTCAATAAATATTTAGCCCCTGTGTGTTACAAATAACAATGAATGAGCTCAAATACTAATCAAAAGATTGGAGAATCATGTCCACCCAGAGTCACCTCAGAAGAAAGGCATAGTGATATGTTTCTAGGGGGAAAACCCCCAACAATCAATGATATCCTATAAAAAAGAGTTCTTCAACACATGTGGGGTTGTCATGCATTGGTTTTAATAAATATTTGGTATAAGCATTGTCCTTGACCTTCTGTAACAATCTCTTCAGGTATTCTTCAGTTTCAGCAAGCAAAATGTGTCATCTGTGTATCATAGGTTGCTGAGGAGTCTTCCTCTAATCTTGATGCCACACTCCTCCTCATAAAGCCCTGCTTCCCAAATGACCTGTTCTGCATGCAGATTGAAAAGGTATGAGGACAGGATACATCCCTGACAGACTCCTTTCCTGATTTTGAACTATACCGTGTTTCCTTACTCTGTTCTGAGGTCTGCTTCCTGGTCCAAGTATAGGTTTCACATAAGCACAATCAAGTGGTCTGAGATTCCTGTTTTCCTCTGGGTTAGCTACAATTTATTGTGATCCACACAGTCAAAAAGTCTTTGCATAGTCCATGAAACACAAATGGATATTCTTCTGGTACTCTCTAATTTCTGTTAAGATCCCTCTGACATTGGCAATAATGTTTTAGTGCCATAGTCTCTTCTAAGCCCAGCATGTAATTCTAGTAGTTCTCTGTAAATGTACTGTTCCAGTCATTTCTGTATAATCTTCAGCAAGATTTTGCTAGTGTGTGATATCAGTTATCTTATTTGATAATTTCCACACTCTGTCAGGTCACTTTTTGGGGGGGAATGGGAATATCTTCCAGTTATTTGGCCAGGTAATTGTCCTCCAGATTTCTTGGCACAACTTGGTGAATGCATCCAGGACAGCATCTGTTTGTTGAAATATGTCAATTGATATTCCATCAATTCCGGGGGCTTTATTTGCAGGTGACTCAATAACGCATAACAACAAAACCATACTATATTGGAGTGTGTTTTGTTTTTATTTATGCCTCTTGTTTAGAGTCAACAAGACCTCAGGGAGGGCTTTTGTACTTAAAAGTTAGTTGTTATTATATTTTGGAGGAACATTCTTCTCAGTGGTACAGAATTCTTCTGTCAATTTGCTGTACTGAGGTAACCTTAGGTTGCTATGACGCTGAACCTTGTGCCATTGGGGTGTCAAATGCCATAACGGTTACCCATGTTGAATAGTGTTTGGTAGAGCTCCCGCTTTAAGATAGGTTTGGAAGCAGGAGTGGCATCCACTTCCTAAACAACATGCCTCTTATAACTCAATGAACTTTGAAAAACAACAATGGTTATAGAAAGGTTTTAGGTCTTTTGTTCATAGGGTTGCTATGAGTAGTGCTCGACTCAATGGCAATCAACAACAACATAAGCATTGCCACTCATTTGTTGATCTTTTCAAACACTTGTTCATTCATCTATTTTGTTCATGTGTGAGCATTATGAGCCAGGCACAAAGTTGTTGTTGTTGTTGTTATGTGTCACATGGTTGGCTCCAACTCAAAGCAATTCTTTCTTCACAAATACAAACCTCTACAGTTATGAAGAGAAAAATAAGAAAGTGATAGAATAAAACACCTAGATATAAATAAACTGGAAAACCCTAGGAAGTTGTCAAACTCATGTTTGTAAGCAGAATCACTTTGGTAACTGCAATTACAGTTTGAGAGAAGTGTGTTTAATTGACTACTTGTATACCAAGAAGAGTGCTTCATCAATGCTATTCTCTGAAACGGTAAGCAACTCTTGTTAATGTTCAAAAGCAAAGGACATCTTGTTTGAGTGATTTACATGATAATACCATTTCTGAAAAAAAATCAATGTATATTAAGGTTATAGAATATCCTTTTCTTTGGTTCTATGTAGTGAAAAGTTAGAGTTTAAATGGAGATCATTAGCACAAATATAAATATCCCCATAGATCTTTCAAAACTGCACTTAGGGCATAGTCCCTGCTTTCATTGAGAACTAATATTCTGTTTAGAGTTTTTAAAAAGAAAAAAAATCAGCAAAACTACTTCTGTGACATTGATTCTCACTCATGTGACCCTGTGTGTTACAGAGTAAACCTGTGTCCCATAGGATTTTCTAAGCTGAGATCTTTAAGGAAGTAGATGTTAGGCCTTTCTTGTTGTAAATAATGCTGCTATAAATATGGGTGGAGTATGTTATGAGAATTTGTGTTGTAGTTCTTATTACTTTGGGAAACCTAGTAGTGGGATTTCTGGATCTAATCATATTTCTATCCCCAGTTTTCTAAGGAAGCTCTGTTTTCCATAGTGATTGCACCATTTAGCATTCCCATCAGCAGTGTAAGAGAGTTTCAATCTCTCCATCTTAACACCATCATTTTTTGCTATCTTTTTGAACCTTGATGGGGGTTAGATAATATCTTATTGTTGTTTTGATTTGTGTCTCTCCAACAGCTAATGATCGTGAGCATTTCTTCATGCGTTTATTAGCTATTTGAATGTCTTTTTTGGTGAAGAGGCTGATCATGTCCTCTGTCCATTTTGTAAGTGGTGTTGACATGTTAGAGTTGTTTACAAATTTCAGAAATAAGTCCCTTGGCAGATGTGTCATAACCAAATCGTTTTCCCCATCATATAGCTTCTCTTTTTACTTTTTTTTTTAGAAGTTTTTTTTTTTCATATAAGGATTTAATTTTTAGGAAGCTTCAGTCATCTCCTCTATTGACTGCATTTTTAGTTCTACTTGATAGCATATTTGTGCTGTAGATTGTTGTAGTTGTTGTTATGGGCTGTTGAGTCAAATATAACCTATAGCAACTCTACAGACAGATCTGTACCCTGTCTTATTCAGTGCCATCCTCATCATCTCTGGCATACTTGAGTCCATTGCTGCAGTCATTGTGACAGTCATCTCATTGAGAATCTTCCTCTCTTTTGCTGAACTGCCACCTTTCCAAGCGTGATTTTCCTTCCTAAGGAATAGCCCTTCCTAGCAACATACCCAAAATATATGAGGTAAAGCTTCATCATTCTTGCCTCTAAAGTATAATCGGGCTGCACCTTCTCCAAAACATACCTGTTTTGTTTTTTTTGGCAGTTAATGGGATATTCAGTACTTTTCAACACCACAGCTCAAAGGCATTGATTTTTATCCTGTCATCCCTATTCATTGTCCAGTTCTCAGATACATAGAAAGCAATTGAAAAGACCATGGCCTGAATCAGGCACATGTTAATCTTCAAACTGACATTATTGTTTTTAAGTACTTTGGAAAGTTCCTAAATTAGAAGAGCTGCCATTGATTAGGGATCCTACAGGTTTCCCAATTTTTTCTTTGATAATATTCATAGTTTTGCCTTTAAACCTAGATCCTTTGCCCATCTTGAGCTAATTTTTATATGGTGTGAGGTATGGGTCTTATTTAAATTTTCTACAAATGTATATATATCTGATTTTGCCAGCATCATTTGTTAAAGAAGATGTATTTTCCAGACTTAGCATATTTCATCTTTTTGTAGATCAGTAGTCCATCACTGGAAGGAATTATTTCTGGTTTTCTATTCTATTCCACTGGTTTATGAACCTGTAGCAAGCTGTTTTGATTATTTTGACTGTATAATCCGTTTTAAGATTAGGAAGTATAGATTTTTGGTTTAATAGCCACGAACAAGATTCACCCCATCTCAGGTCCTAAGTTCACAATGAGTTGAAAAGTGTTTCCCAAAAGATGTGTTGAACTTCCAACTTCCAGGTATTGTTGTGTACCAGAGAGTTAGAACTGACCCATAGTTGACTCTCCAGTGGGTTTTCAGAGGAAGTTTAATTACATGGAAGGAGATTGTCCATCTTTCTCCTGTGGAACATCTAGTGTGTTCGAACTACATGCCTTGGGGATTGTAGTGCAGCTTCTTGCCCCTAGGCCACCAGCTGTACAGTGACCTTATTTGGAAACAGAGTCTTTGCAGATATAATAGGTTAAGTCAACCTGAATACAATAATACTGGAGTCAGTGGTATCTCTATCAACTATATGAGCTTGAGCAAATCACTTTGAGTCTCATTTTCTTATGAGTTTGAAATTCTAATAATAGAAACGACTTGATTGCATACTCTGACAACTGAACAAAACCAGGCTTAATTCAGCACATATAGAAAGCTTCTAGGTCATTTGTTGTTGTTAGGTGCTCCAGCTCATAGTGACATGATGAACTATAGTGGAAACTTTGCCCAAACCTACCCCATCCTCACAGTCTCCACAATGCTCAAGCCATTGTTGCAGTCACTGCATCAATTCACCCCGTTGAGATACTTCCTGTCCTTTGCTGACCTTCTACTTTCCTGAGCAAGAAAGTCCAAGGACTGCTCTCTTTTAACAACATGTCCAAATGATATGAGATGAAGTTTCAACATCCTTACTTCCAAGAAGCACCCTAAATGCACTTCTTCTGACAAATTTGAGGGGTTAGTTTTTGGTTTAGGGTTTTTTTTGCTCTTTATAGTATATTCAATACTCCTTGTCAAGACCATGATTCAGAGGCATCAATTCTTTATTCATTCATATTCATTATCTAACTTTTATATGCATACGAAGCAACTAAAAATACTACTTGGGTCAGGCACAATGTAGTCTTTAAACTGATGTCTTTGCTCTCTAGCATTTGAAAGAGGAGATTCTTGACAACAGATCTGACCAATGCAAAAAGTGTTTTGATTTCTTGACTGCTGCTACCATGGGTATTAATCCAAGTGAAAAGTGAAATGAACTTCAGTCCTTTCTTCATTTATCATGCATTACCTATTGTTCCAGTTGTAAGAGATTTTGTTTACTTGATGTGGAAGTATAAACCATTCTAAAGGCTGTAGGTTACTATTTTCTTCAAAGAGTATAAGCCATATTAAAGGCAGGCTAGTTTATTATTTTCTTCAATAAGTACTTTATGTGGCCCTGCTATATAAAACAGAACAAAAGTGATGGCTAGTCCTGAACTATCCTCACTGTTGTTATAAGTGAGCCCTCTGTTGCAACCTCAGTGTCAATTTATCTCACCAAGGGTCTTCTTTTTCAATGACATTCTGCTTTACCAGACAGCATGTTCTTCTCCAGAAACTAGAGTCTAATACATACAAAATAAATTGTCCATGGTCAAATGGCTAATTTGTGTCTGAACTTAAGATAGAATATAGACCTCGCTGAGGCAATAGTGAGCCAAGGGTAGAATTCTTTCTTACCTTTCAGGCAGGAAGCTAGACCACTATTCCCAGCCAACATACCTGCTGTCTGCCAGAAGTGGTTTGCATTTTTTTTTATGATGTTGAGGAAGTTTTGGTAAAGCTGCAGGCTAAGATGAACTATGAAAAACAGCCTGCAAATTTTCTTCCAAATAGTCAATGAGAACTATGCAGTTTGCATCAGTTCAACCTACAAGCAATCACAAAGACAAGTCAGAACTGTGAAGTTTTTAGTTCCTTTATACATAAGACCACCACGAATCAGGAGCTCATCACATAGGAGACTGAGATTCAAGTTCTCAGCAGAGAAGCAAATGCCCTTTTAAAGAGTTATGGTGGTATAATCTACAGCATGTTGATTGAAGTCTCTCCTCTCATTAAGATTTATAGCCTTGGAAGCCTGATGGCCTTGAATTTGGTTTTGATTTGTTGGAACAGTAAAGCACCTAGGAACTCACAAAATAGTGATTTCTTTGGGGCTTTATGAAGATGAAAACATCAGAAACAGTTTTTCTTCTGTAAGGCCAAGGAACTTTTGCACATGTCATCTTGGAAAAAAGTAAAAAGTTAAAAACTTTATTAAACTATAGGTCAGCCTTCAACAAAGACTTTAAGAACAAATATTTCTCCTATAATTTTACTTTCTTTGATGTAATCAATAAGATGTAAATGAAAGAATGTTTGATTTTTAAAAACGGTTTTAAAAAATGGTTTTTAAAGTTATTCACAAGCTTAACTTTACCACTGACTTCCACATTTTCTCTTTGTGATGGACTTGGAATTTATTCTCGGCCATGATGATCCACACTTTTGCATACTGGGAGACTTTACATGGAGAGACTTTGAGAATGTCCTTCCATCACATGAAAGAGAACATCTGCTATCAATTAAATGTGAAAAGGTGAAGCCTTCTGGGATAAAATGAATCATAATGTTTCACTTCATATAATAATTGCTACCAAATATATAGTGGATGGTGAATGTGCTTTATAGTTTTAACAGCTTATGAAATAAAATATAAAATACAATACATAATATAACTCACATTTAATTAGTAATATGATATATGACATAGTAAGATGATCACAGGATTTTGAGTTAAGAGGCCTTGGTAAAGAAATCTGGGTTTAAGTCTCAGCTTCAAATGACTTAGGTCAAAGCACTTAACTTTGAGATTTAACTTCCACAGAAGAGGATGACAGTAATAATATATCACAAATTTGGTGAAAGCCAGCCCTTTATAAAACATAAAATGTTATGCAAATACTTCACTTATTTCTTATATCACCTAAGTATTTTATAATTTTCTTTTAAAAAGCTACAAAGTCCTAGGTTGTAGAGGAAAAAAAAGAAGGAAAACATGTCTCCTTCTATTTTTGACACTTCTACTACTACTTCTGTCCTTTCTGTTTACCCTAAGAGAAATATAAAGTCACTTTTGTTCATCTGACTCATTGAACTGGCATGTGGTTTATTATCAGTAACTAACACTACACTTGGCTCCAAATAGTTAAAGAAATGTTTATTACATATTGGCAAATATAAAGTGTCAATGTAGTAACAAGAAAATTGGAGTAAAAAAGATAAGACTATGCCAGCAACTAGATTTATGTAAAGAGGTAGCATCTATGAAAATTAACAGGAAGAGAACCACTATGCCTTTACCACTGGAGGCCCTGGAGATATCTATCCATCTTCAGAAAGGAGTTATCTCATTCCAGTTTTCCTCTCCTGCTTACACGGGCGTATCTGGCCCCTTCTGAACAGGTCCGTGCTGGCTGACTTGCTCGCCTTTCTCTGCCATGTTTAGTTCTCATTTCTCTATTTCTTCACACCTAGTATTTTCTTTTCTCCTCTTCCTCTTATCTAGTCGTCTTCTTCATTGCCTTCAAATGTGTAAGTGTGCACATCCCCATACCCATACATGCAGATGGACACCTATAGTCACAAATTATTAAAAATGAAATCTGTTTAATTCAGCTAGGTCTTATTTTAAATAGTAATTGACTGAGCTTGTAATAAAATAGTACTTTTATTTGCTAGCTGGTGCATTTTGTGGTTGTGTTATAATGTTTGTTTCTGGAATTTTCTCCCATTTAAGCAGAGTACCAAAGAGCTTGCACTGTCACTTTACTCTGAGGAGAATATAAATCAGAAGATACAGAAGATCTGAAATTGGGCTTAAAAACCAGGGCAGTACAGCCAGAGTGCTCCTTGTAAGATAGACTTCATTTCACACACTTTGGCAGGTATTAGAAAGAGGCAGGTTTTGGCAAAAGACACAATGCTTGGGAAAGTACAGAGTCAGGAAAAAAGATCCTGAAGAAAAAATGACACAGTAACTGCAGCAATGGGAGTAAGCACAGGAGAAATTGTGAGGAGGGTACAAAATACGTAGAATTTCCTTTAGTTGTGCATAGGATTGTCATGATTTGGTGATGGCATCTACCAACAACAAGTAGCTCAATGTACATTTCAGTTGCTTCTGGCATATAAAGATGGCAGCCAGAGACAAGATTGTCCTTTTTTCCTGGCATAAATAATTTTTTTATGTGGTGCCTTCAATTTAAATGGTTTGTTCTGTATCTAAAGTTGGGACAATGATTAAGGATAGCAGAAGAATTGATGCCTTTGCATTGTGGTGTTGGAGAAGAGCAGTGAATATCCCACAGAGTACTAAGAGGACAAGCAGGTCTGTCCTAGAGGAAATGAGACCAGGATGCTCTTTGGAGGCAGTGATGATAAAACTCCATTTCATACACTTTGACAAGTTGTAAAGAGGAGCCAGTCCTTGGAGAGGGACACCATACTTGGAAAGGTGGAGGGTCAGTGTAAGAGAGGAAGATCTTTAACAGGTTGAAACAGTACAGTTCCTGTAACAATGAGCTTGAGTGTGTCAGAGATGGTGAAGATGATATAAGACAGGACAAGTTTCAGGACCGTTGTTTGTGGGGTCACTGGTACAGTTGTCTAATCATGGGCACGTAAACACAATTGTGGCCTGAGGTCCTCTCCTCCCTCTCACTCTGCTCCCCCTGGAGAACTTCGATGCAACCCCAGGGTAAAAAGAAAATGAAAATTCTGCAATCAATTGACTTTTTTCAGCAATTATTATAAATTTTCCTTTATTAGTAATGTTGGGCTTCTAACCATAAATGGGTTTATTTACAGAACAGTAAAACATACTTTGCAATTGAGCGTATTGTCTGACATTTAATGTTTATTATATTCTCAACTCACTTAAAGTAGAATGAGTGTTTTCACCTCTTCTTTTAAAAAAATAAATAAAACTATTGGTGTTTGTGACATTGCCTGTGCTTGCATGTCTCACATTCAGTCCTTGGAGACAGGGGAGAGGGTCCTGAACCCAATTAGAGCTATGTACTCGTTTTGGGATCATCATTTCCTTCTGTTTTGTGCTTTGAAATGATGCCCATTCTAAGTCTAATCCACTCAAGTTATCTTAGGATAATATAGTTGAGATCATTCTCCTCGGCCCCTGCAAAAAAACAAACTTTTCCCAATCCATTCCCCAATTAATCTATCTAAAAGTCCCATTGGATCATTTATATGCCATATTGCTTTTATAAAATCAAAGGCTTTTATAACAATTTTATAACTATGGCTATGTGGAAAGGGGGAATACTCTCAATGAGATGGTCCAGTGGTAATAAGCTATGTCACCAACCCATAACCATGTGGTTTGAATTCACGAGCTGCTCTGTAGGAGAAAGATGGGCAATCTCTAGTATAATTTACTAGTAGCTTCTGAAAACCCATGGGAGTCAGCTATGAGTTGGTTCTGACTGGAGGGCACACAGCAACATCACATGAATAAAGATGACAGAAGAGCAATGCCTTAGAGTGAGGTGTTACAGAAGAGTACTGAGTATCCCATGGACTGAAAAAAAAAACACCACCAAAACCAACAAACCCACAACCAACCCAAAGAAATATGTCTTAGAGAATGTGCAACCAGGGTGCTCTCTAGAGTTCAGGATTCTGAAACTTTGTCTCACATATTTTGGTCATGTTGTTAGAAGGGGACTGGGGACTGTCACTGGAAAGGCATATCATATTTGGAAGAATGGAGGGTCAGTGAGAGAAAGGAAGCCCCAGCAAGATGGACTGTCACAGTGACTGCAACAATGGGCTCAAGTTTATTAGAAATGGTAAGGATGCAGTATCAAAGAGTTGGAAACAACCCAAGTGCCCATCAACAAACAAATGGATAGAGCAGCTCTGGTATATTCACACAATGGAATACTACGCTGCATTGAAAAACAAGGAACTCATGCAATATTATTCAAAATGAGTGACCCTGGAGAACATTATGCTGAGTGAAATATCTCAGTCACCAAAGGACAAATACTGCATAGTGTCACTGTTGTAGAACAGGACTGAGGGGAGACTGAAAAAGATGGGATAAATTATGTATACTGCATTGAAACAGATGAGAGAGAGAGAGGGAGAGAGAGAGAGAAGGAGAGAGAGAAAAAACTCTTTAAAAGGGATATATGATTAGGTATTATTGTCATGACTGGAGTCCAGAATGGCTGCATAGTGGAGTGGACTTGGGGGGAGGGATTGTATAACAACGAAAGAATTTTTCTTTTACTTTTCTAAGAGAAGAATGAACTGGAGGGGAGGAGTGGGCAGGGAGGAAAGTGCAACAAGGAATGAATGGAACTCCAAAATCTCTGTAAATATTCATTAAAATTAATAATAAGAAGAAAAAAGAAGAAATGGAGAGGATGGTGCCATACAGGGTAAGGTTTAGATCTGTTGTTCATATGGTCACTATGAATTGTGGCTGATTTGATGGTATCTAACAGTAACAACCACCAAAGGTTTCTGCTGGTAACATTATCTCTAATACACATAACAATGTTTCAAGGCAGATCTTATTCTACCCAGTATATATGTGAGCAAATGAAGATCCACAAAGTTCATATCATTTTCTGTAGGTGTCTTAACCCAGCTTCCTCAAAAGCAGAGGAGCCTGACATACAGGCTTCTGTGCAAATAATTTATTTTGGAAATGAGCCAAGGAAGAGAGTCACAGAAAGAGAAACAGGAAGGAAAGGTACATTATAAAGTGAGCCACCTCTGACGGAGACAAAACTTGATCCCCCTCAGAACCTTCTGGGGAGGCTCACAGAGTGTGGCACACAACCTTTGCCTGGTGTTTTCTGTCCTTAACTGGTCAAGGTGGGCCACAGGTACTTACTCCTTCACACGTTCAGGTTTACTGGTGTGGGGGCCAAGGCTGCTCTCTTCGGTGCCTACCGTTTCAGTGACAGAGAAGCCCGTGGTAGAAAAGTAGAGACGTGCATACCGAGGGGAGGCACTGTCATGTCTCACCTGTGCAGAGATGACTGAAGTCAAGATAGCCTCATTATAATAAGGGGCAGAGTTGTGTGGCTATGAAGTGATATGACGAGGTCTCTGATCTTCAAGAGCATGCAGTTATTTGAGATTTCAAATAAGGCCCACATGACCACAAGGTCTGGATACCTTCCACATTTCAGATGAGCTCCCAGAAAGAAATTTGGCTTTGTGGAATTTAAGCATGAGTTTATTACCCTGGGCAATTAAATGAAGATCTGGTATTGATTTTGCACTGTATCAGAAGTGAAGCATTATGCAATCACTCTTTGTCTATCATTCTTCCCATTAAACTCCAGTGGATTTGGAAATAGATACACTAAATATAGACTCTAGATCAGCTCTCTGTAGCAGAAATACATTGTGAGCAACACATGTCATTTTTTAAAAATTTAGTAGACATATTAAAAATGAAAATGGAAAATAAACTTAATTTCAATACTCTATTACATCTACTCTTTGCAAAGTATTACCATTTCAACGGGGAGCTAATTAAGAAATTATTATTGAGATATTATTTATTCTTTGTTTCTTTTGCTACAAGTCTCTAAAACCCAGTACACTATGGATCTGGTTTTACACTTAAAAATAAATAATAAACTCAAAACTACTGCCACTGAAACAGTTACAAACTCAGCAGCCATGTAGGACAGAGGTGCACTCTCCTGCAAAGTATCTGAGCCTGCAAATCTTTACAGAAGTAGTAGAATGCCTCCTCTTTCCGCCCCGGTTCAAACTGCCAACTTTTTGGTGAACTGTTGGCCACTGTGCAAGTAGGCCTCATTTTTATACATGGTAGCTCATCCCATTTCAGATGAGTCCTATTTCAAGCACTAAATAATCACATCTGGTTACCATATTGGATGGTGCCGTGCTGCAGCATTTTCTTCTTGTTGATGGAAAGAGTTAATCTACAAAGGCAATATGATTGCACTTTTCCTTGGGATGAGGTGGAGTAGGGAGGATTTCTATACACTCTCTTGACATTATGAGTGTGGACTATGTTCTTTCTCTTTGAAATAAACAAAATGTCAAATTGACAAGGTTCATGGCCAAAAGTGAGTAGAACAGTCATCTGAAGACAAAATAAAAACCATACAGGAATCTAATATTTCAGGGTTTATTTCTCTTATTTACTTGTCTTTAAATTGCAGAATAGGTCCTTTTTAACTTAGGAGGGAAAAAGAAAGTTTTACACATTAAAGTTTACACTGTTGTTGTTGTTGTTACATGCCGTCGAGTCGCTTGCGACTCATAGCGACCCTATGTAAACTAAACAACATTAAAAAAAAACACAACACTGCTGTCAATGTCAATTCTAACTTCCGTTGGGTTTCCAAAGCTGTAAGTCTTTATGGGAAAAGATTGTCTGTCATTCTCCTGAAGAATACCTGGTGGATTTAAACTGCCAAACTTTTGGTTTAAATTCCCCACAAGGACTCTTTTGACACCATACAGTGAACAGTATGAAATAGTGACCGGTAAAGATAGTTACAGACCAGGTATCCTATTACACTTGAATTATAATTTGTAAACTTGTTTGCCTTTGGTCCAATAAATAGCTATACATTTTTTTCAAGAGTTTATGTGTTTCATAAAATCAATTCATAATTTATAAAAGTTTCAGTGAACTATTTGTCAGATTTGGGTAACTTGGAGGAATATTATTAGCATCTGATGTCTTTTTCCAAGTACTGGTCTCTCCTGATAATATTCCCAAACTGTGTGAAACAAAGTTTCCCCATCCTTGCCTCTAAGAGAGCATCCTGGTTGCACTTCTCCCGAGATAGATTTGTTTGGGGATTTTTGGCAGTCCATGGGAAATTCAGTACTCTTCTCCACCACCAACACAACAACCATTGGCATAGTAGGTTAAGCACTGGGCTGCTAAACAAGAGGTCAGAGGTTCAAACCTACTAGCTGCCCTGCAGAAGAAAGATGAAGCAGTCTCCTCCCATTAAGATGTATAGCCTTGGAACCTAATGGAGCAGTTCTCTGTCTTACAAGGCCACTGTCTAGGTTCAAAGCCCAGTTTTACCAACTACTGTGTCTAGCTATGAGCCAGTTAACTCTAGCTCTTTGTACTCAGTTTTATTTTCTCTGAAATATCTTGTTTATAGCAATATCTAAATCACAGAGTGTAAAAGAACTGAGGGACAGGGTATGTGGAAAATGAAGAGGAGTATCTGGCATATAATTAAACCAAAAACAAAAACCCATTGCTCTTGAGTTGGTACAAGATGATAATAAACTACACTAGGTTTTCAAAGCTATAAATCTGCACAGGAGAGGACTATATCCTCTTTCTCAAGAAGCAGCCAGTGGGTTCAAACTGCTGACTTTCTGGTTAACAGCCCAACAGGTAATGCACTTAGCCACCAGAGTTCCACTAGCACTCAGTGAAACAGCTTTGATTATCATTGGGAAAAAAGAAATATAATTATAAAGTGCACTGCCGAGTATATATTTGACCTGCCACCAAGTAATATCTGACCTTCCACGTTCCTTACAGTGTATGAGTTAAAAATTATTCATAATCCAACCCATGAATTAGTGTGGGTGCCATGAAACTCTACCCCATTCAAGAATTTATCAGTGAAAGGTGCATTTTTCATTCAGTGCTGTCCAAATTGTTCATAAAATCCCACAGGCTCAAAGAAACCTGGCTGAAAAGGCAAGCGGGTTTTTCTTTCTCTTTCTGCCTTTCTTTCCTCCCTTCATTCTTTTCTTCCTGTTCATTTGTCTCTTAATCCCCACACTGTGCCCTGATTCCCATAACAGCTGAAATTAGCACTTTAATGTCCACATTATCTCCTTTATATAACAGATGAATAATGTGTTGGAATAAAAGGGGAATCTTAAGGAGAATTATCAAGCATGAAAAATAAAGTGTTATTCCTCTTCCCGAATGGGCTTTTCTAGCCTGTACTGAATTATCACCACACAGAAGACTATGTCTACACATCCATTCAATCAGGAACCTAAGCAGAATCCATTCCTCTGGGAGGCAGAAGTCTCCTGAGATAAACTCCCCGCTTTCCTTGTCCCACGTACTCCTTTTACTACCCACTTCAAACTAAATGGCTGAGATTGTACTCGTCTCTAAACAAAACATTATAGATTGCATAAGTCCAACAACAATGATGGTCAACATTTCTCAAATGTGGCCTCTGGGTCGGATCTTGTGTTAAACATTTGTATCAGTCCCTTAGATCTCTGTAACAAAATACTACCACTTGGTGAATGGCTTAGAAGAATAGAAATTGTCTCATGTTTCTGGAGGGTAGAAGTCTAAATGACCATGTTGACCAGGCTATGCTCCATTGGAAGTGTCCAGGGGAAGATGCATTCTCATCTTTCCAAATTTCTATGAGCCCTAGGATTATCCTTTTTCCTTTTGTCATTCTGTATCTCTTCTTCCTCTTGCTTAGAGGAAACGACTATCATTCAAACAGGAGTTCTCCTCTAATATGAACTCATGGTAATTTAACTAATAACATCACCAAGGGCCCTGTATACAAACAAGGTCATGTTCAAGAGACCGGGTTTAGGACTTCAATCTATCCTTGGGGGTAATGCAATTCAATGTATTACAACATTTCACATTCATTAACTCATTCATTAAATCCCATGACATTTCTTATAGGTGCAGAAATTGAAATACAGAAATTTACTAACCTGACTGAAAAACACACAGCTAGTTAATACAAGATCCTGGATTCCAACATAGGCATGTTAACCCCAGTGCCAAAGCCTAGTATCACTGCACAAACACAGGCAGGACTCAAGCCATGTTCAACCCATCAACCAGTTCTGCTGGCTCAGCATCCAAAATATCTTCCCCATCATTCACTTTTCTCCACATCTGTTTACATCTGTCATAGTCTAATCTACCTTCTCCTCTAGTCTGGGAAACTGTAGTTACTTCTAGCTAGTCTCTCAGCCTTCATTCTTATTCCCCTACCACCTCTATGCCACACAGCAGCCAAATGGACATTCAAAAATATTATCTTTTTCTCACGCTTTATGCTACTGCAAAATCTGGCTTTCTCATCCTTCTTGGAATAACTCTAATATGCTTACCACAGTCTTTCAGATTCTGTATGGTCTGCATGTTCCTATCCTCTTTATTTCATCTCTTTTCTCTCAACTTTTAACTCACCACACTGTTCTTTCTTTCCCTAAAACACAAGTTCATTTTTCTTTACAGCTTCTGTATCTATCATCCCTTCAGTATGGTGTGCATGTCTATTACGTCTTCACATGCGTGAATTCTTCTTGTCTTCCAGACCTTCCTCTCATGTGACCTGAATCATAGCAGAAAGGCAGCTTGGCACACGGAATATTTCATTTGATTACATCTAGATAGATTATCAAGACAGAGTTGAGGCTAAGAAGAATAGAATTGTTGCTGTGTACTGTTGGGTTGGAATCAGCTCATAACCAATGCCCCAGTTTTTCAGAGGCAGTTAACCACGTGGGAGGAGATTACCCACCTTGTCCCATAGAGCAGCTGGTAGGGTCGAACCACATACCTTTGGCATTTCAGTGCAACTTCTTACCACTAAGCCACCAGATCTCCCTAAGAAGATAAAATAAAGAATACATTTTCATTTATTGAGTACTTACTACAAGTATCAATATTTAAGTATTTTTTTGAACAAACTCATGATGTCAGTGCCACTATTTCTCTCCCACTTTACATATGGGGTGGCTAAAGCAGAGAGAGAGAGAGAGAGAGAGAGAGAGAGAGAAAGTAAGTGACCTGCTTTAGACCACAGAGTTAATAAGTGTTAGAGGTAGGACTGGGATACACCAAGCTAAGGTGTCATGGTTGGGAATGCATGCGCTGGAGTCAGACTGCCTGGAGCCCAGAGCCTTATCCTTATACCATGCAAATCTCCATCCCTACCACACTCCCTCCCACAGCGACCCCTAAGGAAATGTTTTGTAACCACTAAACACAAATTAAAAACCATTGTGGTAGACAACTCCAAAGTGACAAAGAAAAAAGGAATCAGCTAGCAAGGTTCTGGAAATGCAAAGATTAATACAGAGCTTCTGACTCATTCAAGAGGTATTTCTCTTTGCTTACATTTCTCAACTCAGAGCATAAGGGAGACCCTATGAGCAAGTTTGAAAGGTGTGCTCCTCCCTCCAACCAATCTTTCATAAACCAAAGAGTACATGAACCAAGGGCTAGGTATAATTCAAAAGAGAGAAACTTAGCAGCAAGGCTTCCCAGAAGCATCTTTCAAATACCAGTTCAGGTGCTTTAAAAAGAGTGCTGCCTGAAACACTAATAAATGCTGGAAACACATACAATAGATCTTTACTATTTCACTCCCATTTTACTCACGACATAAATAAAACGAGGCTTCCAGAATTCTAAGGCTTTATAGTCACAAGGTTCTCATCTCTTTTTATAGGACAATAATTTTCTTTCAGCTTCTTTCTTCATCGAAATCATTAAGAGTCTTTTATGAAAATCTAACTTCTTCCTCTATCACTGTTTTTTTCAAAGTAAAAGGTGTGCAAATATGATCAGTCTATAAAATAACAAATTTCTGGAACATTCAAATGAGTACATCTTGTATTTGTATTTTTGTATGACTGCTTCTAAATAGAAACAATTTTGGTGTCCCTTTAACTTCTTTTTGGAGTGGTATAAGTCAGTCTGTCTTAATTGGCTCACTACTGTATAGATCGGTTCCTTATCATTCCAACCTCTACTGAGAAATGTAGAATGCTTAGTGCCCTTGGCCATCAGTGGCACTCTCCAATTATCCTGATGAAAAAAAAAAAAAGAAAAAAGAAAGAAAAAAATATGTTTCCAAGCATCCTCTATGGAAGCATGGAATTCTTTTGTCCCCTTCCGTTATATTCAGAAACATCATTTAAAAAATGACAGAGTTAGGGCTTGATTCTCCCCATCATTCATAGAAAATTAATTGTTCTCTATATCTTCAAAATGGACCTGACAGTCATCAGTTATTCTGAAGGAAGAAGATGGGCAATCTCTTCCAGTGCTATTTACAGCCACTATAAACCACTGGTGGGTCAGCTATGGGTCAATTCTGGCTTAACAAGACAGACTTATTCACTCACTCATTTCCCTCAAGTCAGAACCCACTCATAGCTAACCCTCCAGTGGGTCCTCAGAGGCTGTAAATTCCAAGGGAAGAGATTGCCCATCTTTCTTTCACGAGTAACTATTGAATTTGAACTGCCTGCTTGTCGTTGGTAGCACAACTCCTTACCCACCAGGCCTCCCTCTACAACTTACAGATTTTTTTTCCTACGGCTCAATTAAAATATGTAAACCAGTTGCTGTTGTTGTTGTTAAGTGCCGTTGAGAGTCATAGGTGACTCATAGAGACCCTATGAACTAAAGTCCTCAACACTTGTGTGACTTTCATCCTTTCTCCAGGTTCATAGGGTTTCCGGAGGCAAGCTATTTATGGAAGTGGATGGCACTTCTGCTTCCAGCTTGTTTTAATCGGGGAGCTCCACCAAACACTGTCCACAATGAGTAACTATTAACGCACTGACATATCAGTGTCACAGTGTTCAGCTTCACAGCAACCACTAGTTACCTCCGCACGGCAAGTGGACGCACCAGGGCTATATAATAAACCAGCATAAAATAAAAATTTAAAAAAATATGTAAATAAAAATGCTGCACACACTGAATAACGTGGACTCCAGGTGAATATGGTAACTTCAATGTAGTATCTTAACTGCTAATCTTTGCTTTCTAGAAATATATTGATTGGGTGAAAACAATGTCTGGTATGAAGTGAGCTCAGAGGGTGACCGTGTCTAACTTCCATTAGCTCCCAAAGGAAGAAGAGTCTCCGCTAAAAACACTCACGATGCAAGACTGATTCATACGCGGTCAGAGATGGTCCTACACTGCCCACACCTACGTCTATCAATTCTGTCACCCCTCCCAGGGCCCTCACTGCTGGCTCTACTCTGGGTCCACTAAGCTGCTGTAATGGCCACTCAGAATTCACAGACCATACTCATGATTAAGAGGTTTGGAAATAAGATTGACAATTTGTCAGTCAGGAAAGCTTCTCAGGTATGTTTAAGGGCCCTTTGACTTTCAACTTCAAAACTTTAGACCAATATTACACAGCTCTGTTAGCTCTACCTACCCCTAGACCCAAGTTCTCCAGTATACTTGGGTGAAGCTCCTTGGATCTGCCTAAATGGCATAGCAGTTCCAGTTCTACTGTTTTAAATCAACCTCTGGCTCTCCACAGCCTCTGCTGTTGAGGTCAAACTTCAGTCTTGATCTTTGTCTTACAGAGGGAATCTCTGGTCACAGATGATCTATATGCTGAATTCTCTGCTGCTGCTTTTTAGTGGTAGTGAGATTTTCCTTTAATGACACTGAACCTGCTCAGAATTAGCCTGGAAAGATGTCAAAACTGACTTCACTGATAGTCTACATACATCCTACTGGCATGTTCTCACACCTACCTGGGCATGTGCGAAAGTCAAAGCAAAGAGCTAAGAAACCATTTGGAATAACCAATCTGTTGTACCACAGTAGGTAACAGTTTGAAATTACTCTTCCATTCTTCACTGTCACATTTCAAAACCTATTTATATAAGAAGTTAGATAACTTGAAATAATATTTTTAAAAATTAAGCATATCTATATGATTGGTATAAGATAAAGTATTGAGAAAAGGGAAAATGTATGGGGGGTGGAGGGGAAACTCATACAGGAAAGGTGATCTACCTTTTCAGAACTGTAGAGAATAACACCACAGGGTTCCAGGAAGTCCTGTTTCCTTGGGAGATTTATAGATGGAAAAATGATCTTTTAGAACTTGTTGTAGCATGAATTCTTTCACTGGAGGGGAAGTGAAACCAGACAATCCAAAGTGTTAACTACATTATAAAGTTTTGTAAAGTTGAATCACTATTCCAGAGTTGATAATTGTTCGGGACCAACATGTAGCTTCTACCATTGAGTTCTATCTATAGACTTACAGACTTATAAACCTCTTCCCCACCACCACCACCACCACCA
This sequence comes from Elephantulus edwardii, assembly GCF_000299155.1. Lineage (NCBI taxonomy): Eukaryota > Metazoa > Chordata > Mammalia > Macroscelidea > Macroscelididae > Elephantulus > Elephantulus edwardii. The sequence goes on along the minus strand of NW_006399779.1, from coordinate 8,208,836 downwards.
CCACAGAGGCTTAACTTACACAAGATTATTTACAAAATCTCAGTTCTAAAATCAGTGAAAATTTAAAAATAAAAAAAGAGGAAAAGGTATCTTTTAACACAACTGGTAGAATATATTAGTTTCATTTAAGACTTCATTGTTGAATGAAGAGACTCCAGGAGCAAAAATATTTTCTTTAATTAGAGAAAGCCACTTTGTTGAATATTATCTTGTTACCTTTCCAAATATTCCCCACCCATCTCCACCTTGATCTGGATTCTGGAAGGCAGTTTTTTCCAGACTGTATCAGTTGGGCTCCTTGACTGTCTGACTTCCAGTTGAGTTTGCCCAATAGAACAGACCAGCAGCAGATGGATGGATGGAAAAGACATTGAAGAGGGATATCTCTTCTCCCATCTCCTTCACTGCTTAGTCATAGCAGGTTGGCTGTATTCCTCAAATGCCACTTACCTGACAACCCTCCCTTACAGCCGGCAATGTCTTCAGATTAGTAACTATTTCCTCTCCTCCTTTTAGATAGAGGAGCAGTAATTGCTCCCTACTATTACTAGCCTTGAGACTTCTCATTATCTTTTGTTGTTCTCCCTAAATTCTACAGTACCTCTTTTGCAAACACTCCTCAATTATCTAGTTTTGAGCGCATCCTTTATTTTCTGCTGGTGTCTTGACGGATAATACATTTAAGATCTTAGTCACCTAGTCTAGAGGCTTTCTCTCTGTGTCAGCTTTAAACATAGGTCCTTGTCTCTTTTCAACATCTGCGGGTCTAGCATTCCTTGATGATGTCTCTAAGTCTTGACAATAATATTCTCTTGTGTCAAGAAGAAGGTCAGGGAGTCCAGATCCAAAAGATGTCTCTGCTTCCAAACTTCCTTTCTTGGGGTAGCCAGATCTTTTTTATTTTTCTTTGTTTCTATATTTTAAAAAATTCTTGGTTTTCATTCAGTCACTCCAATATTCTTTGTCTTACAACATCGATTACAATTGTACAACGTGATTGTTTATACCATCTTATCTAAATCTCTCTGTACTTTCTTTTCCTTGACTGGATCTATGCATTTGCTGATCTCTGTTCTCTCTCCCTCCCTTCCTAAGGACCCTCCACTGAGGTCAACCTTCCACAATTGTTTATATCTATGTGTAAAGTTTTCCTTAGATTTTCCCCTTCTCCCACTGATTCTATCCATAATGTATGCCCTGTTCCAGATTGTCAATTTCAATATACATAGTATCTGCTCAGTTACACTGCCAACCCAAAGGCACATGGTTCAAATCCACCAGCTGCTCCTTAGTAGGAAAATGAGCAATCTTCTTACATCCTGTTTACTGCCTCTGAAAGCCTGCTGGAGGTTCAGCTATGCTTTAGTTTTGACTCAACAGTACATAACAACAAAATCACTTGGTCCAGTGTAGCGGTCATTATCTATCCATTCTTTTCCTAGTCTCCTCTCATACTCCCCTCCCTTTGCTGTTGTTGTTGTATACTGTGGAGTCGGAATCAACCCACAGCTGACCCTCGGATGGGTTTTCAGAGGCAGCTAATTGCACAGGAGGAGATTGCCCATGCTTCTGTGGAGCTGGTGGATTCAAATTGCATGCCATCATGATTACAGGGCAGCTTCTTGCCACTAGGCAACAACTGCTTTAACCACCCAATTTTAATAACAGTATTTGTCCTTTTGTGACTAAGTTATTTCACTCTACATAATGATCTCTGGGCTCTTCTACCTTATCTAGTGCTTCACAGGTTCATTATTTTTTTTCAGTGCTGCATAATACTCCATCACATGAATTAACTACTTGCTTAATGTTTTTTATATTTTTAAAAAAGTATGAATTAAAGATACACCTTAATCCTGTAGACTAAATCCTGTCTCATCAATTTAAATGCTTCCTGGTTAACATGAACAAAGTTTATGAGTTTACAACACATAGATAGCTACATCACATCACAAAATAGAAGATGATGACATTATATTGAGAATATTAAAAAAAAAAAACACACCACCAAATGTATGTGTATTTGAAAGAATACAATTCATTCCATAACATTCATGCTATAAACCTGGTTGCACAATCATTTCCTATTTATATTGCTAAATCAGTTGTAACACTATGATTTCAGATGCCAGTGTGAATAGCCACATGCTTGGGTATTACAAAATCTGGGAACTATACTTGGTTAGGGAGCTCTGGTAGTGTAATCTGTAAGGAGTTGTAGAGAGGTGCTAACCACATCTTTCTAGCAGTTTGAATCCACCAGCAGCTCTGAGAGAGAGAGAGAGAGAGAGAGAGAGAGAGAGAGAGAGAGAGAGAGAGAGACACCATCTCCTCATATGAGATGTAGAGCCTTGAAAATCCACTGGTGGGTAGTTCATCTAGGAGTCATTTTCAACTCAATGACAATGAAAAAAAAGAAAAAGAAACTACGTGTTTATTGTGTGATCTTAAGCAAATGTATAAACTTTTCCACATCTCAGTTTCCTATTTATTTATATATGGAATTTAGTGAAAGAACTATCTATTCCCATTTCATTTTCTTTGCTCTTTGGCAAAGGTCAGTTGACTATTTGGGACTATCTACCTTGTTCCTTTGATCCATTTGTCTATTCATACACAACTACCACCCTGTCTTGACCACTAGGGCTTTACAGGAAGTCTAGAAAGTGGATACTGCCAGTCTTCAACTCTCTTCTTCAGTACTGTGTTCCCTATTTTATGTCCTTTGTTTTTTTCATTTACACTTGTAATAATTTTGCTAATATTATGCTTAACATAATACTTAGTGAGATTTTGACTGAGATTTTATCTATAGATTAAGTTAGGAAGTATTGACATCTTAATAATATTGTCTTTCTATCCATAAGTATTATATATATTTGTTTATATATTCTTTGCATTCTCTCATTAGAGTTTTAACTTTTTCCTTCTTATAGGTCTTACAAAAAAGATAGATAGATGATAGATAGATAGATAGATAGATAGAGTGATATTAGGCAACTCACCAAAATTTCAAGGCAAAAAATAAAAGTCTAACAAATTAAATAAATAGAAAGAAATATTTTTTCAAAAGACACCATAACAAAAAGATGTGTCCTATCATATTGTGGATAGGAAAAAGATACCCAAGACACCATAACAAAAATATATGCTCTAGCATGTTTTAGATAGGAAAAAGAGGCCCATAATACACACAGCCAATTAAGAAATCATATTAAAATATACAAACAACTTCAAAGCAGATAACTAAGCCAATGAAAAAGAGGGGAGGAAAATGACTAGACAATTCATAAAAAGAAGAAATAAAAATGTCAAATAAACCTGTAAAAAGTTGCTCAGTGTAGAGATAATCATATCACCCAACTCGGAATTTCCAAATGACAACCTTTTGTTACCATAATTTCAAACTTAAAAATAAATAAGTACATACATACATACAGACAGACCTAGGCCAATGCTAATAAGCCTAAAATATTCTCTCTTCCTTCTCTAGTACTACTTGGCTCCCAGATTTATAGTCATTGCCATAGTAACCAGGGGATGATGATCATAAATTGTATGTGTATATTCCAGCCCATATTTTTATAGTTACATCTTATATATAAACATTCTTTGGTTGTTCTTTTAAAATGTTTTCATTTTCAAGAAGGAAGAATAAAAGTTGTTAGAGCCTGATACTAAATCCCAGGTGGGCCTGACCAAAGCCAACACTTCTTCCATTATGAATAACCAAGAATCTGACACCCAACTAGGGCACAGGAAAACTAGGCCGTTCCCACTGGGATGGCTAAAGGGTGACGCAAAGATGAACCAGGACGTTGAGAGTCAAGGCAGCATCCTTCCGGAAGCTTCAGAGAAATTCAAGATTCAAGTCCTGAGCAGACTAAGTATAAATGTGCAACTTTTCAGAAGCTCACCATAAATCTATTAGCAGAACCTAGAGTCCAATATATCAGAGCAAATGGCAGAAGCAGCAGCTGTCAGCAAAGGAGAGCGTGGGCCTTGCTAAGCACTGTCTCAGGGCCTCTGGCCTTTATGAATCGATAGATAAGAGGTCTCACTCAGTCTAATCAGCTTACAGACCCAGGGAAGGGATCAACCTTTTCCTTCCTGAAATGAATATTTGGCTATAGAAGTCTTATTTTTACACCACGATCAAAAGAAAATATCTCTTTGAAAGACCCCTCTCCCCACTTACCTCCTTTTTTTACCAGTACCCAGCTTGTGACAGCTGATATTTCTCCCTCACCCCAAAGTTTAAGAAGCAGCAGATAACAGGATCACAGAGCAAAGTGATTGACACATGAAACCCCACCCACTCCTCCCTTGCCAAGAAACCCTCACCATCCCGGTGCTGAGAGCACAAGCTGCATCAGGGGTTTTGATGGAAAGAAAGGATCATAGTAAACGCCGGCCAGCTGACCACACCGTGGGCCTCACGCACAGAAGTTTGACCGAGGAAGGGAGACAAGCAGGTGAAAATGGCTGGCAAAGAGGTCAGGGTCGATATAAAAAATGAGACAAAAGTCCTAAGAGCGTAGTAAAGCTCTTCAGCTTTCATAACCCCACCACAATTGTGTCAGCTTCCCTGGGTCAATTAGCTGCCTACTCTATCTTCCTCTGTTGTTAATAATGGGCAATATCCTCTCCCTTTAAAGAATGAAAATGAGGGATTTGTGGTTATAGTAAGCTATCATTAAAAGCACATGAATTCCTAAAAGCCTCTGAAAATAAATTAGTCTTCACATTACCATCTGCAACCATTTCACCTCAGCGAGTGATCCCATTAGCCCTCCTGCACTTTAAATAGGAGCGGGCTTGGATATTACTTAAGGGAAGATCTCCGAGGGAAATCAAGTGGCTGCAGGGATCAAAGAGAGAAATTCCAAAGGTGGCATCTCTACTCTCACACTGTCCGGTGCCAAGACCCCTGTGCCACACGAGGGACACCGATTAGGCCATCTCTCAAAGATAAAGACAGACTGTGCAGTCCGAGTCATCAATAACACTCCAGGACCACAGGAAACAAGCAGGAGCATAAGCAGGCTGATCCAAGTGCAGTCTATTCACACGCTACCTCCACTCTCCAATACTCCAGAGCAAGTTTGAAACCACTCTCCACCTGGATCTCTCAGCAGCATCAGCGGTTATTGGTACCACCTTCATACAGAATGTTATCTCCTGGTATGTTTTCTTCTGTCTGCCACAATGCTACGCTCTTTGGCTGCCAACTTGCTCTGGCCAATATTATACCCAGGCTTTAAATGCTGGGTTGTCTTCAAGTTCTTTCTTAGGCATCTTTTTTTTCTCACCCCAAACTCCCTGTATTGTTTCATCCATATCCAGGACTTTTATCACAAACTTGATGAGGCTGGTTTTCACACTCATATCATCTCTAAAATAAATATGCAACTTCTTACTGCATTCCTACAATGTGCTCAAGCACAACAGAGGTTGTGAGGGTGGTGAATGATTGGACAAGGTTTCCCTCATGACGAGTCAGAGACAACTTAAAGGCACCAACCATAACAGCAATGACTACCTGTCATCTTTAGAATAGCTCAAAACTTTAAAAGCCCCATTACCAATGCAAAGCCATTACCTAGCCTCCAATCGTGATTATTATTACCACATAGGTCCCCTTTAAGACATGGGTCAGCAAACATTTTCTGTAAAGGACCAGATAATAAGCAATTCAAGGTTTATTAATCAGTCTCTTTCTTAACTACTCAATCTTGTTTTTGTCACACAAAAACAGTCCTGAATAATACATAAACAAACCACTTTTTTTGGATAGCTACTTTCCAGCCAAATTTCTTTTTAAGAAACTTAGTCCATCTGCCTTAGTTTATGAGTCTTGCTTTAAGAGAATGAATTTGCCACCAGACACTCACCTGTGCTGAATCTCTCTCCTCTTCCCAACATCCCTTAATACTCTCTCAGTCTTGTAAATGTCACTGTATTAACAATTTTGTTTCCTCTTCCTTCATTGTTCTTCTTGTTCTCTTTTGCCTTGATGACAATACTAGACTCTTACCCACATTCATTCTCAGTCCCTTCCCTAACACACTCTATGTGTAACACAATAATATCCTCAAAATACAGATAGAGTCACATCTCTTAACTCAATGACATTTCATGTTTTAATGACAAAGACAGTGCATCTTAACACAACCAGTCATCCCCTCCGTGGTCCTGCCTTTACTTACCTCTCTAGCTGTCAATCATTCACAATCAGTACTCACAGTAGTGCTAGCATTAGAACCAACAACATAGAGGAGGCTGAAGGTACGTGAGCCATCAGAACCAGGAACCAGATATGATATGTGTGAAAAAGGCTGCCCATTCCTGGAAGAAACATAATTAGTGTTTTGCATGCATGAGTGTCTCTACAGAACAGTTGAATAAGTTTAGTAGACCACCCCTAAATTTTGAACTCTCTTCGGCCCATACTCTAGGCCAAAGGCACACCCAGATGAGGAAGTCATAAACACAGCGTCACCTCATTAACATACTGGCTCCTCCATTGCTTACTTTCTAGGAAGGAAAGCCTGAATTGTCCTTTAGGATGTATCACTCTTAATGAATCTATCTTTACTTTTTACCTTCATTCTACCTCTTTGACTTTCTTCTCAGCCTAGTGCTCCAACAAGGCTTCAGTCTACACTAGGATTATTCTGAGCAAGGCCAGCAAGGGACCTTCTAAGAGCCTCCACGTGGTACACTAAAAATCCGCCCTTCTAAGGGTCCCTAGAGTTGACTTTCCCAAGGGTCCATGAGATTGCTGTACGCTGTGCAACTTCAGTAGCTTGGGCACCATCCCCTTCTCCAATCTCTCTCACCTGCATTAATTCTCCAACCAGAAGTGGGAAAAATACCAGGACATTGACCTTATGGTAACAGTAGTGGTGGTGGTGTGTGCCATCAAGTCTGAACCAACCCATAGCTTACTGGCCCTCCAGACGGTTTTCAAAAGTTTCACAGGAGGAGAATGCCCATCTTTCTCCCACAGAATAGCTGGTGGATTTATTGCATCGAAAAACTTGCTGAGAGATCAGCTATGAGCTGGTTCCAACTCAATGGCACGTAACAACATGAGTGAATGAATCTTGAGGTACTTAGGTATTCTTTCCCCTTTTACTTCAGTCAGTTGTTGCCATTCTTGCTGTTTGATGTATTGGTATTCCATTTGTCCTTTCTTTTTAAAGAATGGTTTAATATACCTGACAGCAATGAAATAATTAAATTCTTTATTTCTGAATGGTTTTCCTCCCAGTATCAAGTTAAAACTGAGGAAGCAGATATCTACACAGGAACTCCATTCCCACATAAAGCAGCTGGACTCCAAATTTGGATACTATTTGCTATTTTTTTTCCCATGCTTTGATAGTGTAAATTTGAAAGACTTGAGTTGTGATTTTTTAAAAATCTCTTACATTTATTTGGAAAGACATGGCAACTTTATTTCATAATAACTTTCTTATGAGAAAGAACACATTGCAGAAATTTTTCTTTCTCTGTAGGGCAAAGGTCTCCTTGGACATCAAATAGCTTTAGACAGTTGTAATTTTACAACAATGTTGAGGAAAGTATTCACAATGTAATTCAAAATAATATCTATCATTTATTCATGATGAGTTCATTTGTCCATTGTCCTTGTTTTTAAATATCTATTTTCATGATAATATAGAGTTTTATGCTCATTCTCATTAGATCCTGACATTATATCAAAATTATATGTTGAGCTTGACAGAGTGGCAAATTCTGTTTGAATACATAGTTTTATATTAAAGCTGTACATATGGTGCAGAGTTAATTTTTGTTTGCTTGGATTGTTTTGGTGTTTGTTTGGGGTTTTTTTTTCTTTGAAAAAAACTCTTTTGATACATCTATAGATTACATATTGTTCTAGAAAGACTTTTAAATAGGAATTGGGAGAGTTGGCCTCTAACTCCATCTTTGCTATTACATAGCTGGCAAACTTGAAATTCTTCTGCATC
>NW_006399779.1:8187258-8198405 GCF_000299155.1 Elephantulus edwardii | reverse complement strand
AGTTTAGGACTGTTGTACATAGGGTCGCTATGAGTGGCAAACGACTCGATGGCACATAACAACAACAACAGCCTTTGGGTTGGCAACACAGCTCGTTAGCACCAGGCCACCAGAGCTATCTTTGGCCCATAATGCTGTGATCATTGGTATTTGTTATACAGCCAACTGCAACTCCTAGGGATGGTAGATAGACAGATGATAGATAGATAGATAGATAGATAGATAGATAGATAGATAGATAGATAGATAGATAGATAGATGTTGTTGTGCCCCAAACTACAGCTGACCTTTCAGTGGGTTTTTAGTTGCACCTATTACATAGGAGGAGGCTGCCCATCTCTCTCTCTTTCTCCCTCTCTCTCTCTCCCAGCCTCTCTCTTTCTCAAAATGTTGCAAATAGAGATACCATTTGACCCAGCAATTCCACTATTGGAAATATACCCCAAAGAGACCCTAACTGACATCCAAGCAGATATATGCACACCCATGTTTATTGCTACTTTGTTCTCTCTCTGTCAAATACATATAGATGTCATTGTTGTTGTGTGCTCTTAAGTCAGAATCAACCCATAGCTGGCCTTGCAGCAGGTTTTCAGAGGCAGTTAATCACACAGGAAGAGATTGCTCATCTTTCTCCTGTGAAGAAGTTGGTGGATTTGAACTGTGTGCCTTTGGGATTTCAGAGCAGCTTCTTTCCACTCAACAAATAGATATATAAATCATCATGCATCCATCTAAAAATGATTTGTACAAAAAATATTTCAAGAAACTTTACTCAAGCATTCCAAACACTAGAAATAATCCAAATAGCCATCAGTGGAAAATGGATAACTTAACCAGATCACAATATATCTATACAATAAAGTACTACTCATAAGGATAAATGAGTGTTATTTTGTGCAATAATATGAGAAAGAAAACACTTTAAAAGATCATGTTGAGGAAAATGCCTACTCCACAAGTCTATATACTGTATAATTCCATTTAGTTTACATATGAGAACAGATGAAACTTAACATTAGTTATTTTGAAGTTAGTTGTTGGGATTTCCTGGAAGATAAAACAATTCTCTATCCTAATTGCATGCTAGTTCCTTGATTGTATACATTTATAAAAGGTATAAAATTTTACAGTGCATTTCACTGTATCTAAGATTCACCTCAACAAAAGTTATTATGAAGCAATATGGTAAGAATCTGCACTGCAATCCTGAAGGCACACAATCTGAACCCACCAGCTGCTCCATGGAAGAAGGATGGGCAATCTCCTCCTGTGTGATTAACTGGTTCTGAAAACCCGCAGAAGAGTCATCTCTGGGCCCCTTCAGATTCAATGGTACACAGCGACAACAATATGTATTTACATGAAAACATTTTTTTGTCTCAGGAAACCTGAGGCTATAAATATTAACAGGAGGAAACTGTCCAAATTCCTCTGGAGCAGGTATGGTGGATTCAAACTGCTAGCGATATGAAGTTTCAGTGGTACAACATGCTGCTTACTTACCATACCATCTAGAGGTCCCTGAGACTCACTTCAACAAAAATTTAGTGTGAAACTATGTATATTTACACAGAAACACTTTCATAGTATGTAGCTTAAGGTAAAACAGTAACAGAAAAAGAATAGATTATTTGCATTGTCAAGAAGGAAAGAAGAGAAGGAAAAGGAAGAATGAAGGAGGCGTAAAGACAGAAAGCAACAGTGACAACATTATAGTAGAACTATGAATTATTTTTCCTCTTTTCTACACTGGACATTTGTTATATTTGGGAAGGAAAAACATAGATGTCAATTTTTTAAACTGTGAAATGACTCCCAGAAAAGTGTAAGTTTAGGAAGACACCAAGAATTTTCACTAAATTTGACCACACAGTGTAGGCTTTATTCAATATTGTTTGGTGGAATAAAATTGAAAACACAACTTACCCCATATTTCAGCACCCTTTGGCATTTTAGACACAGGGTAAGATATTCAAGATATGTTAATCAGGTTTTTCTTTAAAAACTGGGTGTCACCCCAACTCTACAATTTTCCAACAAGATGGATAATTTAGGAAGTGGCACTTTCTGACAGAACAAAAGGGGAGAAATGCAGATGACTTTTGAGAGAAGGGTTGGTTAAGAAGATTGTTGTTTTCAAGGCTAAGTCTGGATAATTTTTGCTTTGAGGAAAAATCCAATGAAATAAAGAAAACTGTCACTGTATCTTCAAAATGCATTTACAATGTGACATATATGGAAAATGAAAAAAGCTCACAAAATTGAATGCTGGTTTCTTGAAATCTGTATCTCTGATAATGTGGTGGTTAGGCATGTCAAAAAATGAATTCCCCCTTCATCTTGAAAATAAAATTAAGTTTAAATGCCTTTTTTGATTTTTGAGAAATATATTGAAGTGGGCAGAATATCTGTATCAGGTTTTTGGTGGGGTTTCCCCCCAAAAAATCTGAAGAAATTTGATGTGAATGATCAGATTATAGTATGTCAGAGTTCAGATGGTGTCCTAAAGCAGAGATAGAAAGAAACATCCAGATCCACATTAAGCATGAAAGAATGTTAGCACTGTCAACGTTGCTAGAGATAATCTAGTCTAGGGTAAGGAGTCAGTTTTCCATCCATATAACACCTCTTAATGGTTTGATTGAGTTGCCTGCATTGCTGAACTAAGAAAATATCCAGAAGCTACCCCCTTGCTGAACTGGCAGGGGGCTGTAATTGATTATCAGAGCTGGGACTGGCTACAGGAGGAGAAACTGGTTGTAAACCTTTCAAGGATTTTCTGCCCTGCATCTAGTGGAACTCACAGATAATGGTGAAGCTCCAAGATCTAAATGTTCTACCTCTGTATTGTTATTAGGTGCCTACAAGTTGGCTCCCACCCATCACAGTCTTATGTAAAACAGAACAAACATTTGCCCAATCCTGCCCCATTCTCACAACTAAACAACTGAACTCAGCCAGTAGCACCCATTCACCTGTCCTCCTCTATCTTCTATGCTCTCCATCATGTTCACTATTTCCCAAATTTCCCTCCATTTTCCCAGAATCCTGATATTATTTTCTGATTTTTACATTTGCTATTTTCTACCAGTTGTTATCAGAGCATTTCTGACTCATGGTGACCTCATGTGTGGCTGTGATTTTAGAAGTAGATTGCCACACTTCTTCCAAGGCACCTTTGGATGAACTTGACCTTCCAACCTTTGATTAGCAGCTGAACTTGTTAACCATTTGCACCACCCAGGGGCTCTCCATCTGCCATTGCTCAGTTTATCTCTTCCATACTAGCCCCCAGAGGCTATTCAAAGTCATATGCTGGCTTCTCATCTCCTTAAACCTTAAGGTTTCAATTAAGCTGTAAAAAATGTATTGTCATTACAAGATTTTGAGATTAGCTAGTGGCTTTCATAACTACAGCCACATTTTTATCATGACTTAGCAAAATTCTGCTAATATCCTTATTCTTATGCTCAGGTATCAATACAGGAATAAAACTGGCAGATTTGGGGATGTTGTTGTTGTTGTTATGTGCCATCGAGTCGTTTCCGACTCATAGCGACCCTATGCACAACAGCTCTAAACCCTGCTCTATCCTGCGCCAACCGCACTGCCTCTGACACACCCATCCCGATTACCCCAGTCACCTAATCAATCCATCTCATAGAGGGTCTTCCCCTCCTGCGCTGTCCGTCCACCCTCCCAAGCATGATGTCCCTCTCCAAGGACCCGTCCTTCCTGGCAACATGTCCAAAGTATGTCAGACGAAGCCCCAGAATCCTTGCCTCCAAGGAGCAGCTTGGTTTAATCCTCTCCAAAATGGATCTGTTTGTTTTCCTGGCAGTCCATGGTACATTCAGTACCCTTCTCCAGCACCACAGCTCAAAAGCATCCACTCTCCTTCTGTCCTCCCTAGTCATTGTCCAACTCTCTGATGCATAACAAGCGATTGCAAATACCATGACCTGTATCAGGCGCACCTTAGTCTCCAGAGAGACACTGTTGCTCCTGAGTACGTTTGAGAAAAAGCAAGTATGATTACATTCTTTACAAATGACTCTCTTTAAAAAACTTTCTCCCAGGGGAGCTCTGGTGGCCTAGTGGCAAGAAGCCAGAGGTACGTGGTTCAAATCCACCAGATGCACTGCCAGAGATGGAGGGACAATTTCCTCCCGTACCTGTCAGATCTGATTTGACGGTACATGCACCAAAAAATAATAATAAAATAAATTTTAAAAAAAAAACATTCTCCCTCTTGCCTGTCATCTTCTGCCATTCAAATCAGCCTTCACTCTCAAAGATCCCAACCTTCAGAGTTGGCCCTCCTCCTCTTTAACCATTTCAGACTCTTTATCTGCATCTAAACCTCCAATGCTCATTTTGAGACATTTTGGTTGGGGAGTTTGTTCTGGTGTGTTTTCTCTTTTGTGAACATGAAAGTAAAATCTCTATAAGACTGTTAAATTCTCAGAGATAAAGCATTCACATTATTAAAAGGGAAAAGGGAGTCAAGTGCTAAAACACTGAAAACAATTTTGCTGCTTAGTTGTAGATGTTAGGTGCTGTGCAGTCCATTTTTCTTCTTAGCACCCCTGCATGACAGTTCAAGTTCTTCATAGGTTTTCCAGTATGTAATTTTTTTTTTTTAGTAACTTTTATGGAGACCTAGTCTAAAGGGTTCTCTCTCTGGCTCCAGGTCCCATCAGCTCAGGCAGACACTGGAAAGGGTCAGTCAGATGAGACCCTCAAACAAGATGGATCAACACAGTGACTGTAGCTGTGGGTTCAAGTGTGTCAGAGATCATGAGGATGGAACAGGATAGGGCAAAGCTCGGATTCATTGTTCATAGGGTCACTGTGGGTTTGGTCAACATGATGGCCCCTAACAACATTATTATGAACTCAAAGGTGACATCTCCCAGAGAGTCCAAATCCATTGACAGCTCTGAAGGAGAAAGAAAGACATTCTCCTCCCATGCACTTTACAGCCATCAGAAAACCAACAGTGAGTCAGACATGAGTCACTTCCAACTCGACGACATGGCAGTTTGGGTAATCTTTACAGAAACATATCTTAATGTCTTTCACCCAAGGAGCTGGTGAATGGATCTGAAAGGAGGAAAATAAAAGAAAGTAGTATTTCATTTAGCAGTGGGGCACTTAACCATATCAGCACTAAGATTGTTCAATTACTCACCGCCAGAGTGTCGAATTTTGTGAGTTGGATGCAAAAAAAGACAACTGAGAAGTCTAGGACAGCTCTTTGAGTCTAGGCAGCAGACGTGGTTGACTTTGGCAATTGGCTAACAGCGCTGCTGGGACTATATGATCCAAGAGTTAGTTGGTCCCATTCACTTACTGTCAGAGCACTTGACTTTTACCGATCAGGTTTGTCTCTAACTATCTTCACATCACCCTTGCTGGGCATATTCACACAATGAATTGGTCAGAGGCTAGGAAAAAAGAGAGTGGCTTCCATTCAACCCAGCTAAAAAGTAAACAATATTCTCAAGGAAGAGTATAATTTCTGTCATTAGAAGAGGAGACTCAAGCATTTTGATAAAGAGGTCCCTGTGAAACTCAGTGTACAATATAGTGGGAGCTGAATGGAAGAATGAATGGGAAAGATTGGGTGTGAGGCAGAAGATGAGCACAGCAGTTTGGGTGCCACAGTGGTAGCTACTTAGCAAAGGGGAACCTGGATGATGCAAATGATTCATGTGGTTTTCCGCTAGGTTAGAGGTTCAAGTGTACCCAGAGTGGCCTCAAACAAAGGCCTGGTCATCTACTTCGGAAACATCAGATACTAGAAATCTGAAGCACAACCCTGACACACGTGGGGTCACAGTGAGTCGGTCAGTTATGTCACTACTCATTTGTCAATTTGTCATACTGTAACTGCTTGTGTATTGCTATGATGCTGGAAGCTATGCCATCAGGATTTTAAATACCAGCAAATTCTCCCGAAGTGGATAGATTTCAATGGAGCTTCCAGGATAAGACGGACTAGGAAGAAAGATATGGCCAATTGCTTCCAATAACCTTGGGTTTGAAGGGAGTACACACAGCCCATTAAATGGGCAGCAGATTATCCGAGAAGCTGGGCTCTATGAGGAGAATTGTGGCATCAGGGTTGGTGGAAGATCTATTAACAATCTGTGTTATGCAGATGACACAACCCTGCTTGCTGAAACTGAGGAGGACCTCATGCACTTGCTGTGAAGGGTCAAGGATTGCAGCCTTCAGTATGGACTAAGGCTCAATGTCAAGAAGACAAAGATTCTCACCACTGGACCAATTAGCAGCGTCAGGATGGATGACGAAGAGATTGAGAGTGTTCACAGCTTCAGTTTGCTCGGCTCCACAGTCAACACTCTTGGTACCAGCAGTCAGGAAATCAAAAAGCGTATTGCGATGTGAAAGTCTGCTGTTAGGGACCTCTCAAAGGTACTCAGGAGCAACAGTGTCTCTCTGGAGACTAAGGTGTGCCTGATACAGGCCATGGTATTTGCAATCGCTTGTTATGCATCAGAGAGTTGGACAATGACTAGGGAGGACAGAAGGAGAGTGGATGCTTTTGAGCTGTGGTGCTGGAGAAGGGTACTGAATGTACCATGGACTGCCAGGAAAACAAACAGATCCATCTTGGAGAGGATTAAACCAAGCTGCTCCTTGGAGGCAAGGATTCTGGGGCTTCGCCTGACATACTTTGGACATGTTGCCAGGAGGGACGTGTCCTTGGAGAGGGACATCATGCTTGGGAGGGTGGAGGGACAGCGCAGGAGGGGAAGACCCTCTATGAGATGGATCGATTCAGTGACTGGGGTAATCGGGATGGGTGTGTCAGAGGCAGTGCGGTTGGCGCAGGATAGAGCAGGGTTTAGGGCTGTTGTGCATAGGGTCGCTATGAGTCGGAAACGACTCGACGGCACATAACAACAAAACAACAACAACACACAGCCCATTAAATGAATACAAGCACACCAAAGATCATTACGACAGTGTAGGGCTGGGCAATGTCTTGTTTTGTTGTGCATTTGGTTGACATAAATGGAGTCAACTTGACTGTTACTAACAATGAGCAAAGAACTTCATCTGAGTCTTCTGACTTCCAGTCCTATGCCCTATGTCTCTTTCATTTGCCAAGTCTAAGGTCAAAGTTATTGTTGTCAAGTTGGAACCAAGGCATAACTGATCCTTCAGTGGGTTTCTAAGGTGGTAAAATCTCATGAGAAAAGACTACCCGTCTTTCCCCAACAGTCAATGGTGGAAACTCCAGCGAGGCATGGTCTTTGGGATAAAAAGTACAATACCCTATGGACTACCCCCCCAGATTTCTGTCTCTTCTTTCTATCCATTCAGCCCTCTCTCTCTGTCATGCTCCTTTCATTTTATCTTGTCTTTATTTTCTTGGCCTTCTGATCTGGTGGCAATCTATGGTTCTCCCCTTCCACCCACCATTGTCTGGCCCCGCCAGTTTCCTTCAAGTTCTTTACAAAATGAGCATATCCACCCTAGCACCCACATTTTCAGATGTCTGTCGACAGAAGAGAGATGGTAAAACTGCCATCTACCATACCTTGGGAGAAGGAATACGCCATCAATCACACCATCAATCTGCAAGCCTGTGGCTGCTGACTTTGTTCCTAATTTTGCAAATTAGGAGTGAAAGTGACACCCATTAAGAGTTATCAAATAAAATATTTAAATATATTTAGATTTTTATATCCTCAGATCGAGAAGAACCATAATAGAACTGATTATAGAAACCCTCGAGGTTTGTAGAAAGAGCTGCTTCTTTTAGCAAGCAGTGAATAAATACCAAAATGAAGTACTTAAAATTGGTTTACAATACACCTCAGCCCACAGCCAATAAATTAATAAAACCTGATAAGTTTTCAGATCCCTTGAGGGGCGAATATGCAGCTTGCAATGCAGCAAATTCATAGCAACATCATAGAATGGTGAAAGTTAATTTTTTTTCAATCCCAATGTGGCAAAGCTCAGATAATTTTTCACTGCCAGACCCTCTTTTAAAAATATATAGAATTATTAGTACGTATTGCTTAATAGTGATTTTCACGTCATTCTTCTCTTTTTTTCCTTCCAATTGCTTCGGAGGAATTTCAACTTACAAATAAGAACTGCAGATGGCTTTTATCTTATTTACTCAAGTATTTTCTGAGCTCTCTGTAATCAGCGGGGGATGCTTATCCCGGTACTGGGCAGGGAATTGCATACCCAGCTCCTATTACTGTTCATAAATTATTGTTCCCATATGCACCATCCTGAAAATGTACCCCAATGGGCTTTGTTTGTGCTGTATACCCCCGCAGTAGGCAGCATTAGGAATTGCACCAGAAACCTGGAAAAAAGACCAATTAAAAGGCAAATCCCTCCCACCCAGTTCCAATCATGCTGACCAAAGAAACTGAACAGAAGGAAATAAATGTGAGTTATTTTCTGTGCTTTGCATAAACATTGTAAATTTTAAAACAGCCTTTACTATTGGACACAACAGAGTGCCCCGTGGAGAGTTCTCTTTACAAACCATTTAAGGAGCCATTGTGGAGACAGCTCACCTTTCTAATTCTGAAGACCTCCGTTGCTTTGCATGAAGGTAATTCTGTTGGTTGAGGCTTGAAAGATCACAGAATAGATACAGAACAGGGCAAGGTTCAGATCTGTTATCCATAAGGTCACGATGAGTGGCAGTGACTTGACACCACCACAAAGAAACTCTCTTATCTTCATTCAGTATACAAAGTAGATCTGTTCCCACAGGTAATAGCAATTAGACCAGACTCCATTTCCCCAATAGCACATTTTAGATAACCCCCACTTTTGATCAAATAATGCTGCTTGCTCGTTACTAATGTTTCCAAGTTGTCAACTTGAGGGACATACCATCTAATGCGGATGCCAATAAAGTTTGTTGAAGTGACCATCTTCCCATGTTTCCCGAGCAGGAAACCCCTGCCTGCTACGGTTTCCTGTAGGCCAGACTGAATAAGACAGTGTCTGTATTCAAATGTCACTCAATTTAACAAGAGAGCTTAATGGTTGCATCTTGAGCAGAGGAAGAAGACATTGGAGAATGAAGGACTCTTTCAGTAAAATGTTGTTGTTAGGTACTATAGAGTGTATTTCAACTGGGAGAGACCAAATGTGAAAGTAGAATCATTCCACGGTGCATCACGTGTGTTAATGCAAGCCAAAAGATCAGTGGCTCGAATCTACCTACCTATTGTGCTGAGGAAGAAAGATCTGCAAAGACTTATAGCAGAAGTCTCATCCTGTAAAGACATACAGCAAAAACTGGAGGGTCCTCATGAATTAGAATTGACTTGAGGTCAGAGTATAACCTTTACAAAGCCAGTTTCTAGGTCTTTGGAGGAGTGGGTTCAGACAGTCAACCTTTTTGGTAAACAGCCAGGAAACTAATAACTGAGCCAGCAGAGCTCTTTTTTTATCAGTAAAAGAAGCAAAAGTGAATGAATGGAAATCCAAATTCTTTGTAGATGTTCATGGAAATTAATAAAATTAATTTATTAATAAATTAATAAAAAATAAATTTATTACTTATTATAATAAATAAAAATTATTAATTAATTAATTAATTAAAAAACAAGCAAATGTAATCTATTCTTCTTTCTCTCTCTTTTCTTCTAACAGAGGCAATGATATTATTGCTCTTACTGTTGCTACTGCTAGTGCCAATTCCAAATTATAAGAACCCTCTATCAGGTTTCTAGGCTGTAAATCACAATGGGAAGGGACTTTCCCTCAAGGAGTCATTGGTGGATTCGAACCACCAACTTATCGCCACAGCTCCTATTGTTGGTGTTAGCTATCTTCAGGTTGATCTTTAACTTCATAGGAAAAAATTCACATAAAAAAGAACAAAAAACTTCCAGGCTCCTAGGATCACTTGGGGTTTCTCCGTTGTAATCCATTGGGTTTTCATTGGCTGAATTTCAGATGTCAATTGCCAGACCTTTCCTCCTAATTAATCTTAGCCTAAAAACTTCCCTGAAGCTGACATCAGAGCAACAAACCAGCCTTTATTAATGGATGGAAAGATATTGCATATGACATGCATTGACTAAAATTGAACCCTGGTCTGTCACACAGAGGACATTCTCTCACTGAACCAGTACTGTCCTCTGATCTCACCCATTGCCGTGGAGTCATAAGCACCTCAGACCTGACCCTCCAGTGAGTTTTCAGGGGCTGTGAATCACATGGGAGGAGATTGCCAGTCTGTCTCCCTTGGAGTACCAGATGGGTTTGAACAGCCTTTGGGCCATCAATGAAACTTCACACTCACTAGACAATCAGAGCTCTCTTAATTACTATGGGAACATATTACAACTCTTTCCCCCTTTTGTTTTTCTTGAGACTGTTGTTTTACTTCACAAATAGAGATTTTTCTCAGAAGTTTTTTCATTTAAACAGCTACCACCTCAAAACATAGCAAAAACCTAACCACATAATTATCTGTGGCGACCGGTTAAATAAGAACAAATACCCGGGCTAAAACAACAAAGCAGAGTTGTCATTCAGATGGAAGAAGACAGAAATAGTTCAGTGATTACAATGAATCTTGGTTCTAAGCATTTAAAGTACACTGCCTGATTTGTGAGCCGTTTGCTTCTCCCCACATATCTATCTTTATTAGAGAAGTTGATGATGCCTTTGATGTCCCCAAAACACAACTCAGTATGCATTAGACATAATTTTCACAGTCATGTGTGTGGTTTGGGACCTGATTTTTGTTTAACCTGGTCAACCAGTGTCCAAAGCATTTTTCATTATCATTAACATCTTCTCCCATCAATTTCTTTCTCAACCTGATTAATAGATGAGTAGCAGAAACTACTGTTTTAAGATGTTGTTTTGCTTATAGCATCTGTATATGCTTCCACCAAACAAACAGTCAAGCATCTTAAGGAATATAGTGGTTATAAACAAAGAAAACAACCAAGATTAGAGGAAAGTTAACAGTTCCCTTGGGAGAAACCCTAGTAGTTAAACTGTTTCATCAGTTGCAGTACAGAAATTGTTTTAATGATGTTCTAAACATCTTATTTCTTGCAAAAATAATAGCCATGTTCACAGAACAACAAAGGTTGAAATCAAGACTA
>NW_006399779.1:8177987-8186251 GCF_000299155.1 Elephantulus edwardii | reverse complement strand
TTGGCAGCATCAGGAATTTGAAATATTGGAGTTTATTCAATGCCTCATTTAATCAAGTCTGTAGAAGTCAGAGGTGTGATTATATAGGGGATACAGAATGGCAAGTACTTTGTTGCCTAATGGCAAGAAGCTGTGCTGCAAGCCCAAAGGAAGGCAGTTTGAATCTACCAGCTGCTTCCTGGGAGAAGGATGGATAATCTCTTCCCATGTGATTAAGTGTCTTTGCTACCAGTGAGTTCCACAACAACAACATGCCAATTAGTACTACTGAAAATAATTAAAGGTATTTCTCTGTTCTACAGAATGTAGAGAGAGATTGACTTTATCATTCTTGGGCAGAAACTTCATGACAAGATTTATTTAAAAGCAGTTAAAGAAAAATCGTATACTAAGTTCCACAGAGATTTAGGAGACTAACCAAAGGCTGTGCCTCTACAGGGGCTTTGAATCTACCAGGAGTCCCTTGGAAGAAAATTAGGCAATCTCCCCCATTTGCTTTACAGCCTGGGAAAACATAGAACAGAAGTTGTCTGTTTATAAAGGAGCAAAAGTGTGCTTGTGGGGTTTATCTTTGCCTGCCCTCTCCAACTAAAAGCACAACATTTTTTTTTTCCTTCTAGTTTTTGTTTTTTGTTTTTTAATTTTTCAAGCTTCAGAATTGATTTGGGGAGAGGCATTTTCCTCAGTACTGCGATCTGTTGTAGCCTTTAAATGCCTACCGCCATCCTTAAATTCTCTTGGAGAAACTTGCAGATCTGTCAGAGAAGCAAAACTCAATGCAAAGATCAAGCAGACTTGGCAGTGTCCACCTCAGGCAGAACATCTATAGAGAGGCTTCGATTTTAATTTTTCCCCCTCCTGTTGTCTGATGGGTGTCCCTCCATGAAATGCTATGCTTTGCTTGCATTGAGATTATGTGTCACTGCCCGTGTTTAGGGGTAGAAGTTCTTTGGTTCAACTTGTCATTATTTGTGTACAAGAAAGGAGAACCTTGCCTATTAAATTAATTAAAATGTGGCCTGAAAGGGAATATTTTTGATCAGTGAAAACAAAAAGTCTTTGGGTAAAGCAAAAAAACAAAACTCAACAACAACAAATAACCACCACAGGAAGAAAGGTTCAAAATACAGAGCTGCATTGTTTGCAGAAAGCCTGCTGCTGCCTTTATGCCTAACTGAGCCCTGCCAGGAGCCCTCTTGAATTTCTCCAAGAACACAGTTTCAGATCATCTGCATTCAGGGCCAGAGTCATGGCCCTGGAACCGATAATTGCCTCTGACAGGATTTAATTACCTTCTCTAGGACCTTTTCTCTGTTTGATTGGAGACCACCCCCTGCCTCCGATCAAATCAGACAGTAATAACACGCTGAAGCGCAGCAGCCAATCACGAGTCAAGTCTCAACAGTGACCTTGCTGAGTCGAAGCTGATTGGTGGTGTCAGCCTTGTCAACGATGTCAGTGAACCATCAGACAAGAAAGAGCGAGGGGGGAGCAGAGGAGAGCGAGGGGAGATAAGAGAACAGCATTAATGCTAATAGAGGCTGTCAGCATTCAAGGCTCCGGGCCGCCTTACAAGCGGCCTTGCACAAAAACAAAAATATTAGAGGACTCATACAAGTCTAAAATATTCAGAGTGGGGACATTTTTCACTTCTCTACTTTGGGGGAAAGCCATTCAAGGTATAATTCGTGTGTAATTCAAATGTAGTGACAGATAACATGCACATGATGGGACGGAATAATTTTCATGAAAGGGAAAAGCCCTACAAAACTTAGCCCAATGAATGAGGGTAGAGGTGTAAATTATTGGTACATGACCTTTTAAAGAAAACAACAACAAAAAACCCCACAAAACTGATAATCGCGGTACTTAAGATGCACCACAATACTCTGCTTTTAATATTAACCTGACTTAGCTTTCGCTATATTATTTATGACCATTTTAGTGTGAGATATAACCCTACCTATAATCTTAAAGAATAATGCATTCATTAAATGGCTGATCTTTGCATAAATATAATCTTACGATAATTTATAGTAATGGCATAGTCCTTGTGGTGTGCGAACCATAGTTTCACTAAGGCATAAAATTTAGCTTAAAAAAAAGAAGACGGGAAAATAGCGCCACAGCATCATAGTCCTAAATTACAAAAAAGTCTCTTACAAAATGGTAATAAACTGAGATATAGACGGGAAGTGCGAAGCCATTATTAGTTTTGTGCTAATTTGGAGCTTAATTTATTCATTGCATTTGTCTATAAATAATCTTCCCCACAGCATTTACTTTGTTTCTGACTTGCCTACCTCCTTACAAATGCAGCTACTAATTTGAAAAAGTTAGATTCACCAAAGTTTATTGGAATTTCTCTTAATTTAGAGAATTATATTTGGTCAAAATGGAATGCTTAACAACTGTGATTCCCTGAATTTTTCATAAGTCTTTTCAGCAAACTGTTGTCTAATTAATGCCTCTCACAAAAAAAGAAGGGACACCTTTTTAACACAACTCTTGAACTTTACCAAATTACCTTTGACAATAATACTGGCTAATTCAAATGTCAAACTTCTGCCACATGTCTACGAATATGCATTTTTTGGAAGAGTTACTGTCTCACCAAGGAACTCTACCCAAACAGCTATAACACAAGTTCATTCAATGTTTTCAATTCCTCAGTTTTATTCTTTTGTAAACATCACCTGCAATGAAATATGTTCTTAAATGAAAAAGTAAATCATTGCCTGTCTGTCTCTTTTCCCTTTTATAGTCAAAGAATTTAAAGTATAATTTAATTAACAAAACAGAAATCATTTACTTGATCAAAATGTACATTAGGCTTTTTAAGATGATACAGGGAGCTCTGGTAGTGGTGTGTTTAGCGAGTTGAGCAGCTAAGCAAAAAGCCAAGCTTCTCTAGGGTTCAAATCAACCAAAGCTTCTTCGAAGAAAGATGGCCCATTTCCCAGCATCATTATTTGCAGTCTTATTATTTACAATCTCTGAAACATACTGGAAGGTTACTATGAGCCAGAACCAACTCCATAGAAATGAAAATTAAATTGAGAGACTTTCAAAACAATATCACTATCTCAACTTTTAAAAGAGCTTCATTGAAAAACAAGGAACTGATGAAATATTATACAAAATAGGTGACCCTGGAGGACATTATGCTGAGTGATATATCTCAGTCACAAAAGGACAAATATTGCATAGGGCCACTGTTGTAAAATGGGACTGACATTGGGGTTGAGGAAAGACTGAGAAGGAGGGAAGGAATGATGTATACTACATTGAAACAGATGAGGGAGAGAACTGTTTAAAAGGAATATATAATTAGGTACTCTTTTTATTACAGGAGTCCAGAATGAAGGCTGCACAGAGGAGCGGACTTTGGAGGAAGGATTACATAACAATGAAAGAGTTTTTCTTTTCCTTTTCAAGGAGAAGAATGAATTGGGGGTAAGAGGTGGTCAGGGAGAAAAGTGCAACAATGAATGATTGGAAACCCTAGGTCTCTGTAAATTTTCATTAAAATTAATAATTAATTAACTACATTAAAATTAATAATCAATTAACTAATTAATTAATAAAATTAATTTTAAACTATCAAGGCACTTCCAAGGGTGCAATGCCATTTTAAAAAGATTGTCTCTTTTCATAGCCTCATGCTTAAGCTAAGTTATTTAGGGAAAATGTATCTTATAATGAAAATCAGAGGCTTAGAGTCTAGTTTCAGCTTTGCTATTGACAAGCTGTCTAATTTAGGGTAAGTCACTTTGTCTTCACGTGTATCCGTTTACTCAGCTATAAAGGTGGTTAACTTGAGGTTACCTGAAGAATGAAAACTGTGTTGTGCAGGAGTATCATTAGAATGCAGACATCATGATAACAGAGTCAGTTCAACTTCTACGAATTGCTATTCCCTGTTGATGAGTTTCTCTCTGCTTCTACTTCATCCTGGCATCACACTCTTAGCATCACTCAAACTAAATGGGTTTGCACACTGACAAATGTTCTCCCCAGGATTGACAAACTGGTAATAAGGAGTGACTATCAGTATCAGGACTAGAACCCAAATTTACTACACTTGCCCATAGATTTGTTCCTCACTTTTGGCCACTTGCAACCAATAAATATTTACACTTAGATCTTTCATCTCTTGTCATTTTCCCTTGGTAAACACCTTCTCTATTCTTTAATCTCTACTGTGTACCAAAGCATATACTTAACAAGAGCTATTTTTAAAGAGGCTTCTAAAATAAACAATCCTAGCCCATATGGGATTATTATCCATTTGAATTTTGGGCCAATTAGAGCTACATGAAATTCTAAAGATGAATCTAACTTACATTTAAATATTTTTAAACCATAAAGACAGTATAAAAGATAAATATTTATATATTCCATACATAGGAATGTTTGTTACATCTCAAAGAGAGTAATCAATGTGTAACATTTTATTCTTTGGATGATACCATAATTCCCAAAGGCAATTTATCCCCAACTGTGAAGGAAAAGGTAAATTTTCATTCTATTCTCCTGCTATCACATCCTCTATAGCCATTTCAGGTCACAGAGCAACAACAGAGAGAAAAGGGACAGAAGTCAATACCACGCCTTATTTAATTTCTTTAGCAATAACACTCTCGCCCTGGAAAGGTGAATAATTAATACCCATCTGACTCTATCTAATTAAGTCCACATTTGCTTGTTCTTTTCATTTGAAAATACTTTCCTTTGGAGAAAACAGCCTTCACTTATCTTCACAGACATGTTAGGAATTAAAAAAAAAGATTCTATCTTGTTTTTGTAAACCTTTTCCCTTTCTGTAATAATCATTAGGAATCAATGGCAACCCTTACATTTCCCCCTCTAAATAACATGCAGAATATTAACCAGTTGCTTGGTTTAGATTCTTATAAAACAGAAGATCAAACCCCCTGTAATCCTAAATTATGTCACATTCTTTTTTCGCCTTAGAGAAGACTTTAGATTAAAAAACAAACAAACAAACAACAACAAAACACTTCAGTACAAAGTTTGAAAAATTAAAGAGAAGGTATATGCCAAATTCTAGATTCTATCTTGGTTGCTCACTTTCAGAATGAGCCTTGCATAATCTGAGTTACACAACAGAGTAACTCTAATTGCAAATCAAATCACTCCTTCACCAAGGCTCAAAAATCAATTCCCAGTAAAATATGACACTCAGTCGTTCAAAATAAGAGACTAGTCAATATTCCACCTTCATCAGTCTAGTTAGGAACTATTTTAGTACAATACAAATTTTCTTCTTTTACTATGCCAGGTATTTTTTTTTAAGCCCATAAGCCTTCCTAACATGCCCCAAAATCAAAACCATCATGGAAAGTTTAATAACATCATGGAGCTGCTAGGATTTGTAGGGAGAATTCCCTTAAACATTTCTGATACAAGACATCTGATCGTTTCCTTCATTTGTATTGATTGTCAAGTTCATTTGTGTCCTTCTGGCTTAACAATTTAAATTTAGACACAGATCATTCAGGTAAGGGAGGAGAGTAATATTGATTGGGAGAAGGAAGGAGCTAGAGATGAGCCAGGTTCAACTAGATATTCTACAGTCTGATCTGAAAGTGCAACATCCTGGATTTCACCACTTTACAACCAACCAGGTATCACAGTACAATTTTAGTACAAGACTTTTATATTATTTTCTCTAGACCTAAAAAGGTAAGATGAAAGAGAGACAGAGAGAGAGGGAGAGAGAGAGAATTAGAAATCAAGTCTAGATTTTTTTAAAAAAACAAACAAATAAACAGAGACTTATGACATAATATTTCCAAGACTGAAATTACTGAATCTTGATTTCTAGCACTGACTTTGTCATTTGGTGACCTTACAAAACTACCTGTCTACCAAAATTTCAGTTTCTCTTTCTAAAACTCTCAGCTCCCAGATAATTAAGGTATGATTCTTTCTTTTAGTGGGAACTTCTGTAATTCCTATATAAAATAACAAAGGTTTAAATTGTTTTATCACATTATTGTTGTTACTATTATAACCATATCAGAGTTTAGCCTGTATGTCTGGTGAGGGGTGTTTTAAAAAAGAGTGCTTCTGATTGAGTACACTGTCTATCGACTTTGTGAATCCATGTTTTAAAAGACATGCACACAAAAGGCTTAGAAATGCATCCAAAATGAGAAATTCCAGTCAACTGATTACTCAGCTGGCAAAATGGAAATTTCAAGTTGCATAGACAGCTAATTGTGGCCTGCCTGTGGAATGACAGGTCTATAATTTTTAGTTTTGTGTGCATTGAAAATCAGTCACCTTGACACTCAGTGGTCCATTATCCACCGGCCACCAACCATATGATGATGTTCAAGAAGTGACAGGCACTTTCCATTATAGGTGATGAAACACACCGTGTTTTATTTGAATAAAGCTGTCCTGAGAAAAAAAGGAAAGCTAGGTGCTTACTCCTCCCCAAAAGGAACAATGACACTGGAACACCTTTAATTCCAAAGAACCAACTTCTTTGTTCTTTCATAATAGCCACCATCAGTTACTCTTGGTGTTTGCTGCCAACATCCTTAAAGTGTTTTAATGTGTCACGAACTAGCCTTTTAAATATAAATTTTACCTCCTAATGCCAAGAGCTTTCCCCATTAAATTATATTATGTTCAAAGAACATGAAACTTGGTTAAAGGATACATCCTAGCAAAAGCTTGCTGTATTTATTTCTTGCCTTTTCTTCTTCTATTTTGACTCAAAACTATCATTTCAATGATTCCAAAGCTTTCTGCTTTGAGGGAGCATCATTGAACCAAGAGCCAGAAGATTAAATTATAAATCCAGTTGTAAAGCGTTTGGCTGTTGACCTGGCAGAAATACATTAACTTTCTGAGCCTCAAATTCTTAATCTTTAAAATAAAGATGGATCAGCTCCTGGGGAAAGACATCCGACTTGGTAAAGTAAAGGGGCAATGAAAGAGGAAGACTTTCAAGGGCACAGATTGACATGGTGGTTGCAGCAGTGGCTCCGACAAGGCAAAGATTGTGAAGATAGTGAATGACCAGGCAGTGTTTCCGTATCATTGAGTCAGAACTGAGTTGATGGCACATAACAACAGTAACAACAACTAACGTGACTGAACCTCATGTTCTCATTCTTTTTCTCTCTGGCAGTCTCTTTGTGTGAGTATCAAGTCATAAAACTTTCTCTTTTTAAATTACTTTTATTTTATATTGGTTTGCATATAAAATTTGTATGTACTTTGTTTCATTTGCATATACTGTGTTTTGTTTGTATGCATTGTGTTTCATGTACTACTCCACTTACATTGTGTTTTCATACAATCATTTTCATACACTATGTTTTGGAAAAGTAATCTCCATTTCTCTATGCCCACCACTAACCTGTCTTTTCAGATCCCCACTGGATCTCTCCTAACTCCTTTGCTCCATCCCTTGGCCCACCAAACTCTATGACTTCAAGATTTTCCCCACTCCTTACCATTAGCCCCTCATCTCCCTCCCCTTCCTCCTTTGGACTTTTGTAAACATCTTACTAGTAATCCTCCTTGTTTTACAACTTTCTTGACTACAAATGGCTCTGAATTCCCTTTGCCAAATGCATGTATGAGGATGTGTTCAGCTTCAAGTCACGATACAGATTATGACATAACAGAAAAGACTGAAGTCAAGATTGGTGAGTCTTTGTCTCACACACTTTGGGCAGGCTCTCAAGAGAGACCATCTTTGGAAAAAGGAAAGCACAGTTGGAAAGGTGACTGGTGGGTAAAAGTAAGAAAAATCCTACATAAGATGGATTGACACAGTGACTGATGATGGGTACAGTAGAGATAGTAAAGATGGCACAGGAGTGAGGAAGGTTCCCATCTGCTATATAATTGGGTTGCTATATAATTCAGAGTCAACTTGAAGACACCTAACAACAATAACAGAAAGATGAGAGGTTGCTATTACAGGTTTGGTGTAGCAACTCACTATTCCTGTCTCCAACGTGTGGAATTTTCAACCTTAGTTATCTCTGAATGATTAAAAGATGGCTATGATATTCCCAGACTTCAAAGTTAATAAAAATTGGACACTCATGTTTTCTCTCCATGAATGGATAGAAAAACTATGGTATATTCACACAATGGAATATTATGCAGCACTAAAAAACAAGGAACTCATAAAATACTACACAACATGGGTGACCCTGCAAGACATTATGCTGAGTGAAATATCTCCAGCACAAAAGGACAAATACTGC
>NW_006399779.1:8168448-8176232 GCF_000299155.1 Elephantulus edwardii | reverse complement strand
TATGAGTCATAGCAACCCACTGAACAACAAATAAAAAATATACCCCTAGAAAAATCCCTGGAAAATTAAAAAAAATAATCATCAGAAAGGAAAAATTCACCAAGAGATAGCTTAACAATTGTCTCCAAAGATACCCACATCTCAGTCTCTAGAAATTATAACTGTTACCTTAAATGGCAAAAGAGGTTTTACAGATGTGATTAAACTAAGAATCTTGAGAGGCAGAGATTATGTCAAATAATCATCATAGACTCTAGATTAAATCATCAGTGTCCTTATAAGAGGGAGACAGAGGCAGTATGATTCTATGAGAGGAAGTAGCCTGAAATGGCTTGAAGAAGGGATCACAAGAAGAGAAAGTCGGAGGAAAGGAGAGGTAAGGAATTAGAGTCCCCAGAAGGAATCAGCTCGGCCAACACCTTGACCTTATTGCCGCTGAGACTGCACTGCTTTTAGACTTTGAGCTTCCATATCTGTAAAAGAATAAATTTTTGTTGTTTCAAGCCACTATGTTTCTAGTAATTTGCTGTAGCAACCAGAGGAAATACAGACACCACTGCCCCTCATACCCTTTCTTTTCCATCTGACTGGCCAGATTTAGGCAAGATTAGAAACAGATTCATTGCTCTCTAGTTGTAATTGACTCCCAACCAATTAGTGGTTTTTCAGAAGCTGTAAATACCATTGGAGGAGACTGCATGTCTTTCTCTCATGGAGCAGCTAGTGGATTCAAACCACTCATCTTTAGGTTAGCAGCCCAATTTCTTACCAATAGGCCACCAGAGCTTGATTAGGCAGACTAGTGCAAAAGAGGTTGTGCTTCCTAACCCAAAGACTGCCCCTTACTGACTATTCAAACATGCCAGCAGCTCTGAGGAAGGAGGAAACATTGTTGTTTTTGTGTTTTGCTCTCATTTACTTGCTTACAGATTTCTCAAAGCTTCACCCCGACACTCCACTTTCCTTCCCTGTGTGCTTAGTACGATGCTTTACACACACTGCATTCAATTAGATATTTCATTAGTTGAGCCATTCCAGGGCCTACATCTGTTTCTTTGCATCCAGAGAACTAACACACTATTTATGCCACAGAATACCTCGCACTTGGAAAATTGCCTTTCATCTAATTTCTTACAATTAATGCACAAGTTCTATCCGTTTTAATGATGCTATCTCAGGTCTCCATTTTGGCATAAATTATTTATCCTACTAATTTAGTGGCAAACAGTCACCAAGGCAAGTTTAAGGCAGTAATTTCCCACATATATTGGTTATAGGTTAATTATTTAGGTGCCACAACCAGCTTTGCAATAATGAACTCTCCTGGGAAAATCTCATAAAATACATTCCTCAGCTTTAAAAAAGAGGTTTAATGTTTCAATGTTTCCCAAGCTGACATTTATGTTACTTTCTGTGTTGTATCGAAATTTCAGGAAGGAGCCAAAGTGTATTTGTGTTGTCAGACTAAAGGCAAAGGCGAAACCACAATGAAGAAGAAAAAGCTAGCATGCTCACAAAATCGTTAATGTTTGAAAATTAATGGTGGATTAAGAGATTTCATTCTGACTCGATGGCTTTGAGTTGAAGAGAGTCAGATACTCCAAATAAAGACTCACAAAAGATCACAACAAATCTGCCATGGAGGGAAATGCAATCAGGGAGCTCCTTCGAGGCAGGGCTGGCGAAACTTCGTCTCCGTACTTGATGTTGTCAGGTGGCACTAGGCCTTGGAAAAATGCTTCATGCTCAGAAAAATAGAGGGCTTGACTATGGTGGAGATTGTGAGGATGGTGCAGGATAGCGCCAGGTTTGGGTGTTTTTCACAGGGTCACTAAGAGTCATAGTGGATTTCTTACAACAACATATATTTTCTTTTTTTAGTTTTTTTACATCATATTCTTATCATTTAATTTTTTTCTCATTCATTCATTGTTGCACATTTTCCTCCCTGCCCACCCCATCCCCTCAGTTCATTTTACTTTGAAAAGAAAAAATATATATATATTCTTTCATTGTTATACATTCCCCTGTCCCCTCAAGTCCACAGTCTGCTTTACTATGCATTTCTTTTTCTGGAATCTTGGCATGAAAATAATACCTAATCATATACAACAATATATTTTTAAACAACCTTGATGATATGGATTGATTCAGTGACTGGGGTTATGGCGTTAGGTGTATCAGTGACAATAAGAATAGAGCAGGGTTTAGGGTTCAGGTTGCTATGAGTTGCAGGCGACTCAGTGGCACATAACAACAACAAGAACAACATATTAAATGCATATTATATTTTAAATATATACCTAACCCTATTACCCCAGTCACTGAATCAATCCATCTCATCAAAGGTCGTCGTCTCCTGCACTGTCCCTCCACCCTCCCAAGCATGACATCCCTCTCCAAGGACTGGTCCCTCTTTGCAACATGTCCAGAGTATATCAACTTCAGAATCCTTACCCCCAAGGAACAGCCTGGTTTAACCCTCTCCAGGACAAACCTGTTCATTCTTTTAGCAGTCCATGGTATATTCAATACTCTTCTCCAACACCACAGCCCAAAGGCATCAATTCTCCTTCGATCAACCCTAATCATTGTCCAGCTTTCTGATGCATAGCAAGTGATTGCAAAGACCATGACCTGTATCAGGCTCATCTTAGTCTCCATATTGACATCATTGCTCTTCAGTACTTTGGAAAGGTCTCTGACAGCAGACTTTCCCAGTACAATAAGTCTTGTAATTTCCTGGCTGCTGGTGCCAAGAGAGTTGATTGTGGAGCCAAGCAAAATAAAGCTGTGAATAATCTCAATTTCTTCACCATATATCATGTTGCTGCCAATCAGCCCAACAGTCAGAATCTTTGTTTTCTTGATGATGAGCTTCAATCCATATTGAAGGCTGCTGTCCTTGACCTTCTACATCAAGCACTTTAGATCCTCCTCAGTTTCAGTAAGCAGGGTTGTGTCATCTGCAGAAAGCAGCGTGTTGATGAGTCTTCCTCCAATTTTGATGCCACATTTCTCCTCACAGAGCCCAGCCTTTTTGATAATCTGTTCTGCATATAGATTGAAAAGGTATGGAGATAGGACACATCCCTGGAGTACACCCTTCCTAATTTTAGAAGGCAACTATGCTTACCACTATACCACCAATGCGGCACATACCCTTCCAATTTTGAACCATGCAGTGTTGCCTTCCTCAGTTCTGATGACTGCCCCCTGGTCCAAGAAGCACAGTCAAGTGTTCTGAGATTCCCTTTATTCTTGGAGTCAGCCACAGTTTGTTGTGGTCCACACAGTCAAATGTCTTTGCATAATCAATGAAGCACAGACATTCTTCAGGTATTCCTTGCTTTCAGCTAAGATCTATCTAACAACCCTTCTAAACCTAGCTTGCACCTCAGGCAGTTCTCTGTTTGTGTGCTGTTCCAGTCGTTTTTTATAATCTTCAGCAGAATCTTGCTTACATGTGATATTAATGATATTGCTTGATAATTTCCATACTCTGTAAGATCGCCTTTCTTTGGAATGGGAACAAATATAGATCTCTTCCAGTCAGTTGGCCAGGTAAGTTGTCCTCCAGATTTCTTGGCACAAATTGGTGAGCACATCCAGGGCATCATCTGTTACTTGAAATATGTCAACTGGTATACCGTCAATTCCTGGGGCTGTGGGGATTTTTTGCCTATTATTTCAGAGCAGCTTGAACTTTCTCCTTCATCACCATGGGCTCTTGCTCATATGGAAAGAGTATACAGTATTTTATGTATATAATATAATAATGTATTGCATACATAAATATATTCTATTGAATATAAATATTTTTTAAAGTCCTCCACTCATAATACCAGTTATCCAATGCCTTCGTTTATGTATTCTGTCTCATGGAAACCTCTTGTATGTCAGAATAGAACTGTGCTCCACAAAGTTGTCAGATGTTTATATTTGACTGTAGATCATCAGGTCTTTCTGGATGAACTTGAACTGCCAACTTTTAAGCTAGTAGCCAAGTGCTTAACTTCTTGTACCATTCAGTGGCTTTCCATTTATAATATATAGACTTAGTCCTCACAGAATTTTATAATAAATTCAAATAATTAATTTAATCATAAAAAATAATCTAAAGTAAAATGTCCAACCATTATAATAGAGTAATAGTTCTCACTCTAATCAACTATAAAGCTGCTACAAGAACTGTGCCAAAGCTTGATCAATACAAAAATGTTCTTATTTACTACAAAGCAAGACTCAGACTATATAACCAAATAAGGAGCTGAACAGCCCAAGTAATGTGGTATAGGATAAATTCCCAGGAGCAATAAAATATGCATTGTGAAGCCAACATCATTGAGAAACTGCATTTTCAGAAAATCTTCAGGTGTTTGCCTCCTTATTACATAAACTAACTGCTTAAACATTATTTTCAAATACTGACACAAGGCTAGAGGGCTACTCCGTGAACACTGTTATACCCATGGATAATAGTTAATGCTTTCAAGGGTCTGCCCAAAACCCCATGTTCAAAACCAAAAAAGGTTGAGAACCTGTGAAATCCAGGTTGGTAAGGACTATGCTACTAGATATGGATAAGCTCCCCTGGAAACATAGAAGAAGAATCTTATTTTATGTGGACTTAGTTGTTGGCATCAAGTGCTGTTGAGTTAGAATCAAAGGCAGCTGCCCCTCCATCAGATATTCAGGGGCTGTTACGTTACTCAGGAGGTGATTACAGGAGCTGTTGGATTCAAAGGTAAAGAGATTTCCTCCAGGAATTGATGCTGATGTTGTTGTTGGGTACTGCTGAGTCAATTTTAATTTGTAGTGAATGGCTATTTCCTAATAAATCATAATTTATAGTGCTCTCCTATGGGGTAGTGGGTCTGTGGACTCAGAATTTGGCCTCTCTAGACCATTGTTCTTTGGCTTTGCTATCACTTTCCGGGACAAGCTTCTGATCTAATCCAGCTGCCCTGAAGGCAGGCAGCCCACATACATCATGAACAGCTGTGTGAGCCATTAATTCCACGTGGAGTGTGTTGGTCTGTCCATAAGGAGACTGACTAGTCTCTCTTGTAAATAGAACAATGTGAGGAAGGAAGAAGTGGGAAATGGAGCACGCGTCCGGCAGGGCCAGAAGACCATGCACCAAAGGTATTTTGCTGTTCACTGAGAAATTGCCTAGATTAATTGAGAGTTTGTGTCTTGCTGTTAACCTGGCCTGGGATTGATTTTCCTTAAACTTAGACTTTCACTGTGTAATGATATACTTTGCATCCCCGCAGCCCCAAACATGTTTTGCCAATAAACCCCACAACTATGCATTGAAAGAGATTCCATGAGTCTGCGTGGCAATTTACAATGAATTTCAGACTCAGTAATTAGTAGAACTAGGGGCAGCAGAGAAGGGGCTGTATCTGACCTTGTAGCTATTTGGTATTGTGGATGTTGTTGATCGGGCTAATTCCCATTTGTGGACTTAGTAGAAGTCAGCCTTTGCCTTCTCCATGTTACCTTTGCTCTTTTTACACCCCTCATGGGACAAAATTGAATCACCCCACTGAGATTCCTAGGCTTTAATCTTTATGGAAGTAAATGACCAGAGTTTGCGCCCACAGAGTGACTGGGCTGGTTCAAACCAACTAACCTTGGAGCTAGCAACCAACCTCTGTTAAACTACTGTGGCTCATTGTTTCATAGAGGAGTTGAGAGCTTGATAAAGTTAGATACCCTATAGGAGTAATCAGGAAACTGGTGGTCTTCTGGGTTTTTCGTTTGTTTTGTTGGGTTTTTTAAAAAATTTTTATTATTTTGTGTGAGTGTACCGGCAAATCAGATCTGACTGGTACAGGAGGAGATTGTCCTTCCTTCTCCAGCAGAGCATCTGGTGATTCGAACCGTGTACCTCTGGGATTATAGTGAGGCTTCTTGCCACTAGGCTGCCAGAGCTTGCCTGGTGGCCTACAGGTAAGAAGTTGCACTGCCAGCCCAAACACATGAAGTACAAAAGGTGGATAATACCCTTCTGTGAGCTTTAAAGCTTCTGAAAACCAGTTGGGGGTAGGGGGTAAACTCTGAGTTGGTTTCAACTGGATGGCACACAACAATGATAACATGAGCAGAAAGTCTAATGATTCCTTTGAGGAGAGATGAGACTCTCAGTATGTTAGAGGAGAGAAGATAAAGGATTTCTGTTGGAACTGCCAAAGACCCAAAACTAATCACATGCACGTTTACCTCGTCTTCATCTCCATTTCCCCCTTCAGAATGACCACTTGCCTATTATTTTCTGGAGCTAAGTAGTACATTACATAGATAGGCCAGCATTTCACCTCTGCAAATCTCAATCCAGTTAAGCATTGTGTGAAATACAAACTTTTCAACAGCTGATGCCTCTGTGATGCCTCAAATTCTCGTATCTATTTTATTCTTTCTCAACTCATGATCTTTAGGAAATCCTTTTGTTCCTTTACTCTAGTGAGATCATTATTTTCTTCCTTATTCCTTTGCTCTGCTCAACACTTAAAATGAATTTCTCCCTTATGATCCCTCTACCTTTAAACCCTCACCAACCATTTATTCCTCTATCCTTCTCACTCACGTCCATGTAGGAAGGTCATTTTGCAGGCCTGAAATATTCTCAGGTTTCTGATGAACACCAGATGAGCTCTGCGATTTATATTTTATCTTTGGAATTTTTCTATGTTCATATTTTCCATTTCCTGCCCTTCGGCAAATTCATATTTTACCAAAACTAATTAAAGGTTAATGATAGTAAATGATCACCCCATTTCTCAATGTTGTCCAGGAACCTCTGGTTTTGACTTGAATTTCTTTAATTTCTGAAAGTATTTCTGTAATTCAACTGTCTGTACTTTCACACACACACAAAAAATTCCTGTATCAAAAATAACATCATTTTCTCTTGGTGTGTTAAATAGTGTTAAAATGTGCTATTAAGTGGTAATACATTGATAAAATATTATTAATCTTACTAATATTAACATTACATAGGATTTTAACATTTATTTTTAGATTTTAAATGAACATTTGAACAAATGAGCAACTTTTGACTTCATACGATGACTCCAGCCTTTCTTCTCCTTGACTCTAGAAACTGACTCACCAGTGGGCTTCCAGAGATTGTAAATTGCATGGGATTGCCAATCTTTCTCCAATGGAGCAGCGGGTAGAATCAAACTGCCCACTTTAGCACTAGACAACCAGAGCTCCTTTAGAATGAAACAGAACCTTACAGTGATTCTTCCAAGGTTGCATTCAAGGGCAAATATTTAAAGCCAGAGTTCCTGTTTTCCATCTAGACTCTTACCCACTCTCCTCAGTTTTTCCTTCTTATCTAGAAGGACTGTCACATGTACTCCCTTTTTTTGTTCTTCTTTCATAAGTGAGTCATAATTCCCAGATATTACTCTAATTACATCTTGACTAATATTACACAATGCTGAGGTACAGTCTGCAGTGAGTGACACTCCTTTTTGTAAAAAATATCACTATTAAATGCCACTGTTGTAGAATGAGGCTGACATCGGGGTGGGGGTAAGACTGAGAAAAACTGGATGAAATATGTTTACGGCATTGAAGTCTATGGGGGAGAGAATAGTTTAAAAGTATTATGTTTTAGGGTGTTATGTTTATCGTAAGAGTATGGAATGAGGGTTGCAGAGTGGATTATATTTGGGGTTGGGGGTGTGGTTGGGGGATGTGTGGGGGGTATTGTGTACCAATGAGGGAGTTTTTCTTTTGCTTTTCAAGGAGAGGAGCAAACGGGG
>NW_006399779.1:8164570-8165472 GCF_000299155.1 Elephantulus edwardii | reverse complement strand
ACTAGAAAATGCAACAATATTCTCATAGGTCTATAGTCAATTTTCAACAAAAGCATCAAAGCAATTCAACATAGGAGGGAAAATCTCTCAGTAGATTGTTCTTGAAAACTTGCTATCGGTATCAAAACTACAACATGTTATTGCAATAAACAAAAATAATCTTTTTTATTATAAAGGTTAAAGTTAAAATCTAAAACTTTAGAATAAAATACGGACTATCACTACAACTTGGGACAGGCAAAGATTTATTATATATGACAAGAAAACAATGCTTTAAAGTACATAATTAAACTTCCCCCAAATTGCTACTGTTTAAAGAGCTCTGATGGCATAATGTTTAAGGAATGGTGGTGCCAACTCAGAGGCAGGAGATTC
Organism: Elephantulus edwardii; assembly: GCF_000299155.1. Classification (NCBI taxonomy): domain Eukaryota; kingdom Metazoa; phylum Chordata; class Mammalia; order Macroscelidea; family Macroscelididae; genus Elephantulus; species Elephantulus edwardii. The sequence goes on along the minus strand of NW_006399779.1, from coordinate 8,165,097 downwards.
AAATCTACCAGCTGCTCTATGGGGAAAAATGGGCAATCTCCTCCCGGGTGATTTACAGCCTCGGAAAAATCTGCTAGAAGGCCACCTACGAGTTGTTTCCAACTGCAGGGCAATGAGTGAGTGAACTGTTCAAAAATCTTTTCTTTCCTTATCATATTGATCATTGATGTAGTTGTGAGGATTTCTGTTTTATCTATATTAAAATTTAAACCAGAAGACTTTGTGTGTGTGCACTAGGTTAGTTTTAAGGAGTTTCACTGCCAATATGAAGGTGGACAGTTTGAATCCACCATATGCTGCACAGGAGAAAGAAAGGCAATTAAGCAATCTCCTCCTGTGACACTTACAGCCTCTGAAAATCCACTGGAGAGTCACATGAGTCAGTTCCAACTCAAAGGCAATGAGAGATAAAGTAAGAGATCAGATGACTCTACGGCATTTAATAAAAACAACAAAGTTGTTCAAAAGTCACTGTGTCAAAGGAATAAACAATTCCTGCATTACAGACAACTTCTAGCCCTGTTGTT
>NW_006399779.1:8155224-8164470 GCF_000299155.1 Elephantulus edwardii | reverse complement strand
AAAATATATTATTTTTTTAGGGAGCTCTGGTGGTGAAATTCAGGGGGTTACACTTCCAACTGACCCAAAGGAGATACTTCTCTAATAGTTTGCATCCGTTAGCAAGTCTTAGGGAGAAAAATGGACCATCTCCTTCCAAGCCATTTATAGTCTTGGAAAACCAATGAAGAGTCAGCTATGAGTCAGAACTGACATAAGAGCAATGAATTCGAGGGATTTTACTTGTTTGTTTTAATTTACTTCTGATTTAGTGCTCTCTATGCAAAAGTACACAGTCAGAATCCATAAACTTCTCTATGGGAGAAAGATGGGCAATCTCCTCCCATGGATTTCCTGCCTCCAAAAGTCTGCTGGAGGGTCACCTCCATTGTAATGGCACATACAACAACAGTAGCTCATCATAGCTGTCATCAGTACTCAATTATAGTGACATTTTGATTTGTTTTCATCTGGACATGCTATTGTAGTTTAGAGATATCATTTTAATTTTGCTAGTTATTTATGTCACTACCATTTCCATTATCGTTTCCTCTCTAATTGCCATCAGAAGGGTAGACCCTCAACTGTGTGGATTGACATGGTGACTGCAGCAATGGGCTCAAGTGTGTCACAGATTGTAAGGATGGCAGATGGCACAGAATCTGTTCATAGGGTCCCAATGAGTCATACTCAACTCAACAGCACCTATCAACAACATTGCCATTATAGACAATGATGTATTATTATTATTATTATTTACAAGTAACATTAATACAAACAAAAAAACACTACTAAGAATTCTATACGGTCTAGTGTAGGAAAAAGTCCATGTAGGGAGGATGTGACACCATGCGTTCCATACTGGATGACTCCAAAACTAGTAGCATCATTGATACTACTTATAGAACGTTCTGGTGGTCTAGTGGATAGAGAGTTGTGCTGCCAACTCAAAGGCATGTTGTGCAAATCCACCAACTGCTTCTTGAGTGAAAGATTGGCAATTTTCTCCTGTGCAATTTACAGCCCTGGAAATCTGTTGGAGGGTCAACAATAAATCTGTTATGATTCCAAGGCAATGAGGTTTTGAAATATAATTTACATTGAGAAAATTGCAGTTAGAATCATTCCTATTACAGCATCTCATTAAAGCTTGATCATAACATTTTAGAAGTAACCAGTTAAAGCACTTTTTTGTCTCCCGTTTCAGAGTAGCTGCTACTTTTTCTCAGATGCACGAGGTCTTCAGAAGCTTCATGTAGATCATTTTCATTCTGAGAATGGTTCAGTACCATAAATTTTAATTTCTTGATTATCTGTTTAAATATAATCTGTATTTCATTAGTATTACTTATTTCTCCCTGGAGAAAACTGTAGACATCTTGCATCTGTTTCTCATATTCTGATATAAATAATGAATAATGAATCCATGTGAAAAGATAGTATATCGTTTCAAAACATTTTTTACTATGCTTCTTGTCAAGTCAAACTTTCTTTTATTAAAATGAACATTCTGTTTCTTTATAATCTCGATTATAACAAAAGTGATGGAAAAATAGTGGAAAAGGACAATATTTCCTCCTTGTCTTTCATCTTCAGCATCTGCAGACAATTTAATCCTGCATCAGGAAGCTAGTTAATATGAATGTCTGGTGATTTGGATAGAATTCTCCAGATTTCTTTCAACTGAAATTTGAAGAATGAAACTAACCTTTAAATGAAGATAGCGACATCACTCTACTGAAACCTGACATAATGAACTAACTATAAATCTTATCCTTCAACATCTTTCTAGAATCAATCACAAAAGAAAGGCATTTAAAAGAAAGTTACTATTTTTCTAAAAATCATGTAATTCAACACATTTGAAAAGTTTTCCTTTGATAAATATTATTTATACAATTCCAATTTCTACTTAAAAATTGCAGCTAATAGGAATAAGAGAAATGGAAGAATGAAGAAATAGAGGAAACTTTCAGAAACCATTTTATTTATTCATAAAACATAGGATCATGAAACCTTCTTAAGGGTGGCACTAACAGGGAAAAATAAGCAGAGAAAAAAAAATTCCCAATTAATGCGTTCTTTAAAACATCCTAAAATTCATTGTCCTGTAATCAACTTCTCTTCATAGTAACCATACAGGACAGAGTGAAACTATCTTCATAAGATTTCTAAGGCTGTAAGCTTTATAGATTCAGAAGCAGATTGACACTTGATCATCGAGTTTGAGTGATGGGGTGGTTCAAACCACAGGAACTTGGGTTATAGTGCTTGAAACATATTTATAAGTAGTCTTTCAGTAAGTGTTACCTCTGTTTCTAGGTCTTAGTAAACTAGGAGAAAATCATTGGTAGTCTTCAGAGATAGGGTAAACATATTTGCTAGGTTTTAGTTTTGTTTATTAGTTAAGAATGTCCTCAGTAAGTGTCTTAAGTTGTTGGTTTTGCTTTGTATGTACCTTTTAGAATAATTTTTTCTTATTTTCTTTTGCTTTGTTGTTGTTTTGTTGTTGTGATTAGTTGTCACTGAATTGCATATGATTCACGAAACCCTGTGAGCAAGAGATCTGAACCCTGTCCTCTCCTGCTTCATCCTTATCATCCCCGAAACACTTGAGCCCATTGCTATAGTCTCTGTGCCAATCCATCTTGCTGGAGATCTTTCTCTCCTTTGCTGACCCTCAACAGTTCCAAGCATGATGTTCCTCTATAAGGAATGTTGTTGTTGTTGTCATGTGCCATTGAGTTGCCTGCTACTCATAGCAACCCTAAGTACAACAGCCCGAAACCTTGCTCTATCGTGTTCCAATCTTATTGTCTCTGACACACCTACCCTTATTATCCCAGTCACTGAATCAATCCATCTCATCAAGGGTCTTCTCCTGCACTCTCCCTCCACCTTCCAAGCATGACATCCCTCTCCAAAGACTGATGCCTCCTTGCAACATGTCCAAAGCATATCAGACAAAGCTTCAGAATCCTTGCTCCAAAGAGCAGCCTGGTTTAACCCTCTCCAGCACAAACCTTTCCATTCTCTTAGTAGTCCATGATGTATTCAATACTCTAACACCACAGCTCAAAAGCTATCATCCCTAATCATTGTGCAGCTCTCTGATGCACAGAAAGTGATTGCAAAGACCATGGCACACCTTAGTCTCTGTACTGACATCATTGCTCTTTAGTGCTTTGGAGAGGTCTCTGACAGCAGACTTTCCCAATGCAATACGTTTTTTAATTTCCTGGCTGCTGGTGCCAAGAGTGTTGATTGTGGAGCCAAGCACACAAAAGCTGTCTACAATCTCAATCTCTTCACTATCCATCACAATGCTGCCAGTCAGCCTAGTGGTGAGACTCTTTGTTTTCTTGATATTGAACTTCTAGGAATACCTTCTTCTAAAAAAAAAAAAAAGTCCAAAATATGTGAGACAAAACTTTGCCATCCTTGCATCCAAGGACACTTTGGTTATATCTTCCCCAAGACATAGCTGGTTCTAGAAAATTTCTTTCATTTTTGTGTCCCTACAACTTTGCAGAGTACCTGACAATATTAACAGAATTGATACATATTTATTTATTAAAAAGAGTAACAAAGTAGTTCCTCTGCATTTAAATTTACCTGTTGTGAATGTCATAGTTTCTTAATTTATCAGATAAAAAAAATTGAAGATGGGGAATTTACACCAGAGAGGGTTTCCCCCCACCAATTACATCTTTTATTCTAATTTGTAGAAATGTGAGAGAAGGTAGCAAAGAAAAAGAAACAAATATTTTATACCAACACGTGTTTCTTAGACTGTTAAACTGTTAGAAATATAAAAACTTCTACTTTAAAAGTTTTATTTTCCACAAAAACAACAAACAGTATATACAAACACAAAATAAGACAAAAAAAATTATCTAGGGCAATAAAAAATCTTTTAAACAACAAAAAAAGTTTCTTTTCCACAGATTTGATAGAACAGTATCTGTCCTTGATCCCTAAGCCAATGTCCTTTGATAATAGGGAAAAAAATCTGTGTGTTCTCACTTCCCCAGTTATACAATCCTAAATATAGTTTTTATAACTTGCTCAAGCAAGTGGCATTTTCCCCCTAAAATTATCCCTATCTATAGCTCAAAATAGTAATAACTTACACTGAAACCAAAACCAAGGTCTCTGCTGTCAATTCAGTTCTGACCCACAGAACGCCATACACCAGAGATTGCCTCACAGGGTTTACAAGGCTGTAAACTTTGCAATTACTTGCTATGCAACAGAAAGCTGGACTATGAATAGGGATGATAGAAGGAGAGTTGAGGCCTTTGGCTGCAGTGCTGTGGAAAAGTATTGAATACACCATGGACTGCTAGGAGAACAAGCAAATTTGTCCTGGAGAAGGAGAAGCCAGGCTGCTCCTTGTAGGCAAGGATTCTGAAACTTTGTCTGAAATACTTTGGTTATGTTGGAAGGCAGGATTAGTCCTTGAAGAGGGACATCATGCTTGGGAGGGTTGGAGGGACAGCACAAGAGAGGAAGACCTTAGATGAGATGGATTGATACAGTGACTGGATAATGGGGGTAGTTGTATCAGAGACAGTAAGATTGGCACAAGATAGAGCAGGGTTTAGGGCTGTTGTACATAGGGTCACTATGAGTTGCTGGTGACTTGATGGTACATAAAAACAACAACAACAATCATTTACAGGGACAGAGTCTCATTCCCCCAAGGAGCAGCTTGAGGATTTAAATCACTGACCTTTTTGTTAACAGTCCAACCCTTAATCCAATGAGCCACTAGAGCTTTTCACACATGGTGCCCTCCACCAGGTAGATGGACACGGTGATTGCCACAATGGGCTTTTGTGTGTCAGGAAGTATGAGGATGGCACAGGATAGAGCAGGGTTCAGATATTTTGTTCATAGGGTCACTATGAGTCAATGGTACCTAACAACACAGCAACACTTCTATATTAGACACCATTTTGAGCCATTACATAATTTAATCCTCCCAACAATCCTGTAAAAATAGGCCATATAGTTAGTTCCATTTTATAGATTAAGAAGCTGAGGCCCCCAACTAGTTCTTAACATAAATTACTTTTCCTGATACTTAAGTGATTTCATTACAAATAATGCCTTCCTACCCATGCATGCATCAATGCTCAGTTTCAACATTAGTCAATTCTTTTAGGTACAGTAAGTCTGTGTAATCCCTCCATATTTGTTTAAGATTTCCTCAATCACTCAAGATTTTCCCCAGAGCATCTTTAAGTATTAAAACTTGAGGCTTGAATTTGCAGTTCTTTCATCTTGAGAAATGCCAACTGAGTTGTTCCCTCTTATTCTCTGATTCTAGATCTCTGTTTTTACCACAATGCACTTCTGATTGATAGTTCCCAAAATTCAACAAAACCAGAAGCAGAGAACAAATTCTATGTCCCTCGCTTACTTTTCTGAGAAAGCTTTGGTGGCACTATAGTTAAAACGTACAGCTGATAGTAAAAAAGTGGGTGGTTTGAATCCACCAGGCATACACTGCAGGATAAAAAGAAGGCACTCTGCTTTCCTAAAGATTGTATTTAGTCTTAGAAATCCCATAGGGCAGTTCTACTCTATCCTACAAAGTGAGTCAAAATTGACTCAATGGCACACAACATCACTAGTCCTACCTTCCTGATAGTTGTTGTTTTAATATTTCCAATTCTTTTGTATCATGTTAAATTTACTGCTTGACGTCTGCTGATGGGATGAAGACAGAGAGTTTTCTAAATGTTTTTGAGGGTAAAATAATCAAAATCCCCCTCCTTGTAGTTGTTGTCATTGGACACTATTGAGTCTGGCTCTTAAAGACCCTGTGAACAACAGACCTGAACCCTGTCCTATCTGGTGTGATCCTCACTGTATCAGTTTATCTGGTTCAGGGTCTCTCTCTCTTTTACCATCCCTCCACCCTGGTTTCCCTTTTCAAAGAATAGTCTTCCTTATCAACATGCCCTAAGGTATGCCTGATTGATATCACAGTCTTCACAATTACTTGTTTTACATCAGAGAGCTGGATAGAAGAATTAATGCCTTTGAGTTGTGGTGTTGAAGAAAAGTATTGAACATAGCATGAACTGCTAAGAGAACTAGCAGGTCTGTCCTGGAGAGGGTGAAACCAAGCGACTTCTTAGAGGCAAGGATTTTGAAGTTCTGTCTCACATACTATAACATGTTGCCAGGAGGGACATTCTAGCCCTTTGAGAGGGAAGAGGGACATAATGTCTGGAATGGTAGAAGTACAGAGCAGGAGAGAAAGACTCTAAATAAATTTAATTGACTCAGTAGCTGGGGTAAAAAGATGTGGGTGTGTTAGAGACAAAGAGATTGGCAAGATAGGAAAGCATTCAGAGCTATTGTACATAGGATTGTTTTGAGTCACAGGCAAGTCAATGGCACATAACAACATCAACATGCTCAAAGATATGAAATTTTATTATCTAAGCTTCCAAGAAGCACTCTGATTGTACTTTCCTTAAGACATACATGTTTGTTCTATTATCAGTGGGAGATTCAGTACTTTTCTCCATCACCATAGATCAAAGGCATCAATTCTTCTTCTTTCATTCTTAATCATTGTCCAGTATCAGAAACAAAGCAAGTGATGAACAGGTCGTGATCTGAATTAGGTGCACCTTAGTACTCAAACTAGCATCATTGCTCCTCAATAATTTGGAGAGGTCCCTGACTACAGACTTTCCCAGAGCAATACTTCTCCTGATTACTGGTATATTGATTAGGGATCCAAGTAATTGACAGTTTCAATCCTTTCTCCATCTGCTCTGACTTTGACAGTGGTGAGAATTTTTTGTTTTCTTGATGTTGAAACATAATCTGTACTGAAGGCTGTAGTCTTTGATCTTCTGCAGCAAGTGCAACAAGTCCTCCCCACTTTCAGCCAGAAAGGTTGTTTTATCTGCATAATGAAGGTAATTGATGTCTTCCTCCAATCCTAATGAACTATTCTTCTTCATAGGGTCCAGTTTCTTGAATAACTTGCTCAGAATACAGATTTAATAGTATGGAGAAAAGATAGCATTCTGATGCACACCTTTCTTATTTTTAAACTATTTAATTTTGCCTTACTCTATTCAAACAACCACCTCTTAATCTAGGTGTAAATTTCTCATGAGCAAATTAAGTGCTCTAGGATTCCATTTATTATCAATGTTAGTCATAATTTGCTATCCACACAAGCAAATGACTTTACATAGTCAATAAAGCAGAAACAAGTTTTTCTGATATTCTTTGCTTTCAGCCAGAATCCATCTGTCTTCAGCAATGATATCCTGGGTGCCAAGGCTTCTCCTAAATCCAGCTTGAACTTCTGATGATTTTCTGTCTATGTGTTGTTCTAGCCATTTTTAAATTATCTTTATCAATAGTTTGTTTGCATGTGATATTAATTATATTGTCTGTTAATTTCCACATTCTTGGGGATCACTTTTCTTGAGATTGGGAACAAATATGAATCTCTTCCAGGCAGTTGACCAGGCAACTGTCTTCCAAACTTCTTGGCATAGACTAGAAAGCACATCCAGGGCTGCATCTGTGATTTGAAATATGTCAATTGGCATTCCAATGATTCCTGGAGCCTTATTTCCTCTGTTGTTGTCTTATTTATTAAGTCTTATATTTTTGTCAATGCCTTCAGTGTAGCTTGAAATTTTCCTTCCTAATCATTAGCTCTTGATCAGATGCTACTCCATGAAATATTTCCATGTTAGCCCATTCTTTTTGGTTACAGTGATTCTGTGTCTTCCCTTCATCTTCCTTAAAAAAAATAAAAATAATAAAATTTATATAAGTTTGCTCACAAGGTTCATATGCATTGTTTCCCTCCATCTTCTTTTGATGCTTCCTAGATCTTTCAAGATTTTGCCCACAGCATCTCTAAGTACTGCAACTCATCTTATCACTCAAATTTGTTTTTCAGTTTTTTCAGTTTGAGAAGTGTTGAGTGAGTTCTTTATTTTCTATTCTCCAATTTGGGGTCTGTCCTCCATGATATTTGTATGTCGATTCTTTTTATAGTTTCTGTTAGAGACTGGACCCCTATATATGTATAGGGGGAATTATTTGCATATTGCCAATTTATAGCTTGAGTATCTGCAGTCTTGCCTTTTTTTAATCTATCAGTTAGTTTGTTGTATTAGAGAATAATCTGCATACTGCTAATCACTTTATAGCTTGGACATCTGTGATTTTGTTTGCATATCATTGTTCTAATTAATACGTTATTTGTCTGTCACTTTCTTGTACTGACATACCTTTCAGGTTCTGTGAAAGCTGTGCCATCAGTGTGTCAAATGCCAGAGAGGTCACTCATGGTGACCTGGTTTTAGTAGAGCTCCCAGATTAAAACAGACTAGAAACCAGGATTGGCCATCCATTTCTTAAATGGTAGGCCTCCAAAAAGCTCCTCTCCTGAAGTGCCACTAAACACAGTGGAGCAAGTGACAAAGTGATAGAAGCTTAGGGAAATGGTTGAGATTCCATGTATCCATCACAAGAGTGCTACAAAGTGGTTATTGAATCTATCCATCTCAACTTCCTACTAAGACGAAACTCACTCTTCAGAGTAGCTGAAAGGAATTCAAGAACCTTATTTCTCACTTATATTCTCTAATAGTCAATTTTTAAAAATCCCTGAACATATAATGAAACTGAAAACTTTGATTCATAGTCAAGAGATGAAGCTGTCACTAGAAAGTCACTCCAACATGACCTGTAAGCATTTCTGTTGCATCAACTCTTTTGCACAACAATCCCCCCAAAATAAAGCAATATTTCCCATAGAGTTTCTAGGACTTTAATTCTTTATGAAAGCATACTGTCACATCGGTCTCCTACAGAATGACTTTTGGGTTCAAACTACCAACATGTGCTATCAGTCTAGTGCTTAAACCACTGCTGACATCAGTTTTCCTAGATGTGGCAGTTAACAAAGTAGTTCTAAATGCAATTAGGTTGAAAATAAAGAAATTAAATATATGGACCACAAATGACAAATGCTGGTGAGGTTGTGGAGAAACTGGAACCCTTAGACACTATTGGTGGGAGTGAAACCACTATGGAAGAAGCTTTCTCAAAAAGTTGGAAATAGAAATATCATTTGACCTATGAATTCCACTACTGGGAATATACCCAAAGAAACCAGAACTGTCACCCAAGTAGATATACGCACACCCACGTTTATTGCTACTTTGTTCACAGTAGCAAAGAGCTGGAAACAACCCAAGTGACTAT
>NW_006399779.1:8140841-8149929 GCF_000299155.1 Elephantulus edwardii | reverse complement strand
CCTCATTGCATACTCCTACGATAAGCATAATGCCCTAAAATATAATACTTTTAAACTATTCTCTCCCCCATAGACTTCAATGCTGTAAACATATTTCATCCAGTTTTTCTCAGCCTTACCCCCACCCCGATGCCAGCCTCATTCTACAACAGTGGCACCATATAGCATTTGTCCCTTTGTGACTGAGATTACAAGGTCTGAGGAATACCTTCAGGACCAAAAAGAGGATTAAAATAAATGATGAAGAGGAGGTAGTTGATCTTGGCTTAAAGCCTGCACTTCAGCTTCTATCAACTTATCAAGCTTTTCTTAATGTTTCATGTTTGACGTTTCCATAACCATGGTTGTTTAAAGTCTAAAAGATTGTTCAATAGAGGTTTCTGTCCAAGTCTCAGCTTGATGTGGATTTACAATGAAGCTAATGACTTTTAAAAACTTTAGGAACTCTTGCTTGATTGGGCTTCTTCCAAAGCTTTGGGAAAGATCTCAGAAATGTTTGTTGTTGTTTTCTTTTTAACGTTTGCATATTCTTTTTCTTAGAAGATAATTTAAAAAGTTTAATTGAAAGTTTCTGGACCAATGAAATCTGAGCCCAACTCCTCTCCCCTTTATCCTCAGATTAGCTACATCACCTCATTCCTCCTCTTCCCCCCTTTAACACCTAGTTTGTGAAACCAGGACCTTGGATCTGATAAGTTGGGGAAATTCTGACACAACCATGTTGTTCTTGTGACCATGAGTCACCTATGGCTCATAAGGATCCTGTGTTACTGACCCTTCGTATTTACAAGCATGATGGGGTGGGAGTTCTTTCACCAAGAATTAACCCTTCCTGACAACACGTCCAAAGGATATGTGAGGAAGTATCATCAACCTTGCCTCTAAGGAGCACCCTGGCTGCATTTCCTCCAAAACAATTTGATTATTCAGCTGTCAGTTCATGATACTCTTCACACAATTTACCAACACCACAATTCAAAGGCCTCAATACATCAGCCTTAGCAAGGGATAAAACAACCTTGTTTTCCACATGGAAATTTTCTTTATTATAATATGCACAAACTCAACATCTTCCAGTGATCATGTGACAAATGCATGCAAGATAATGGACAGTCCCAAAGGCTCAGGTCCAGGCTGAAGTGAGAAACTGGCGCCCCGTTAGAGTCAGTTGCCTCTTACACTTGAACACACTAGCCATACTGCCTTTCTTTTTCTTCTCTTTTTAAACATAAACTGAAAATATGTTTTTTTCCAAGAGAAGCTGTGAACTCTGGATTTTTAAATGTGCTCTGAAAAAAAAAAAGAACTTTTTATACACAACTGAGTAAAAGAAATCACATCTGAGGGCTACATTGTGCCCTGAGGCCACTAACATATAGAATGTGTTTTACAACATTTACTTATATGTGTAATTTGATAAATTTATAACTCTTTTTTTTTAGAAATTGAATTCCTTCTAATTACAAAGTCAAAAACTGAGGTGGAGTTAAAAGCATACAACTCTTCTATGAAATCTTTGGCCAGGCTTTACAAGAGGCTAGCTATTGTTTGTTAGAATTTAAAAATTAGATACACAAAGTCAGCTTTGTGTCAGGCATCATGTTGATACCAGTATATAAAACTGAGAAAGAGCCAAATTTGCCAAAAGAGCAAATAAGGTAAACATACATATAACTAAACATAATATCGTGATGATAAAAGAGTTAACCCTCATTGGACACATATCATGTTCCAGGCACTGTGGAAAGTGGTTGTATCAATCAGACAGCCAGTCAATAAACTTTTGTTAGGTCAGGTACTAATGGTTAGGTCATAAAACAACGGACAAAACAGAGAATTCTGTCTTTAACAGTGTCTAGCAGAGGAAGATAGAGAGTAATCATGTAAACAAAGAGCTAAAGAGATGGTTTCACAAAACTAAAAAACCTAGAAAATGCCAGGCTTACTGGTCTGACAGAGACTGGTGCAACACTTGAGTCACCCTTCAAACCTGGAACAAACCCCACCCACTCCTGTGACTCAACTTTCAGCCAAACAATAGACAAGCTATAAAGTGACCAGTAATACCAGAGAGGCAACCACTTTTTAGAATAATCAATATTGCTGTTGTTTTTTGTTATGTGCTATGAAGTCGCAACCCTATATACTACAGCCCTAAACCCTGATCTGTCCTGTGCCAATCTCATTATCTCTCTGACATACCTACCCCCATTTCATTGAATCAATCTATCTCATTGAGAGTCTTTCTCACTTGTGCTGTCCCTCTACCCTCCCAAGCATGAAGTCCCTCTCCAAGACTGGCCCCTCCTTGCAACATGTCCAAAGTATGTCAGACGAAGCTTCAGCATCCTTGCCTCCAAGGAGCAGTTTGGTCTCACCCTCTTCTGGATGAAACTGTTTGTTCTCCTAGTAGTCCATGGTATATTCAATACTCTTCTCCAGCACCACAACTCAAAGGCATCAATTCTATCATCCCTAGTCACTGTTCAGCTTTCTGATACATAGCAAGTAATTGCAAAGACTATGGAAGGAGTGGCATCCACTTCCTAAACCACATGCCTCTGGAAACTCTATGAACCTGGAGAAATGATAGTTATGGTAAGTCAGTAGGTCTTTTGCTCAAAGAGTTGCTATGAGTCATGCTCAACTCAACAGCAATCAACAACAACAAAATGTCTTGGATCGGGTGCACCTTAGCTTTCAGACTGACATCGTTGCCCTTCAGTACTTTGGAGAAGTCTCTGACAGCAGACTTTCCCAACAAAATATATCTTTTCATTTCCTGGGTGCTGGTACCAAGAGTGTTGATTGTGAAGCCAAGCAAACTAAAACTGTTAACAATCTCAATCTCTTCACCATCTATCCTGATGCTGCCAATTGGCTCAGAGGTGAGATTTTTGTTTTCTTGATATTGCGCTTCAATCCATATTGAATACTGCAGTCCTTGACCTAAGGTCAAAAAAAGCAGCATTTGTCCAAAGATAAAATCCTAAGGACAGGAAAGGGTGGGTTACAATGGTTAATACAAATGAGAATTATGAAGGGAAAGTGGGTAAAGTGGGTTTCACTATTGTGAGTATCACAATTAATGTTATTGTTGATAAGTGACATCAGGTTGATCATAGCTCATAGCAACCCTATGAACAAAAGACCTGAACCCTGTTCTATAACTATCATTGTTTTCCTATGTTCATAGAATTTCCAGGGGCATGTTGTTTAGGAAGTGGATGCCACTACTGCTTCCAAGCCTGTCATAATCTGGGAGCTCCACCAAACACTGTCCTCCATAGGTAATCATTATGGCATTTGACACAACAGTGGCACAGCAACCTCAAATTATCACAATACAGCAAACTGACAGACCAGTGCTGTATCACTTAGCACAATGTTCTTGTCAAACCCAAATTATAAACAGTCAATTTTATTTTTAAACTTTTACTCAAATCAGAATTAAAAAAAAAGATTGTTTCACATGCACTGGGTAGAATAAGTAATGAAATATTGAGGTAAGGAATGGCTGGATAGAGTGGAAATAAGGGTTACCTAGACTGTCCTCAGCACATCTCTCTGACAGCCTAAATTCAATGAAGATCTGACTTATGAAAAAAAAAAGAAAGTCAAGAAGCAAAATTTACAAAATATATTCCTAATGGAAGAAAGGACAAGTATTAACGGTCTTGAGTTGGCTAGAAAAAACAACAAAACTCACAGTTGCCACCAAGTTGATTCTGACTTATGATAACCCCAGTGTGTCACAGTAGAACTACATCCTACTGAGTTGTGAAGACTGATCTTCTCAGAAGTTTAACACCAGGCCTTTGTTGTAATGTGCCTCTAGGTGCACTTGAACCTCTATCTTTCATTAAGCAAATAGTGTCTAGCAATTTACACCAGCCAGGGACAGAGATTATGCAGTATGATCATAGCAAAGATAAGAAAGTAAGATACGTTCAAACTGCTGTTGTGTGTCCCATTGAGTTGGAACCAACCCCTATGCGACCCTGTGGTGGCTTTACTTTGGCAGTTATTTGCACAGGGGGAGACTGCCTGTCTTTCTCCCTTGGAGCAGCTGGTGGATTCAAACTGCACGCCTTCAGGATTATAGCACAGCCCCTTACCACTAGGCCTCCAGAGCTCCCTAAGGTCAAACTAGGCAGGTACTATATAACACTATAGGCCAGAATCAGTAATTTAAGCCACTGGGAGTTCTAAACAATGCTACGACATGTACTCACTTAATAAGATGGTCACTTTGGCCATCGTCAATGGAGGAATGGCAGTAGGAACAAGCACAGAGGATGAAGGGCTGGACTAGATCATAGGGATGCTGATAGGAACATTTGGGATACCTTACTATTTTTTTTCCCTTTTATGATTTGGATATGTAGTCTGTGCAGAGCTTCCAACTGGTTTGAAACTGTTTTGTCACGATACAGCAAAATCATAATAGACTTGAATTTGTATAATGGGAGTATATCAGAAAGATAATGAGAATGTCAAAATTTTAGAATGAGATTTGAAAGAGATATAGTAGCCCTTTCAGGAACCTTGTGTAGGAGACTGGATTCTTTCCAGAACTGTGAAGAATAACGTTCACTCAAAGAAGTGTAGTTGGCTGACATCTCGTACCAGGCACAGTTGTGTGTAATTCTGATAGTAAAACTTTGGTTGCTATGTAATGTGCCCCCAACCTTGTTTTCTAGGAAGAAGATTGTTTTTTAGCAGGCTTTAACCTGTATTGTTTTTCCACTTCAGTTTTCATTCCAGTACACCCACTTAAGAAAAATTTGAGCTTGCTTCTGTTTCCTTCGACAGTTGTAACTAAACCAGAAAGAACTGGTTTGGTCTTGAGTCTGAGGGCAGTACCTAAAGAAAGATAAATATCCTAGTCTAGTGCTGGTGAGAGCTACACAAACAATCACTATTATCACCCCCCCCCACACTTGCTTTCTTTCACTGAACAATCACCATTAACCACCAGAGCCATTCCTGTTCTTGTACCGTCAAGTGGGAATTGACCCATAGCTGGGTCTTCAGTGGATTTTCAGGCAGTAAATCACATGGGAAGGAGACTGTCCACCTTCCTCCAGTGGAGCAGCTGGTACCTTTGAGCCACTTGCCTTAGGAGGTGACAGCCTAGATCCTCTGCCGTAGCTGCCTGTTATTGGATCATGAGGACTCTTATAGAGTCAATAAGTAAAATAATTTTCTTTACCAATTAAATTTTATATTCACTATTATAGCAACTGTTCTAGACACACAGTGCCTACCAATTGAGTATTTGTGCTAGCCTGAAATATTGAAATCCGCCCTATGGGCGTTGGAGACAATTTCTGCAAGGAGAATGATGGGATCAAAGCAGGGTTTTCAGAAGGATGAACTGGCAGTTCTGGGCAAGATGAGCTAGAATGGAGGGAGAATTTGGAGGCAGGAAGTGAAAAGATTAGAAAAGGCTCTTTGTTGTGTGTACCTCATAACTAACACTCCAACTGATTTTCAGAGGCAGTAAGTTGCACAGAGGGGAAATTGCCCATCTTTCTTGTGGAGCAGCTGTTGTATCCGAACTGTGTACCTTTGGGTTGGCAGCACAACTCCTTACCACTAAACCCCTAGACTAGTTGGATGAAAGGAACACACAAATTCCTCCAATGGGTATTGCAAAGGAAATGATTACTTGCTTTAATAGGTGAATGATAATGTTATCCTTTATTCCCTTTAAGTTGATTTGTTGGAGCTTTGCTTTCTTTACTGAGGCAACCGAGTGGACACATTGCTTATACTGACATGCCTTGTAGATTAATAATGAAATTACTATTCCTCCTCTTTTTTGGAGTAACAAATATTAGCCCTCTGGTATGGAGTTGACTGGGTTAGGAGTTAATTCTGAGGTATCTTGGTACTTTTTAAACACTATATCTCTCTCTATAATTTTTTCATTTGTTGCTAGGAGCATAGAGAAATTCAAATCTGTCAGGAAGAGTACTCAATAATGCTTGAAATATACTCTTAAAATTTATCTTCGCTTATGATCATCAGCAAAGAGAGAAAAACTAGTGAGAGAATAGTACCAATTGAACAACAGATAAATATAGATGAGATGTATCATTTTGAAATCTTTGAAAATAAAAAATGAGACCAAACATTGCTAAATCGCTATTTTTTTTCCTCCCAGGAATTCACTGACCCATGATTTTGTTGTTGTTGTTGTTGTTGTTATGTGCCATCGACTTGCTTGCAACTCATAGCAACCCTATGTACAACAGCCTTAAACCCTGCTCTGTCCTGTGCCAACCGCACTGTCTCCAATACACCTATCCCGATTACCGCAGTCACTGAATCAATCCACCTCATAGAGGGTCTTGCCCTTCTGCACCGTCCCTCCACCCTCACAAGCATGATGTCCCTCTCCAAGGACTTCTCCCTCCTTACAACATGTCCAATGTCAGATGAAACCTCAGAATCCTTGCCTCCGAGAAGCAGCCCGGTTTAACCCTCTCCAGGATGAACCTGTTTGTTTTCTTGGCAATCCGTGGTACCCTCAATACTCTTCTCCAGCACCACAGCTCAAAGGCATCAATTCTCCTTCTATGCTCCCTCATCATTGTCCAACTTTCTGATGCATAACAAGTGATTGCAAAGACCATGGCCTGTATCAGACGCACCTTAGTCTCCAAAGAGACACCATTGCTCTTCAGTACTATGGAGAGGTCCCTAACAGCAGACTTTCCCGTCACATCTTTTAATTTCTTGGCTGCTGGTGCCAAGAGTGTTGACTGTGAAGCCAAGTAATCTAAAGCTGTGAACAATCTCAATCTCCTCACCATCCATCTTGATGCTGTCAATTGGTCCAGTGGTGAGAATCTTTGTCTTCTTGACATTGAGCCTCAATCCATATGATTTTTTTTTTTAGGAAGACCTTTGATGAGAGGATCAATTCTGTGACTAGAGAGGTGGGAATAAGTGTTTGAGATGGCTTGGTTGGCACAGGATAGAAGAGGGTATAGAGCTCTTCTTGTACATAGGGTCTCTTTGAGTTGCAAGCGACTCGGTGGTACATAACAACAACAACAACAATGATAATTTTAACTAATCACTTAATTCTCACTCAGAAACTATTTTACTTTTTAAGATGAATGATAAAACTTGAAATTTATAATCTTCAAGTTGAAACTGACTTAGAGCAGACCGTCCAGTAGAATTTTCAGAGGCTGTAATTCATGTGGGAGGGGATTGCTCATATTTTTCCTGTGCAGCAGCTGATGGATTCAAACCTCCTGCTTTTAGTTTGTAGAGCAACTCCTTACCTACTAGTCCACCAGAGTTAGCGTTAAGGTGAATTTTATGTGTCTATATCAGAGATTCGTGTCTTAAGCACTTTCTAATATACTGTAGCCTTTTTTTCTTCTTGTTTTAGTTCCTGTTATTACCTAATGAGCTACACTAGCAACCTGAAGACATGCAGTTCAAATCCACCAGCTTCTTCAAGAGAGAAAGGTGGGCAATCACCTCTGACACGACTTACTGTTTCTGAAAACCTACTGATGGGTCAGCAAGGAGTCTGCTCAAAGGTATATAACAACAAGGAGCTCTTATAATGGAAGTGCATTGCTTGTTGCTCTGTTAACAAATATGTCAGCAGTTCAAATCCACCAACTTCTCCATTGGAGAAAAATGGACAGACTCCTCCCATATTTACAGTCCTGGAAATCTAATGGAGAGTTTATGAGGTGCAATAAGCTTGACAGCAATGGGTAATAACTATTAAAGAAGCAGGGGACATTTCATAATACCTGCAATGTTTCCTAAAAGGATAAGTTCTTTATGCTTCTCTTTGTCACTTAATCATTATTCAGTGACTGGCGCAATCACTAGATAATTGACGTCATCTATTGGTTATTTGGTTGAATCTTCAATAACTTTGAAAATGTCTGTTTTGTTGAACATATCTTATATAATTCTTAAGGTTGAGAGTTGTTTTTGTTGCGTACCCTCAAATTAGAATTGATCTATAGTGGATTCTCCAGTGGGTTTTCATGTGCATTTAATCACACAAAAGGAGATTGGTCATCCTTGAAGCAGCTGGTGGATTCGAGCTACATGACTTTGTGATTGTAGCACAAGTTCTCATGAGTAGACCATCAGAGCTCCGTAAGAATAAAATTGTTGTTGTTGTTGAGTACCGTAGTAATGGAACCGACCCATAGCTGACCCTGGCGGGTTGTCAGAGGCAGTTAATCACAGAGAGGAGACCACCCATCATCCCGTAGAACAGCTGCTGGCCTCAAACCACGTGTCTTTAGGATTGAAACAGAGCTTCTTGCCACTAGGCCACCAGAGCTCCTTTTAAATTCCCTTCAAATTCTACTTCTTTTTCAGTCCATTACTTCAAAATAGAATCATTAAATGAAAAATGTTCGGATGATCACTGCTACTGTAAACTTGAACAGATTCCAGTGCGTTTCCAGTTATTGTTAGAAGTTCAAGAATATGTTTTTTGCCTTTTGTCTTTGTCATATCTTAAACTGTTGACTCATATAAAACTCATGTTATAGATAAAAAAGTCAAATGCTGACAATTTCATATAGCTTAACCTATTAACAGAATCAAACGCTTTGCTTAGTCAAAAAAGGACAAATAAATGCTCATGTGTTATTCTCTGCTTTCAACCAGGATCTATCTGACACCAGCGGCAATAGCCATGGTGCCAAAGGGTCTCTTATAATCCAGCCTGAACACACGGCAGTTCTGTATGTACTGCTCTAGCCATTTTTTAATTCAGCATTATTTTGCTTGCACGTGATATTAATTATATTGTTTGGTATTTCCACATTGTCCTGGACCACCTTCCTTGAACAAGTATGGATTTTGTCCAGTCACTCAGCCAGACAGTTGTCCTCCAAATATCCTGCCATAAACTGGTGAGAATGTTCAGGGCTCATTCTGTAAATTGAAACACATCAATTGGTATCCCATTGATTCCTGGAGTCTTTTCTTTTTTTTTTTTTTTCCCAATGCCTTTACTGCAGCTTGAACTTCTTCCTTCATTACTATTGACTCTTGATCATATGGTACTTCCTGAAATATTTCA
>NW_006399779.1:8140193-8140741 GCF_000299155.1 Elephantulus edwardii | reverse complement strand
AAATAAAATAAAATAAATTTTAAAAAAATTCAACAAAGACATGATATGAAAAATTAACATTGTAAACCAAAATTTTTCATTAAATTACATGAAGACGTCTTTCTTTCTGTTACAAAGCCAAATCCAAAATCACTTAAAAAGGTTCAATTCAATTATAAAGTTAATTAAGTTTATCCTAGAAATGCAGGTTGATTTCATACTTGAAAATTATTTCACAAAATTGAATAATACTGAATGGATGTATATTCCATGTTCTGGATTGGTAAAGTGAAAGGATAAACAGTGCTAATGAAACATAAAAAAGTTTATAAGTTCAATTTAACCTAACTTTAATCCCAGCTGATATTTTCACAGGAATTTAGAAACTGAGTTTTAAATTTATTTTGGAAATTTAAAGGTATTATAATAGCCAAACAATTTTGGAAAAGGAGAATATATCTGTTGATGCATAGCTACAAGACTTTCATTAAAATTTCAGTAATAAGAAGATTATGTGCAGTCATGCTGTATTGACCTATGGATAACCAAATGTGTGTGTGTGTGTGTGT
>NW_006399779.1:8133486-8135825 GCF_000299155.1 Elephantulus edwardii | reverse complement strand
GGCGTATTCTCTTAGCTACTTCCTGCTGAAAAGGGACGCTGTAGGTTTCAGGGTGAAGATCTTCCCTCACTACTCTAAAGGGCCCCTTTGGCAGTAGGAAACACATAGACTATTGTGGAGATTGATTTTGGAATTTAGATTCACTCAGGATCTCTTCTGACATCCATTTTGGGTTTCTCTTTCAATAGAAAGCCCAGAACACTTACTTGTGCTCATGCAACACCTATACCTAGACCAAGAGGCTACTACTGTGCAAAAAGATCTAGGGAACACTATATGGTTTATAATTAAGAAAGGTTTGTGTCAAGATTGTATCTTTCCTCCATACCTATTTAATCTATTTGCTGAGCAAATTATTTGAGAAGCTGGACTCCATGAAGAAGAATGTGGGATAAGGATTGGAAAAAGACTCATCAACAACCTATGTTATACAGATAAAACAACCTTCTTGCTGAAAGTGAAGAAGACTTGAAATACTTGCTACAGAAAAATTCAAAGAATACAGCCTTCAATATGGATTACAGATCAACATGAAGAAAGCAAAAGTTCTTACCATTCAACGAAGAGGCAACATCATTATAGATGGAGAGATGATTGAAACTATTCAAGACATTAATCTTATTTGGACCACATTCAACATACTTTGTACGAGCAGTCAGGAGGTCAGGATATATATTACACTGGAAATGTCTACAGTCAGGGACCTCTCCAAATTCTTGAAGACCAAAGATACCAGTTTGAAGCCTAAGGTGCACCTGATGCAGGGAATGGACTTTTAAATCGCTTGCTATGAATCTCAGAGCTGGACAGTAAATAAGGATAACAGAAAAAGAACTGGTGTATTTGAACTGTGATGTTAGAGAAGAATACTAAATATCCCATGGACTGCCAAAATAGCAAACACATATGTTTTGGAGAAAGTGCAGCCAGAGTGCTCCTTGGAGGCAAAGATGGCAAAGCTTTGCCTCACATATTTTGGACATGTCACTAAGAGAGGCGATTCTTTAGAGAGGGACATCATACATGGAAAAGTGACGTATTAGCAGAAGAGAGGAAGATCCTCAACCAGATAGAACGATACAAGAGAATGTAGCAATGGTCTCAAGTGATGATGAGGATAGCACAGGATAGCCCAGGGTTTAAGTCTGTTGTTCATAGGGTCACTATGAGTGATACTTGAGTTAATAGCACCTAACAACAAAAACCTATTAAAATCAACACCCTTCTATAATATTGACATCAGGTAAAAATACAACTTATATTACCATTTCATGCAACTTTCCTCCTGATGAAAGCTTGAAGTTTATAGAAATATGAAGACTTACACTTTATGAAACCTCAAGGAACCATAGAAATGTATTTTCATATGTTTTTTCATATGTAGAGTCACAACTGACCCATAGCTGACCCTCCAAAGGGTTTTTAGAGGCAGCTAATCACACGAGAAAAGAATGCCCATCCTTCTGCAAATATAAACTTGCAAATTACATAGTTCGTGTGTAACTTCAAGTCATTATTATTTTGCTCTGCAATCGCTAGACTGACAGAATTGAAAGAATAAAAACTATTGAAGGTTCGCTTTGTTGATGATTTTTTTTCTGTTGACTTTTGAGTGTTTTGCTTTTGTTTTGTCTGACTTTGGTTTTTGTTTTCTTATCTTAGTGACATGTAGCAATTCTGAAACCATTGGCACTCTATTCACAGTATATTCCGTGGCTATTGTCATCAAAGTGTGATTCTTTGCCAGGCAAATGGAAGCATCACAGAAGAGGTTGAAAGTTCACCTGGTATTATTATTATTTTTTTTTGTTGTTGGAGCCTATGACCTTTATTCACGCCCCTCCACAGAGTACAGTCGGAGACAAGTCCCCTGCTCAAAGCAAGATAATCTGGAGCTAGGACTCTGGTCACATCCTCAAAGTCCTTTGCCCCTGACACTCTCCTATGAGCAGAAAGTTTATAAAGTGCTGGTGTGTGACAGATCCTCCAGGCCTCACCCCCATAGCTGCAGGGACTCTGGAAGAGCAGAGCACAGCGGAGGTTCCCAGGGGGCTGGGAAGAGCCCACAACCACCACTGGGGCTGGGGACACTCAGTGCAGTCCTGGGCTGAGGGAACTAGAAGAGGGCACCTTCAGTCCTAGGAGGGACTGACAGGACGAGCTCTGAAGATATAGCTGCCGCCTAGGAGGATAGAGCTGGAGAAGTGTCTACACTCCTGGGAGGGAAGCAGGTAGGGGGGAATCGGGAGGGGTCTCAGAAGATGGGACAGCCCTTTCGGCGCTTGTTCTTGCGGACCTGGAGGCCTGCACGAGTGGCCATCTCAAATACTTCCCGGACT
>NW_006399779.1:8131168-8133101 GCF_000299155.1 Elephantulus edwardii | reverse complement strand
TCCACCTCGATGTCAGCAATGTAGTTTTCAAAGACGGTTGGGACGTAGACCTCGGGGAACTGATCCTTGCTGAAAACGATGAGGAGGCAGGTCTTCCCACAGGCGCCATCCCCTACAATCACCAGTTTCTTCCGGATTGCAGCCATGGCTAGGACTTCCGCTCCGCCACCTCCAGCTGCGCGGCTGCAGCCTGAGGCAGACTGACCCAAGGGGCCTCGTCTCGCCCTCCGCCTGCGCCGCGAGGGGAGGGGAGGGGAGGAGACGGAAGGGGAGGGGCCCACCTGGTATTATTAATCGACTGGGCAACCTCCATCTTTCCCTTTCATTTTTCACTCCTGAATTATAGCTTCCAATAGCCTGCCCCTGATAGGTATAAAACCATCCATAGAATTCTCTTATACACTCTCTTTTTAACAAGTAGATATTTTCAATTTAGCATGTATCAGACTTAAATGCCAAATCCGGAACATGTCACAGGATACAAGAGAGCGAAGATTATACTAACTGCTGTGGTAAGTCCTGAGAGGAAAAAAAACCCTCAAACTTGTATCATGTATCTTAAAACATTTTCATCATTTGGGCCACTTACAAAACAGAAATATCTTTTTCTTGACATGGAAAATGTGTATTTTCCTTCTCAAGTGATTAGCATTTTTCCTTGGATCGTTCTCTTCAATATCCCTAAATATTATAGCCTTGAGAGGTGCAGTTTTAGAAGTTACATAATTTTATTTTTTTGGAACTAAATTCTCTTAACAGAACATAAAATATTGGCATTTCAGCACAACATAACTGCTCTTTCTATTACTGCTTCCAAACTCCACAGGCAAAATGAGAAAATAACTCATCTTTGACTTTACTTTCCTAATTCACATTCCAGCATTTTCTTCCAAGTGCTTCAAAAGTTCACTATTCTGGTCAATTACGTTGTTGTTCTTTTTCAACCCCAAAGTATGTACTTCCTAATATTACCAGAGTGTCCAATGGTAAAATGGCAGGAAAGGAAGCGAAGCAATACGCACGCACACAAAGACATTTGGAGAAGAGGGAGCACTGGCACCGAGTCCATATGAAGTTGAGCTGCTAGTCCAAAGCCTGAGCTTCTGTGGCCTCTCAAATCCACCAATCTGCTAGTGGCTTTGAGAGAACGAGAGAGGCAATCTCCCCTCCTGAAGTTTACAGCCTTGGAAACTAATGGAGGGTTCTGACTGGATGCTGATAAGTATCTATGAGAGAAAAGCAGCAGCTTGAAGAAAGAGGAGCCTTACGAGGCTGGTGAAAGACACAGGTTGTGATAAGAAAGCCATCTGAATGATCCTTGTGTCTAGGGCTCAGAGAGAAGTCTCTCTGGATGGTCAGCCCTCAGACAAGTACTGCCGATAGGTGGTGTGACATGGTCACCAAGTGCCTGGACACTGGTGCCATGATGCCTGGGAAAACTCCTGGTGGCAATGGGATGATCTTGGATAAACTGATTCTCCTTTGTGTCCCTGATTAATTGCCAAAGATAGATGGAAGAAAATAGTACAGAGGATTGAGTTAAGAGAATGAATTGTGAGATTCCACTTAGGCATTTAAATCTTGAGTCTTACAAATGTTATCCTTAAAATTATAGTAAGACTTGGAAAAATCAAGGAATTCTACCAATTTCCAGCTTACACCACCAGGTTTCACTGTATGAGTTATTACTTCTATGAACTCATAATAATGGTGCGGCCAGCGTGGAGGTGGCAGGGTCTGAGCTCCTCTAATCCCACAAGAGGAATATTCCCCATCAACCTCAACAACAGCACAAAACCAGTTCCTATGAGGTCAGGCATGCCACCAAGCTCCCACACCTTTTTTTCCCCCCTTCTTTTAATTATTGTTATTAATTTCAATGAACATCTACAGAGATTTTGGAAGTCCATTCATTCATTGATGCACTTTTCTC
>NW_006399779.1:8127152-8128631 GCF_000299155.1 Elephantulus edwardii | reverse complement strand
ACTTTCCCAATGCAATTCATCTTTTTACTTCCTGTGCTGGCTCCAAGAGTGTTGATTGTGGATCCAAGCAAACGGAAGCTGTTAACAATCTTAATCTATGAAGCTTTGTCTAACATACTTTGGACATGTTGCAAGGAAGTACCAGGC
Source organism: Elephantulus edwardii (assembly GCF_000299155.1). Taxonomy (NCBI): domain Eukaryota; kingdom Metazoa; phylum Chordata; class Mammalia; order Macroscelidea; family Macroscelididae; genus Elephantulus; species Elephantulus edwardii. Next base: position 8,128,484 of record NW_006399779.1, on the reverse strand, counting down.
CTTGGAGAGGGACATCAAGCTTGGGAGGGTGGAGGGACAGCGCAAGAGAGGAAGACCCCTGATAAGATGGATTGATTCAGTGACTGAAGTAATGAGGGTAGATGTGTCAAAGACAATAAGATTAGCACAGGATAGAGTAGGGTATAGGGCTGTCGTACATAGAGTCACTATGAGTTGCAAACAACCCAACAGCACATTACAATAACAAAGGGGAAAAAACTTTTGGTCAAGAAAATAGCATGCACACTAGATAGGAAATGCACAAGGAATTTTAGGGGTAATAAAACTATCAGTATGACTAGAGCTGCCAGACAATTTGGACAATCTTGAAAAATACAGTTCAATAAATTTAATGAAATTAATGCATATTTTTAATGCCAGATTAGTAAAAAAGAGAGGACAAATAAGTCAAGATGCAAGATTTCAACTGAACAAGGAAGGAGCTGGTTAGAATTCATCATTCTGCTGCTGTAAAAAAAAAAAAATTAACAATAATTGTTTATATGTGACTATGGAGAATAAAAGGAGAATTGATGCATTGAGCTGTGGTGCTGGAGAAGAGTATTGAGGGTACCATGGACTACGAAGAAAACAAACAGATTCATCCTGGAGAGGGTTAAACTGGGCGGTTCCTTGGAGGCAAGGATTCTGAGTCTTCGTCTGACATACTTTGGACATGTTGTAAGGAGGCACCAGTCCTTGGAGAGGGACATCATGCTGGGGAGGGTGGAGGACCAACACAGGAGGGGAAGGCCCTCTATGAGGTGGATTAATTCAGTGACTGGGGTAATCGGGGTGGGTATATCAGAGAAAGTGTGATTGGCACAGGCCAGAGCGGAGTTTAGGGCTGTTGTACATAGGGTCGCTATGAGTCGCAAGCGACTTGATGGCGCATAACACCATCACCACCAACGTGCCATTGAGTCATAGCTGACCCTCCAATGGGATTTCAAAGACAGTAAATCGGATTGGAGGAGATTGCCCATCTTTTACCAGCTGGTGGATTCAAACTGTTTGCCTTGTAGTTATCAACACAGCTCCTTACTACTGGGACACCAAAGCTCCTAAACAATAGTCGTTGTTGTTGTTGTTGTTGTTTGCTGTCAAATTGTGCAAGACTTATAGTGACTCTATGAATAAAAGACTTGAGGCCTTTCTATAACTATTGTTTCTCTCAAGTTCATAGAGTTTCCAGAGGCATGTGGTTTAAGAAGCGGATGCCACTCCTGCTTTCAAACCGGAGTGCCACCAAACATTGTCCACCATAGGCAGCCATTATGACATTTGAGACCCCAATGATACAAGGTTCAGCATCACAGCAAACTCAGATTA
>NW_006399779.1:8088109-8127052 GCF_000299155.1 Elephantulus edwardii | reverse complement strand
TATAGTCCCTTATCTGACATGTCATTACCAAAGACTTTTTCCCAGTCTGTGGCCTCCCTTATTACCCTGTTGGAGAAGGTTTTGGATGTGCATAGGGATTTGATTCTTAGAAGGTCACATTCATCTGTTTTATCTTCTCCTGGTTCTAAATTTTTCAGGATACTTGGAAGACTCTTTATGTTGTGGATTAGCTCCCACACCTTCTATCTACTCGAACACAAACCATCTTTCACATGGCTCTCCCTGTTCTGCTACTGAATTCACTAATTAAGTGCAGTGGTCACATAGAACTCTCAGACAACACAATTGTGGGGTCTATTAGAGAAGTAACAAGTCAGACTTTCAGTCAAACACTCAGGTTACAATTGTTCAGTTAGGACAGCTTTTTCTCAGGTTCACTTATGGGCAGGTATCCTTCTAATATTCAGTCTCACTGGATCTTGTCTTGTGACTCTGAGCCAGTTTAACAAAGTTCTGTAAGGCCTACAAATTAGGGAATTCTCCTTTGTTCCTAGAAAAGTCTCATCAAATAGCCCATGATAGCACAAACCCTCATACAATTCCTCACCCCTGAACTAAGCAAAGCCAGGGCCCTAGACAACAGTGTCTAGAAAAGAATTCTCAAAAGTTACATGGATTCAGAGGAGGATAAGCTATTAGCTAACGATCATTTAACAGTTGAACAGCTAATAACTTTGTATGTGTTCTTGAGTAGATGCAATGCACTGTATTGGAATGCATGGTAAGTTTGAGAGCCATGTGGACCTTGCTAAGTGCTCAACTGAAAATCCATGGGAGCAGTTTTATTGTGCACACGCACAGTCATCATGAGTCAGAGGTGACTTGACGGCAAACCTTGGGTTCTACTTCTAACTGTGTGATCTGGACAACTCCTTTAACCTCCTTGACGCTCAATTTTCTGACCTGTCCAATAGGAATAATAACATTACCCTTGAAAGATTGGTTTACGTAAACATTAACAAACAGGAAAGTACGAGGCATACCATTGCCACTAAGCTATGGTCAGCTCCCATTATTCCTTCAGGGGGTGAGAACATTTGATAGTCAGGGCAGAATATCTGATACAAAGATAAACGAGAAATACCTACATATGGCAGGATCAATTCACGAATTCTTCACGCTTGCTCTGCGATTCAAATGAGAAAGCTGTTGGCATGAAGTAATTTTCATTCAAAGTTTCTTTTGATTACACTGCATTTTTAGTGTCTGAGACATAAAAGTTTTCAGAGCTTTAAACTTTATTGGCCACCATAAAAGGTTTAAAAAGAACCCAAAACACATAACAACACACATCTGATAAGAGCCCTCACACACTCCCAGTTTGTAATTTTTTTCATCTTAGGCATCCTAGACCACTTAATTATGCTCATACTAAACTCATACCTAGACCAAGAAGTTGTTGTCTGAATAGATCAAGGGAATAGTGCATGGTTTAAAGTAGGAAAGATGTGTATCAGGTTGTATCCTCTCGACATACCTATTCAATCTGTGTGCTGAGCAAATCATTTGCTTTAGTGAAGAAGAATGTGGAATCAGATCAGAGAAAGACTCATCAATAATGTGTTATGCAGATAGAACAACTTTGCTAACTGAAAGTGAGGAGTGCTCAAAATGCTTGCTGCAGAAGAGCAAAGACTACAGACTTCAATATGGATTTCATCTCAATATCAAGAAAACAAAAATCCTTACCACTGGACCCATAGGCAACATTATGACAGAGAAAAAATTGAAATTGTAAAAGACTTCATCTTGCTTGGGTTCATAATCAACACTCTTGGTACCAGCAGAGGTGAAAAGAGCAGAAAACATATTGTCCTGGACAAGTCCACTGTCAGGGACCTCTTCAAATTAGGGAGGAGCAATGATGCCAGTTTGAAGGCCAAGATGTGTCTGATTCCAGCATCCCTCATAATGTAACTGAGGGCTGGACAGTGAATGACAGAAGAAGAATTGATGCCTTTGATCTGTGGTGTAGGAGAAGAGTACTCAGTAGCCCAAGGACTGCCAAAGGAACAAACCAATACATCTTGGAGAAAGTGCAGCCAGAGTTATCCCTGGAGGCAAAGATGACAAAGCTTTGTCTCACACGCTTTGGGCATGTTACTAGGAGATGATGTTCCTTGAAGGGAGACATCATGCTTAGAAAGGTGGAAGGTCAGTGAAGGAGAGGAAGACCTTCAACAAGATAGATTAGTACAGTGACTGCAGCAATGAGCTCAAGTGTGTCACAGATGATGAAGACAGCACAGGATATGACAGGATTCAGATCAGTTGTTCATAGGATACTTGATGCCAATTAACAGCAAAATCCTCAGTAAAGGAATTCTGATGGTCTGGTGAATGAATAACCTCTTTCTGTGTGATTTACTGTAAATCTTTTGCCTACTTGTTAACTACTTAACTATTTGTGACATCGAAGGAATCTAGGTAATCTATAATTAAAGACAAATATGCAGCCAGGAAATCAAGAGACAGATTGCATTGGAAAAGTATACTGTTAGGGACCTCTCCAGAGTACTGAATAGTAACAACATCAGTCTGAAGACTAAGGTGCACATGATCCAGGCCAACTGCTTGCAGTGCAACAGAGAGCTGGATAATGACTAGTGATAATAGAAAGAGAATTGATGCCTTTGAGCTGTGGTATGGGAGAAGAGTGTTGAATATACTATGTACTGCCAGGAAAACAAACAGGTTCATCCTAGTGAGGGTGAAAACAGGCTTCTCCTTTGAGACAAGGATTCTGAGGCTTTGTCTGACATACTTTGGGTGTGTTGCAAGGAGGGACCGACCAGTCCTTAGAGAGGGGCATCATGCTTGGAAGGGTGGAGGGACAGAGAAAAGAAAAAAGACCATCAATGAGATGGATTAATTCAGTGACTGGGGTAATGAGGGTAGGTTTGTCAAAGATAGTAAAGTTGACAAAGGATAGAGTAGGTTTCAGGGCTATTTTACATAGGGCCACTATGAGTTGCAACGGACTCAACAACATGTAGCAACAACAACATGGCCACAGAAAAAATTGACGCATACAGTACATAATCTGGAAAGGACATGTGATTCTCAAGAAATAGATAGCTTCATAAAAGGATGTAGAAATGACCGTTAAAAGTGGACTAAAGTGAAAAAGTATGTCAGATGAAGCTTCAGAACCCTTGCCTCCAAGGAGCAACCTGGACTCACCCTCTCTAGAACGAACCTCTTTGTTCTCCTTGCAGGCTATGGTATATTCAATACTCTTCTCCAGTACCACAGCTCAAAGGCATCAATTTTCCTTCTATTTTCCTTAGTCATTGTCCAGCTTTCTGACACATAGCAAGTAATTGCAAAGACCACGGCCTGAATCAGGTATACCTTAGCTTCCAGACTGACATCATTGCTCTTCAGTATTTGTGAGAGGTCTCTGACATCAAACTTTCCCAATGCAATTCATCTTTTTACTTCCTGTGCTGGCACCAAGAGTGTTGATTGTGGATCCAAGCAAACGGAAGCTGTTAACAATCTTAATCTATGAAGCTTTGTCTAACATACTTTGGACATGTTGCAAGGAAGTACCAGGAAACTAGGTATGCCACTGAACATCTTACTGTGGACAAGACAGGACCACAACAAATAAGTATCCAGCCTAAATTTAAATAATGCTGAGATTAAGAACACTTAGCAAATATTCAAAGAAACCTAGTCAGAAATTTTGCAGTGATGTGTACCTTTACATTATTTTTTTAAGGTTTAACTGGCCAAATCAAATGAAAAATAAGCAGAGAGGGAAAAATAAACATTTTAAGAAGCGATAAAGTAGATCTTTATGTCTGTCTTCCTAGTCAAGGTTAGCCTGAAAGCTGCACTGAAATCTAACGTAGGTGGCCCTGTTGGTGTTGAAATTATTGTTGATGCAACTTCTAACATCCTATTTGCCATTGTTGGACGGCGAGTAGAAACCTCTTCGTAGCTGACACTCAAGTGCATTTTCAGAGATCGTAAATTGTACAGAAGGTGACTGACCATTTTTATCCCATGGAGACTCTGGAGAACTCAAACCACATGCCTCTGGGTTGACAGTGCAACTTCTAACCATGCAGGCTACCACTGTCATCATAATAACTTATAAGCCATCATGGTCTAATGAGCTGATAGCCAATAGTAGATAATAGTCATCTAGTTCTTAGTTTTCTAGTGTTTCTGGTTTTGCTTAAATTCGAGCTTTTATGAACATTATTAATGTCAGTGTGTCCTATGATTACATATGCAGTGAGGGAGAATAATGAAAACTCCTTGTGAGTAACTCAACATTACAACAGAAGCAGTAAACTCTAAAACCTATTGATAGCCATAGGGTCATTTTGTTGTAAATCATCACTCAGAACTTAGAAAAGATAATAGATCTATGAATAACCTTTGAATGCTTAACTAATTTGTATCCAAAAGAGTTTGTTTGGCAACGTGATTATAACTTGACTATTCTTTCCCTTTGTTCTAAGTTCCATAAGGCCAGAAAGAAATTGTTTTGTCCAACCTAGCATTTCGATGTGCCTCAGAATAGCACTTAGCTAAAAAAAAAAAAAAGAGAGAAATAAAAAAGGAAGAAGAAGAAGACGTCTCTAGTATAATAAATACTTGTTGACTAAATGACCTAATGGAGAATGTGGTCTGGTTATCCATAAATTACTATGACTGTGTGATCTAGAAAGGCATGAGAAACCAAATAACAGTCTGGAAACTTGAAAATTTATTTAGACATTAGTTCATTGTAGGATAAATAGGAGATGAAGTTTGAAACATAAGTTTTCTGGTGACCAAGTGGCAGTAGAGAGACTACAGAGATATCTATATGTTTGTAGCATGACGGAAAAGAGTCAATGGGCAGAAGAGACTAAGGAAGAGATGAGCTGATGAGCTAAAGCGGATGAGAGTTTGTGAGTGATTGGGTTCTCCAGCACTGCTCGTAGCCAAATACAAACATCAGCCATAAGGTAGAGATAATTCAATCACCAGCGATAACTTTAATATTCTTTTAAACCTTTTATGTATAGTTTAGGCCATCATCCACTCTTGTAGACACATTCATTTTCAAAAGAGGCTTGTTCCCTTAAGTCTGCTGTTCTTAAATTTGTCACTCACACCTGGGGCCATGTGGCAGTGACTAGAGGCATTTTTAATTTTCAAACCAATAGTACTATTTTCATCTAAAGAGTTGTTGTTGTTATGTTCCATTGAGTGTGTCTCATAACAACCCTGTGAACAATACATCTGAACACTGTCCTATCTTTATCCTCTATGAAACACTTGAGACAATTGCTGCAGTCATGACGTCAATCCATCTCATTGAAGGTCTTCCTCTCTTTAGCTTACCTTCTACCATTCCAAGCCTGATTCTCCTCTCCAAGTTATATCCTCTCCTAGCAACATGTCCAAAGTATGTAAGATGAAGTTTCCTATCCTTGCCTCTAAGGAACACTCTGGATGCACTTTTTCCAAGAAATACCTGTTTCTTTTTTGCAGTCCTTAGATAACTCTTCACCAACATCACAACTCAAAGGCTTCATAAATTCTTATTCTGTCATCCTTGTTCATTGTCTAGCTCTCAGATGTATAGCAAAGGATGGAAAAGACCATGGCCTGAATCAGGGGCACCTTAGTTTTCAAACTAATATCATTGCTCCTCGATAATGTGGGCTTTCCCAATTCGATACTTCTATCTCCTGATTGCTAATACCAAGGGTGTTGATTATGGACCCAAGTGAGATGAAATAATTGACAATTTCAATCTTTTCTCCAACTCTCATGATGTTGCTTATTGGTCAAGTGGAAACTAGGTATGCCACTGAACATCTTACTGTGGACAAGACAGGACCACAACAAATAAGTATCCAGCCTAAATTTAAATAATGCTGAGATTAAGAACACTTAGCAAATATTCAAAGAAACCTAGTCAGAAATTTTGCAGTGATGTGTACCTTTACATTATTTTTTTAAGTTTTAACTGGCCAAATCAAATGAAAAATAAGCAGAGAGGGAAAAATAAACATTTTAAGAAGCGATAAGACTCAAGACAGAATGCTGGAATGCTTAGTATTTACACATATAAAATACCATTTCATCAATAAAGTTTGAAAGTGTATAAAGATTGCCAAGCTTAGTATGATTTATTCATATCTTATATTTCCATGTCTTTTCCATGTATATTCAAAGAAATGTTAATAGAAACATTTTATACAATGGTGTTTTATTTCAGTATTCATTGTATCCAAATATATGGGTTCTGGTTGAAATAATTGAGAAAATCTGAAGTCTATAGAAAATAAGATGTTGTGACTTATTGAAAAATGTCTTTATTTCTCTGTTTAATAGCACAGAAATGTCTCAGTGATGAAGGCTAGCCCCCCACTCCACATCCCTTCATTGGATGTGTGGTGTTAAAAAGGAGAAAAATGTCTACTGTTCAAAATGAAATTAAAATCTGAATGAACAATCTGAGCAAGGAAAAATGATCCTTTATGATTTCTGTATGCAGAGCAAGTCCTACTATGTCCAACAATTTAAGTAGCTTATTTGATCGAAAATTATAGGAAAAGTTATATATGTAAATGTTGGGCCCCAGAACATGATATAGGGTAAAGGCAAATAAAGAGGAACCAGAATTTGAAAAACAGCTCAGGAAGTGTTTTTGTATTTTATTAGTTTAGTTTGTTTTGGCATTTGCTTATTTTTTCATCTTGTTCCAGAAAAGGTCTAAAGAAGTTCTGAAAGCTGTCTTATAATCTGCAAGCTTTTGTCTTATGTTTGTGACTATTTCATAGAGAGGGTGCAAAATGTTAAAATAGTAAAGATCATTTTTTAAAAAAAGACAGAGAATTGCCTCATATCTTTTACTATCCTGCAAATTAACATAAAAATTATTTACTTACGAATACTGTATAAAACCATTATTTTAGAATGAATATGAACATACAAGGGGAGAGAATAGAAACACGGGTGAAGAGGGGGAATTAATCACAAGGTCACACAATTTGATTGGTGGGTGAGGAAATGGGAAAGGTCTGATGTGAAAAACAATGTGTTCAAACTTTGTAAATAAACCAGTATAATAAAATAAAAGTCTTTAATATACAAATGACAGTAGAAAAAATAATAAAAGCTAATATTAAAGTTTATTTGCTATTCATGTTTATCAAAGATATTATAATTGATGGAAAATTGTTTAGGTAGAATGAGATATGGCTTGAGTAGAAGATTTATCTCATTATTTTTCTTTTTTGCTTTCTGAACTCCAAATGTCCTTCTACAAACACCAATTCCTTTTGGGACCATTTTCTTCTTTAAGTTACAGTCCTGGCAGGATGATAAACCTGGTAGCTTTCTTCTTAACAAGAAATTACAAGAATTCCTGGGATTGTTCTATCAAATCTTCCTATACAAGCACAACTCATTGCAGTGGAGTCAGAACCCACTCCTAGTTGACCCTCTGCTGGGTTTTCAGAGGCTGTACTTTGCACAGGAGGAGATTTCCCATCTTTCTTCCGATGGAGCCGCTGGTGGATTTCACACGGCTTCGTCTTTGGGTTCGCAGCACAGCACCTGGAGGACTATGCCTTGTGAAAAATTTATGGATTCAGCTGGTGCCTTATTTGTGTTTGCAGGGATTTGAATCTTAGGAAACAATACTAAAATCTAGAAGGCATTTGGGATATATTCATCCTGGTGGTAGTACCATCTCAACATCAAGAAAACAACTGAACCAACAGGCAATATCATAACAGAGAAAAGGTTGCGACTGTCAATGACTTCATCTCACTTGAATCTGCATTCAGCATACCTGGTACTAGGAGATCAGGAGATGGGAAAGTCTGCAGTCAAGGTCCACTCCAGATTACTTCAGAGCAATGATGTTAGTTGAAAGAGTAAGGTGTTTCTAAGTGAGACTATGGTCTTTTCAATCATGTGTTATGCTGCTGAGAGCTGGATAATGAATAAAGATGACAGAAGAAAAAATGTATGCCTTTAAACTGCAGTGTTGGAGGAGAGAGTGCACCTTGGAGGGAAGGATCGTGAAACTTTGTCTGGCATATGTTGGGCATATTGTTAGGAGAAGACGTGATGTGTAGAAAGGTAGAGGGATGGTGAAGGAGAGGAAGACCCAGCTGGTCTGATACAATGACTACAGCAATGGGCTTGTGAGGTTGCCACAGGATGGAATAGGGTTTAGATATGTTTTTCATAGAGTTGTTATGAGTCATACTGAGTTAGAAGGCACCTAACAGCAACAATACCCTAGGAATTCTCTGGTTCCTGGGTCTTTGCTTCTTCCTGCCTTGCTTCTTGCATCCTGCCCAAGTGTGTAGTTACTGTGCCTGGTTGACAATCTCCTGCCCCCAGCCCTCCCAGTTAGTGGTTTAAAAGAAATCTACAGTCTGGCCAGGGTTTAACTAGATGGCTCAGCAGGGATAGTTTGTTTTTTACCTCTACTCTTTTTTGGAATGGGATGACTTAAGAGTTTAGGATAGAAGGTTTGCTCACTTTGGTACTTGGTCAAGGAAGACAGAAATAGATGGGGCTTTTCACAGTCAGCAGTCTCACATGGTCTAAGAAGTCTGTCCAACATGGTGAAGTCAGGGTGGCTGGCTTTCATATTATGGCAAATCAAGCATCCACATCCTTAACCCAAGAAGGAGCCGTATGAAGCTTGATTATCTTTCAACCTATCCTCCAAAGTCATGCAAAGGCACTTCTAGCTCATTTTTTTTTTGGTTGAAATACTGGATAAGTTATTTTTAGTTACTCTGTACTGCTGGAATATAAAGATTACATGTGGATGCCTTCAAGAATATACATTCGTTTTTCACACTACAGGAAGCTAAAAGATGGAATTTAGAGCAGATATCTAGAGACCAGTCCTTCCTTGGGGATTTTTACTTATTAGTAGCCTACTGGGTGGGCTGTTACACCACTAACCCAAAGTGGTGACATATTTCAGCTTCTAGTATCTGGTGGCTTTCATAGTTGGAATTTGTGCTACTAACCCAAAGGTAGCATTTCTCTGGTGGTTTGAATCCACCCAATTCTCCTCAGGAGAAAGTTGGGTAATCACCTGGGAAAATCTGCTCGAGGGTCAGCTATAAGTCTGTTCCAACTTGATAGCAATGATTTTGAGTTTTTTGAGAGTTTTTGTGATGGGCTTTTAAGTCATTACCAACTCACAGCTGACCTTCCAGCTGGTTTTCAGAGACTACTTTAACTTCCCCTGGGAAACTATTGTAACATAAATGGAGGAAAAGAGGCCTTAAAGCACAAGAAGTCAATCCCGGAGCAGAAGTTGAAGACTCCTAAATTCAAGAGATACTGCCCACAGCAGAAGAAACGGGCAGCAGCTTGAGACATTTGGAATCACAGAAGCCTGGAAAGATTGACATATAGGCCATCACATCAAGGGCTGGATATGGGAGATAGATGTTGAATGGAGTAGGTGGGAGTAGAACTGAATGCTGGTGGAGTAGGGCAAGGGGTGGCTAAAAGCACACCTACCAAGGGCAGGAACAACATGGAATCTATTGGTTATTTCTACTACTGGGAAATATCTTTAATCTGCTTTTTTGTGTAAAATGCTTGTCTGTCAGATAATTTTCTAAATCCGAGCATTCAAATTAAGACCAACTAGGAAGGACTGGCCATCCACTTCTAAAATAGCAGGCCTTTGAAAACTCTATTCATAATAGAGCACATTTAGACTATCTGATGTGGCAACTGAGGCTAAGCCCTCAAGTATGGAAACAAATAGAAGGAGGAACAGCTGTAAGCATTCACTAGTGATTGGAACATGGAATGTAAGAACCATGAATGTAGGAAAATTGGAAATTATTAATAAGGAAACAGAACACATAAATATTGAAATACTAGGTCTTGGCAAGATGTGATGCACTGGCATAAGGCATTTTGAGTCAGATGATCATGTGATCTACTATGTTGGAGATGAAAAGGTGAGGAAAGATGGGGTTGCTTTCATAGTTCAAAAAGTCATTTATAGATCCATCTTGAAATATAATGTTGTGACAGGATAATGCCCATATATATACAAGGAAGTCCAGTGAATACCACCATCATTCAAATATATGCACCAATAACCAGAGCCAAAGAGGAGGAAATAGAAGATTTTAACCAACTTTTACAGTCATAGGTTGATCAAACATACAATCAAGATGCATTAATAATAATGGGTGACTGGTATGCAAAATTTGGGAACAGAGAAAAAGGATCAATAGTTGGAAAACATGGATTTGGTGATGGAAATGAAGTTGGAGATAGAAAGAATTTTACACAATGACTTATTCATAGCAAATACATTTTATAAGAAACATAAACACAGGCTATACATATGGATTTCACCTGATGGTATGCGTAGGAATCAGATTGATTACATCTGTTGAAAGAATTGCTGGAGAAGCTCAATATCAGCTGTGAAAACTAGGCCAGGTGCTGATTGTAGAACAGACCACCAACTATTCATACGCAAGTTCAAGCTGAAGCTGAGGAAATTAAATCAAGTCTACAGGAACCAAAATTTAACCTTGAGTCTACCCTGCCTGAATTTCAAAACCATCTCAGCAACAGGTTTGAGACCTTGGACATTAATGAACGAAGACCAGATGAAATTTGGGAGGATATCAAGAATATCATCCAGGAAGAGTGCAAACGGTCATTATGAAGACAGAGGAGGAAGAAAAGACCATGAGGGATGTCAGAAGAGACCCTGAATATTGCACTAGAGCACCAAGAAGCCAAAGCAAAGGGAAGAAATCAAGATATTAAGGAGCTGAACAGGAGACTTCAAAGGGCAGTGAGGGATGACAAAGTATTACAATGAAACGTGCAAGGAGCTAGAGTCAGAAAATCAAAGGGGTTGAACTCAGCATTTCTTAAGCTTAAGGAAATGAAGAACAAATTTAAGCTTTGAGTTCAATACTTAATGATGTTTTGGGCAGAATATTAAATAATCCAGGAAGCATTAAAAGAAGATGGAAAGAGTATACAGAGTCATTGCACCAAAAAGAATTGGTGGACACAGAATAATTTCTTGAAATAATGTATGAACAAGAGCCTGTGGTGATGAAGGAAGAAGTACAAGCTGCTCTGAAAAATTGGCAAAAAACAAGGCTCCGGGTATTGATGGCATATCAGTTGATGTATTTCAACAAACAGATGCTGTCCTAGATGTGCTCACCAAGTTGTGCCAAGAACCCTGAAGGACAACCACCTGGCCAACTGCCTGGAAGAGGTCAATATATGTTCCCATTCCAAAGAAAAGGAATCCTACAGAGTGCGGAAATTATTGAACAGTATCATTGATATCACATGCAAGATTCTGCTGAAGATCATACAAAAACAACTGGAACAGCACATCAAAAGAGAACTACCAGAAGTTCAGGCTGGATTTAGAAGAGGCTGTGGCACTAGGGATATGGATCTTGGCTGAATGCAGAGAGTACCAGAGGAATGTCTATCCGTTTTTCATTGACTATGCAAAGGTATTTGGCAGTATGGATCATAACAAACTGTGGTTAACGATGAAAAGATTGGAATCCCAGAATACTTGATTGTACTTATGTGAAGCCCATACTTGGAGCAGGAGGCAGTCATCAGAACAAAGCAAGAAAACACTGCATGGTTCAAAATTGGGAAAGGTGTATGCTAAGGATGTATTCTATCTCCATATCTTTTCAATCTACATGCAGAACAATTTATCTGGGAGGCTGGGCTCTTATGAAGAGAAATGTGGCTTCAGGATTGGAGGTGACCCATCAACAATTTGTATTATGCAGATAACACAACCCTGCTTGCAGAAACTGAGGAGGACCTGAAGCGCTTGCTGCAGAGGGTCAAGGACTGCAGCCTTACATAATAGGCACTGAAACTCAACATCAAGATAACAAAGATTCTCACCACCGGGCTGATTGGCAGTGTCATAATAGGTGGTGAAGAAATTGAGATTGTTAACATCTTCAGTTTGCTTGGCTCTACAATCAAAACTCTTGGTACCAATAGCCAAGAAATTAAAAGATGTATTATGTTGGGAATGTCTGCTGTCAGAGACCTCTCCAAAGTACTGGAGAGCAATGATGTCAGTCTGGAGACTAAGGTGCACCTGATACAGGCCATAGTCTTTGCAATTAGTAGGTATGCATCAGAAAGATGGACCATGACTAGGGATTATAGGAGGAGAATTGATGCCTTTGAGCTGTGGTGTTAGAGAAAAGTATGAAATATACCATTGACTGCTAGGAGACCAAACAAGTTCGTCCTGGAGAAGGTGAAGCCAGGCAAGGATTCTGAAGCATCATCTGACATACTCTAGACATGTTGCAAGGCAGGTCAGTCCTTGGAGAAGGATGTCATACTTGGGAGGGTGGAGGGACAGCGCAGGAGAGGAAGACTTTTGATGGGGTGGATTGATTCAGTGACTAGGGTAATGGGGGTGAGTATATTAGAGGCAGTGAGATTGGCACAGGCTAGAGCAGGGTTTAGGGCTGTTGCACATAAGATTGCTATGATTTGCAGGTGAATCAACAGCACATAACAGCAACAACATAAATCCCACATGAGAAGATTGTCCATCTTTCTCCCACAGATCAGCTGGTAGATTCAAATCATCTGTCTTTGGAGCTTCTTATCTACTAGGTCAACAGTTGTTGTTAGATGTTGTCAAGTAGAATTTATAGCAAACCTGTGGACAACAGATTTCAACTTTGTTATATCCTGTGTCATTTTTATGATTTCTGACATATTTGAGCCTATTGCTGCAGTCACTATGATAATACATCTCATTGGGAGTATTCCTTTCTTTCACCAACCCTTCACCTGTCTAAGCATGATGTCCTTTTCTCTCAACAAGGAATAAGTTCTCCTAGCACCATGTCCAAAATATGTAACACAAAGTTTTGTCATCTTTATACTCAAGGATCCCTCTGGCTGCCCTTTCTCCAAGACATATCAGTTCATTCTTTTGGTAGTACATGGGATATTCAGTACACTTCTCCAAACCCACAGCTCAAAAATATCAATTCTTTTATCATAGTCATACATTGTCCAGATTTCAGATATGTGAACAAGTGACTTAAAAGATAGTGGCTTGAATCAGACACAACTTAATTTTCAAATTGACATCATTGCTCCTCATTAATTTAGAGAGATCCCTGCCTGGAGCCTTTCCCAATGTAGTGATCTCTTCATCTCCTTATTCCTGGCACTAAGGACATTCACTGTGCATCCAAGTAAGATAAACTCATTGACAATTTCAATCTTTTCGCCATCTATCATGATGTTGCTTATTGGTCTAATGGTGAGAATTTTTGTTTTCTTGACGTTGTGATGATGGCCATAGGTTTTTATCTTTTGTAGCAATCACTTCAAGTCCTCCTTGCTTTAGCAAGGAAGAAAGTGTCATTTGCATAACAGAAGTTGTTGATGAGTCTTACTGTGTTCCTGATGTTACATTCTTCTTCATAGAGTCTAGCTTCTTAATTAATTTACTCAGCATATAGATTGAATAATTACAGATAAAGTATACAACTCTGACAGACACTTTTCTTGATTTTAAACCTTGTAGTGCTCCCTTGCTCTGTTAGCAAATAGCCTTTCAGTTTAGGTGTAGGTTTTGCATGAACACAATTAAGTGTTCTGGGATTCTCATTCTTGTCAGTGTTAACCATAACTTGGTATAATCCTCACAATCAAATACCTTTTCACAGTCAATATAGCACAAATAGATATTCTTCTAGTATTTTCTGCTTTCATCCAGGATCCATTTGACATCAGCAATAATGTCCTTGGTGCCATGGCCTCTTCCAAATCCAGCTTGAACTTCTGGGATTTCTTTGTCTATGTTCTGTTCTTGCTAGTTGTGGATGATCTGCAGCAGAATTTTGCTTGCATGTGTTATTAATTATATGATTCATTAACTTCCACCTTCTATTGGATCACCTTTCTTGGGAATGGGGACAAATAAAGATCTCTTTCAATCAGTCAGCCAGGCAACTATTCTCCAAATTTCCTGACCAATAACTGCTAGTAATCCTTACAGATACATCTGTCTCTATCATTTATCTTCCTCTTCTTGCTCTACGTGTTTCCATGTGTTCTTTTTAAAACTCAGACAGAATTAGATTTGGAATCTGCCCTTCTCAATTCAACCTGTAACAAAAGTCTGAAGGAGAAGGAAGATAGACCTTCACCTCTCAATAGAGTACCGTTAATATTGAATTGCAAAACTATGTGAGATAGAATATATGTTAGTATGATCAATGTTGGAAAATCCAGTTTACCACACCGATCCTTCTGATTGATGTAATCCTATTATTTTTCAATATACTCCCTGTTGTTGAAGTTAGCAGGGGTCAGTTTCTAGTCTTTATAGCCTAAGGATCCCAATCTAATAGAGTAGGGATCCATTTGATTAATCCCTTGGCAACTAAATGCCACTTTAATGTTGGATAATTAATTAATATTGCCATCCGGAGGTTGGTACTTATTCATTCATTAATTACTAGACACACCTGTGTGACTTGGAAGAAGGCTTTGCCTTGATAGGGAATGAATCTAAGTGTTTTGTCAAGCTTCCCTCCATTGCTACGCAACAGACACGATTATAATAAAATAGCTGAGGCAAGGAAAGGTTATTCGGTTTATCACAGATGGCAATGGGGAGTGCAAATGCTTTCAGATACAGATTCAGAAGTCTTCATCCACTGTGCCAGGCTGGAACTATTAAATCACATAGAAATACTAGGAAAAGATAAGCTACATGAACCAGTGATTGCTGGAGCTAAACACTCTAGTGAGTTCAAAAAGCCCTTAGGGGCTGTGGTTTATTTGAAAGACCAAAAAAGGGGGGTGAGGGAAAGACAAAGTGTGGAGAGAATACTGAGCTAGAGACCTAGCTGCACATGAGCTCACAATTTTATCTTAACATGACTTATTTGAAGAATTTACATCTCTGGGCTGCATCCATTTATGCATATATGTGTTCACACACACACAAAAAAAACCAAACAAACAACAACAACAACAAAAAAAAACACACCAAAACAAACCACAAAAAAACAATCCCACTTCTGTCAAGTGGATTCCACCTCATAAAAGCCCAGAGAACAAAATAGAACAGTCTCCTCCAGTCTTCGGGCTGTAAATCTGTGGGGAGATGACTGCCACATTTTTTAGTTCCTCAGAACAGCTGGTGGGTTAGATTCTCCAACCTATTGGTCAGCAAGTGAGCACCGAACCACTGAGTCACGAGGATGGTTTTATATATGTGTTTAGAGCATTTTGATTTTCAGCTAAAAAGCTGTGGTGCGAGGGTACACAATTTAAAGTTGTAAAATGTATGGCAATAAATACTATCAATCCATTAACAAAATATTCTCCTAAAATGAAAAGAGCACATCTGTTATTAAACACACAGATTTAAAAAAAAATAGCAAATTATATAATTTATGGATGGTGCATGACATTGCTTTAAAAAATTTGAAAATGTTAACAATAAATAACAAAGTGGAAGAAGAAGTTCATTATGTTGCTAGGAATAATATTCCAAGTCCCTTTCTGTAATTTATTAGTTCATTTCTGAGATCCCAGAAGATTCCAGAAGGTTCTGGAAGACTTTTTTTTAAATGTAATTGTGTAATTGACCACCTACACTACCAAATACGTATTAATTGAGTTCTGAGAGAGAAAGGAGAAGAGGATAATATATACCCGCTATTCCAGCCACTGATATTTTTAAAGATCCACTTTTCATTTTTGGTGCTCAATGACTGGATTTTCATCTTTGCTCTCTCCCTCTCCAACTCCATTTCCACCTCTTCTGCACGTTTGGTTCTCTTCCAGAGGCTGCTTTTTTCAGTGACAGACATCTCCACGGGCTGTTCTTTGTGGCCACCGGCTGTGTTGTGAGAACTGTTTTGGTCTTGCTTTTCTTCATGCTTGTCAAAGGCCATGGCGAGTCAAAGTCTGAAAACACAGCCTGCATCAACACGGACCCCAGAGACCCTCAACAGCATTTCAATAAAACTTTGAACGATGTTCATTTTACACGCAGAATTGCAGTTGTGGGTGACAGACTTCCTCTGAACAAAATTATATTGAATAGCATCTTGGATGAATGAAAACAGCAAATAGAATGACTCCAAAAGCCTTGGTCTTTTAATTTTTCCTTATGAATACAGCCATTATCAAAATCCCAGAATATTCTACAAGGTTCATCTAGAAGCTTCAGTGTCTGAAAACCTTGAATTTGAAAGCTCCTTCTGATTCAAGCATTTTAAACTCTCTTTTAAAGAATAATAGAGAGAGGTATAAAAACATTTTGGAGGACCATAGTCTCAAAGAAATAGTTATTAAGGAACATTAATGAAACATACTTTTACTGGAAAAGAGTGTAATCCATCTTCATTTTCATATTTTTATATTTCATATTTTTTATCTTTTTTATTACATTTCATTAGTAACTTATTGATAGATTCATTCTTTCTTGGCATAAATTTTTTTTGTTTCATTTTCTTTTAAATGTGAGTCTATGGTGCTACGTTTTTTTCAACTTGCATTTTAACCTCCAGGAGGTACAGTTCGGCTGAAGGAAACAACATGCCTAAGTCTCTCGTCTAGCATCTGCATTCCCTTTGCATTAGGTGTAACACTGGCATGGAAATCAGAACCCCAGCTCCAATTTTTCCAGCTGTCTCTGTCACCCTGTGATCTTTTGGTACAAATTTTCTAGCCTGTTTGAAAAAGGCAGGCTTCTCGTACCCCCACCTCCCACCCCCACCTTTGATTGAGCTTAGGCATTTTGCCAGCTTGAGACATGGATTAATATGAGCAGAGTCACAGACTTTTCTGCTCATAAGTCATTTATGTGTTTTGTGGCCTGTATGGAGCACTTAAAAAAAAAAAAGGCATTTCCCTGTTGCCTTTGTATAGAGTCTGAGTCAGTTTTGATTTCACCTCAAATCAAGAACAAAGCAACGTTGGACTTTTCCTTAGACTCAGCCTGTATAGAGTGACTTTTAATGACTTCACGAACTGCTGGCCTTCAGATGACTGGAATGTTTTTTCACTTCTTAAATTTTCTCCTATGACGTTTTATGATTATACCTTATGGAGCAGCGCTATTTTTGTCCTTCATGATTTTCACAAGTGCTTAAATTCTCAAAGGGAAAATTTTTAATCGTTTGGCCACCAGCATATGTGCTTTTCAGCTTGCAGGCACTGTGGAGAGAGGCATTAAGTGCCATGCCAGTGCCAAACATGGCATTTCCTATTGAACGAGCCAATTCCATCCTCTGAGTCTGAATAATTTGGAGGAGACGTGATGTCATTGTCTACTTAGAGATAAATGGGAAGGAGTCTGGGTATAGAATTTTGGAGTGGTCTTTGTAATAATAGTAATTAAAAAGAAGCATTACCTCATGTATTCAAACTCTCTGTACATACCGTGGGCTTTTCTCATTTTTACCCAATATTACTCATAAAGGACTAGTATTTCTGTTTCATTATTTTTGAAGCACTGTTTGATGACACTGTTTTAGCAGTTTCTCACAGTTCACTGCTTCAGTTTTCATCGAATTAGATTTCTTGTTACACTAGACACTTTCATCATCAATTTCCATATGCCTCAAAGACATGCATGAACTGGGTTTGCCAACAGCAGATTCAGATAGCAAATCATTGCTGCTGTGTAACACATTTTCCTCTTAGGTCAGCCTTTCCTAAATGAAAACCTTCGAACCTACCAGGCCAAAACTTAAACACATTCATATTTGTTTAATTAGATTAGCTTGCCTCTAGGATGAAGGCTGATGGTTACTACAGACAATTTAATTTTGATGTGCAAATCTTAAGATAAACACTGGCCAAAGACTCTCCCATATGTTTCAAATCCCAGCTGGTGGAAAAGCAACAGTCATCCAATTTGCCAAGGAACTGCCAAGTTCCAAAGAATTCTCCCATCTCCCATCCCACTTAGAGTCTACAACTTTCCCATGTTATTTTCATCACATCTTGAACCCCCTGTTGTCAAATGAATGCCCAGATTAGGCCCATTATGCATTCCAGACGACTCTGAAGACTTCAGACAAGTGTTACATCAATTGATGTTCAAGTTCAAATAGCAATTAGTTACCACTTCCTAAGTGAATTTTCAGCTGACTTGTTTGGTTTATGAATTTAAACCAGAGTTCTGAATCAGTTCAAACTAATTGTCATGATCAGTGAAGTGGACTGGAACTTGTGAAATTTAGGTGAAGCAAACTAGAGCTGAAATGGGAAAAATAGATGTCAACATTCTGGAATGGGAGATACAGAGGAGACATAGTAAATCCTTTCAGGCACTGATGCAGGGACAGGTTTATTGCTAGGACTGTGGAGAAGATACACATTCAAAGAAGCACAGTTGTCTGCCATCTTTTACCAGACACCACTCTTCCTGATGCTTCTGGTAAAGAGATTTGGTTAAGTTTCTAAGCAGGGTATTGACTTGTCATTTGTCCCATTCAAGTTATCATTCCAAGAACCCACATTTTGCAAATTCAGCCCATCTGGTTTTAATCCACCAGCCAATGAACTGGGAAGAATCAGTGCAGCCCTGATTTGAGCAACATACATAACTAAGAATTGACTACAAGTAGCAAAACAGAAAATCTTTATTTTGGGGCGGATACTGTTCATGTCTTAAAAAAAAAACTGATATGATTGGTGCAAAACTGCCAATAACTAAAATGTATATATTATATATATTCTCTTAAAATAGGATTGTCAGGAGAACTTTCTTACTGTGTTCTATGACTAGTGAATCCTTAAGGGAGCATTCCCTTGAAGTGACCTCTGTGATTAGAATGTAAGTACAATATCTTGACCTGAAGTATGGACTGTCAGGTATTTTGACTTTGAAACATGTTTCTTATACACATGTTTGCACTGGCTGATAGATTGCCTTCCCATAGGTTTGCAGAGGCTGTAAATCTTAAGAAAGGAAACGGCTCACCTTTTTCCAGCAGAGTAGCCGAGGGACTGGAACTGCCAGCAAGGTGCCTCCTTTGAGCTAGCAAACCAACACCTTGCTGGCAGTTCCAATCCGTCAGCTACTCTGCTGGAAAAAGGTGAGCCGTTTCCTTTCTTAAGATTTTGTACTCACATTCTAATCACAGCAGAGAACTGGTGGATTTGAACTCCCCACCTTTTGGTTGGTTATACACTATACCAATAGGACTACTTTATATTCATTCTCATCCCCTAAAATCCATTTTCCACGCTAGAAAAGAGTGACCTTTTCAAATTACAAATCTAATCATGTTACTCTTTCTACTTAAGATCTTTAAACAGGTTCCCTTTGCCCTTAGGATAACGTCAAACATCTTGAACAGGGCCTTAGCTCTGACCTTCAAATGCCTTTAGCATGGTTCTACAGGCTGATTTCTACCTAGGGATCCAGACCTTTCACACTGTGCGTTTCCCTACCCTCAGCATGTCAGTCACACTGGCTTCCTTTTATCCCATGACATCCTTGTATTCATTTCCTCCATTTTCTTTGCCCTAATTGTCCTCTCTTTTTCACAGATAGTGTTTCCTTTGTGCCAGCTCCTTTCTTTTTTGATAGACACAATTTTTATATTTTATTGGTCAGTCTCTCCCCATTCCTATTAGATCATAAACTCCATATAGAAGAGGAAAAGCTATCTACTTTTTGCATCATTTGAATATCAGCTACTACTCATAAAGTTTGTCCTAGACACATTTTTTTAATATTAGACCATAAGATCTTTGCTTGCTGAGAGTGAAGGAGAAGTAAAGTGTTTACTGACAAACAAATATTATTATCAAAGCTTTCAGTGTGGATTACACTCCAAAATTTAAAAAAAAAAATCTTCAAAACAGGACCAATAAACAGCATCATAACAAACAGAAAAGAACAGAGTCCTCAAGTATTTCGTTTACTTGAACCCATAGTGAATGCCCACTGGAAGCAGAAGTCAGAAAATCAAATGACATGTTACAGTAGGCAACTTCAAAAGGTCTCCTTCAAGATATTACAGAGATTACTTTTATAAAACAATGCATGGGTATGATTGTATAAAATACAATGTGAATGAAGACTAGTCTGAAACACAGTGCATTAGAACTTTGTAAGCTAACCAGTATAAAATAAATTTAAAAAAAACAAACACTAAGACACCAACATTCAAAAGTAACGATGCCACTTTGAATACTGAATTTTGCCTGACCTAAGCCGTCATATTTTCAATCTTTTTATGCGTATAAACAAGGAAGAACAAATCCATTTCGGAAGCAGTGCAGCCACAATCTTTTAAAGTGAGGACTATTAGACTTTATATCTTATATACTTTGGGCATGTTGTAAGAGGTGATCACTCCGCAGAAAAGGATATCGTGCTTGGTAAAACAGAGGGTGAGAGAAAAAGAGGAAGATGGTTAATAAGATGGATTCTCATAGCGATTGTAGCAATATCCTCAATGATAGTAAAGATTAGGAGGCTGGTGCAGGACTGGGCAAGGTTTCATTCCGTTGTGTGTGGAACTGTTGTGAGTAATAACTGATTCGAGGCACCCAACAAGGCCGCCGGAATGTCAGCTGTGAGTTGGTAAAGATCCTCTAGTACATAAGGACAGCAAACCACCGGTAGGGTTTAAACATAGCACAGAGCTTAAAGCATTGGTTGAATAATCAAGTCATTATATTAATAATGTGAGAAGTGGCTTTGAGATTCAGATGGTCTCACAAATTCAATTTTTAGAAATTGTGCTCATTTATTTATCTATTTTTGCTGAGAAGGGAAATTATGCTATACATTGCTTACTCAAAATATTGATGTAGCCTATGCTGGCTTGCCAAATTGAATTATTAAACTGGACAATGCTCACATACATTTTCTTTAATCATGTTTTATGGTTGTTTTTTTTTTCTTACACAGCTCATTATTCAATCATGATTACTTTGGCTTTTATTTTAGTGAGCGTACCCTCAACCTCAGGACAACTCTATCCCAATTACCATGAAATTTTACTGATTTTCCAAAATTAGGACCACAACATGAGCTAAAGACTCAACGATCACTGACTGATAAGAGAGATTACGAGCATCTGTTAGGTTGAAGACTGAGGTGAATTACCCAATGAGTAAGGTAAGCACAGGCTTACCTGTACTTGCTTATTAATCTGCAGTGAACAATTTTACAGTGGGGTGTGTGTTGTTTTGTGGGTTTTTTTTACAGCAATGACGTGAAAGTGTATACTAGAGACTAGTAAATAAGCACAAGTAAACCCATACTTCCTCTGATCCTGATACCACATTCTTCTTCATAAAGTCTAGCTTCGTGAATGATTTGTTCAGGAAAATAGGTATGGAGAAAGGATACAACCCTTACAAACACCTTTATTAATTTAATTTGATGTAGTGTTCTCTTACTCTGTTTGGACAACAGCTTCTTGGTCTAGGTATAGGTTTCATATGAAGTGTTCTGGGATTCCCATTCTTCTCAATGCTGGTCATAATTTGTTGTGATCCACACAATCAAATCCACTTTGCACAGTCAGCTAAAAAGCAAACATACATTCTTTCTGATAGTCTCTGTTTTCAACCAGAATCGTCTAATATCAGCAATGATATGCTGAGTGCCATGGCCACTTCTAAATACAGCTTGAACCCAAATCTAGCTAACTCCACTTCCCTGTCAATCTAGTAGTTCTGGGATGATCTTCAGTAAGATTTTGCTTGTATGTGAAATTAATGATATTGCTTGATAATATTCCATTCTGGTAGATCACCTGTCTTAGGATGGGAACAAATATGGATTTTATTAATTTTTTTAGTCAGCTGGCTAGTCAACTGTCCTCTAAATTTTCTGTCATGGACTGATGAGCATGTCCAGGGCTGCATTTGTTGGTTGAAACATGCCAGTATCACACTGATTCCTGGGGCTTGATTTATTTATTTATTTATTTATTTTAGTACAGCTTCAATTTCTTCATTCATTAAAGTGGACTCTTGAATCACACAGTATTTTCACAAATATTTCAATGTCAACCAATTCTTTTGGTACAATGACTATGTACTCCCTCCATCTTCATCAACTAACTATCTTACGCGGATGGCACAACCTTGCTATCTGAAAATGAGACTTTAAATGCTTGGTGAAGAAGATAAAAAACTACATCCTTCAATGTGGACTATGTCTCAGCATCAGTAAAACAAAAACTCTCACTGTTTGACCAATAGGAGACATCATGGTTAATGGGCAAAAGATTGAAATTGTCAATGATTTCATCTTACTTGGATCCACAATTAACACCCTTGGCACCAGTTGTCAGGAGATCAGGAGACATATTGTACTGGGAAAGTCTGCAGAAAGGAACCCCTCAAAATTACTGAGGAATAATGCTGTTAGTTTAAAGACTAAGGTACACCTGAGTCAGGCCACCATCTTCTCGATGCATCTGAGAGATGGAGAATAAATATGGATAACCATGAGAGAATTGATGCATTTGAGCTGTGATGTTGGAGAAGAGTGTTGAAAATCCCAAGGACTGACAAAAGAACCAATATGCCTTGGAGAAATTGTTGCCAGAATATTCCTTGGAGGCAAGCACAACAAAGCTTCACCTCACATATTTTGGGCATATTGTTTGGAGAGATTATGTCTTTGAACAAGACATCATGCTTGGAAGGTGGAGGGTGAGTGAAAGAGAGGAAGACCCTTAAAGTGATGCATTGACACAATGACTATAGCAATGGGCTCAAGTGTGTCAGAAATTATGAGGCTGGCACAGGATACAGGACAAGGTTCAGATCTGTCACTTTGGGTTATGCTTGAATAAATGGCACCCAGCAACAATAACAGCAAACCTATATTTCCACAGTATTCTAGCCCTTTCCGGGATTACAAATTTGAGAAGAGATTTTTATTTTGAAGGCAGGTGCTATGGGATTGGAAGAGACACAGATTCAAGTCATGCCTAGAAGCATCATCTTTGAAAAAGTGTAAAATTGTTCACATTAGTAAATCACACAAGTAAATCCATGCTTATGGATTAACATGATTATTGGACAATTCAGCATTGGAAGGATATCAAAACTGAGTATGATAACTCATGATTTCCCATTTTTCTCCACTAATAAAACTCTTGTATAATTCCTATCTGATTTCTTGGTGCATGTTCAACTTTGACTCTATGTGTGGTAAGAACTATGAGTGTTTCACAAAATCTTAAGATTTCTACCAAGTCCTTGCTTATTATTTAAGCTATCTGTAAAGTTGTATTCAACTTAGCCTTTCTAAGATTTAAAATGTGTTTAAAATTTTAATATTGAAAATTTATTTTCTGACATAAAACAGCATCTTATAGGAAGATTTTAATCTGAAGATTTTAATCTTTTATGAAGGCTTTAAGTCATTTTTGGCCATAAGCATTTTTTTTGTCTGTTAAGTGAACAGAACTTTTAAATACAAAGGCTAACAATATTACACACTTATATTGAAATTGTAGAAAAATGATCCAAGAATGGGGTTAATAATATAAATTTCCTTTGTGTATATAACCTGATATACATTTGAAGATACAAATTTTACTCAGAAGTCTCCTTTTTTGGCTTCTATTTTATTTAAAAGAAGAATGCCTTTGAATGGGCATAGTACATAACAACAGTCAGTTTTTCTAGGGGTAAATTAACTTCTGAAAACTAGTGTTATGTACTATGGTATGCTTCTAAAGACATTAAGCAGCCCTTTAAATTATACTGTTTTAATTACAGTCCATAGACTTCCTTAGCTTTTATTCTCCAACACTGACCTCATGCCAATCACTTCCTTTCGTGCATATTTGGTATGGAATTTCTTTTTTTCATTGCTGATCTGTCTCATTCACTAAAGCATTCTCCTATTTATTCTTTCATTTACCGACCCTCACAGCCACTGCACAAATATTTCCAAATTCTAACTATGTACAATAGGGAGCTCTGGTGGTCTAGTGGCTAAGGAGTGGGACTATCAACTCAAAGGCAGATAGTTTGGATCCATCGGCTGTTCTGAGGGATTAAGATGGGCAGTTTCCTCCTGTGTGATTTACAACCTCTGAAAACCTTCTAGAAGGCTAGCATGAGTAGGCTGCCACTTGATGGGATGTTAAACGACAACCACATGCAAAGTACATAAAGAATTGATACACACCAAGAAATATAGAACATGATCTTGAACTTAAGAGGGTTACAATGGCAAGGAAATACAGATAACTCTTAATTAAGAGTTGCTCTTTGTCCCTAGAATTAGATTGAGATGCAAAATTTCAATGGCATTGCTCAGGAACTGCAATAATTACATTTTTTTTAAAAAAAAAGAAAAAAGAACCACAAGATTGAGCTAAGCTTTATTTTTGTTCACATAGCCTTTAAGTTTCTGGAAATTCAGTTCTCATAAGGAAGATGAACGTGAACCCCAAATAGAATACTGAGCTTTCAAGGGAAGTAACAGTCACTATACAAGCTCCCACCCGAAGTTCCCCTATGCTCCTTCTCTCGATTTTTTCCCTAAATGCATTCTGAGAAACTATTTTAAATGCTATTACAGTAGGCTATCAAGAATCAAATATGCCAGTTCCTTTAATGAAGTCACTAGAGAAGGAGTTCAACATTATTTTCCACCAAAGAGAACTATTTGTAGTATTTGCATAGAGACTATCATAAATTTGATATTTGATCTCTGTCTTTTTGTTTTCTATTATAAACAGTAAGTTGAATTTAACAAGAGCAACTTCCCCCCAAAATGGAACTGACTCATTTGTCTTATTAAAAAAAAAAAGGCCTCGGCTATGGCATCTAATATTTCTGTAATGAAGCTACATTTCAAAGTTGATGTGAGGGGACAGGCATTGTTAACATCTAATCATTTTAAAATAAGATTTTATCGTAGGTCGCTATATTTGTGGAGGATGTGATTCAATGAAATGCAATATGTTCAAATCCATGTCACGAGAATTATTTGAAAAGTGAACTCCTTTTGTTCCTGATTTATTATTGAAATTTACTTACATTCCTCCATCTTCTTTGTTTTAGCAGCCTAATGGAAATAAAAATCCATAACCCAAATACAGCGTGGCCCCCATTTCTCCCAGTGGGTAACTACTCCATCGGCAGGGACATAGCAAGGGTTGATTTCTTCCTTCACCTCAAGTTAGCAATTTTAAGGCTTTTTGTCCCAATTCTTTCCCCACTCAGTAAAATGGTTTAAAATTTTTCATCAGCTCTGTAAAGGATCACTCCCTTGATTCTTAAAGTGTTAAATATCCTGTAAAATGTGCCACTGGAGTAGAAAGCACTATTATTTATTATGTCTTTGCCTGTATTTAGACTCAGGATCATGTATAATCTAGTTTAGTGCCTTTAATTAACTAACAAGTTATTTTTTTAAGAAAAGAAAAAAAAACACAATTTTTTTTTCTCTTTGACCCAATCTGAAAAGGAAAGCTATTTAAATAAGACAAGTGCACTGCTAATTCATCGAGTAAGGAAAACAAAGCCAAGCATTTCTTCAAAATCATGATTCATTCCAGTAGAGTTTGTCATTGAACTGGAAAACAAAAGAAAATAAAACATAAAGATATCCCCTCTGCCCCCCATAATCTTTGGCATCCTTTAACTCTTTTATTTGTGTTGGAGCAGGAAGCCACTGACCGCTCGGTCCCAGTACATCTGACCAGTATCCACACTCTGGGTATGCTCTCTAATAAAAGAAATACATTAATAAGGCCATATCCCCCTGCATTTCAGCCTAGGAATAAGAGATAGCTTACTTAAGATTCAAGTGCCAGGAAAGCCCATTGTAAAAGGGAAATATTTTCAAGTGAATTCCGTTTGATCTTTTTTTATAGGAGCTCCTACCAGCCTCTCTCCCTTCCTCCCCAGACCCTGGATACCAATTAGTCTCAGCACAGAGGCCACAGACCAGGTTGAAGTGGCTCCTTTTTTATTTTTAGGGGATATAATTTCAGCCAGGATGTCTAGTCTGATGTCACATAGTGTACTTAGCACACTGCTCTCGCGCTCTCTCTCTCTCTCTCTCTCTCTCTCTCACACACACACACACACACACACACACACACTGCATTTCCCTCGGAGAATACCTAGATGTTTTGGAATCTGACTCCTGGAAAGGAATTAGATCTGGTTGCCGTCCAAATCTTTCAGCTCTGACAAGGGCATAACATCACAGGGCCACCTCATCTTTCACAGAAAGCCTTGTGAACCAAGTTTTCTCAAAAGCATGCTGTCCCTTGTCATCTGACATTTCAGCCTCCTGGACCTTCCTTGGGTCGGATGCATGAGATTCACAAAAATCTTTTCTTCCCTTTTGCAAAGTAGCAGAGAAAAGTGGACAAACTTCTTTTTTACAACATGTTTTCTGAAATGCTTATCTTTGAGGGAAAATGTATTCATAAGGCAGAAAAGAAAGATTATTATTTATTATTATTATTGTTAGATGATCTCTCCTCACTTCCCAATTTTGAACCTACTTTACTTAATTCATGGAGGTAAAAAGAAAAGAGATCAGGTGGGCTGGCCTTTTCTTTCTCAAGAACAACACTGCAGAGAGAACGAGGGGGGCTGTGTGTATGTGTTTGTCTGAGGCGTGGAGAGGTTTGGGAAAGAGCCGCACAGCAAAGCCTCAGGTCAGCAGATAGCAGGAGGCCTTGGGTCGCCTTCCTAGGTCGCAAAGCAGAGCCGAGCCATTCGCCTTAAACCCGTGGCCGCCTCTGCGCCCTGGAGCAAAGCCAAGACTCCTGACAGCGCCCTGCAGGCCGGTGTGTGAGTGTGGGGGTCTCCTTGCAGAAGACGCCCATTTGGAGGGAAAACTCTCTTTTATTTTCCTCAAGTGCCTAGCCCCCACCCCCATCGTTTTTACGCTGATCATACTCAGGATGATGAACTTGCAGCTTCCTGCCGCCTGATTGACCCGGAGCACCAGCAGGCTGTTCGCCTCGCCCTCGGCTCTCTTCCTCTCTCAACTCCGGGGGCTTAGGGTGTCCGTGGGGGCTCGAGTGGGCCTGGGCTGCAGGAGGGGCGCGCAGGGGCGCGGGGTTCCGCCGGGGAGCGCGCACGGAGCAGCGCCTCAGCCGCCCTGCTTCCTGGAGCTGTGCTCCTTTGACCCCAGTGGCAGTCCCTGTCACTGCACCGCTCGCGCTCCCTCCAGCTCGCCGCGCCCTCGCTCCCTCTCCTCGCCCCCTTGCTCGCTCTCTCCCCAGATCGAGGCTGCACGGGTCCCGTCTCCCCCGCCTCCCTCCAGCGCAGCGCCCCCGGTGCCCCTGCCCCTGCCCGCGGCGGGACCTCAGGGGTCGAAAGTTCTGGCCCACCCGCGCCCTCGCCGCTCCCGGGTGCCCTCCGCGCGCCTCCCGCCTGCTTGGGTCGCTCAGCGATGGATCCCCGGCTCGCCGGGCGCTGAAGGCATCCCCGGGACCCGGAGCGCAGCCCGGGAAAGGTAATCCACCCCGGGAAGGGAGGCGGAGGGCGGGGGAGGGGGAGGAGGCGGCCCGGCGCCCGGTGCGGAGCGCGAGAGGAAGGGAAAAAAAATGCACACACAAAGCGGAGCCCGGGTGAGAGGTGCCTTGTCAGAGGCGCGTGCGGGGGGCCCGGCGCCGCGGGACCGCGGCTGCCCCGGTGCCTTGACATTCGCACTGGCTGCCACCTCCCGGGACCCGGGGAAGGTTGATTCTCACCCCCGAGTGAAAGCGAATTCTTTTCTTAGGAAAGATCTTCCTTCCCACTCCCCATCTGGCCTCTCTCCTCTCTCCCCTCCCCCCGCGACCGCGGCCCCCCGACCTCTGGGGTCGCCACCTCACCGCCCCGCGTCCGCGGAGATTTCGGAGGCGGGGAGGCTGGCTAGTGGGCTCGAGGCTGCGGTGCAAGCCGGTCGCTGGGGTAGGGGTGGGGGCGAGGGCTCGGCGAGCTGTTTACTAGAAAGTCTCGGGGTGATGTGTCGAGCTGCCCCGGCCTAGGCCCGGGTGCATTGTGTTGGCCCGAGCCCCGGGCGCCCGCGGCGAGGTTCGGCAGCCGGGGAGGCGCGGCGCAGCTTTGTGCTCGGGCTGCGCCCCGCGGCTCTTCCCCGGGCCGCCTGCGCGCGCGCCGCTCGGGCGCGGGGCTGTTTCTCACCCTGTCCCCGCGCCCCGACCTCGCGCTCTGCTGCCGCCGCGGCTGCCTAGGAACGCCGCCTGCGGACCCGGGTCGCGGCCGGGGCTGGGCGGCGGGGATGAGGCGCGAGAAAAAGTAACCGATGCTGCCCGCTTTCTTCTTTCTGTACCGAGACCAGAGTTTCTTTGCCATATTTACATGTTAGCAGGGTTATCTTTGGAAAACCTTTGCATTCACGAGCTTCCGCGGCCTAGGAGGTGAAGCAGGGGCATTATTATTATTATTTTTTTTTTTTCCTGGAGAGCAAAGAGGTGGAGGTTGAAATTTACTTGCAAGAAAATAAATTAAAGACGACTTGGTGGGGTCCATTTAGAACTCATTTTAATCTTACCCTGATTCTCCCCAACACACACCCACAATTAAGTGCAAATGCAGTCATGAAAAATGTGTAATTGATTTGCGATGCTGAGAACAAATAAACACAAACAGGTCAGGGCAGGGGGTGGGGTGGCAAACAAAACTTTAAGTGAAGGAAAAGATTTCCAAAGAGGGAGGTCAAAAACCAGTGGCCTCACCCCCCCCCCCTCCGAAGCGCGCTGGCTCCCTCCCTTCCTCTCTCGCTTCGGGAGAGGAGCTTGGCGCTCCCGGCGGAGGGCAGGGAGGCGGCGGCTCGGTGCTCCTGCGCGGCTCCGGGGGCTCGGGGATGCCAGTGCGCCCGGGAGGCTGACGTCTGGGCTGAGAGGTTGTGATGCCCGAGCTAGGATGGCGTGGTGTCAGAGCCATTGGCCGCTCATGGTCATCAATCAACCTGCGGTTAGGGGAGAGGGACAGAAAGAAAGACAGACGCCCAGCGGAGCCCGGGGCCGGGAGCGCCTGCACCAACAGTGCCAACGGCGGCTGCAGTGGAGGCGACAGCAGCAGCAGCAGGGGACTGAGCGAGTCAGGCGAGCTGGTGCTCCAGGAAGGAAGGGGGAGTTGCGACCGGGGCTGCTGTGTGAGCTGGGAGGACAGGGCGAGCGTGTGAGTGTGTGTGTGTGCGCGCGTGTGTGTGTGTGTGTGTGTGCATGCGCGCGCGTGTCCTCACTGAAGCCCCCTTCCCACCCCAACTGCCCAACCTAGATTTAAAACAAACAAACCAATCCAAAGTAGAGAATTCCGCGGCCCCCCAACCCCCCACTGCCCCACCATATATAGACACCACACGTTGCCAGAGGCCCGGGAGAAAAGTCTTGCCCCCTCTGTTTGAAAGAATGTGCCAGCGGGGTGTCCACAGTGCTGGAGACAAGTTCAGGTGTAAGTGCGACAAAGGGGAGGGCGCTCAGTGGACTGATGCACGTGCCACTTGGTGTGAGCATCCTTGGAAAAGCTTGGCGGGGAAAGGCGTGTAGGCATCGCTTTGGGATACAGGGCTGAGTAACTGAAGGTGGAAAGGTGGGGGGGGGGGGGGGGGGGGGCGCAAAAAAGAATAAGAGGTGTGAATTGAAAGTTCTTGGTCTGAGCACCAGAAGAACGAAGAATTTGGCAGAGTTGGGGAAATGGGCTCCAAAATCCAGTCAGGCTGTCTTTAGAGGAGCTTGGGTCAAGTGATCAAAAATGAGCATCCTTGTTTAATAGAGGAAATCGCGGGCTCTTTCCTCATAGGCTGTGCCATGAGAGACATTGGCGGGGTGGGGGGGGAGAGGTCATGAGTTATTCTTTTGAAACTTTTGGTGAATTGAGTTGGACTTCTGGTGGAGGCAGCTATCTTATTCCTCAGCTTTTAATCCCTTCACTGCCAGAGAACTTTGAAAGGTTTTCCAACTAGATTCCTGGAAAAGAACATAGCAGTTGCACAATTTAAGGCACTGGAGAAATGATTGCTGTCTAGGAAATACAAAATGCGCTCTCACATGATTTTTCTTTAAAGAGAAAGTCAGACCCGCACCAGCATGAATGTTTGGCGGCATCAATCCTTTTTAGATTTTTATTTAGGCTTCCTGGCATTTCATACTGTGTTCCTTTGTTTTGTGGAGCAAATGTGTTGTCGTATAAGATGCAGATTTTGTTACAAGACATATATTGCTCTTTTTAAATATTATATGTAAAAAAAGAGATCTCACAGTGGCAAGGGTAGGATGTACTGGAAATTGATCCTTAGAAAGATTTAACTACATAAGGAGGTGAAACCGAATATCACATTTTAGATAGTTTTAGGTAATGTGTCTTTCTGGCTTGCTTCAATCTCCCTCCCCCGCCAGCCCCAGAATTCTCAGGTTGGAGGTGGTAACTCTTACCCATTGTTCCTGGGCTGCCAGTTTACCAAGAAAGCAGTGTTTTTCCACGTGGTGTGTTTAATATTCTTAGGCTGCGTTCATTTTCAGATGCGAATGAAGATGAGCATAGCATTTTTTAAAAATAAGCCTTTTCTTGACTTGTCTGTAAAGGTGCCAGTGAAAGTTTTGAAGCTCTCTGCCTCAGTCTGACATTTTCTTCAAAGGACTCCAGATTAAAGAAGATAGACGCTGCAGGTGCACTGTTTCGATAAAACATTTGAAAGAGAACATGGTAAAGATGAATTCAAATGAGGTGCCAGCCACCCATTTAGCCCTTCAGAGTCAGAGGGGCCTGTGGCTGCTGATGAAAAGATGTTCTATTTGTCTTGCTGGGGTGAAGGTGGAAAGATGTTCACTTGATAGAAAAGGCAATCGGCTGGTTGACGTTAGGTAAGGGCGGACCATTTAGGAGTGAGAATTGATTACCTTCAAAGTTCTATCTCTTTTTAACTTCAACTTGGAAACTTGGAAGGGAGACTGTGGAGCTAACTGCCATAAGATGTTATGTAGAAAGTTAAATATATATGATGTCCAGGCCACATTTAAACCTGAAGAAATCAGTGCTATCTAATGAATTCTGACTGATAGTGACCCGATAGAACAGAGTGGAGCTGCTCCCTTGGGCATTCAAGCCTGCAATCTTTATTGACTCAGATTGCCACATCTTTCTTTCGCAGCAGTGTGGCTGGTAAGTTTCAAAACCACTACCTTTTAGATAGCAGCTAAATGCTTTAACTACCATGCTGGCAGGACTCTTTAAGGTCACGTCTAGCTTAGTTTAATTAGTGAGTTTACGGCACAGAAACTTAAACAGTCCCTGACACACTGTGTAGTAGGATTGTTACCCAGTTCACAGTGGTCTAGACATGAATTTGCTTCCCTTTGCTTCTTAATGTTCAGTGTTTCACACAATAGGCATTGATGGCTGAAACATAAGAATTGCCATCTAATTTTTATACCACTCTCTAATTTATGCAAGCACTAAGTTCTCGCAGTCTGAAAATGTGTATCCCCCCCCCTTCTTCTGTGCTTTGATGGCTAACATTCTTTTTAATGACAGTCATTTCTATAACAGGAAGATGTTTTCATTTGTATTTACTTTTCAGCGCCACGCAATTATGCAGTTTTTGCGCTTCAGTGTCTCAGTACTTTGTGTCTCAAAAGAGAATTACAGTACTTAGAACAGGACTGCAATTTGAAGCAGGTGTTGTGTTTTACTGTTATGCAAAATAACAGTAAAATATAATTGGGGGGGAAGTGAAGGAAACAGCTGCAAACTTGGTATGAAAACTGCTACATTATGATTTGTAAGCAGTTCTTATAGATATCTTACATCAGAGGTGGAGGCAAAGATTTTTAATTTCGTTAATCCTCCTGGCTGGGTTGGTTGCCTATCAACTGGTGTTTAAAGAACTCATACCTCCCATGAAGTCCGGAAGAAGAAAGCCAACCCCAAATGACACTTTGTTTAAAATGCCAAGCCACCAGGAGTCATCCCTTGGCAATGTGCTTGCGCACTGGGAAGCAGGCAAGGTGGGTGTTATTTAGCTTGCCTTGCTAAAATGAGAAAGGCAGTGGAATGGAGTAAAGCGCTATGAAGTTTCTTAGCCCAGCCAGCATATGGAGGACTGCACAAGCCCCGGGTTGTAAAAGAATAAAATAAATGGCCTATGGCAGACCATCTGCCTTATTCTCTGATATTTTAAGGTATTTTATGCCAAATTTAAACCCAATCTTATTATTCTAAATATTTTTATTTTCTATAGCAGCTAAGATTCCTGGAGCTTAACGGTGCACATGGCAAACATGTTCTGATGCAGGGCATTCAAAGTAAAAGGGTACGGTACCCACCTCTCTGCTGCTCTGGTCACAACAGCTTCAGTGCAGAGCTCTGCTCTCTTTGGGGTTTGCACACCTGCTATAGAAAGAAACATCTTCATATTGAAACCCTCTGCCCTCTCGGCAAACACTGCATTGATAATTATGTCAGAATGGAAGTCGGGGGGAGGGGGATGGTGGTGGTAAGGTATAACCAACCACTCAGAATTCTGCAGCCCCCGGAACAAGATGATGTATATAATGTCTATGCCCTTTGCCCTGCAAAGAAAGGAATTATTGCATGTATCCAAGTGGTGGTCTAGGCGTGTATGTGTTTCCCTTTCCCTGGGCTACTAGGGCGCTTAAAGAAATTATCCTACTTTGAGTGAGAAAGAATTGCCTTTCCTTGAACTGCTTGATCTGAATGCATTATATATGTATGCTGGGCATTGTATACCTAAGTACTGCTTATGAAAGTAATAGTTGTGTATGTGTAGCATGTGCGTGTATTGTATGTACTCTAGTTAGCCCCTGGTTTCTGTTATAAACACAGCATTTTTAACATATGTTTGTCATCATCTTATATGGCTGTTTCAAGTGGTGTGATTTCAAATTATTACATGACAGCAACTTTGTAGGGACCAAACGTTCCAATTAGCAGGGAAGGTTTGGAAGAAACTCCACTTCAAGCACAAACCATTTATAGCTAGACACCATGGCAACTGTGGATATGCCCCTTCCGTAATTCACATTAAGTGCCACAATTATAATTAAAGAGGAAATCTTCCTTTGAACACCATTGAGATGATTTGCTCGGAGCCAGCAAAGTCGTTAAAAAGTACAGTGTCCACTCTAAAGTGCACACGGGAAAGAGCACAAGGAATGGCTGTATCCGTGAAGTAATAGCGGACATCCTGATTTTTTTAAATCTGAGCCGGTTTCATGTCCAACCATCAAATTTGAAATCCCATAGATCACCCTCTTTTTATTTGTTCCCATTTGATAATTTTTTTTTCTCTTTCTTTCTTTCTAGAAACACACAGCGGTATTTATGAGCAGATCCTTGGAGTCAGAGGCTGGCTGAGTCACACCATGCCTGATTCCATCCTTTGCTCCAGAAAGTTGTGAATTGCTCATGCTTAAAGAGGTGGAAGGATGGCACATGGTATTCCTTCTCAAGGCAAAGTTACTATAACGGTGGACGAGTACAGCTCAAACCCCACCCAGGCCTTCACGCACTACAACATCAACCAGAGCAGATTCCAGCCGCCACATGTACATATGTAAGTATCGCTTGCTGCCTTAAAGTAACTGTCCGTCAGGAAACATAGAGATAAAACAAAGAAAAGCATTCCTCAATGGCTTCTGCTGGGAGGGATAAAAATTATACCATTTGTAACATAACTTGGTAACTTGGGTTCCAAATACAGGCCAGGAGTAATCCCTGTATCTGTGTAACAGTTGGTAATTTCAGAGCACTTTCAGTTGCGATTTGACATTAGATATTCAGATCCTCTGAGGAATGGTGGAATAGACGGGCCACATTTTGTTGATAAGAATAGAGAAGGTAAGGTGTATACCGGATGCTACTTTGTGGCAGTATCTAACTGATCCTCAGTGCACGTTATTTGACATGGTCTTAAGTTTCTCCCATGATGAAGTATTTTTGTAACATTTCAGTACTTTTTTCCCTCCATACCTCACCCCACAACCCTTTTACATTCAGCTGGGAAATAGGCCTAATTGGGACTAATTGTCCAGCCGTAGTGGAATCCATTGTCTTGCCTGTTGCTCATGGAACGTGTGCTGCATGCTGCAGGACTGGGACAATAAGGGGAACAAAGGCTTAAGGGACAGTGGAAGAGTTGGTTCCCAGAATTGTACTTCTTCTCACTAGCCTTATACTATTTAAGGCCCATTGAAGTTTCAGCTGTTTAAGGAACAAAGTGTGGGAGAGACCCAGAGGCACTGGTTTTGTAACACCTGGTTGTACCCCAGCTTTTCTCTCCCTGGCCCTGAGCTACGGATGTGCTGGGCATTCAGCAGAATGGGGCCGAGAGGTCATCCTCTCCCTCGTTTACGCAAGGCCTGGTACTTAACTCTCTGTTAGACCCTTCCAGTGTCTAACATGGGTCTTTCATGGTCGGGCTAAACCTCTGAAAACTATTGTGTAGCCAAGATAGAAAGGAGGTTAGAGCTCTGTTGACTGTTTCTGCCTGTTTTCTCCCGGCAGAATGAAGCTCAGGGCATGCCCAAGTTACTAACTCTTTTTTAAAAGTAGTTGTTTTAGATGATCGTTTAGTGAATAGGCTAACTCTTTTCCACTCTTCCCCCAATACACCTTTAAATTTAGTAACACTAGCCAATCAAAAAGGTCTTTCCGATGACTGTCAGGGTATTGGGAATAAACGCAAGGATGATGTTTCCCGAGTGCGTTCTGCAGAGTCCTTTTGTTACCATCACCTGTAATGTGACTTCTGCGAAGCAGCCATAGTAATACAACATGCTCAGATCAAACCAAACCAAAACAGATTTATTACAATTAGTCACTGTTAAGGGGCTTTTAAGACTTCTTATACTTTCTTGAAATTGGACTATATTCGTGATTGTTAACTATGGCTCACTTGTGTGGGTTTTTTTTTAAGGAAAAGTTTTCAAGATGAGTAAGATTTTTCTCTGTTAGTACGCTCTTTTAGAAGACTAAATGATATGCTGATATTACATAGTCTTTGACTGTTCTGCTTTTATGCATTTCTTCTTTTCATCAAATATATTATAAAGTGTGTGCCAGTTGGACTTCAGTTATTTTTCTGCACTGGTGTGACATTTTGTATTAGAGAATCACAAAGAACTTTGGAGATTCTGTTTCCCATCAAGCAAAAGACAGTCTGTTTTGCCTAAGATTCCTTGGCAAGTAAGTGACTGATAGGGGAGCCTCAGCCTTGTCTTCAGGTCCGCACACATCTGCTCTCTCGCTCTTGACCGTGAGATTCCACTGGTGGACAGTGAATGCACAAAGACATCTTAAAAATCATGTAACTTAGAACTGATCTGCTTAGATCTAACCATGAAAAATTTGAAGGATCAAATTATTCTGCTTGAAAACCCGGGTGTGCAAGTGGCAGCCTAGACAGCTGTGCAGGCCTTTTATCTATGCCTGACCTCAAATAGAGGGGCCTTCCCAGGCAGGCACAAATTTACCATCATCACTTGAATCCTCTACTCTAGCGACACTGGTCAGTGGTCTGTCACCAGAGCATACCTTAGACCTCTCCTTTTCAGTGTCATTGCCTTCTTGGTTACTCGTGCACAGTTCAAACACTCACATTTGTGCTTTTCCTTTTGGAACGCCTCAAAACTAGTTCAGGCCACTTCTGTGAAATTTATTCTCTCACCTTCTCCCACCCACATTGTGCCCCAACAGTACACCATTACTCACTTGGCATTTATTTACCTTTTGCCACCTCCATTAGAATTAGATCTAAAGTCTCTTACTACCTTGTTTCAACTCTACTCCATTCATTGTCACTGAGTTGGAATTCACTCATAACGGACCTTCTTGTGGACTTTGAAGAGGCTGTAAATTGCCTGGGAGGAGATTGTCCATCTTTCCCCCGGCAGCTGCAGATCTGCCTTTGTGTTGGCAGTATAACTCCTTGCCCGCTAGGCCACCCGAGAGTAACAGATACTCATAAATCCCGATTGACTGATGCAATGTGCACTTAGAAGAGGAATGCTTACGTTCTCAGTGGGACTTTTCTATGACTCTTAGGATTTTGAGTGTTCATGTGAAAATGTTCACCATTTCTTCCTTGGTTACACAGTTACTTGGTCCAGACCACACGCGCTTGTTGTGGTGGTGTTTTTTTGTGTGTGTGTGTGGGTTTCGTGTGTGTGTGTGTGTGTGTGTGTGTGTGTGTGTATTTTTTTCAGTCTCTGATCAGAGTAGGTGTTCAGGTATCTTGGTTGAATTAGTTGTGTTCTTTTTCTCTTATGTTTTTTAAAAGGCTCTTTGTCTAAATAGAAACTTAAATTGGCTGGAAAATTTCCTTCTAATGTTTAGTCTAAAATTTGTTCAGTTTTTCTAAAACTTTCAACACGGCTCGGCAGAGCTTTGCTCTTTTCCCTAAAGGTAGTTTATCTTTTCCACTTGAATAGTTGTTCATTTAGTCTGCCTGAAATTAATAAAACTTTTGTTTTATTTTACTATCACATGCTTGAGAAAGTGGTTGATACAAGTCTTATGAGGATCTGTGAC
This sequence comes from Elephantulus edwardii, assembly GCF_000299155.1. Lineage (NCBI taxonomy): Eukaryota > Metazoa > Chordata > Mammalia > Macroscelidea > Macroscelididae > Elephantulus > Elephantulus edwardii. The sequence continues at coordinate 8,090,476 of NW_006399779.1, read as the reverse complement.
AGTTTACCTGGATTGGCACTAAAATTCCAGTCCTTAAAGGATGTACTTTAAAAAATTATTTCCTACAACCAAGTGGAGATTACAGGGTTTTGCATTTTTACTATAGTTCTCTTCACACTGGGAAATTCACTTCCCTTTTCCAGGCCTTAGTTTATTTCTAACAGCTTCTGCAATGTTATTGTTGTTATATACTGTCTAGTTGGAACTGACTCATAGCTGACCCTCCAGAGGGATTTCGGAGGAGGCACTCAATCACACAGGTAGAAGTTGCTCATCTTTCTCCTTTGGGCAGGTGGATTTGAACTGTGTGCCTTTGGGCTGGTGGCATGATTCCTTACTACTTAGCCACCCCAATGACACTTAAGTGAGTTTTTTGTTGTTGCTGCTGTTGTTGTTTAGTTTAGACGTACTAAGATTAAGATTACAATTAAGACAGCGTTCATATACTAGGTGTTACTGTGGGAGAAAAGGAAGATAAATGAGGCCTGGTTTGCATTTTCACAAAGTTCATTGTCAATATCAGAGCCGATGTTAACACTTGTCTTTAACAGGTTTATTACTGGTTCTTAGTCTGTGTTTCACATTTCATTTGCAAGTTCTGACATGGCTGTCTTTTAATTTTCTAAGAATAATTGGACTTGATCTATGCTTAACATTTCAGGAATATTTTTTAAAAGAATGAATATTTACAGAGAAGTTAGATTTTCATTCATTCATTCATTCGTTGTTGCACATTTTATTCCCTCTCCCTCTCTTCCCCCTCCCCCAGTTCACTTTATTTTAATATTCGTTCACTGTTGCACAAATTACCTGCCTCTCGCCCTACCCCTCCCTGTCCTCTTTGCAATGATATACTTCTTATTCTGAGCTGCTGTTGTACATATAATGACTATATGTTCCTTTTAGATAGTTCTTCCATCTGTTCCAATGCAATGGTCATTATCTATCCATTCTTATCCTACTCTCCTCCAAACTCCCCGTGTGAGACCAACTTTTTAACAGTGGTACTATGGAGTATTTGTCCTTTTGTGACTGAGATATTTCACTCAGCATGATGTGCTCCTGGGTCCCCCATGTTGTATAATGTTATAAAAGTTCATTGTTTTTCAGTGCTACGTAGTATTCCATTTTATGACTATACCATAGTTTTCCTATTCTTTCATTTGTTGATGAACACTTGGGTTGCTTCCATCTCTTTGCTGTTGTAAGTAATGCAGCAATAAACATGGGTGTGCAAGCGAATATTTTTTTAAGAAAGCAATCCTACATAAATATAGGAAAGAAAATTAAATAACACCTAGACATGGTAGAGCAAGATTTAACCCAGAATTTGTATCTCCTTCTTACTTAGACACTTGGATGCACTGACAAAAGTGAGAATTGAAAACAAGCAATTACCATGGCTTCATTTTCTCCTAACTCACTCCTCATTCCAAAGCAGAATGTTGTAAAAAAAATTTAGTATTTTTTTTCTTTTTTCTTGTTGTGTGCTGTTGAATCAGATATGACTGGCACAGGAGGAGATTGTCCCTCCTTCTCCAGAGGAGGATCTGGTGGATTCAAACCTCATACCTGTGGGGTTATAGTACAGCTTCTTGCCACTAGGCTACCAGAGCTCCCACACTTAGTATTTCTAATGATGATGAGAAGAGATGTTGATGGGATCAGCATGAGCCTAAAAATAACATTAATACTGAGTCGGCCTTTCATGTCTGAGAGTTAGAAAATGTCAAACCTTAGTAGGACACCCATGTGTTTCAGTTTTAACACTGAATTCCCCGTATTCCTGAGAACTCTTCAACCTCAGCTAACCAGGGGATGGTTACTTCCCTGAGGCCACCTCTTCACCTTCTTGCTTTATGTATTGGCTGCTAGGAAGTCTAGTGTCCTTTTGGTTTTGGTTGTAGTCACTGTCAGTGTCTATGCCATTGATGTTAAAACCCCAGAATCTCATTTGTCTTGCTCTTGCATCCCATTTTAGGAAGGCAGTGTAGCGCAGAGATTGACTGCATCAGGAACCACGTTGTTGGATATAAAACCTGATTTGACTCTTTACTAGCTTTGTAACCAACAGTGTTTTTGATAAAAGACTTCACTTCTCTGTGTTTACAGTTTTCTTTAGTGTGTGGATTATAGAAATGATGTTCACTGTGGAAGGTTGTGCTAAAATGCTATCTGTTATTGTAAAAAGTAGAATAAAAAGTTATTTGAAGTGTATTTAGTATGAGGTCTACATTCAATGTTGTTGTTGTTATGTGCCGTCGAGTCATTTCCGACTCATAGCGACCCTATGCACAACAGCCCTAAACCCTGCTCTATCCTGCGCCAACCGCACCACCTCTGACACACCCACCCCTATTATCCCAG
>NW_006399779.1:8075803-8085354 GCF_000299155.1 Elephantulus edwardii | reverse complement strand
CGTAGAGAAGCCAAAGCACAAGGAAGAATTCAAGATACTAAAGAGCTGAACAGAAGATTCCAAAAGGCTGCTCGGAATGACAAAGCAAAATACTCAATGTTGTTAGGTGTTATTATTAATTATTGTTTTATTGATTCTTGAATTCTAAACTGTCTCAAAATAATTTTGAAAGTCAGTGAGGTGTATGTAAACCTTTGAATCAGAAAGCCACTGATAATAAATAAGAAAGTGACTGTCTCTGTTAAGTCATCACAAATAGAAATCCATGGAAGCTTTTCTTGTTTAAAAAGTTATAATAGCACTTAAAAAAATTTTTTTCCACTACTTTATTTACATATCTTGAATAAATTGTTTTCAAGAACAAATTATTTGAATTTCCCTCCCTCCTCACATCAAATTGTACAACCTGATGATTAATCCCACCTCCCCCTGCACATCCTCATCGCTCTGCTTCCAGCCTTTCCCACCCCTCTTGAATCTTTATTTCATTCTTGTGGGACTGAGTTAGTTCACTCAGCATAATGCTCTCCAGTCCCTCCCAAGTTAGGTAATAATTTACAAAATCATTGCTCCTACGTGCTGCATAGTATTCCATTGTGTGAATGTACCATAATTTCTCAATCCCTTTGTTTGTGGTTGGACATTTGGGCTGTTTCCATGTTCTTGCGATGATGAATAACGCTGCTGTGAACATTGGTGTACAAATCTCTTTGCCCCAGTTCTCATTTTCTCAGGGTATATTCCAAGTAGTAGAATAGCTAGGTCATACGGAATTTCTATGTTCAACTTTTTGAGGAAATGCCAAACTGCCTTCCAGAGTGGTTGTACCATTTTACAATCCCCCCAACAATGTCTTTTTAAATAGTATTTATGGTTTTTTGTTGTTGAACATTTTCTTGCCCTTCTCCCGTAAGCTAACTCACAATGCAGCCCTTATTTCAGATTGTTGTCATACATATGATGCCTAATTATATATTCATTTCCGTTTCCCCATCATTTCATCTAATGCAGTGTTCTTTATCCACTCTTTACCCATTCTCTCTCCAACTCCCCCACCATGTCTGCCTATTTTATAACAGTGGTATTATATTTGTCCTTCTGTAACTGAGATATTTCACTCAGCATAACGTCCTCCATGCTCTTCCATGTTGTGTAATGCTTTTACAAGTTCATTGTTTTTCAGTGCTCCATAGTATTCTATCATGTGGATGTATCATAGTTTTTCTATCCATTGATTTGTTGATGGGCATGCAGGTTGCTCTGGAAGCTTTCCTTGTTGATGCTTTAGGGCCCATTGAGCTGACTACAATTCACAGTGATGCTTTGAAACAGATTGTGAGGGTGGTGAGCTCTAACCTGCAGCACTGTCACTCTCCCATGCTCAAGCCCCTTGTTGCAGTTGCTGTGTCAATATTTCAGTGAAGGCTTTGTCTTTAGCTGACCCTCTGCTTTTCCAACATCTCTTTGTAAGGACTAGTGTCTCCTGACAATATGCCCAAAGTTGTTATTGTTATGTATTGTCGAGTCACCTGTGACTCATAAATGACCCTATGTACAACAGTCCTAAACGTTGCTCTATCCTGTGCCAATCGTGTTGTCTCTGACACACCTACCCCCTTTACCTCAAAGTATGTTAGATAAAGTTTCATTGTCCTTGCCTCTTTGGAGCACTTTGGTTGCACTTCCTTTGGCTCTCAGAGTTGGCAGGTGACCTGCATTCCTAATGCCTATCAGAACAGAAACAGCCCAGGAGTGTCTCACCTACCTTCAGTGACTCCATGGTGGGAGTTCCAGGAGAGGGAAAGAGCAGGTAAGGGGAGGAATATTGTCAGCTAGTGCTGCCTTCTTCTTTATGGATTGTAGTGCCCTTCCTCTACTTGGGCTTGACTTAGGTGCCTGTACTCCCTGCCCCTGCCTTAGGCTTCCTGTATGCCTGCTGTTCAAATAGAAGCATCAGATTAACCAGGATAGAGTGCAAAAGACATATGCAAGTCTTGGAGGTTGAGTGTGTAGTAAGAAAAGAGAAATCTGTGAACAAATGATTTTTCCAGTTACTAGCTTAGCTGGATTTTGATAGTAAGACTATGATGCTTTGGTCTTCTCATCTGTGAAATGGGCTTACCAACATGTCAAAGTGGTTGTGAACATTAAATGAGATGATGCAGATGCTGATAGTGCCTGAAAGATCACTATGTTGTTGTCTTTATCCACTGGGCCAATTGGCAGAAGCATGATGGATGAAGAAGAGATTGAGGTTGTTGACAATTCAGCTTGCTCAGCTCCACAGTCAACAGTCTAGGCACTAGCAATCAGGAAATGAAAAGACAAATTGCATTGGTAAAATCTGCTGTCAAAGATTTCTCCATAGTACTTAAAATCAACGATGTCAGTGTAGAGACTAAGTGCAGAGACTAATCCAGGCCTTAGTCTTCACAATTACTTGCAATGCATTAGAGAACTGGATAAGGACTAGAAATTGACAGAAGAAAAATTGATGTCTTTGAATTGTGATGCTGGAGAAGAGTCTTGAACATACCATGGACCAAAGAAAGAAAATGAAGAGGTCCGTCTTGGAGCATGTGAAACCAGTTTCTCTTTGGATGCTAGGAGTTTGAAGCTCTGTCTTAGATACTTTGGGCACGTGGTCAGGAGAGACTGGACTGTGGAGAAGGACATCATGCTTGGAAGGGTAGAGGGACAGTGCAGGAGAGGGAGATCCCAGATGAGATGGAGTGATATAGTAACTGGGCCAATGGGGGGTTGTTGTGTTGAAATCACTGATACTCGTTGAGGAAACACAGGCTTCAGAGCTGCTGTACGTAGGGTCTCTATGGGTTAAAGGTGATTCGATGGCACCTAACAACAACAACAACAACAACAAAATGTGTGTTTTGATTTCTTCATTGTTACTTCCTTGGATGTTGACTGTGGCTCCAAGTGAACAAGAGAATAGACAGCGTCAATCTTTTCTGCATTTATCATAATGTTTATTGATCCTGTTGTGAGATTTTTGAGTGGTCATTCATGCCAAAGTCTTACATGGTTTTATTTGTTTGATCAGAGGTTGCATTTTTTTTTATATTACTCTGATTTATTTACAAAGTCTGAATACATTGTTTGAATACATTGAATACAAAAGATCCTTCCTGTTTTCTTTACCTCACCCACCCATCGAATTGTGCAACCCTATGATTAACACCCTACCCTCCATGCTCACCACTCTATTTCCACCCTCCCCACCACCTTGGATCCTCATATTCATTCAATGGTAATGATTTCATATAGTATTTGTCCTTATGGGACTGAGTTAGTTCACTAAGCAAATGTTCTCCAGTCCCTCCCAAGTTAAGTAGTAATTTACCAAATTATTGCTCCTACAATCTCTGTAGTATTCCATTGTATGAATGTACCACAACTTCTCAATCCATTTGTTGTGGTTGGAATTTCTGGGCTGTTTCCATGTTCTTGTGATGGTAAATAATGCCACTATTAAAATTTTTGTGCAAATTTTCATTTGAGCCTGAGTTCTCATTTTCTTGGGGTATATTCCAGGCAATGGAATAGCTGAGTCATATGAATATCTATGTTTACCTTTTTGAGGAAGCACCAAACTGCCTTCCAGAGTGGTTGTACCATTGTACAATTCCACCAACAATGTAAAAGAGTTCCTATCTCACCACATCCTCTCCAACATTTATTACTTGCTGTCCTGTTAAACTTTGCCACTGCTACTGGAGTGAGATGGTATCTCATTGTGGTTTTGATTTGCATCTCTCTTATTGCCAGTGATTTGGAGCATTTCTTCATGTCTGTTGGCCATTTGAATATCTCCCTCTCTGAAAATTCTTTCATGTCATTTATCCATTTTGTAACTGGGTTATCAGAATTTTTCTTGTGGAGGCCCAGCAGTATTCTATAAACTTTCATCATGAGACTCTTGTCTGAGATGGTATTGCCAAATGTTTGTTCCCAGTCAGTAGGTTTTCTTTTCACCCTGTTGGAAAAACAGGGACTTAATCTTTAAAGGATCCCAGTCATCAATTTTATCCTCTTCAGATTGTACATTTCTGGCTGTATTTGGCAGTCACTTTGTACCGTAGACTAGCGCTTCTAAGTTTGATCCCAGTTTGTCTCTTATGAACTTTATGGGTTTGTGCTTCATTCCCAGGTGTCTGAACCATCTTGAGTTGATATTTGTGTATGGTGTGAGATGGGGATCCTGTTTCAGCTTTCTGCTGGTTCCAGTCCAGTTTTACCAGCACCATTTGTTGAAGAGATTGTCATTTACACATTTGATAAGTTTTATTTACTTGTCGAATATCAGTTGACCATAGATAGCTGTGTTTATTTCTGTTTTTTTCAATTCTGTTCCACTTGTCTGTGTGCCTATCATTGTACCAGCACCATGGTGTTTTGGTTACCACTGCTGTGTAGTAGGTTTTGAGGTCAGGGAGTGCTATACTTCCCACTTCATTTTTGTTTCTGAGATGTGTTTTGCTTATTCAGGATTTCTTGCATCTACAAATAAACTTGACAATTTCCCTTTTGATATCCTTGAAAAATGAATTTGATATCTGTATTGGGACTGCATTGCATTTTTACACACTTCATTAAAGCAACAGAAAGTGTTTCAGATAGGCGTTAGATGTTTTTAGGTGTAAAATAAAAATTGCCAAAGTATATTATAGAAAGTGGTTATTTGGTTAAAAAAATATTTAAAAGTGGTTGGAAGTACAAATACCAGCATTGCTGATGATTATCTAGGGAATAAAATTGGGAATGAATTTAAGAAAAGGTCTTTTATTTTTATTTTATATACTTTTGCATAATATAAAGCCGTAACAATCATGTAATAATACTGTTATGATAAATTCATTGCTGAATTGTCAGAACTGACTGTCAGCACTTCTGAGTTTGAAAGGCTGCTGTTTGGGTGGAAGGGAACTGCCCATCCCTTTCTAGTTGGAGCCACTGATGAACTGCCCGACAGCAGTGCCTTTAGGTTGGCAGGGCACCTCTCTGTGGACTACTACACTAGCATCTTTTTAGAGACCAACCTTGTTCTCAGTGCTCTCACATCAGCACCAACTCATAGCTGACCTTCAGCAGGTATTCAGAAGCTGTACATCACCACATGCAAGGGGATTACCTGTCTTTCTCCTATGGGACAGCTGGTAAATTTGAACTACATGCTTTTGAATTGACAGCACAACTTCTTACCCACTAGGTCACCAGAGCTTCCTTAAAGAAAAATAAAAACCTGTCAAAAAGCCTCTGCTTTACTTGTAAAGATGAACTGTAATGCAATTTTTCTACTTTCTTTGGACCTTGCTTTCTTGGATGCTGCTTTGTTCTCTTCATATTACAATCAAGGGGTAGTCCAAAGCCTGTTCATTCATTCATCCGGTATAATTCACGTTGCTCTTATGTGGGAGGGAGCTCTAGTGGCCTAGTGGCAAAAAGCCACGCTGCATTACTGAAGGCATTCAGTTCGAATCCCACCAGCTGCTCCTCCAAGAAGGATTGGCAATCCCATCCTGGGCAATTAACAGCCTCTGAAAACCCACTGGAGAGTCAGCTATGGGTTGGTTCCAACTTGACCATATACTAGAAAAACAACATATAGGAAGATTAGAGCAAGCCCGGGATGCTTCTTAGTCCTGTTACTGAAGGATATTTTTTTTTTTCTTTATAAGTTTGAGGAGCAGGTTGAAAACAAAAACATTTGCTGTCAAGTCAATTCCAACACATAACAAGTCCCTGTATATTAGGGTAGAATTGTGCTCTGTAGGGTTTTCAGTGGCTTGCTTGTTGTTGTTTGTTTGTTTTTTAAATAGTTTGCCAGGCCTTTCTTCTTCGCTTCCTCTGGGTAGACTTGTACTTCCAACCAAGAAATAATCTATAATCCAGATTATATAAGCTTCCAGAGTATTTAAGTTATGTATAATAAAATAGTTTCCTATAATAAACTTTTTGATGGTCTTGAGGATCCTGGATTCAAGATCTATTTAATCATTAAGTAGCTCTGTGATCTTTAGCCAATTGGATGTCTATGCATTTTGAATTCCTTATCAGATGTTAGGGTCTCTTCTCATTGTTGTTATGTACCATTAAGTTGGAATTGACTCATAGCTGACTATTCAGTGGGTTTTCAGAAACAATAAATCAAACAGGAGACTGCCAGTCTCTCTCTCACAGAGCAGCTGGTTGATTTGAACTGCATGCCTTTGGGTTGACAGCACAACTCCTTACCACTAAGCCACAAGAGCTCCCTCTCAGGTCACTGCATGGTGCGAATGGTTGAGTGTTTGACTACTAGTTGAAAGACTCTTGGTGGTTCCAGCTCACACAGAGGCTCTTTGGTCCTGGAGATGTTTTTGCAAAAAAAACCCCATAGTTCTGAAGACCCTGTGGAACAGTTCTCCTCTCCACACAGTGCGGGTTGCCATGTGTTAGAATCAAAGTGATGGCGACTGACTACAGCTGGTATTGAACTTGATGTTCTTCAGCATCATTTCTTCTTAATTTGACAGGCTCTGGTTTTTCCTGTTTCTAACCTTCTCTCTTTTCCATTTAAAATCAAGCATACAAATTTCATGTCATTACTGATATTATGTGGGAAAGGACTGGATTCTAAGGCATCATGAAGATTTGCTGGTGGAAGAAGAGAAATGATTCCTTCCTCTCGTGTAAGGATCATCTCATTGGATGAGACGTGGATTCTGTGAAAGCTGTGAATGAAGAGCTCAGGCTTTGTGAAATTGCTCTCTGTAACCAAGGTGGAAATTTATCTTTGGCTACAGGCTGGGGTACATTAACTGCTTGGGGGAAAACAATTCTAAAGACACATTTTTCTCTTGTTAAGCCTCTTCTCATCATCATTACAAATTTATCACTGAGCTACTGGTTAGCATTGGTAATAATTTTTTTGAAATGCTTTCAATCTGAATTCATCTTGGAAATGCCAAATGCCCCTTTTCAATTGTACTCACTTATAAACACAAGCTGTTTCTCTTTTTTCTCTGTCATCCTTCCCTCCTCCCCCAGTCAAGTTCTTGTTCCTAAACATTTCCTGGGTGTACCTGTCTTGTGATCTGGGACAGTTTGACTTTGCTTCAGAACTTACTTTTTGTCCTAGTTGGTAAATTTCTTTGTTTGCATTGGAGTATTAAAAAAACAACTTAAAATTTGATCTATTTTCTTTTTGAGGGTCAGGGGCTATATAGCTTTTCTCTTAAAGGTTTTTGTTGTGGTACCATAACTGGGCAGGGTTTGTTTTATGACATAATTTTGGGAAGATGAAAAATTTTAGCAAAAAATTACTTGCTTTGTAGCTCTGGATCTCAGAAACTTACATATGTACATTTCCAGGGATAAAGAGTTCTAGAGAAAGTGTGCAGCAGTGAATGGATACCATGTCCTGAAATTTGAGTACCGGCTTGAATCTGTCTCTGGTTAGAAATACAGGGTGAAAAAAACCAACCAATAAAACCAATAAAACAAGACCAACAAAAATTTTTCATGGAGCTATTTGGATTAGAATATACAAATGGAAAGCAAGCTAAAATAAAAAGTAAGGCAATAGAGAGTGTGTGTTTGAGACATACTTAATTTTAATTTTGTGTTTTCAGTGATACAGATTTTTAAGATCTTATAAAACGGCTAGTGCTGTTCGATTGACCACGACTGGCATAAAAAAGCCCGAGCTAGTTCTGTTTCGGTAAGAGAGATTGTTTACCGAACTGAGTCTCAGAACATCAGTTGATAAACTTATTTTTCTGGTGAGTTTTTGTGTTTCCTTAGATCTCTTCTACGTCCTTCTTGCCTTGAAAATTTCCAAGAACATGCTGGAAACTCAAGGTTTCAGGAGCTGTGCTGCTGGCACAGTACAGGGTATTATTCCAGAGTTGGGGTGGGGAAAAAAAATTGCCAGACTTTTGCAGACCACCACGTTAGCTTTTTGAAATGTAAAAAAAAGTACACTTGGAGGCTTTGTCTGTGCAGAAACACGAACTTTGCAAAGAGGAAACGCTGCTGGATTTATTGGCCCTCTCAGTATTTGGGTCTGCATATTTTTGTTCTGTTTTGCTTGAAGACTCCCCCCCCCCTTCATTCTCTGTCCCTGTAGAAGGATAAAATGCAAGCAAATAAGAAAATGTGTCTTTGCAGACTTTTAACTTTTTCTTCTTTACTACATATGAAGAGTAAAATTTTTATGTAGTTTAAATTATTTTTATTTTGTACAGAAAAGCAAAGTTCTTGAAACTAGTATTAAAAAAAGAACAGCATTTAATAAACAGGTAAATTTTAAATTGTTGACATTAATTTTTATTAGTTAGCTTTCAAAATGAAATCTAGACTGTTCTGAAGTTCTTCTGTTGGTAGTAGCTGCCTTAAGATAAGACTGTTGGACCTCATACTTAGCAGGCACTTAGTTCAAAACCATTTCTTTCCTTACAGTCTTTGAAACCTTCCATTTTAAATGTTTAATACCTCTGGATTAGAAAAATAACTGTTCCCATTTTGCTGTGGGCTATTTTGGCATTTATACTGATTGACTAAGAAAAATGGATTACTTGTGGTATTTGGGCCATGAACCAATTTTCAAAACTCCTACATATTATACACCTTGCTTAAAATGTTTTATGCAAAAATATAAAACTGAAATAATGGGAAGAAAATTAAGTCTCCTACGAGGCAAGCAACCTCACCATGTTATCCCAGTTTCCTGAAGACTTAGCCTTTTGCTATGACATAGTCATTTTACCAGCTCTGTTTTAATATTGAGGAGACCTACTACCTTAATCGCTAAACGCCAGCAGTTCAAACTTACCAGACACTCCACTTGAGAACATTACGGCAGTCTGCTTCTGTAAAGATTTGCAGTCTTTGCTGTAAAGATTTCTAGTGCTGTGCTCTACAGAATTGCTAGGAATCAAAATTAACTCAATGGCAATGCATTTCGGTTTGGGGATTTGGGTTCTGAGTTTTGGGAATTTCACTGTTTTTTTCTTTTTTTTTTTTTCCTGCTTTGCAGTGAGCCCTTAGAGATAACTACAAATGTCTAAGAAACAGATTCAACAATTTTATTTTGATCATAAAAGCCATACTCATTGCTCTTGATCTTTCACCTCATATTTATACATTCTGTGAGCTCTGCGAGTTTGTGCTGTTAATCCAAAGACCACACCTCTCTGCTTCAAATTCACCAATGGCTTTCAGGGAGAAGGATAGGTAGTATCTTTTTGTGCAGTTTACAGCCATGGACACGCAATGGAGAGTCAGCTGTGAGTTGGTTCCAAGTTGGAGGCAATGAACTGAGAGTTTGATTTTTAAAATATGGCACTAAACCAGACAGTTCCTTATTCTGTTGTATATACGATCATTATGAGATGAAATTGACTTGGCAGCATCTAACAACAAAAACGCTTAAAAAAATATAGTGTATGGGTCCTGCCTGTGTAGGCAGAGAATATATTTGGGAGACACACAATGAATGCAGAAGAGGAAAGACAGGGATATGCATGAAGTAGATAGAAAAGGAAAGGAGA
>NW_006399779.1:7993634-8075703 GCF_000299155.1 Elephantulus edwardii | reverse complement strand
ATATAATTAAATAATAGCAAATATATGGGCTGTACACAATAGATATTCAGTCTTGTAAATATGATGTCCCTGGCCTCGTACTTGACTGTGGCAACAGAATAATATTGACATCTCTAAACATTCATAAATGGGTAGATAGGACAGTTAATCTTTGACCTTTTGGGCTTTTCCATGCTAACGTTACCTGTACTCCAGCACTATGAAGGATCCAAAGAGCAATTTTTGGTACACTGATTTGTTTTGATCTCTGAGTAGGAATGTTGTTTTTAAGTTCTTTTAGGTAATCCAAACCTAATGTTGATGTTTTAATATATTTTTAAAGAATCCATTTGACAAGCCGTGAACTATGATCTGGCATTTGAGAAGGATAGGAATATCTGAAATTGCAATTTTCCAAGATTTTCACCATCTGTTAAAGTTTAGGAGATTTACTACATGTTGTGCTCATATTCTGACTTTTCCAGGTTAACTTGTTTTTTACTTTGTTCTTTCTTAGCCCCATATTTTGAAGACAGCTGGTAGCATTAAAACCTATTTGGACTCAACAAATACAAGGCAAAAGAAGAGGGAGTAGGAGTGAAACTTTAGAAAGAAAAGACTGCAGTCTTTTGCCACAGATTCCCACTCAAAGTGACCCTACAGGAAGAGTAGAGCTGCCCATAGGGTTTCCAGGGGTGTCACTCTTCACTGAAGCAGGCCCACCTTTCTCCCCCAGAATCACTGGTAGATTCCAAATGCCAAAGTTTCAGGAGTAGTCAAGGACTTACCACCACACCACAAAAACCGCTTCATGAAGAGGGTAAACCAAACCAAACTCTCTGGCACTGAATCAAACTGCTGCTCTTTAGATTAACAGGTCGATACATCATGCAGTATGCCACCAGGACTCCTTAAAGAAAACTCTGTGTCTCCTGAAAGACTCTGTGTCTCACTTTGTCTTTTTGTCTCTGTCTTTTTAAATCATAAGGGGAGGAGACTGCCTATCTTTCTCCTGGCTGGTGGATTTGAACCACCAGAAATTCTTGACTTAAGGAATTAGCTACAGAAGGTCCCACCTAGGATGTTAAGTTTTTAAAGGTTACTGATTTCCTAACTTCCATAATGCTGTTTCAAGAACATTCTTATGCTTCCCCAGTATCTTTTCCCACAGAAAGACTCTATATCTTGTTTAGTACATTAGTGTGAGCCCTGACCTGCCAACTCTCTCACTGACCACCCCCTCTCGAGAACCCAATAGGGAAATAATAACTCCAAGGGAGGGGTTTACCCCACATTTGTGCCTCTTGGTGGTGGATGGCTGGTCTGTTTCGACCCCACCACACTGTTAATGGCAGTAGGCACGCTCCACTGTTTATCTTGGAATTTGATACCATCATCTTGGCAACCAAACTGGGACCTTTAGTGCTACGATTGTTTGTCATTTGTTGTTAATTATCTGTTACCATAAATTCAGCACTTTGAGAAAAAAGGGAATGTTTTGAAATATTTCCTCCAACATATAAGTGGAGCTTCATTTTCTGTGGACAGAAGAGGGAGGGGGGATGAGCCCTGTTGGGAATTGGCTTCAGGGAAATAAAATGCCCTGGTTTTTTGTTGATTTTTTTTCTCCTCCAAGCTGGTTTGTTAGATCTGCTAATGTAGTTCAGATTTGCACTAAAAGAACCTTTGCAATTCAGTGATGGCCTATACTAGTCGGAGGTATCCCCATTGGAGGAAAATGTAATAATTTTACTTTGCATAAGGTATTCTGCTTTTAGTGTGATCTCTTTATCCCACAATTGTTTTGTGGGTGTGGGGCTAGCTCTCTTCGTAGCTTGGTTCCTCCTTTTAAAGGTTGTTAAAACAAAGCAGTCCAGAGTGAAAAGTCGCTTCTGCTTACCTGCCTTTATGAGGTGTTTATTTTGTCAAGTGTAGCATTGAAATGAGCTTTCTGGCCATTAGTGGATTTTACTTACGCTCTCACACTCTGCAGGGAAGGTTGTGCCAAGTTATGAACAAACAGCGCTGCTTTGCGAGGTGCTGAACCCAAGGGCTGCAGGAGCCACTGCTGCCCGGCTGACTTAATAAGGCGGGAAACAAAAGAACACCAGTGAGGAAAGAGAAGAGGGAGAGTGAATGGGTGTATTTTGGGAGTGAGGGTGTTGGGAGTGCAGAAATCTCAGCACATTAAAAAAAATGTTTTAAAAAACCCCAAAGTTATTGAAAAGTTCCAGAGGGAAAAAAAAAGCATGTTTATTTAAGACTCCTCCCCCTTGTGTTCTCTTAAATTCTCTATTACTAGTCTCTTCCTTAAAAAGTGAATCATGATAGATGAGCCCAAAGGCAATTTGAGGGCTCTGGTGGCACAGTCTGTAGCCTATTAACCTAAACATAGACAGTTTGACTCCACCAGCAGCTCCTTGGGAGCAAAACAAACCATCCCTTTCCATGTGCTTTGCAGTTTCTGAACACTTGCTGGAGGATCAGCTATGAGTGGGTTTGATTTGACAGCAGTTGAGTTTGAGCTTTGATTTTTTGCCCCCCAAACGTAATTGTGAAGGTTTAGTTAGATGTTACCTTTGTAAAACCTTTACAGCCGAGCACCTAAGTGCTTAGAGCACACTGACTCTTAGTATTAATATTGTTTATTATGATTGTTTCTACAGCATTAACATTTGAGCTTCTGCAGAGTTTTAATGGTGGCAGATGACCTATCATCACAGTAACTTTTTTTTAAGCTGCTGCTAAATTTTAGGGTTTTTAGGGTTGCGCTGGCTCTCGTGGGATTCCCACCCTGGGAGGGAGGAATTGAATCTATAGCTTCTGATAGCCAGGGGCATCAACTTAATAAACACTTAGCTGCCTGTGTGTTGCCTGTAACTCCCAGAGACTTGATTTTCCTAAAGTTGTGGAATTTGCTATAAGTATGATAAAATTTGAAGACTGATAAATGAGTATCTCAGACTCTGAAACTGTCTTGAGTGTGAGAATGAGGTAGGAGGGGATCGAGAGAGAGAGAGAGAATTTTTTTTTTTAAAGCACCCTCTGGTTGCTCTGGGGGAGGCTGGGAACAGGATTTAACACTTTGGATTTTTTAGAAGCCATTAAACTCTGATGGGATCAGATTACCTGACTGCACATCTGAAACATGAAACTCTTGCCCTAAACCGTGCAATTGAGTTAAGCTCAAAATTCAAGGCCTCCACATAAGACGGGCCTCTGGGTAAGCCTCATTGTTGATCACAAAATGATTTCCTTTGAGTGAAGCAAGACTATAGTGAGGGGTTTTTTTGTTTGTTTGTTTTCTTGGTTTTTTTTTTTTTTTTGTTTTTTTTATGGACAATTTAGTCTGTACATTAGTGCCAGCCAGACATTTGGCAACACTTAGTGCCAACTTTGGTGATCTGTCCAGTGATTTTTTTCCCCAAGGTTTTCAATCCAGCCTGGATTCGGTGCTGACATTGAAGGACAGAGGCATTTTCAGTCCAGCTCTCCAGGCCTGCCTTCTTACAGGGCGGGGGGGGGGGGGACGGGACAAAAAAGTTTCCCTTCCCACCCCCCTTTTCCAAATGGAGAGGTGCAGAGTGAACAGCAGGCTCGTCCACTGCCCTAAACTTTGAGGCTTCAATGATGCTGACAGTCCTTCTCTGGAACAGTCTTCTCTTTCTGTCCTTTCTTTTGGGGAGTCCCTGCTTTTCTTTCTGTCTGTATTACATGCCCTTACATAGCCACTCCGAGTGCCCAGGAGTGAGGCTTGCCTTTGGTTGTAAGTCTCACAAATGTGTTCTACTAATAGTTGTGTAAGGAGCCCTGGAGGCCTCGTGGTAGTGAGTTGCAACCTAAAGGCAGGGAGTTAAAACTCACCAGCTGCTTTGAGGGAGGAAGATGGGCAGGCTCTTCCTGTGTGATTTACAGCCTCTGAAAACCTACGTGGAGGGTCAGCTGTGAGTCAGTTCCAACTTGATGTCACAAAGCAACAACAAAAATGGTAGTTTGTGAAAGGTCTATTTGCTGTCTTCCACTAGGGTACAAGCTCTAAGAAGGCAGCAACCCCTTTCTACTTCCTGTACCCCATTGGTATCTGTCTGTGAATATGGTGCTGTTGAGTCACATCAACTCATAGTTGACACCCAGTGGGTTCTCAGAAGCTATAAATCACATGGAAGGACATTACCCATCTTTTTCCCTCAGAGCAGCTGGTAGATTTGAACCACTTGCCTTTGGGATGGCAGCACAATTAAGCCCATTCGTTGTAGACATTCAACAAGTACCTGTTCAAAGTGTGAATGAAAATTGCTGTTGCAAACTTTCAAGGGGGTTCATATGTGCTGCCCCAGAAGTTTGTGCACCATTGTAAGCATTCATTCATTTTGAGAGCGTGTGTTTAGACTTAATGGTACACTTGACGTTTAAAAGGGTAACTTATATGAGTCTCCCGTGTTTTTTTCAGGATGGAGCTGGATGAAGCTCAGAGTGAGTATTTCCGATACTCCTACACTAATGCTATAATCTATCCTGCCTCAAGTGATGCTTACTTCATAGTTGTAAACTCTGATTTCTAATACAGGAAACATGTCAAAGTTGACCTTTGAACTTGCACCTAAATCTTTAGATTACCTATATTGTAACCCAGACCTTGGAGAAGGACATCATGCTTGGGAGGGTGGAGGCACAGTGCAGGAGGGGAAGGCCCTCTATGAGGTGGATTGATTCAGTGACTGGGGTAATCGGGATGGGAGTGTCAGAGACGGTGCGATTGGCACAGGGCAGAGCAGAGTTTAGGGCTTGTTGTACATAGGGTCGCTATGAGTTGCAAGTGCCTTGACGTAACAACAACAACAACCCTAATGCAAAAGCTAAAGCATTAAAAATTATATTGTTTGAAACCCTTGTAAAATGCTTTTGTAATCTACCCTGTTGGGAGTCAACAGTTAGTAGTTATTAGTATAAGATGAACTAGGTTATGTATTAGCCCACTCGACTGGAGTCTGCCCCTAATATTGGTAGTGTAGCTGAAATGTTGTTGTTATGTACCGTAGAGTCAGGGTTGACTCATAGTTGACCCTCTGGTGGGTTTTCAGAGGTAGTAAATTGTATAGGAGGACACTGTCCATCTTTCTCCAGTGTAGTAGCTGGTAGATTTGTACCGTGTGCCTTTGTGTTGGCAGCACAACTCCTTACCACTAAGCCACTGATGATCATTCAAACAGGTTTATCTACTATCATGGAAATTATGCATTTTGCAGAAGACAAATCAACTTTATTTTATATTCCTGTTTTTTACTTAACTTTCCAATTTTAAAAAATAATAAACTCTTAATATTCTGACAAGACAGCAGTTTGACAGAAATACGAGATTTGGGTTAAATTCCCATAACATCGTTTGGAGGTGTGGCTCTGCTAACAGAAGGCTGATGGGTGTGATCCAGTAGGTGCTCCCCATGGGGAGAATTGGAAACCTCCTCCCGCAAAGATTTATAGCCTCAGAAACTCAAGAGAAGGTCACTTTAAGTCAGAGTTGACTTGCTCGTACTGGGTGGTATAATGATTTGACTGCTCACCAAGGTCAATGGTTTGAACCCACCAGTTCCTCAGGAATAGAAAAATTACCAGTCTATTCTTCACTATTAGACAGTTCTAGTCTGTCAAATAGGGCAGCTATGGTTTGGAACTCTGGTTGCCGCATCTATAGGGAGTTTTGCTACTAACCCAAAGGCCAGGCCTTTCCAATGGCGCCAGTCCTCCAGCCACTCACCCTGAGAAAGATGGAGAGCCTTCTTCTCCTGTGTGATTTATAGCCTTGGAAACCCACTGGAGGGGCCCCTGTGAGTTGGTTCCAATTCAACGGTAATGAATAAGAAGAGTTGAAAGTGGCAAGATGGAACACAATGACAGCGTTGGTGTTACGGTAATTGAAAATCATCTTCTAAAATTGAATTTAAATGTGACACAAAGGAAATTCAGAATTACATTTCTAATAAAGCTCTCATTATGGGTCCACCATTACCATCAATTGTTCTTGAATTTTAGACAACATATGGCTAACCCATGGGTCAAAATAGAACTGTTCTCTATGAGGTTGTAATGGCTGATTTTTCAGCAGGCCTTCTTCCAAGGAACCTCTAAATAGACTTGAACTTCCAACTTCATGGTTAGCAACCAAATGCATTAGCTCTCTAAGGACTCAACTATAAATTCCTTGAAGCCCACATCATCAGAAACTCTGAAGGTCTAGTGCTGTTCACACACCCAGAGACCACACCTTAAAAAAAAATTTTAAAAAAGACTACCCCTCTCTGGAAGTTCAAATCCACAAGCTTCAGTGAAATATGATTAACCTCCTCTGATCCGATTTACAGCTACAGAAATCCAGTGGCCAGCTGGAAAACAGTTGCAACTTAATGGCAATGAGGTGAGCTGTTGGTGAAGTGCCAGATTTAAAAAAAAAAAGACTTACATGCGATAAAACTTAAATAATAACACAAATAAAGGAGAGGTGTGCACTGCAGATTCTTGGGGACTGCAAATGTTTAATTTAGGTGACTGACTTTAGGTTTTCTGCCTGACTTTCCTCATGCTGTTTCTGCAAAGGAAGGTGCTGTATAATTGGGTTTTCTGGAGATGCCCTTCGGCTGAGGACCTAATTGAGTCTCTGGACTTGAGTGCTGGGCTATAGTTGGTGGAGCTTTTTTGCCCTGAAGGTAGGGGCCTTTTGATGGACCTGCCTCTTTGATAAGTACCTTCAGTGACTGTGGGTGACATTGTTTAGGTAAAGTATGGTTTAGTAATTGAAGAGTCAGTGGTCCTTGGTATATGAAAATCTTCCCTTAAAATAGGGAAGACACCAAAATCCACATGTGCAATTTAAATGAGCCTGTATTCTGCATTATAAATATGCACCGGATGCCAAGTAGAAAACCGGAACACTCTCTCAGGATGCTGTTAGGGCCAAACGGAATCTCATTAGGGACAGCTTCAAAGATCAGTTCCTCGTGTCCATAAAAACAAGTGTAAATTATCTGGTGCGCGCCTGCTGTTAGCAGTTGCAGTGTTGCATTATGCATGATTCCAGACTGCACAGAGGAGACACAGGCTGCACCATGATCCACGGTATATGTGGCTATTTCTCCACACGTGTGTGTGTGTGTGTGTGTGTGTGTGTGTGTGTGTGTGTGTGAGTGAATGCTGAGTCCTACATTTTGGAAATTTATTGGTGCCTTTCAGTTAATGGAGGGTGCCATATATAACCTGCTCATACATTTTTGATGAATTGGAGCCAGTTCAGAAAAGCATGATAAGGCTCTCAATTGTTTATATGAACAACCAGTCTACTCAGATTTATGTATCTTGTTTGCTCACATGAGGAGTCAGATTAGGGGCCATGAATGCCTTACTGTGCTTAGATTTGTGCGCATGTCTTCCAATCACTCTGTCCCTCCTTTTGGTCTCTCGATTAAAGAGTGAGTATGAACAATCAATAAATTAAGAAAATGTAGGCAAGTTCAGCATGTCACTTTAGGTGTCATCCAGTTGACTCTGGTTTGGGGCATCCCCATAACCAAGTGGAATAGTTGCCTGCTCTTGGCCAATGTTTTTCACAATCATTGCTATGTTTGAGGTTCAGTTGGTTTGGGTTTATACTGTGTAGGGAGGGTCAGACATGACTTTTTCTGTATTCATTTTTTTTAATATTGTGATTTGAGTAAAAGTTTACAATGAAAATGGGTTTTTCATTTGCCCATTCATACACAGTTTGTATCACAGCATGAATTACATTATTCAGCATGTAATCACACTTTTCCCCCTCCGTCCCTGTAACTCTCAGTTCCGTTAATCCTACCTTCCCTTTCTTTAGTGCTCATTTTTTTTAACACCTTATGTGCCATTAAGTCAGAACTGCCTCATAGCTGACCCTTCGTTGGGTTTTCAGAGACAGTTAATCACATGGGAGGAGACTGCCCATCTTTTGTGCAGTTAACTGATTTGAACCATGTGCCTTCTTACTTAAGCCACCAGAGCTTCATTTAATAATAATTTTTTTAAAAGCCTAAAGATTTATTCTTGAACTTCATTGTTGCACAGAGTTTAATAGTATATAGAGTTTAAGAACATGAATCTTAGAGCCAGACGGTCAAAGTTTGAATCTTGATCTACCTTTTATTCTCCTTAAAGGTTAAGTTACTTCACTGTTAATTGTTTTCATCTGTAAATGAGGCGGGAAGATGGCACTCACCACATATGATGTTAAATCAGTTGGTGTGTGTAGTACCTAGACCCTTTTCTCGAGCATAGTAAGTCTTATAGAAATGTTTGCTCTTTGTTCTTTCAGCATCATGATTATTGGAGGGTTCTTAGAAGCTCTTCCAAGTGCAGCTGGAGACCTCAAGGTGTAAATTCCAGAGACTGACTTCTGAGCATATGTGTGTGTAAGTAGACAGGTACACATGAGGCCTGAGAGCAGGCAAAGTCAGGGAGTAATTATCTTGGCATCTACTGGGGAAAGCCGGTAAAAATAGAAAACATTTAGTTGATATTGTTGGGTGCTGTCAGGTCAGTTTCAACTCATGTGACATGGTGGAACTACCCCCATAAGATTTTCTTGGCTATAATTTGGCTACCAGCTGATAATGCTGGCAGTTTTAACTTAGTGACCCTAGAAGGGAAAGACTTGGGGACATGTGTCAGCAAAGATTACAGTCAAGAAAATCTCATGGAGCAGTTTTGCTCTGTCACTGGTGGTCACTTGAGTTGGAAGTGACTTGATAGCTCCTTACAACAACCACTACCATCTTACAGGAAGAGATGGCCAGGTTTTTAGCCAGAAGATTTTGAGAAAAGGCTACAAAATCCCAAGGGAGAAGCAACTTTCCTCCCAGCAGAGTAGAAGGAAGGGTCCATAGTATCTCCTTTTCTCCAGTTTTTTTCCCAGAACAAAGAACATGTGGCAGGAAGATCAAAAGAGTGTCTTTAACCAGTTTCACATGACTTAAACCTACAAACTTTCCAGCACTTCCAATTTGAAATTTACATTTGTTAATGTTAGGGAGTAGTCATGGCTATCAAGCTTTCTCTTTCTAGATTGTATGCTCTGTTAGGGTTGAGTTTATGCTGGCTGATCTTTGAATCCTTTGCAGTGCTCATGGGCTCAATGATTAAATACATCTTTGATACATCCTATAGAGCAGTCTTCAATATCGGTTTCTTTTGTCATTTTCCCCTCACTGTATAAATTATCTTTGGAACTCAAAATATTCCCATCCGGAGAGTGTCTTTCCTGCTCTTAATATGTTTTCCCTACTACTCGTTATCGTGCACTTACCTTGCTTCAGTGTTCATTGCTTTGATTTGCAGAATGTACCCTTGTCACGTCCTATCACTCACTATCAGTGTTGTAAGGGTGCTTTGGTGAAAGCTCACATCGTTTGGCATTAGGAGGGTGAGGTTGCCCTTGGGACTTCACAGTCCTTAAACACCTTTACTTGGAAAATGAGAAACTAAATTTAAAATATTTGAATAAAGAAGGGAGTTGTTTCGCTTGATGGAATTGTTGGAACCTATCCACAGGTTGGGGAGAAAATGATCAAGGGTAGGAAGTCTGGAGGCTATTTGGTCATTGAAAATATAAGAACTATTTATTGGAAGCAACATGGAGGACAGAGATTAGGGCTATTTGATTTCTGTCTTGTTGTCAGGGCATAGCAAAGAATCTGGAACAATAAATGGTTATTGAAACAATGAATGAAAGAGTATATATCTTCTTGGGTCTAAGAATCAGAAATGATGAAGATGGCACAGAATAGGATAAGATTCAGGTCTTTTGTTTATAGGGTCGGCATGAGTTGTACACACAACATAACAACAACATAAATGTACTCAGAGCTCTGGTGGTAAGGAGCTGTTCTGCCATCCTGAAGCCACATGCTTCAAATCCACCAGCAGAGAGAGAGAGATGGGCAATTTTCCACCACCATTGCCATTGGCAGCCTCTCCCTTAGGTGTGTTTTGCCTACAGAGGGAGACATGCAGATGTACTTGATCATTGGTATAGTAAATTAAATAGTAGCAGTCGAGGGGAGCTCTGGTGGCCTACTGGCAAGAAGCTGCAACTACAATGCCAGAGGTGCACGGTTCGAATCCACCAGATGCTCTGCCGGGGAAGGAGGGACAACCTCCTCCTGTACCAGTCAGATCTGATTTGATGGTATACTCACTCAAAAATAATAAAAATTTAAAAAAAAAAGTTCTTTAAAAAAAAAATAGTAGCAGTTGACACAGTGAATGCCACAATGAGTTTGAGCTTGAGCTTGTGAAGACGGTGCAGGGTAAGGAAAAGTTTCAATCAATGTGAGTCGTAGTTGACTCAGCAGCACCTAACAATAGCAACATAAATAAACGTGTATGAATTATTATTAATAGGATACCAAAGGATTTTGTTTAATTCTAGTGTCCTGTACTTTATTTGAGGGAAAGACCATTTCACATATGGGCAATCAGCTGCCCAGAGTATCTGGTTCACCTGCTCAAGGTTACATGGGACTGGTTCTTTCTGGTACAGTGTCTTGTCTCTTTATGCTCTTGAATGAGTTTGAGATGCTTAAGGAGCTTGGCAGATGATTCGTGCTAACCGAATAGGAGATAGAGATGTGGGGAAGATTTTCTTTGGGAATATGCATAACATAAGCCCATTTTGTCCCTCTGAATTAATTCTTAAATTCTTAAAATACTTAAATTGTGTTCTGGTTTTATTTTCTAATTTTTCCCTGTAGACTTTCCCTAGGATAATCAAATGGTCTTCAGGTCTGAATCCTCTCCCAAACATGAGTAAAGGTGGGCTCCCTGTAGGAGGTACTGTGAGAAAAAGCAGGAACAGTTGATTTCTGCTTCAGATGGTGACACTTGCTTTCATTTCGGAGCGCTGCCTTCTGTTCTTACCATTCTTGTGTCCTTTGATTCCACTCAGATCTGGCAGCATCTTCTGGCCCTAAGGCCTCCAGAAACCACTGTCGTTTCCTTCTCAGACACTGTGCACCGTTGGCCAGCAATTGCATTTTTTCTGGGATGTGGGAGTTGAGAGCTATGTGGCCATATGTGGTGGGCTTGGATAATGGCTTACATTCCAAAGACTTTAGATGTTTTCTGGCCTGCTGCTTGCTCAGAGGGGGAATGAGAAAACTCTATATGCTTCTAGAAGGTGCTTGGGTGGTGTAGTGCGTAGAGTGCTGTACTAATACTCAAAAGGTCCAGGGTTTGAATCCACTGGTTGCTTGGGGGAAATGAGCAGTCTCTTGTTGAGATTCACAGCCATGAAAACCTGATGAAGGGTCACTCTGAGTCAGGCATTGGCTTGATGGCACTGGTATATAATGCTTCTTGAGTCTTTCTATTTGAAGGCAAAGATGAAAGGTTTGATGCTTTAACACAGATTTGTTAAAGATCCTGTTTGAGCGCAGTTAACAATCAAAGTGTATGGATTACTTTCAAGGTATCTTCATGTTTGAGAATTTACTTGGAAAAGGTATCTCCGTTCAAAAAGAAGTTGCGCTGTTGCACAGAGTATTGCCTCTTTAAGGCCTCCATAACTGGTGTTAGCATCGTTTGATGGACCATCCAAGTGCGTCTTCATGAGGACTGAGCAACCCTGTGGCCACGAGTGGCTCCACAAGGAGTAGTTCCAGCCATGTGCAATTTTCGTCTTGGAAAATGCTCTGTGCCAGGTGTGAGGTCTCATATTATACGTCTTTTGTGTTTGCAGCTGGGCCCAGGTTGGCTTTGATGATGGTGCTTTTTGCCCAAGGTTCTGCAGCTCTGCTGTCTGGGGGGCTCCAGCCAGATGCCCAGGATGTGGGTGCAGTTGCTGGCAGCTGGGTCTTCAGTTACTGGTAATACGTCACTTTTACCTATTAGATCTCTAAAGATTGAGCTTTCCAGAAAGTAGAAGGATACCCCACTCCCCAGCTCTGTTGTTTTGGGGAAAAGTTCAGGGATGACATTTGGCAACAGCTTTCAAATGCAATTCTAACTGTTGCACTTCATAGTAGGAATATTATCTTGATAAATGCTCTGCTGTGGGCTGATGACTAAAAGCTCTGGAATGCTCAAGACCCCAATTGACGAGACGAAGTTAATAAAATATGCATTGTGAGGAGCCCAGCTAGTGAATATGGTGGTTGTAGCAGTCTGGAAATTACACGTGTATATTATCTGTATACAAATGTGTGTGAGGCAGGCACACAAAGGAATAAATGAAGGCTTAAAATTAAAAATAGATGGCAGTGCTTACTGTGTGCGTCTCAGGACTGTCTAAAAAGCAAATAAAAACACCGGGCATGTTTGCATGTGGCTGGTCGCCTACCTCAGCATAGAAGATTTCTCTCACAGTGGGCCCTGTATTCTGTTGAGGGCTCAGAGAAGCCACTGTGTTGAATACATTGGGTCATCTAAGGCTTCAGATTAACCTTGTTTTTCTTTCTTGGTGGAAGGTCTTCAGCCAGATTGTCCCTTTTTTGTTTAGTGAGGGAGTAGCATGATTTTTGCATGACTATGGGTCTGTTCGATAAATAAGCAGATTCAGTCTTTTGTTTTAAATGTAATCAGCGAGATTGCATTTGCATTGCTTGTAAGTGAATCACATAAGTGAAATTACTTCGCCTGCATCTCATTTGGTATCATAAAACGTTATGGGATACAGGCTGTTTTGCTCCAACTGAAATGTCTTGAGTTAGTATTAGGGTGCTGTCTTTCATTTTCCTTTGTGACCAGATTTGCCCGTATTCTCCAGAGCGAGGGCTCTTGCCCACCCCCTCCTCGCCTCCGTGAGTTGCTGAGAAATACCCATTGATGTCCTCCAGAATGAGCTAAGATATTGGTTCAGTAGGGGGTAAATGGGAGTTTTAAGACTATCTCTCGGGTTGTGTAGCAACTGATTGCTAATCACTTTCTGCCATTAGTGACAACTTGTGCTTATAAGAGTAAATGCCAGTCAGAGATGGTTGGAAAGACTAAAGCAATCTGAGGTTTTTCAGGCAGTTGGTTACAGAAAATGGTTTACGTCATTAAAAAAAAAATAAAAATCAATCGGTCATCATTTTCCAGTGACCAGTATAAGATGTATATCATTATTAGCTCTTTAAAGGGTCTCCTTTATGCAGATGACTCCAAAGTCATTTTGTTATTGCCCCCACTTATTATTTCCTTGAAAATAAATGACTTAACACAACAGTAATAATGGCTGTCTTCAAAAGTCGGTAATGTGGTTGATAAATGAGACTGCCTTGTTTCCCCATCCCCCTTCCACAGAGGTTTTCTTAATTCATGAATTTTTAAGATGGAAGTCGAAGGAAAGTTGCAAGTTCTTAGATAACCTTTAACCCAGTGTGGTTACCCACAAAACCTCTGTTTATTAACTACATTATTGATAAAACCCCACAAGGCGGTAAGCAGCTATACTGCTGATTATGCCCTTTGCTTAAATGAGGAGCCTGCTTTCTACAAGAAAATGCAGATCAGTTACACTGATACACCAAGTGTAGGCACTTGATAACGAATGGCGATCATGGGCTATTTGCAGGGATGCTAAATTTAGCTTCCTAACATGGAAGAAAGGGTTAGAGAGACATCGGAAGTCCGAAAGGCGGCGACTAGGAAATAAAAGGAGATGAATGTAGTTTTTTGGTTTAGTTTTTTATTGTCAGAAGAGAAGACTTAAACTTAATAAACTGAAATGAAAAGACATATATTCTAAAAGAGCTTACAGTTGTTTTTCTCTAAGACTTAGACCGAAGACTGGATACTACAGCAAGGCACACTTTCTTCCTCGACCTGCCATGTGGCTGTTTACCCTCAAAGAAAGTACAATTTAACATTGGGTAGCAGCCTTCAGGCCAGCTTGGGGAGGAACAGTAACCCATCGAGGTGTGCCCTTAATTATTCCCACATATCACGTCTCTGATCATCACTAAAGCAGGTCACTGACTTAACCCCCAAATCCAATATGATAAACTTCTCATCTGAAAGCATGTGCATATTCCAACACAGGCAGCCCTGCCCAGGTCTGCACGTATCTGCAGGAACTCTGAACCACTGTTGATGGGTTTCTCTGTTTCCAGACAGGTTTATTAGTCCTTTTTATGTCTTAGTAAGAGAGTATCTACACTCACATTTGGAATATCATATATTGTCTTGGAGATTTGTAGCCTTTCATTCTCATAGCATTGGGAAAAATGTATCTAGGTGAAGTGCTTAACAAAGCAGAGGAAGTTTGTGTTTAGTTTTTTTTAAAAAAAAAATCATTAACTTTTTATTGAAATATAATGTGTAGTCATAAAAGTGTGCAAATATGCTCACTCGACACATTTTTCCAAAAATATTGTGTGAGTTCCATGCTTGAGTGTGGTTTTAAAGATCATTTGCTCAAGACTTTAATATTATAAAGCCATGAGAATTTTAGTATTATTGTGATTGACAATAATTTTTTATCAGTAGAAACTATAGTGGCATTTGTTGCAGTTTCGGTGCATTTTACAAAGAATGTTTGCGTGGCTTGGAATCCCGGTAATCACCTATAAATTCGTCTGTGGCTAGACATTACGGAGCTTGTTGGCATATGCCATTAAGATGGAACTGACTCATCATTGACTTTCCAGTGGGTTTTCTGAAGCTGTAAATTGCATGGGAAGAGATTGCTCATCTTTCTCCCACAGAGCATCTGGCGTATTTGAACTGAGTGCCTTTGGGTTGGCAGTTCAGTTCCGTATAACTGGGCCACCAAGGCACCCTTACAGAGAGTAGAGTTGTATATGTGACTAGGGTAACTTTTATTTAAACTGGTTTCCAAGGCATACTTTTCATTTTTAGTGACTTAAGATTTCCTGAAAGTTGTTCTCTGTGATTTGAAAATTTCGTTGAATAGTATATCCAGATTGATGGCCTTCTTGAGTTAAAACAACTTCCCCCCCCAGCCTAGCTTTAAAAGATATCTTTATTTTTTATTCCATTCATCACCATTTTCTCATTGAAAAAATTAACCATGCTTATCCCACTTCAAATGAGCAGCTGCACTTTGAAACTGGATCCTTCTTGTGACTGTAATTGTCCAAATGAGGGGGACCAGGTTGGCTAACTCATTGAAAAGAATTGGTTGTGACTGCAAAGCATTTTTATGCTTTAATTTTTTTTTTCCCTTCAAATTTTGGTGTATTTCCAAGTCCAGAGAGAAAGAATAAAAAGAGAAAGGAAAAGAGGAGGAGGTAGGAGTTAAAGAGGGAAATGAGGAAGGAGAAAAGGAAAGAAAAGGGAGGCAAGAAATGATTGGGAGGAAACAAAAAGAAAGAAGAAAAAATAAACCACACACAATAATGTATAAAGCATCCTTGAGCAAGGCAGTGTTTAACCTGGGTATAGTTCAACTCTAGCTCTACAGGAAAGAGAATCATAGGGATGAGTCTCAAAGCTCAAATTCAGCCTGAAAGAAAGAGGAAAATCATACATGTGTGTGTATAAAAGCTATAGAAAGTGTATTTATGTGTATTCATATACAAATATATGTATGTAATAGCCTATTTGTAAATGATGTGTAAAATTATATACCTATATACACACAAATATTTGGTAGTCTTACTGCTTGGGTTTGCAGCACCAGCATTGCTGAAAACACTTATGAAACTGCCTCTTTGATGACTGTCTTTGGAGCTGGTTCAGGGACACACACTGGAAAGCGTCTGCATATTTTCCAGCCTCAGATATGATTGCTTCTTTACTCAGTGACCTTCCCAGCTAAACTGTTACCATTTCAGGTGAACATTTTCAAGGGATAAAATTCACTGAGGAGTTCTCAATTTTGACATCTTTGAACACACCAGGTTGAATGTCTCTTTCAGCTGAATCCCCTCATCTTCATTGCCACGAAGAACTCACACCCGTGCATGTGCTACTCAGCAACTTTCTAATTGCTTACAGAAGTGGATTGAACTACTGGAAAGTGGATACTAGTGATCAAATGAGAAATACGGCCTGTCAGCCTGGAGGCTGAAATAATTGCCTGTTCTGTTAAGTCACGAGGATGGTGGATTAGGAATATTTACTTACTGGTTACTTAGAGTCGTAGTGATCCAGTGCTGCTCTGACTGAGGTACCTCAAGCAGATGGCTTTATCAAGCAGAAATTTATGCTCTTCCAGTTTAGAAAGCTGGGAGTCCAGAAAAGGTTGCAAGTTCTAGGGTAAGGCTTGCTCTCTGTAATAGAGGAAGTCCTTGCTTCATTCAGCACCTGTAGCCCAGGCATTGCTTGCACCTCTCCATGTGTCCCGGCCTTCCATGGAGTCAAGCAGCTTCCTAGTGCAGAGGTCCATGTCCCAAAGGACTCATTCTATTCCTGGCCATTCTTTATTGGTGATGCAAAGAAAGGTCTCTCCCTCTCTTGGCTTGTTTTCTTCCTTGTTCATCTCTAGCAGGTGAAAGGTGTTAAGAGGCCATACCCAAGGGAAACGCTGTACTCATAATCGAGGCTTTGTTGCTTTCTACCCTTAATCTTCTTGCATCTATTTGGTTTATCAGAACATAGTGGATCATTAGATAATTTCTCTTCTACATTCTATCATTATGTACATGTATTTGGGGGGTGGAACACAATTTACTTAGCATCCCTTGAAAAAAGGAAAGAAACAAAGAAAAAGAAGAGCAACTAGCAGTCAGAACAGATCATCTGGCTATATCTTCATTAAATCTATAAACTGCAATAAATAGGAAGAACACGTTTTGTTGTTTTGTTTTTTTTAAAGAAGAAAACAAATTCCATTGAGTCAATTTTGAATTATAGGCCTTTGAGGCACGTAGAACTGCCCCATGGGGTTTCTGTGACTCTACTCTTTACAGAAGCCGGTGGACACATCTTCTTCCTGCAGGGCAGTTGATGTGTTCTGACTGTTGGCTTTTCAGTTAGAAATGGAGTATTTATGCACTCTACCATCAGGGCTCTGCCATCACACTGTTGTTGTTGTTGTTAAGTGCTGTTGACTCAGCTCATTGTCCCATAGCTGACCTTCCAGTGTGTTTTCAGAGGCAGTAAATCACATGAAGAGGAGATCACCCATCTTTTCCCCTTGGAGCAGATAGTAGATTTGAACTGCTTGCCTTGGTATTGGCAGAACAATTCCCTATCACTTCTAGGCCATTAGAGACAGTGAGCTCTGGTGGCTTTAGTGATAAGGAGTTGAGCTGCCATGTCAAAGGAACACAGTTCGAATCCACCAGCTGCCCCTTGGGAGAAAGATGAACCATTTCCTTCCATGTGATTTATAGGCTTTGAAAACCTGCTGGAGGGTCAGCTGTGATTTGGTTCTGACTTGATAGCACATTCATTACTTGACAAGCCTGAGAGTCCCCTATCAGACTATAACTCGGCTAATTATACCATTGTGAAAGCTAGTAATTTTTTTGATGTAGCTGCTTTCAGGCAATTAGCTGTCATGAATACATAAAAATATCCCTCACTTGCTCTCTCTTTCTCATTGCCGTGGAGTCAGAACTGAGGGCCAGCTATGAGTTTTCAGAGGCTGTAAATTACAAGACAGTAGATTGCCCATCTTTTTTCCATGGAATAGCAGGTGAATTCAAACCACCTGCCTTTGGCTTGACAGTGCAGCTCCTTACCCACTAGGCCACTAGAGTGCTTTGAATCCATTAGCGATTTATGGGAAAAGGTGGAAAATCTCCTCTAGGTGATTTACCACCTCAGAAAACAGCTAGAGGGTCAGCTCTGAGATGATCTGACTTGGTGGCGAGGAGTTTTGAGCTGTTTTGTTTCATTAAGTCAGCCTTCAACTTAGAATGAAAGACCCCATAATCCTGTATGCGCTCAGTGATGGCTGCAGCTCTTCCATTGTAATTCATAGTGTTTTCTTTGCCTGACTGTTGGAAGTAGATCTCCAGGCCTTTCTTCTTAGTCTGTCTTAATACAGAAGCTCCACCACAACCTGTCCAGAATCATAGTAACACACAAACCACAGGTGATAGAGGTTACTGGTTGTGAATGAGGAACACTGATCTGGGATCGAACCAGGACACTTGCATGGGTGACAAGAATTCTGCCACTGAACCAGCACTGTTCTCCTGAGAAAATAAAATTTAAAAAAAAATAGTATTTTCAAAGGCCTATTCATTTAGAAGTGAACGGCCAATCCTTCTTCCTAGTCTATCTTAATTTGGAAGCTCAAATTTATTAGTCTCTGACAGACAAGCATTTTACCCAAAAGAACAGATCAAAGACACTTCCTCATTAGAAAAACGTGTGTTCCCGTGCCCCACCTGCATGCCTTCCTGCCAGGGCACTCCTCCTCCTCCTCCTCCTCCTCCTGAACTAACCCCTGGGCTCCAGTCACTTTCCTGCTCATTATCTCTCTGTTCCCCGGCGATGATGGTGCTCTGGGTCTCCTGGTACACTACCGCTTGTGGATTCTCTGGCCTGTCTTCTCATCAGTTCCTAGGCTGGGCCAAGGGGCAGGACTCAGCTCATTACCTCATACCTCAACTCCTGTCTCCTTCTCAAGCAATTAGATGTGTCAGAGTCAGTGAGACTGGCTCAAGATAGGGCAGGGGTTCAGAGCTCATATTCATAGAGTCAGGATAAGTCATAGTGGACTTGATGGCACACAACAACAACAGCCGTCTTGTGTGCTTACTGTGGGCCAACTGAAGTGCAAAATGCTTAGTACTTAGTACTAAGTACTTAGTACAAAATCTTACTTAGTTCTCACCATAATCCTTTGAAGTAAGTGGCGTTATCCTGTTTTGCATATAAGCAAACTCAGGCTAACAGAAGTGCTTGCCCCTTGTTTTACAGCTGGTGAGTGAAATGCAGATGTGCCTGTGTGTGTAGGTCATGCTCATTTTTCAAAGAGGCAGCAATGAATTCATGGACTAAAGGTTTGGATTTTGACTGTTTTCTTTTTTCCCCCCCTCAAAACTATGCTTATGATAAAATCATGTGGAACTGAAGTCAAGACGCTTGAAATAAATACAATCCAGACCCACAAACATGTTTTTGGAACGATCCCTTTGTTTAAGGCTCTGAAGAGAAGCGTGGCCTAGGATGACTTCTTCACTTAGAAAAAAAAAAGAAAGAAAGAAAGAAATATGCTGTTAGTGATTGGGAAAGATGACAGGGAGGAAAAGGACACTGGAATCAGATGATGTTCACCTCAATTCCATCATCTGTAAAATGGGATGAATGCTGGTTAGAACACAAGATCTCTAAGGACACTTACTGTTCAAACATTCTAAGATTTTGGGCTGAAGTGGTTCAGAATTCATCCTGTTATATTCCTGGGCTTTCTACTTGAAAGGCCCCAGGGAAAGAATAATCATGGAGGACAGAAATAGAGGCAGAAATGTCATATTCATAGACCATGGAATTATAGAGAGAATACCAAGACCTTGTCACCATCTTCCACTAATGCTCAAAACACTCAAATATTTTCTTAAACCTGGAGGTATATTTAAGGCTCATGGAAGAGAAAGATTTACTTACTGAAGAACACTGACTGCAAAAGTATTAAGTAAAAATGTGAAGACTTTAGTTTAAAGATTTCAGGAAAGGTGCTGAGATTTTGTTCATTTTATTGGCTCATTGATATATTCATCCAAAAATCAAATGGACAAGTGGCCTAAAAGACTGAAAGTCTGGGAGCCTCTAGTTTCATTATTGCTGCTCACCTGTGCTTTGATACTGCGCAAGCCTCTTACTGCCTCTGGGACTTGTTGTTTTTTGGTGTGGGCCTTTTTGTTTATTTTTGGTAATGAGTGAATCAAGGTAGGTCCCTAAAGATACTTTCTGAGGCTGGAAATCTATGAACTGGTCCATCTTTTTAAAATCATTTCAAAAAGAGAATGACATTTTTGAGGTGGTGTTTTGGTGCATGGTCTCCAGAGTGAGTCCTGGAGACTGATGCCAAGGGCCTGGGCTGAGATAGTTTCTATGAGGAAAAAGAGAAAAGCCCAACATTAAGAGAATGCTAAGAGAATTTCATGTGCGGTCGCATGAAAACGGTGTGTCCTTTTTAGCACGTTGGACACACAAAGGCAATTCTGCTGTTGTTGTTATGTGCCGTCGAGTCGTTTGCGACTCATAGCGATCCTATGTACAACAGCCCTAAACCCTACTCTATCCTGTGCCAATCACATTGCCTCTGACACACCCGTCCCGATTACCCCAGTCACTGAATCAATCCACCTCATAGAGGGTCTTCCCCTCCTGCGCTATCCCTCCACTCTACCCAGCATGATGTCCCTCTCCAAAGACCTGTCTCTCCTTGCAACATGTCCAAAGTATGTCAGACAAAGCCCCAGAATCCTTGCCTCCAAGGAGTAGCCTGGTTTAACCCTCTCTATGATGAATCTGTTTGTTTTCTTGGCAGTCCATGGTACATTCAATACTCTTCTCCAGCACCACAGCTCAAAGGCGTCAATTCTCCTTCTGTCCTCCCTAGTCATTGTCCAGCTCTCTGATGTATAACAAGTGATTGCAAAGACCATGGCCTTTATCAGGTGCACCTTCGTCTCCAAAAAGACACCATTGCTCTTGAGTACTTTAGAGAGGTCCCTAACAGCAGACTTTCCCATTGCAATATGTTTTTTGATTTCCTGGCTGCTGGTGCCAAGAGGGTTGACTGTGGAGCCGAGCAAACTGAAGCTGTGAACAATCTCTATCTCTTCCCCATCCATCCTGATGCTACCAATTGGTAATTCTGTTACTCTATGGAAAAAGGACACAAACAGCCAACAGTTACCTTCTCATCAGCTCTAGCTGTCGGTGACCTGTTGTGTGTCTGAGTTTCTACTAAAGTTCCTCTGAATGTCAACCTTTCACTTAGCAGCCAGGCGTTTACATGTAAAGGTATCAAACAAATGGTGCAAGAGGGTGAAGGCCCATCGTGGGATTTTGTGATGTAGAATCCCAGAAACTGACAACTGGAGGGATGGGAGGTTATATGGTCTGTGTGGGCGGGTGGAACTGTGTGACCTGAGTGGTGCAGTGAGATGGGTCACTCAAGTCTAGATAATGAAAAAGTCCTCCAGC
This sequence comes from Elephantulus edwardii, assembly GCF_000299155.1. NCBI lineage: Eukaryota > Metazoa > Chordata > Mammalia > Macroscelidea > Macroscelididae > Elephantulus > Elephantulus edwardii. Next base: position 8,054,655 of record NW_006399779.1, on the reverse strand, counting down.
CAGGGCTCGGGAGGAGGCGTGGTGGTGCTAAACCTCCAACAGGTGCAGGGACGGAAAGGGAAAATGGAAATCTTGCCTTAAAGGAACAGAGCAGAGGCAATCCCAGAATTTGAGGGAGATACAGGGTCTGACAGAAAGGCTTACTAAATAAAAGGAGTGAGGCTGGAACTTATTTATTAGACCTGAGATGAAAGGCAGAGCAGGAGTAGATATGAGGCCGAGCTGCCTGAGGCATGAATTGGGGTTTTCTCCATGTGATGTACAGTCAGGGTTGATCATGGTCCATTCAGGAGCCTAGCTGTGACTGAGTTGACTTATGACCATGAAGCTGCCACAGCCTGCAGAGATCGCTGATGTGGGGACAGGGAGCCTGGTGGTACAGCTGCTGGGAAATTTACCAGGTGGATGGGAGGACTTTAAGTTGTACAACTGCCCTAGGATAAAGCCAGGAAAGGGGGGGGGGGAGTCCAAGAATGTCCTTTTTCTTTCCAGTGATTAATATGCTTCACAGATATTGGCGAGGAAAAGCTATCCTCAATTTTTTTTTTAACTTTTTTATTTTTAATTGGCAGAACCTATATCTTATATTTGAGGGAACTCGGGTGGCCTAGTGGGTAAGGAGTTGCATTGGCAGCTCAAAGACACGGGGTTTGAATCCACCAAGGGCTCCACTCTGAGCAGATTCTGATTCTAGGGTACATGACAACAGCAACACATTAATATGGGTGGTGCAGGCTCAGGCAAGACTTTGATCTGTTGTTCATGGGACTGCTGTAAGGCAGAGCTAACTTGACTGCACGCACCTACCAACAACAGCATACTCAAATTATTGTTAATGACACCTTCATTCTTTAAGTCTGGGTTTTTTTTGTTGTTGTTGTTAGTAGTGCTGAAATTGATACAGTGTATTTCCAGCCTGCCCTATGCTATAGATTACACTTGACTTGCAGTTGTAACATTTCACTGGGTACTCAGAAGGACATGGTATCATCCTCCTTTTGTGGGGCTAAATCAGAATTCTAGCCCAGCTCTTTTATGTCAAAGCCCTTTCTTTTCCATTAAGCCTTTCTAACTTTCAACTTGAAATGATTTCCTCCCCGCTTCTCAATCTTGCACTAACAAGAACAATAAAGATTTTCAAAGCTCTAGTGACTGTGCCTAGAAATTTACAAATGTTGTCTTGTCTTTACTTAACCTTTAACTGCTTAAAACAAGAATTCATGTTTTTTTTAAATGTAAAAATAGCTTACAAATCGTTTCTTTTTTTTTTTTTTTTTTTGAGTTAAGACCACACAACCAGTCAGAAAGTGAACAACAGGGCCCTCAATTTAAGATTCTAAGACGAGGCCCATGCAGGAGTGTGAGGGCTATTGAGTGAGCCTTGATAATTGTGCTTCCTGCTTTAATGCTACTTCTGTGAACTATTAGCAAAATCTACATCTCCCCCTCCCCTTTGTAACTCTTGCTCTTCTGTTCCTCTCTTTTCCCCCCTAAAGAAAATATGATGCACATGATATATTACTTAAAATAGCTTTTATGGTGCAGTTAACAGTAAATGGTGCTGAGTGGTGATGGAACAGTGAGCTGTGGAAATAAACCATGTCGGCAAACAGGAGGATGAGGGCAGTCTTTTCTGTGCTCTGGGCTTCCACTGGAATGCACATTACAAGTCTGGGGAGGATCTGCTCTTCCTGCACTCCTTGTCGATGGCCAGGGCTGTCCAGAACATGATTTTATTTGTCTTAGAGGAGTTGCTATAATTGGTGACCAGAGCTACTGGCATTTAGAGGTTCACATGCCACTGGATCCATGGTTGACATTTGACGAATAAGACCCACGGTGTCTCTTACCTATGGTGAGAAATTAGCTGTGCAGTTCGCTCACTCACCCCCTCATTGCTGTTGGCTTGTGTCTGACCCTCCATTGGGTCCCCAAGGCTGTAAATCACATAGAGAAGATGCTAGAGGGGTGCAGCCTTTGGGTTAGCAGTACAGCTCCCTGAGGACAACACCACTAGACTTGTCTGTTCCCCCACTAGACCAGACTGTGACCACAGGCGGGTCCCATTGTCGGGGTTGTGTGTGTCGAGTCTTGTCTTGAGTTTGACAGTTTAAAAGCCTTTGGGAGAAGCTCAGCAAAAGGAGACTATTAAGAGAATTATGACAAAAACCAACCCATGAAATGTTTTACAATCAGTAAAATGTTTATAAAGATAGGCAATAACATTCAAAGTACTGCTATTTATAGAGGTGTAAATAGAGAGGGGGAAAAACCCCCTTCAGAATGTAGCATTTTGAATGCAGAATGATCCTGATTATGTTTTTAAAATGCTTTACAGAAAGATGAAAGATACTGATATGTTACTGGTTCTGTCTCTGGGTAACAGAACTGTGGGTTCATCTTTCTTTGCTTTTATGATGTTGTTGTTATTAAGTGCTGTTGAGTTGTAAATGACTAGTAGCGACCCTATGAACGAAAGAACACTTGTATAACTTTGGTTGTTTGTCCATGTTCATAGAGTTTCCAGAGGCAAGCCATTTTGGAAGTGGATGCTGGTCCTGCTTCCAGGCTTGTTTTAATCGGGAACCTCCACCACTGTCCCCCATGAGTAACCATTATTGTATTTGGCACATCAGTGTCCCAGTGTTCAGCATCACAGCAACCACATGTTACCTCTGTACAGCAATGCACAGACCAGTGCTATACCACCTAGAATGATACATAGCCTTAATTGTTTATAATTAATTTTATTGAAGTTAGCTAGATTCCTAAGTTTAGTAAAGTCTGCTTTATAAAGTTAGTGAAAAAAGACATTTTTTTAACAGCAATAAAATAATTCCTTACATTTTGAGGAAAATCACTGTAGTGGCTCAAGGAAATTCAATTGTTCCTTAGTTTCCGGTTCCTTAGGTGACTCCTGTTTGATTGAATTAGCACTTTACTGTGTGTAAAATAACACCTATTTGACACAAGTACTGAGGTGATAAAAAAGACTTGACAGCTTTAATGGTATCAGGTGAAATATAATTGCAAGAACTGGCCCTGACTTGTGAGTTACAAAATGGCACATTCCTTCCCACTTTGGGTTTAGGGTGCTTTATTATCTTGAGAGCAATGGGAGAACTGTTGCCTTGCACGTGGGAGACCTGGGTTCTATTCCCAGCCAGTGCATCTCATGCAATGCAACTCACCACCCATATGTGTTGCCCTGATGCCAAGCAGATTTTCCAGACTAAGACTGACAAGGACAAAAGCCGTACAAATCTACTTCTGTGCAGCGGCTAAGGAGAACTCTGTGGCCAGGGTTTGATCTGCAGCCCCAGGACTGGGAAGTGCTGTGTATGAGGTCACCCTGAATCAGGAAGAATTGTTTTATCAGCCTAGTGAAATTAGGACAATCTTGAGAAAAATTTCAAGGAGATTGAGGAGACAAGGATAACAAAACTATATTAAAGATAGTTAGTAGGGCATTTTCAATATTCCCATGAAATATCTCTAAAACACAATCAAAAAAATAAAAGAACCCCTCAAAAAAAACCACAAACCCTCAACTCAGTGCTACCAAATCAATTCCAACTCATTGTCACCCCTTCCCCCCAGTTTTGGTTTTTAAATTGTATGTCATATTGGAAGGAGATTGCCCATCTTTTTTGTGAGGAGCAGTGAGTGGAGTTGAACACTCAGAGCCATTCAGATCTCCAGCTTCTGGGCTAGTAACACACCTCTCTGTGGACTGCTGCGCCAGAGCTCCCCTAGGAGGTATTTTTACCCAGGACTTAAATGTGAGGAAGCCAGGACACAATTCCTGAACTTGTCCACACGCCAGAGTTCATTAGATTGTAGGTTTGGAATTTGATTTTAAACACTTCTGTCTCCAGAACTTGTGAAGTTTTCTGGGGATTCTAGTAAATTTCACGTAGGAATTTATTTTCTTTTAAATGAACTAAGCAGATATTTGAACCAGTAAAAAGAGCTGAATAAAAATGACTCTATAATTTTCAAAGCCGTTTTCTGTTTGACATTACCAAAGTGGATTAAACTAGAATTTCCGTTGTTTACTAGGCATCTCTGGTGGCTTAGTGATAAGGAATTGCACTGCCAACCCGAAGGCATGTGGTTCCAATCCTCCAGTCACTCCACAGGAGGAAGATGGGAAGATATTTAGAAGCAATTTGTTTGAAATGGTCAGGCCTAGGGAAACTGTACATTTCTTCTATTTAGCATTGGATTTGTGTTAGAGGGTGGTGGACTGGATGGGAGGCAGTATTATAGTGCATAAACCGTGGAGTGAGGAAAAATTCCCTTGTAAATGAAGTTTCACTCTATATGACATCTTTGACCTTGAGAAATTATTTAACATCATAAACCTAGAATTTCTCATCTGTAAAATGGGATTAATAGTACCCACAAGATATGGTTATTGCAAACAATGGATGAAGTAATGTTCATAAAGTGCTTGGCACAGAGCCTGAGGCACGGGTAGTGATGTTCATTGAAGGAGTGATTGTTTTTATTATGGAGAGTTGAAAAGTGTGGCGTCTAGATCCAGCTCTATTGCTAACCTTGGCCACAACTATGTTCCTCAGCCTTTCTGGGTCCTAGACTCCAGTGGGGACCATAATATGATCCTTTTTACCTGTAAGGCGGAGTGTAATCAGATTCTGCGTGAGGCAGCCTATTTTGCTTGAGGGAGCTCTGATCACTGAGTCCATGGGAAGTTATACTGCCAACTCAAAGACTGTACGTCTCTGGCAGTTCAGATGCACTCACTCTCCAGGAGAAAGTTGGGTAGTTTCCTCCTGGAAAATTTATAACCTCAGAAACCCAAATGGAGAATCAGCTATGAATCAGTTCTGACTCCACAGCAATGAGTGTCCTCTTCCTTTGTTTTTAAACTATGAAGCCCAGACACACAAGATGAAGATGAGAAAAAAAAAAACAGTAAGCAGCAGGAAAGGGGAAAGTAAGTTAATGTTCCTTGAGGTTAAGCCATTGTTGGGTTTTCTCTATAGGAGTCAAGTTTTTTTAGAATGAGCTGAGTGAGTTATTTCAGTCCTCAGTGGGAAAAAAAAAAAAAAACAAAACAGTACAGTTACCTACAAATCTTGGTTCGTGGTCTAGGAGTCATGTTAATTGTTGTTGTATCATTGAGTCGGAACCGACTCATAACTGATCCTGTGGTGAGGTTTCGGGAACAGTTAATCACATAGGAGGGAGTGCCCATCTTTCTCCCTCAAAGGAGCTGGTGAACTCGAACCCCATGCCTTCAGGACTGCAGCGCAGCTTCTTGCCACTAGGCCACCAGAGCTCCCTGTCAAGCTAGAGGCAGCCCCAACCTGGACTTTGCACGAGGTTATTGTGTCTTTTCCCAACAGAGGATTGTGACTGTCATTGTTAGGGTTTTCCTGACAAAATGGAGTTGAAGTTTCTTTTTTACAGGAGAGAGAAGGAACCTAAGAGCTCATTTCTTTAGCCCTAGAAGGATGGAAACATCAAGTGTGAAAGTGTGTAGCGTGTCCTTATCCTTTGGGTCAAAAGCTTACAAAAATGATCCATTTCCTGATTTGCCACCGATGTTCAATGAAGTGTTGCTTCGAAATGGTATCAAAATTCCCAAATGTTCTTATATCCCATCTGCAGAGCAGGAAGAGGGATCCTGCTTGCTGTGGGTCCATGTTGTCAGGAGGGATCAGTCCTTGGAAGAAGACAGTAACATGGGTCTTGTGGGAGGAGAAAGACGGGCAATCTCCACCCATGCAGTTTTCAAACACCAGCAGCTCACTGCCATTGAGTTGGAGCTGGTTCATGGCTGACCTTCCAGTGAGCTTTCAGACGTTGTAAACTGTCTCTGGAGGAAGCTAGGAGCTAGTGGTGACTCAGAGGCTGAGTTTTTAACTGGATCCTTCCTGTAGCAACTTTCCTGGGCATCATTCCCTCCCCTCTGCAAACTCTCCAGCTGTGACCCTAGAACATACACAATATTGGCTTTCTGATGAGCATAATCCTTCTAAGTGATGATTGCTTATTTAAAAAACAAACAAAAAAAAAAACACAACACACCAAAAAAAAAACCAACAAAACCCAACAACAACTAAACAAACAAAACCCAGCCAACAGTTCTACTGGAGTGGGGAGGTCCAGTCATCTAGAGGATAAAGAGATACACTGTCAGTCCCGAGGCAGCTGCTTTGATTCTACCAACCGCCCCTTAGACAAAGATGGGCACTCTGCTCCCGTGCAGTTTAAAGCCTCTGGTAACCCACTGGAGGATCAGTGAGGAGCTGATTCCAAATCAGTGACGATGAACAGAAACAACTAGAGCAGGCTAGAGCATGGAATTCTGTTAGTTTGCACCCAGCTTGTCTTAGTTACCTAGAGCTGCCCTAACAGAAATACTTCATGTTGTCAGCTTTAAAAGACAGAAGTGTATTTCTTTGCAGTTCAGGAGGCTAAAAGTTTGAATTCAGGGTGAGATTTCAGGCTGTCAGTGGTCCCAGGAGCTCCTTGATATTCCTTGGCTTTTCTCCCTAATGTGTATTTCTTTGTGTCCATTCTGTGAAAAACTAGACATGATTAAGTATAGGGCTCACCCTTCTGTAGTATGACCTCATTAACATAACAAAAAGAAAACCTCTTATTTCCAAACAAAATCACAGGTACAGGGCTCAGGACTTCAATATGTATTTTGGGGAACAGATACAATTTCATCCATAGCAAGGCCAGCGGGTCATATTATCAGCATTTCATTTCACTGATTGGCAGTAAGTCAATTCCGACAACCACCCCCACTACCCCCAGTGCTGAAGGACAGAATAGAAGTGCTCTATGGGGTTTCCCAGGTGGTAGACCTTTAAGGGAATCGCCTACTTCATCCTTCTCCCAAGGAGTTGCTGCTGGGTTCTAGCCATCAATCTCTCAGAAGTCCAACTCTTAACCCACTCTACAACCACTTTATCGCCTTACTGAACCTAGAGAAACATTTTAAAGATCAACAACCTGGTGCCATGCCTAGTTACCAATCCCTTTTCTAAGTACCTATGGATCGGGGTGAACAAAAGGAAATGGTATTCTAATCCCTGCGCACATATATAAACGGTTCAATATTCTCAGCATGGTGCCTAGTATGGTAACGGACTGTAACAGGGCTGGGAAAGGCACAGCCATTTCTTTGGGACCAGAGGCTGATTTGTAGTCGGGGATTAGCTGTCTTTTCAATGATTCTTTCTCAGGCTGCCATTCATCCCAGACTTCCTACAGAAATCATGTCATCTCCACAGATCAGTGCCCGCCCCGATGCTAATCAAATTTAATCTCCCAACCAGGACTGCTTTTCTACAATTTTGAAAGCAAATCTAAAGGCTTCATGGGGTGGCCATCTTTTTAAAAATTATTACTATTGTTATCATTTTAAGAGAAATTGGTGTGAGGACAGAGGACTGTTTAGTCTGAATTTAACATGGTCTCTTGACTACCTCCTCGCTGCAAGATGATTTAAAAACAGGCAGTGAGCCAGAGAATTTTCAAGGCTAACTTTCTCACGTGGAAGAGAAAAATTATTGCAATGCCCTTTTAGCTAAGTACACTCACTTCAGCCTTTATGGACGGCAGTGGTCACGTGTTCACCTCTTCGTGGGGAAGAGGGCTTGAAACAATCGCAGAGCAGAACCTCTGGAGACTGGGGGTGGAGTGATATCTGATAGGGCACAGGGAGTCTGATACAATTTTCTTTCTTTTTTTTATTTAAGGAAAAAGCTTTTCAAGAAAGTTTTTTTTCTACCCAAAAGCCAGAGAAATCTTACCCCATTTTCATCTCTCCATCATTGTTCCAGGAGAACTATCTAGTTGACATGCCTGAGTCTTAGTGGGTTTCTGAAATGCAGAGTTTTGCAGGCCACACTGGGGTGAGTGTGTAACCGTTTTAACATTTGCATGGAAATGCGTGGAAGTGAAAAAGGAGCAAACTGTTTGAATTGTGTAAAGAGGATGACGAAGGCTTTTTAGGAAAACTTTCAGCAAATGTTGACACATTTCAGAATTCTGTATTTATATTCTCCTTATGCAGCAGAGTGACTGATTTGGAAAAAAAATGCATAAATTGCACATGAATCATCAAGGGACCAATAAGAGAATATAGAAATGATGTATAGCTCAGCACAGAAAGACATGAATCTGGCTAGGAGAAGAACCTAGTAATTGCATGTCAATGTATTATTATTTATTATTATTATTATTATTATTATTATTGTTATTATTATTATTAGTGTTTGGTGGCATGGGTGTATTTTTTTTACCAAGCCTAAATTGACTGTTAAAAGCAAGTTGGCCCATATAAAGTGTAGTCTACCTTGGGCTCCAGTTGAATTGGACACATTTGCTGCAAAAGCTCTCTTTAAAGAGTTTAAAAGCAAAGATGACACTTTGGTTACTTTGGTGCACCTGATCCAGGCATGTGATTTTTCAATCACATATGCATATAAAAGCTGGACAATGAGTAAGGAAGGATGAAGACATTTTACGCATTCCAGTTATGATGTAGGCAAAGAATACTGAACTTACCTCAGACCGTCAGAGAACAAATACTCATTAGAATTGAGGATGATGCCATACTTTGTACTCACGTACTTTGGGCATGTTAACAGTAAAGGGAGCTCTGGTGGCCTAGTCCAGAGAGAGTTGGCCCACTGACCATGAGGTTGTGCTTCTCTGGTGGTGTGAATCCAGCAGCAGCTTTGCAGGAGAAAGATGGGCAATCTCCTCTCATGCTACTTATATTCTTTCAAAAATCCTTTGGAGGGTTAGCTCTGAGGTGTTTCTGATTCGATGCAATGAGCTGAAGCAGTCAGGAGGGTCCATCCTCAGAAGGAGGACATCATGCATGGAAAGAAGGGAGAAAGTCAGCATAAAAGAGCAAGACCTTCAAAGAGGTGCTTAGTCGCAGTGGCTTCAACTGTGGGCTTAAATTTAACAGGGATTTTGAGGATAATGCAGGACCAGACAGTTTCATTCACTTGTATGCAGAATCACAGGGATTCCGGCTCGGCTCGGTGTGACGACTAACAATGACCTTTACCACTTTCATTGTTTTTAAAAAATTTGAAATAAAATAACACTTGTTAGTGATGGATGACTGAACCAGGTTAGTAGTCATAATTGCAGTTCTGACTTTTTGTTCAGGTTTTGTGAAAATTGGTATCTGAATAATGCATTAGCACTTTTTCTGGAGCTGTGAAGTCTACAGAAGGGCACACATGCATTGTCCACTGGGGAAATGTCTTCTTGTAAATTTGGCTCTTGCTTCCTCTTTCTTAACCCTTAACACTCCCTTTTCTCTCTCTCACACTCTCTTTCTTTCTCCCTCCCTTTCTCTCTCACCATTCCTTTTATATTGAATGACATCACCTCAATTCTCTGCTTAGTGAGCTGGTTTCACTAAACCCATTTCAAGATTCTAATAAAATATATTCTTTTAAAGGAAAACATCCATATCTTCATAGAACAACTGTATGTTTTCTACTTATTTTCAACTACATCACTATGTCCATGGAAAAATCTAAGAAATGATAATCAGTATTTATTGATAAGTTACTCTATCCCAGGGAGTTTACATGAGGTGGTTAATTTAATCTTAACATCAACCATCTAGTGCCTTTATGAAATGTGAGGCATGGCCTGTTTATTATATGCCCATTTTACAGATGGGATAACTGAAAGGTTTGTAACCTAAAATAGCTTGGCAGAAGCAAATTCCTACTGCCAATACATGTTAATGTCATGTTAATTCCCTAGACCATAATCTTCACCACGTTTTTCTCTCACTCTTTCCTCATCCCTAAGTACTGATAATAAATACATCACTGTCACATGCAAGTATCCTCCACTTTTTGAAAGTTCACTTTCGCCAATTCACTTTTCTGAACAGCTTTTAACTAGTTTTCATCAAGTTGTGAAAGAGGCAGTGTGCACCCCAGTAAACAAGAGTTACCTAAGCTCCTTCTCTCAAAACCAAACTCAGCATGAAGCCACCAGTGCTTTGAACTGTGTCTGTGGTAATATGTTAGTATTATTTTATATTTTATGTATAATTTTATATGCTTTAGTAGGGCTTTCTTTTGCAAGGAAGTAAGGATTCTTAAATTTTTTTTAATAAAAATGAGTCATAATTGCTATTTTACTTTATACCATTTCAGTTAATTTTATAGAAACCTTTTATTTTGGGGAAAATATACTTATTTTAGTAAGTGTATCTTCACAAGCTTAAATGAACATATATCACAAAGTTTCTTTAACTCATTAATTAATGTGGGGACCAAGAAAACCACAGTTATGGTTTTACAGAAGATCAAAGATCTACAAACTCATTGAAGGAAATGATTGTTGAAATTAATTTACCAATGAAAACCAAATTGGCATGGAACTGGATAGGTTGGATAGGAAGAATCAGATGAACCTCCACTCAGCATTTATTTGCATCTATAGACAAGAATTATTTACAAAGCTTTGGTTAGTTACAGTTTTCTCAGTTTCAAAATGTCCTAGTAAAACACAAAGGTTGATGTCTATCCTTGTGGGATCTTGTAGTACATACAGGTTCTATTAGTCCCCTGAAAGGGTGCTCATTCCAAAGTCTTATAGTTGTCCTTATGTCTTTTTTTAAAATTTTATTATTATTATTATTAATGAAAGTTTACAGAGACAGAAGATTTCCATTCATTCATTGTTACTTTTCTCCCTGCCCACCCCTCCCTCCCCCCAAGAAAAATTCTTTCATTGTTATATAATTCCTCGCCCTCCTCCCCAAGTCAACTCCACTATGTAACCTTCATTCTGGACTCCTGTCATGACAATAATACCTAATCACATATCCCTTTTAGACAGTTTTCTCCCTCATCTGTTTCAATGCAGTATACATTATTGAATCCATCTTTCTCAGTCTTCTCCCAACCCCGATGTCAATCCTGTTTTACAACAGTGGCACTATGCAATATTTGTCCTTTTATGACTGAGATATTTCACTCAGCGTAATGTCCTCCAGGGCCACCCATTTTGTATAATAATTCATGAGTTCCTTGTTTTTCAATGCAGCATAGTATTCCATTGTGTGAATATACCACAGCTTCTCTATCTATTTGTTTGTTGATGAGCACTTAGGTTGTTTCCAACTCCTTGCTGTTGTGAACAAAGCTGCAATAAACATGGGTGTGCATATATCTTCTTAGGTGTCAGTTATAGTCTCTCTTGGCTGTATTCCCAGTAGTGGAATTGCTGGGTCAAATGGTATCTCTATTTGCAATGTTTTGAGAAAGCACCATACCGCCTTCCACAGTGATTGCACCATTTCACACTTCCACCAACAGTGAATAAGGGTTCCAGTTTCTCCACAACCTCGCCAGCATTTATTGCTTGCAGTTTTGTTAAATTTTGCTATTCTGACTGGGGTGAGATGATATTTCATAGTTGTTCTGATTTGCATCTCTCTTAGAGCTAGGGATTTTGAACATTTCTTCGTGTGCTTGTTGACCATCTGAATGTCTTCTTTGGTGAAGTGTCTATTCATATCCTGTGTCCATTTTTCAATTGGATTGCTTGCCTTTATCTTGTTGTGGTGTTTCCTTCTGTCTTTGAGGAACAGTATTGCATAGCAAAGAACATATGCTTGAATATATAGATTGACTTGCATCCAAACACAAAGCCCCAAGTTCATTGTGTAATCTTAAGTATTTGGAGAAAACACACATGTCCACACACACCCAGAACTTAGAAGATTAATGATAATAATAAGTAATACAAGAGGAGCCACCAGTTTGTAATGCTACCAGTGTAAATATTGTCTATATTAATAGTAACGAAAAATAACTATCAACATCTATAACAAAATGTCTGTTGAGAGAATAAATCAGAAGTGGGCACTTTTTTCCTGCAAAGGTTCAGGTCATAACTTTTACATTTTGTAGGTCATGTGGCTTCTCTTACTTACTCATTGCTCAACTCTTAGCTGATTCTCCGTTGGGTTTCAGCGGATGTAGAGCACGTGGGAAGAGATTACTCATCTTTTTCCCTTGGAGCACTGGTGGATTTGAACAGCATTTGAGTTAGCAGTACAACTCAATATAAACCATACCATGGTGTCTTTTGAAGCTATAAAAATTAGCTATCATATTTTGAAAGCATTGACAGACAATAATATAAACAAATATACTTGGTTGTATCCCAGTCAAACTTATTCACAAAAATAGGCACTGGGTTATATTTGACCTGTAAGCTGGAGTTTGATGACCTCTGGGAAAAAAATGAATAGAATGACTAGTTTAAAAGCATGAGGAAGAGGAAGTAATTTCTGGTCAAACTTGTTGGTACACCTTGTCAGTCTCATTCAACAGAGGAACTTGGATAGCTTGACCTGTGTGAACCAGATCTTAAAACATGGAAGAAGATATTTCCCTTTGTTGTATCAAAGACAATAGTTGTTAAGGGCCATTTAGTTGGCTTCACTTAGTGAACCTGCATATAACAGAACAAAATATTGCATGGTCTTTTTACAGTATTTGTTCTGATTGTTGCTGCCGCTGTACCATCTTATTGATAGTAGCTTCTAGTTTGCTAACCTTTTTCTTTACCAAACATGATTGATGTCTTTCTCTAACCAATGGGTTTTTCCAGATGACTTGACCAAATATGGGAGAAAAAGTCTTGCCATCCTTGCTTTCAAAGGATATTCTGTCATCCAAGATAGATTTGTTCCTTCTTCTGAAAATACACAGTATATTCAATATCCTTTACCAGCATCATGATTTTAGTGTGGTAATTCTTTGGTCTTTGTTTATATTGTTCACTTTTGCATGCATTTGTTGTTAGGTGCTGTTGTACGGAGTACAATCCGTAGTGATCCAATGAACAGCAGATCTAGACTCTGTCCTATCCTGTGCCATCCTCAGCATCTCTGGCATACTTGAGCCTATTGGTGTTAATCCATCGGGTTGAAGGTCTTCCTCTTTTTGCCCTTCAAGGAATAACCTCTCCTACCAGCATCCCCAAAGTATGAGACAAAGCTTTGTCCTCTTTGCCTCCAAGGAGAACTCTGGCTGCACTTTCTCCAAGACATATGTGTTTGTTCTTTAGGCAGTCCAAGGGATATAATGTGCTTCTCCAACACCACAATAATATGCATGCATATGTTGTTGTGAAGTGTCATTGAGTTAAGTAGGACTCATAGAAACCGTATGAACAACAGATTAGAACTCTTTCCTATCCTGTGCCATCTTCCAATCTCTGACATCTTCAAGCCCATTGCTGTAGTCACTGTGTCAGTTCACCTGGTTGAGGATCTTCCTCTCCTTCACTAAACCTCCACCTTTCCAAGCGTGATGTTCCTCTCCAAGGAATAGCCTCTCTTAGCAATATGCCCATAGTACGTGAGATGAAGCTTCATCATCTTTTCCTTTAGGGAATACTCATGTACTTTCTCCAAGATATACCCCAATTCAAAGGCATCAGTTCTTTCATCATCATAGTCATTGTTCAGCTCTCAGATGCATAGCAAATGACTGAAAAGATCATGGCCTGAATCAGGCACATTTTCATCCTCAAAGATGATTAAAAATGCCTTAGCTTGGATCAGGCTCACCTTAGTAATTAAAGTGATGTCTTTCTTTGTTTTATTTCTTTATTTTATATTGGTTTACATACAAACATGCTATACATTGTGTTTTGCTTATATACATTGTATTACATGCACTCATACTGTGTTTCACAGTATCATTCGCATACATTGTGCTTTATAAAATTAATCACCATTGACCCATGCCTGTCATTACTCCACCTTTTCAAGTCCCCACTGGAAATTTCCTAATTCTTTTAACCCCTTGCTCTGCCCACCAAACTCTGTGACCTCCAGATTCCAACCTCCCTATCCTCACCTCTGTGGACTGTGTACACCTCTTACTAGTAATCCTTTTCTTTTTGTAATAGTGGTCTTATGCAGTATTTGTCCTTATGAGACTGAGTTAGTTCACTCAGCATTAATGTTCTCCAGTCTCTCCCATATTATATAATATTTTTCAAAATCATTGCTCCTATCAAAAGGGAAATTTTTGAGTTAAATAAACTTCTGTCTAAATAGAAAAGAGACCCTAAATAAGCAAAGCACTTTTGAAAAACAAAATTAAAGTGGGAGACATAGCACTCTGGAAAGCAGTTTGATGTTTCCTAAAAAAAGTGAATATAGAAATTCCATATGACCCAGCTCTTCCACTGCTTGGACTATACCCAGAGAAAATGAGAACTGAGGCAAAAATGGAGATTTGTATATTTGTATAATGTATAGAACATTGAACATGGAAAGAGCTCAGATGTCCAACCACAATCGAATGAATTGAGAATGGTATAGTCACACAATGGAATACTACACAATGTGCAGGAGCAATGGTTTTAAAAATCACTACCTAATTTGGGAGGGACTGGAGAGCATTATACTAAGTGAACTAACTCATTCCCATAAGAACAAATACTATATAATTCCTTATTGTAGAAATAGAAAGATAACTAGTAAATTATGTTATGGGGGCCTAGAGAGTGGGAGCAGATGGGTGAGGATGGCTAGGGAAGTAATCATAGGGTCACACAATTTGAGTGGTTGTAGACATCTTTCTTTTTTAATACTTTAAAGATATTTTTTGCCACAGCTTTTCCTAATGCACTATGTTGCTTGATTTCCTGACTAGAGTTTCCATGGACATTGATTGTTGATCTAAGTAGAATGAATTTTGACAGCTTCATTTTCTTTACCATTTATCATGATGGGTATAGTTCGTAGGGTGCTGTGTGGTTAACCAAAAGGTGGCTATCTGGTGGTTCGAATCCAACAGAATCTACACACGGGAAAGATAGACAATCCTGCCAGATAATGTACAGCCTCGAAAACCTACTGGAGGCTCAGCTGTGAGTTGGTTCCTGACGTGAGGCATTGAGTGAATGAAGTTTCTAAGGAGCCTAAAGGTGCATTTGATACAGGCCATGGTCTTCACAATCACTTGTTATGCATCAGAGAGTTGGACATTGACCAAGAAGGATAGAAGGAGAATTGATGCCTTTGAGCTGTGGTGCTGGAGAAGAGTATTGAGAATACCATGGACTGCTAGAAAAACAAACAGATTTGTCCTGGAAAGGGTTAAACCGGGTGGCTCCTTGGAGGCAAGGATTCTGAGACTCCATCTAACATACTTTGGACATGTTGTGAGGAGAGACCAGTCCTTGGAGAAGGACATCATGCGAGAGACCAGTCCTTGGAGAAGGACATCATGGTTGGGAGGGTGGAGGGACAGCGCAGGAGAGGAAGGCTCTCTATGAGGTGGATTGATTCAGTGACTGGGATAATCGGGATGGGAGTGTCAGAGACAGTGCGATTGGCACAGCAAAGAGCAGAGTTTAGGACTGTTGTACATAGGGTCGCTATGAGTCGCAAGCGACTCGACGGCACATAACAACAACAACAACAATGATGAAGCCTTTAGTTTTCTTCTGTTCGTTGTTGTTGTTTTGTACCCTCGAGTAGACTACACCTCATTGTGATCCTATGAACAGTGGCTCTGACACTGGCCCTATTTTGCACCATGCTCATCATCAGTTATGGTTGAGCTCATTGTTATTTCTTCTAGTTGAGGTATCTTCCTTTCTGAAGGCTATAGCCTTTTATCATCAGTAAATGCTTCAAGCTCTCTTTACTTTCAGCAAGCAAGATTGTGTATTTACATATTCATGTCATTAATGGTTAATGAGTCTTCCTACAATTCTGATGCCTCGTTCTTCTTCATATAACCCAGCTTCTGGGATTGTTTGTTTAGCATGTAGATTAAAGAAATAAGGATAAAGAATAAAACCTTGCCTTTTCCATTTCAAACCTTATTCTCTCATGACCTTGTTATAACCTTGTTCTGTTACAGTGACCGCCTCTTCTTGATTTGTGTTCAGGTTCAGCATGAGCACAATGAAGCTCTGGAATTCTCATTGTTTACATTGTTATCCATAATTAATTGTGATCTACTGTAGGATAATGGGTTACTTATTATGACTCTGCCATCTGATCTTTCTGACACCTGTCAAATGCCTGTGCAGGACTATCTGAGCCTGAAGTGCTTATGGCCCATGAAGGGAATTCTGTAACTTGTTAATAGTGTATATAAGATAAATGATGCTATTGTGGAAATGTTATTGTTTTTGTTGTTGTTTGCTGTTAAGCTAGAACTGATTCATAGCTGACCCTCCAACAGTTTTTCAGAGGCAATAAATTGCCTGGAAAGCAATTGTCTGGGTTTATTTGTTGGGTTTTTGTTTTTTTTTCCAATTCAGCAGCTGAGGGATTTTAAACTTTTTTTTTCTGACAGCACAAAAACACACCATGCAAATAAGGCATAGAGAGTGCTGATATAGGAATTTAAGCCATACCTCTAGGCTTAAAATGAACTATCTCAGAGGTGTAAAAGACAGGTCTTGCTACCATCAAACAAGAAGAATCAGAAGTGCAGCATATCCTTTGGACCTAAGATCAGTAACCTGATTTTCTTTAATCCAGGTGGAAGAACATATGATTGACTGTAATATTGGTAACAGGAGACAGAAGCCACAGAACCAGGAAATGAGGGAGAGACAGAGCTGCGGATTTTCTGGGCTGTGGAGGAAGAAAATGGAGTATCTTAGGTCAGGAGATTTGCTAGTGGAATTGGGATGTCTCAAGGCAGTTCCCATAAAAGCTAGATTTATATACTCATGGTCCTAGAGGTGAAGGCCTTTTAGCAGGAGGCTTATTGGCAGAGGGGTGTTCTGGGGCACTTACATCATCAGAACTTTACCTAAGCAGGGCAGATGTCAAGGGACTAAGAAGCTGAGGGACCAGAGAGACTTGCTTTTCTGATATGTTTAAAAGAGAAGAAGATTCTCAATAGGATGGATTAACATAGTGACTGTAACAATAGGATTAAATTCATCAGAGATGATGAAGCTGGCACATGATAGGACATCCATAGAGTTGTTGTGAGTCATAGATGACTCAGTCACACATGACAAGAACAAAGAAAGGTTGTCCTGACTGAAGAACTGTATACTGAGTGTTCCTGATCCTTAATTAAAACCTGTTACTTTCCTTACAAACCTCATAACCATGAATATGTTCTGTGAGTTCTGTGTGGCCATTACAATGGATTATTGAACCCAGCAGCATAGGAGAGGGTGCGGTGATAGGGATTATTGGTATCAGAATTGGTAAAATGTTTGAAAGATGGAGATATACCTGATTACAGAGGAGCAAGATATGGGCTGCTTGCTGACCCTGTTTGCCCTTCCCCCTCATGAGGTTAGAGGAAATCAGACACTACCACTAAATTCTTGTTTTGACATCTGCACAGTTTAATTCTTCTTAATTGCTGATAAAACACAGTGAACCACCTTTCTAGTATGCTTTGCTTTTGACTAAGATCCTTCTAATATTCACGATGACATACCTACTTCTATGTTCTCTTCTGAATCCATTTTAAGCTTCTGGAAATTAATTCCTTGTCAGGGTGTGGCTGTAGTTAGAGTCAGGTATAGAGTTGATTGTCATCTCCACCATTTACGAGCTGGAGCTGGGTGATCACAAGGAAGTCATTCACCTTCCTTGTGCCTTGAATACCATGGTCCAGATAACCGTGGGGACACTGTGAAATACAATACTCTTTGTTGTAGATGCTAGGTGCTTTCCAGTGGATTCTGACTCATAAGAACCCTGTGCATCAAAGAATAAAACATTGCCTGGTCCAATGCGTCCTCACAGTCATTGCTGTGTTTGAACCCATGGTCATATCACTGTAACAGCCCATTTTATTGAGAGTCGTTGTCGTTATTGCTGACCCTCTCATTTGACTAAGGGTTATATCCTTCTCTGTGGATTTCTCTTTCCTAACAGCATACCCAAAGACCTAGAGGTGGCAGGTAGGAAACCTTTTAGCTGTTATTCTTCCAAGATAGTCTTCTGTCAGAACATAGTATATTCAACATTTTTCACCATTGCCATAATTCAAATATATAAATTTTTATTCTTTATTAATTCTTGAGCTTTCATATGCTTATTATATGTGGCAAATTAAAAAAAAAAAACACCACAAAACACAAACCCACGGCTTTTTTCAGATGCATCTTTGTCTCAATGTGATATCTTCGCTTTCCAAGAAATATCTATTTGCAGAGATGGCAGAACGTAGTTTTGCCCTTATTTTTTTTTGTATGTGGGAACTATGCAACTTTTATGAATTAGTAGTGAACAAATTAGGAAGCTCTGCTAGCATCGTAGGTAGAAAGTTGCACTGCTAACCCGAAGGTTGCACCTCTCTGGTGGTTTGAATCTACCAGCTGCTTCTCAGAAGGAAGAGCAATGGGCAATCTGTGTGATTTACAGCCTTGGAAACTCAGCGGAGGGTCAGCCGTTGGTCAGCTCCAACTCAAAGAGAGTGAGTGGATGGGCTACTTATTTCAGAAGAGGCTAAAGATACAGTGTAAAATAACTATCTTTATCACCACCAGATAGTTTCCAGAATAATAGATGTTGAGTTCATTAACTATTGTATGGGTCTAGTTTTGAGAGTTCCTTAAATGTTGACATCATGATAGTGGTTTTATAAATAAATATTTGTCTTAAAATGCACATAAGTGACATCTTTTTGTTGTGTACTGTCGAGTCAGAACCAACCCATAGCTGACCCTCCAGCAGGTTTTCAGAGGCAGTTAATTGCATGGGAGGAGATTGCCCATCTTTCTCCCTCAGAGCAGCTGTGAACCATGAGCCATCAGAATTGCAGTGCAGTGTCTTAGCACTAGGCCACCAGCGCTCCCAAAGTAGTGTCTTAACAACAACAACTAAAGAAGTGAAGAAGAAGGGGAGGAAAAAAGAAACCAAACTTAGCACCATCAAATCCATTTGGACTCACAGCAGCCCTTCACTGAGTTTCTAAGACTGAGGCTGAGTTTCCAAGGGAGCGGATTACTTATATTGCTTCTGTAGAGTAGGTGGTGGATTTTAATTGTCAACCCTTCAGTAAACAGTCTGATATGTTATGGGCTATGCCACCAGGGCTCCACATAATGCCCTATCTGTAGTTAAAAATGGTCTTCTTGCTTTAAGCATAACTGATTCTTTGGAAATAAGTCTATCACCTCAACCCAGAGTTGAAGAAAAAAACATTATAGACCATTAAAACCTGATGAAAATGGACACACACTTTTAAAGAAGGTCCATTAGCCATGCAAATATGAACTTACCTGCAGTACTGGTAGGCACAATTAACTAGACAGTGAAATCCATTAGCAGCTACTTGTGATACTTTTAAGCCTTGAGAGGACTTTGCTTTGAGGAGTGGGAAAGGTAGTGAAGGACAGAGGAAGTGGTTCTCATTTGGATCCTTTTAATAAGAAAAAACAATCTTAAAGAAATGTTAAGTTTTTTAAAAATGGAAACTCTTTGAAAGGAAACAACCATTCTTGTAGAGTGGAATTGTTACATTTTTGGTGGCTGATAAGCACTTTCTATTTGACTGACTCAGATGGAGACATTTTCAGGTGGCCAGTGAATGAAATCTCTGTGGTGTAAACAGTTAGTATACTGCAAGTTTAGTAACTTAAGTTTTCCTAGAGGCTCCTAAGAAGAAAGGCCTGATTGTTGTGTGCTGTCGAGTCATTTGTGATTCATAGTGACCCTTTGTACATCTCTGAACCCTGCTTTATACTGTGCCAACCTTATTGTCTCTGGCACGCCTACCCCCATTACCCCAGTCACTGAGTCAATCCATCTCATCGAGGGTCTTCCTTTCTTGTGCTGTCCCTCCACCCTCCCAAGCATGACGTCCCTCTCCAAGGACTGGCCCTGCCTTGGTACATGTCCAAAGAAGTATGTCAGATGAAAAGCCTGGTGATATTAAAAAACAAACAACAACAACAACAACAAAAAATCAACCAAAAAACCTTTCAAAAACAATAGCAACAACAACAAGGAACCTGACAATCCTCTCCCTCATCTCGCCCCGCGGTCATCAAAAGTCCTGTGTGGCACAGTTCATCTGGGATGTACATGAGGCCATCATGATGTCACCTTTGAAAATGATCCACATTTGGGTTTTCGTGTTGCTTTAAAAACTGTGCTCTCTATTTTAAAACAGAGTCTCTCTAGAATCTGTGTGTGGTGTGCTGTGTAAGAGGAGGCTGTATAGCTGAAGGAAAGGAGATAAAGGCAGAGACAAAGCAATCAGACGGGGGCCAAAGCCACCAACTAGCCTTGTGCCACTGCCAAATGACGTCCCCTTTCTGAGTCTCAGTTTCCTCCATTTGTCAAAAGAGAAAATGACAGGGTTTATCCACTGTAAGGATTTAATGAAAATAATCCGTGTAAAATGCATCATGCAGAACTTGGTTTCTAAATGAAAGCTATTTCTCGTCATCACTAATAATAATAATAATATCATTATCAGCATCAAAGATCTCTGTCAGTTTTCAGATCAGTGAAAAAAGTCGGGGACAGGACCCTGCCACAGGAAACTTTGTCCTGTCGGAGGCTGGAGATCATTTTTCCCTCTGGTCATCATTTACAGCCCAGTTATCATGATGGTTCTGCTTACAATATTGTCAGGTTCCTGTTGCCTTTTCTTCAGATCCTCTCCATTGTGTCATTCCACCTAGCCTTGGCTTTATCATCACATGGCATGGTTTTTGCAGTCAATTCTGAGCTAGTCTCCTTTCCTCCAAAATCTCTCCCTATTCACCAACCATTCTCACGTGTCAGTTTCCAAAAACCAGACTTTGATTATAATCCTCCATCCTTCTTCATACGAGGATGGGAACACTTGCTGTAATTCTGCTCCCTGTCCCTCTGCCCAGGGGCAGCCCAGTCCTTGTTGTCAGTCTTCTGGCCCCCATTCTCACGCCCACTAGTTTTGTAAACCTTGCACTCCTGTCTGCCAGGGAGATTCACTTCCAAGTTCCTAAGTATGTGGAAACACAGCTCACCCCCCTTCGGGGCCTTGGCCTTCTCTGGACCCATGTCTTTCTCAGTTTCTAAGAATGCTGATCTTTTGTACTAGTTACTTGCCATGGACGTCCCACCTTGTGTGCGTGCAGTGCCCTCCCTCTGTATAATATTCCCTGTCCTTCCTAGTCTTTTGGTGATGCCAGTTGTATTTTCCTCTGGACATTCATATCACCTCATCTACCCTTTGAATATAACTCTTTGTGTGTGGTTCTAGACATTAACTGCTTATGTGTTCCAGGGACCATTTTGAGCTTGCCTTCAACTCTCTCCCCAGCACCTAGCATAATAGATGGTCCTTAGAAGTTGCTTCATCAAGCTTGGGAAATGTCTCAATAGCTACGCAAATACCAGGCATAGCAATAAGCATCTGTTGAAGAGTAGATTGGAAGATCAGCTGTAGAACCCTTGGGGCCTCTCCAATGTTGATTCTTTGTCTTCTCCTCACTTAACATGGTACCTAGTACATAGAGGAGTGATGAAGAAATGATTGTTGACTGCCTGCTTGACTGATTATCTGGAACCATAGGCACTCGGGGGCATCTCCAAGGTTGATTCTTTGTCTTCTCCTCACTTAACGTGGTGCCTAGTGCATAGAGAAGTGCTGAAGAAACGATTATTGACTGTCTCCTTGACTGATTATCTGGAATCGTAGGCACTCGACATCGTGTCATAGACCTTCTAGTCTCATATGCTAGGCCAAGCCCCAGAACTGCAAACTGGTTCGTCTGGTTGTTAGGCTAGAAGAGAGGGAAGCGTTTAACCCTACACAACACAGCTCCATTGGGGTGTTTGTGACCCAGCAATGTGCCATCAGAGAGCCTTCAGCGGTTCACATAGTAGCTGACCTGACAGCCGCTAAGGAATCTCAAATGGCACCAGTAGCAGAGCGGTGAATTCAGATTGCATGCAGCACTCAAAGAATTAAATTGTTACCACTTAATATTCATTGAATGTCAGCACCGCACTTTTGTGCTGGGAAGAAAATAGACGCGACACACTCCGTGCAGTGGGCTTTGTTAGCTATAATTAGTTGGTGATAGAACAGTGTTGATACAGCAGTTCCGCAGTTAAAGGAAAGCAGTGCCCTTGGTACAAATGTGAATATATTTATACATCTGATTCCTTTATCCTTCCTTACTGTTTCAGGCCCATTACTGTGCTGGGGCATAAAGGCTCAACTCGGCAACTAGGAAAATTCCACCAGCTTGTAGTTGTAGGAAAATGGGAAGAACGTCATTTCTGAAGCCCTATAGTAAAATTACAGTCCCCCCAACAGTTTTTGTTTTGTTGTGATTACTGCAATTTTGGCTTGTTTTATTGCAAAAGGCATTATAGATACACTGGAAAGTTTTGCCTAGCACTCTGCTCAACAGCTTCAATTCCCTTTACATATAAAGTCTCACTAATTCTGACTCTGTTTGGATGGTTCTGGGCTTTGTTTACCTTGTGTTGTCCAGAAAAGAGCTTTGCAAAAGGGAAGATTATGCCATAAACTACAGAAGGAACTACATTGCCTCCAGGGTTGTTCATAAATGAATAGCAGCGGACAAACCAAATAACTCACCATGGAACCTTGGACATCATTTGGCCTTGCCCAGGGGTGATTACCAAATCAGCAAGATAAGCATATGCTTGTTTGTGATTATTTCCTAATCTGTAGTGGACAAATTCACTTGGATTTCCACTTCTGAGACCCACGTGGAATTGTTGTCTAGAGATCAGTAAAACAAAACAACTCATAGCCATTGCCACTGAGTCAGAACCGACTCATTGCTCACTCTCTGTTGGGTTTCTGAGGCTGTGAGTCACACTGGGGGGACATTGCTCCTCTTTCTCCCGTGGAACCACTGGGTGATTCGAACTGCTGGAGAGTCATAGCCTTTGGGTGGGCAGCGCAGCGCCCTGTGGGTTAGGCCACTAGAGCAAGCTGTATGTGTGTGCGCACACATGCACATTTAGTAAAGGGTTTACTACAGATTAGTAAGCGAGTCCCTGTTTGCTTTCCTTATTGGGTATTTCAACACTTGCCTTACCTTTAATTTCATATGTGAGGAACAGAGGTTTCAAAAGAGCAAGGGACTTGCTCTGTCCTGTGCCATCGCCATGATCTCATGAAAAGTAGCGGGCCAGTGAAGGAGAGGAAAATCCTCAGGAAGATGAATTGACAGAATGACTGGCGCAGTGCGATGAGCATAGCAGGGACTGTGAGGTTGGTACAGGTGCGGGCAAGGTTTGAGTCTATTGTTCATAGGATTACTGTGAGTGGCACACAACAGAAACAGCACACTCTTAAGTGAAGGCATGTTTTAGTATCCAAAATTGAGTGAGTAGAAAGAAGACAGTGTAGCAGAAGGGGAAGTGAACAGCAAGTCAGACAACCCAAGTTCAAGTCTATTTTGTGATTCTTTGGGATAAAATGGATCGTTTTACACTTGTTCAGTGTTTCCCAAACCTCATTCTTGGTACCAGCAATCAAGAAATCAAAAGATGGATTGCACTGAGAAAATTTGCTATCAGGGAGCTCTCTAAAAGCTGAAGAGCAAGGATGTCTGCTTAAAGACTAAGGTACACCTGAACAAAGCCGTGGTCTTTTCAGTTACTTCCTACATATCTGAGAAGTGGACAGTCACAGGGATGACAGAAGAGTCATTGGTGCCTTTGTGTTGTGATGTTAGAGAAGAGTACTGAATGCAGTGTGAACTACCAAAAGAAGAAACAGCCATGTCTAAAAGTACAACCAGAGTGCTCTTAGAGGCAAGGATAGAGAAACTCTGTCTTCCATGTTTTGGAATTGTTGTTAGAAGGAGCCATTCCTTGGAAAAGGTTATCATGGTTGGAAAGGTGGGGAGTCAGTGAGAAAGAAGACGACCCGCAGTGAGGTGGATTGACACAGTGACTGCAGCAATGACCTTAACTGTTTCGAGATGATGAGGATGGCACAGGATGAGAGAAGATTCAGATCTGATGTTCATAGGGTCACTGTGAGCCACAGTCAGCTTAGGCAAGCAACAACAATAACAACAGTGTTTTCTCAAGTGTGGGATCTGAATCACTAATGTTAGACAGGAGACTTTTATATAGAGGAGCCCTAAATGAAATTTTAATAGGAATGTATTTAACATGTAGTTAAAAAAAAAGAAAAGTTACTTATCCAATTTGTAAACTCATGGATGAGATGTATTGCTTTGGGCAAAATTGAGAAACTATAAAAATCTGTATAAACATTTCATGACACTTGTTAACAGCTTTAGTTTGCTTGACTTTGCAGTCAGCACTCTTGGTGCCAGCAGCCAGGAAATCAAAAGATGAATTGCATTGGGAAAGTCTGGTGTCAGGGACATCTCCAGAGTACTGAAGAGTAACGATATCATCTGGAGACTAAGGTGTACCTGATCTAGGCTATGGTCTTCACAGTTATGTTCTGTGCATCAGAAAGCTGCACAATGACTAGGGGTGATAGAAAAAGAATTGATGCCTTTGAGCTGTGGTGCTGGAGAAGAGTATTGAATATACCATGTACTGCTAGAACAGGTTCATCCTGGAGAGGGTGAAACCAGGCTGCTTCTAGGAGGCAAGAATTCTAAAACTCCATCTGACATATTTGGGCATGTTGCAAGGAGGGACCAGTCCTCAGTGAGGGACATCATGCTTAAGAGGATGGAGGGACAGGACAAGAGAGGAAGAACCTGGATGGATTGACTCAGTGACTGGGGTAATGGGAGCCAGGTGTGTCAGAGATGATGAAATTGGCTCAGAATAGAGCCAATAGGGTTCAGAGCTGTTATACATAGGGTTGCTATGAGTTGCAGGTGACTTGATAGAACATAACAACAACAACAACAAAAATTAACTAAACAACAGCATAAGTAAGAAAGACAGAAACAATATAAGTTAAGGTAACAAAGTGAAACACTACATATTCCACTCATTTTCCAAGAGAGGAACTTTTGTTCAGATAGTAGCAAGGGAAGCAAAATGTCCTGGTGGCATTTAGCTTCTAGCCAAAACGTTGCCAGTTTGATTCACAAGACATGCTATGTGAATAAAGTGCTGGTAATTTCCCACAAACATTACACGTTTGGAAACTCTAAATAACAGTTCTACTATCCTGACTAAGGTGCATCTGTCTGATTCAGGCCAACTTCTTTCCAATCACTTGCTATACATCTGAGAGCTGGACAATGAATAACAAAAGAAGAATTCATGGTTTTGAACTGTGGTGTTGGAGAAGAGTATGAACATCCCATGGATGGCCAAAAGAACAAACAGATATGTCTTGGAGAAAGTGCAGCTTGAGTTTTCCTTGGCGGCAAAGAGGATGAAGCTTCGCTTCACACACTTTGGGCATGTTGCTAGGAGACGCTCTTCCTTGGAGAGGGACATCATGCTTGGAAAGGTGGAGGGTCAGCAAAGGAGAGGATCAGACCCTCCACCCGGTGGATTGACACAGTGACAGCTGCAATGGGGTCTAGTGTATCAGGAAGTGTGAGAATGGCACAGGATAGGGCAGGGTTCAGACCTGTTGTTCAGAGGATCGTTATGTGTTGTATTTGACTAGACAGCACTTAACAACTCTGTGTGTAAATTCACTGTAAATAACTGGGAGTTGGAATAGATTCAGTGGCTCCTAATGTAACAACAACATACCTAGGATGAGTAGGTCTGACACCACAAATGCTATTTGGCTTTCAGGCTTTCTGAATTTTTTTAGTTAATGTGAAGGTTTAATGTCATGTTTGAGAACTTTTTAGAGCTATGCTCAGTGGAACACATACAAACACCATCAAGGCTTTAAAGTGAAATAGAGGATGGTTGTTGTTGTTGTTGTTGTTATGTGCAGTTGAGTTGCCTGTGACTCATAGCAACCCTATGTACAACAACAGCCCTAAACCCTGCTCTGTCCTGTGTCAGTCTCAGTGTCTCCGATACACCCACCCTGATTACCCCAGTCACTGAACCAATCCACCTCATACAGGGTCTTACCCTCCTGCGCTGTCCTTCCACCCTCCTAAGCATGATGTCCCTCTCCAAGAACCGGTCCCTCCTTGCAACATGTCCAAAATGTGCCAGATGAAGCCTCAGAATCCTTGCCTCCAAGGATCAGACTGATTTAATCCTCTCCAGGATGAACCTGTTCATTTTTTAGCAGTCCATGGTACATTCAATACTCTTCTCCAGCACCACAGCTCAAAGGCATCAATTCTCCTTCAATCCTCCCTAGTCATTGTCCAGCTCTCTGATGCATAGCAAGTGATTGCAAAGACCATGACCTGTATCAGCTGTACCTAAGTCTCCAGAGTGACACCATTGCTCTTCAGTACTTTGGAGAAGTCCCTAACAGCAGACTTCCCCATTGCAATATGTCTTTTAATTTTCTGGCTGCTGGTGCCAAGATGCATTTAAATCCTGAGAGAATATGTTATAAAGGTACTAGTCTGTTCTCACCTTGTTCATAGGTTACATGTGTACGTAGGCTTTTACGTCATGCATGGTCTGTGAAGAAGCTCATCTCACATGATAACAGCTTTCCTGTAGATGTTTGGGTAAAGTTTATAATACTGTATGAATTTGTTGGACAGAGTTTTCAATACTGTATGCATCCAATACTGTATAACAAATGCAGCCAGAATAGGACTCCTCAGTGAGAGCAAAAATACGATTTTTTTTTAAAATGAGTAATGTGTTGTGAGTGAAGGGGTGAGAATATTGTCTTTGTTAAGCATGTTGCAATCAAGCTTCAAGGACAAGACTTGAAACTTGGCATGGACTTGGAAACCTAATTAGAAGACATTTAAAGTCGACAGCTTGGGCTCCTCTTGGAAAGCCCGCCAGTATGTTTCACACTGTCATCTCTTCATAGCCTGTGCTGTCATTTGTCTTTGATAATCAGCTCATCAGCCCAAGAGTTCACATGGACTGTGAGCCGGATGCTACGTACAGAGGGGCTCTGTCCATTCAGATTGTGTCTCCAAGATCACCGAGATTTTGAGGGATTTGAATTTATGTCACACAGGGAGAAGTTGGAGGAACTGTGACCTTTTCAACTAGAGATATCAGGGAATTTTAAGAAACGGCTTCAAATATTTGAACAACTGTCAAATGGAAGGGGCTGCATCTTATTCTTCATTATTTTAGAATACAGAACGAGGAGTAAGAAAAAGTGCCAGAGGAGAAAGGAAGCTCTGAGGGCTTGGTGGGAGGAGAAACACTGCCAGCCTAAAGGCAGGTGCCTCAAGTCTACCAGCTGCTTCGTAGGAGAAAGATGGGCAGACTCCTCCTGTGCAATTTAGTGCCTTTGAAAATGCACAGGAGGGTTCTGTGAGTCCTGACTTCATGGTACACAATATTGATTTGCATTAGCGACTCGGATTGTGCTGGGTGTTGTCTTGAATTTTCTCTGATAATTCTCAGATTCCCTGGGATTAAAATCCAACCCCAACACACTGTCTTCACTTTGATTCCAACATAGCCACCCTGTACCACAGAGCAGGACAGACAGCACACGGTGTTTTAAGGCTGTAAATCTTTGCTGAGGTGGACTTCCTCCTCTTCCTGTGGAGCAACTGGTGGGTTTGAATTATTGACATTTGGAGTTAGCAGCCCAATTCTTTAACCTCTGTGTGAGCGGAGGTCCTCGATTGATGTTATTATCTTCTTGTAATGGAAGAGATGGTGGAGACTCAGATAAACTATATGGTGCTATGGGGGTTCCCACTGGTTAACATTTCTAGAATGCCCACTGTGTGTCAGACACTCTTCCAAATGGATTGGACACACTATCTGTTTTCTTCATGGTGACAATCCTATGAAATTGGTACTATTGTTGTTGTTGTTCACAGCAGCTTTATTTTTAAGAGCTAAAAAATGATAAATAGATGACTGCTGACATGGAAGCTGGACGTAATTATTGCAAGCATTTTGAGAACCAGTGGCCCTGGAAACTCAAGGCCTTTTTGGCAAAACACTAGCACAACACAGATTGTATCCTCCAGGCCCAAAGTGGGTCAAATCCATGTCTTAGTGAGAAAAGGAAAGGAAGGTCGCTTTCACCTGCGTATACTCTTGATTTCGGTACAATTTTTTTTAATACTATTTTATTTACAAAATTCTAGTACATTGTTTTTGAGAATAGATTCTTCCAATTTTCCTCACCCTCCAATCAGACTGTATAACTCCATGATTAATTCTCCCTCCCCCTTCACATCCTCATCCCTCTGCTTCCACCCTCTCCCACTCCCTTGGATCCTTATACTCATTCTACAATAATGGTTTTATACAATATTTGTCCTGTGAGATGGAGTTAGTTCACTCAGCATAATGCTCTCCAGTCCCTCCCAAGTTAGATAATAATTTACAAAATCATTGCTCCTGCGTGCTGCGTAGTATTCCATTGTGTGAATGTACCATAATTTCTCAATCCATTAGCTTTTGGTTGGACGTTTGGGCTTGGGATTGTAAGATGGTACAACCATTCTGGAAGGTACTTTGGCACTTTTTCAAAAAACTGAGCATAGAAATTACATATGACCCAGCTATTCCACTACCTGGGAAAAAGAGAACTGAGGCACAAATGGAGATTTGTACACCGGTGTTCATAGCAGCATCATTCACCATTGGTTCTATTTTTTTAATATCCATTTTACTGATGATGGAATTAAGACATGGATGTTTAAGTGACTTGCTTGGTGTAACTGCTAATAAAAGTAGTACTGGGATTCAGAGCCAGGCTCTTCTACAGTTTGACACACAGACTTCAACTTTATGTTATTCTTCTTCTGTACTATGAACTTGCCCAGCACTTGAAACTTTCTTTATACTCTCATAATGATATAGCACATTTGCTTTATTATCCCCATTTTCCATTAGTTTTTGCTGTACTGCTGGAAACTACATCACCAGTACTTCAAATGCCAGCGAGAACATTCCTGGTGAACAAATTTTAATAAAAATTCTAGACTAACACTGGGAAGGAAGACCTGGTGATCATCTCTAGAAGATTAGCCAAAATGATCCTGTAGTTTAAAATCAGTAAAGGTAGGAGTCACGATTGTATCTTTCCTCTATACCTATTAATTCAAGAAGTTGGACTTTATGAGGAAGAATATGGCATGAGGATTAGAAGAAGATTCATCAAAATACTCATCAACAAAAGAATGGATAGAGAAATTGTGGCACATCCATGCAGTGAAATACTATGCAGTACAAGGACCAAGAGTTTTGTAACAGACCATATAACACGGGAGAGACTTGAGTGAAATAACTCAATCACATAAGGACAAATACTGAATAAGGCCACTATTGTGAGAATAAGATGATAACTGAGCAAGATATGTACAGATGTTCAGAGGGGGAAGAGGCAGAAGAGAAGGGAGACAGAAGCAGGAGAAAGGGGTAAAATAACTAGGATAGCAGAAGTCAATGGGACAGAGGGGAGAGTAAGGGAATACAAAAGATTCTATGAGGACTTGAAGATAAGGGGAGATAATAGGCATAGATCAATAATTAATTACATAAAATACAATGTATATGAATGATTGTAAGTGACCCAATAAAAAAAAACAACACACCATGCATTATGCAGACGACATAGACTTGCTTGCTGAAAGTAAAGGGAACTGAAGTTTGCTACTGAAGAGCAAAGATTACAACCTTCAAGAAGGATTATATCTCAATATTAAAGAGACAAAAATTCTCACCATTGGGACAGTAGACATTATGGTAGATAGAGAAATGGCTGAAGTTGATAACAATTTCATTTTATTTGATGCTACAGTCAGCACACAGGATAGCAACAAGTTAAGAAGAAATCAAAAGATGAGCTGCATGGGAGAAATTGCTGTTAAGGACCTCTCTCCAGAGTTCTAAAGACTAAGGTGCGCTGGATTCAAGCCATGGGATTTTCACATACTTCATATGCATATGAAAGTTAGATGGTGAACAGAAACAGCAGAAGAATTGATACCTTTTAATCATGGTTTTGAAGAAGAGTATTGAATATCCAATGAACTGCCCAAAGAACAAAGAGCTCTGTCTTGGAGAAAGTGCAACCAGAGTGCTTCTTAGAGGCAAGAATGGTGAAACTTCATCTCACACACTTCTGACATGTTGTCAGGAGAGGCTAGTCCTTGGAAAAAGACATCATCCTTGAAAAGGTGGATGAAGGGTCAGAGAAAGAGAGGAAGACCCTCAACCTGATGGATTAACACCATCGCTGTGACAATAGTCTTGAGCATATTCAAAAGCACGAGAATGATACTGGATAAGGCAACGCTTAGATCTGTTTTTCATGGGGTCACTATGAGAGTTATAGTGGATTCAGTGATTCAACCTACAACCTACCATAATGTCAGAGAATAAAATGTCTGCATTCCCTTGCATGGAAGACAATACACAGTTGCTGTGGCAGCGGATTTAAGCTTACCAATGGCCATGAAGATGACCCAGGATAGGGCAGTGTTGCATTTGGTTGTACATGGAATTGTCATAAGTTGTGACTGACTTGAAATGACAACTAACAGAACCATTCCCATTTCATATATAGGTCACAGGGATTCAGTAACTTGCTCAGAGTCCCCTCACTCAACACTATAACTCAGACCCTAGGACAAGTGTCTTTGTAGGAGGTGAGAACCTGGGACAGAAACTGCCTAACAAGTAGAGCTGTCAACAAGCAGAATTGGCTTCCTGGGAAAGGGGATAGTAGAGAACTCCTCTTCTCTGGAGACTTTGGAATGCAAATGTATGTCAGTGAGGCCAGAAAAGCATAGAGGGTATTCAAGCATACGATATGGCATTGAATGATGCCCCCTATGGTTTTATCTCGCCCTGCAATTTCATGATGCTTTATTTGTTCTCATCTTCCCATGTTGTCTTGTTTTCCCCTGAGTATAATTGCAAATCTTGTTCTGATATTTGAATCTGGCTCTGGGGCTTAGATTGCCTTGGTGAAGTACTCACTGGCTAGGGTATTTATTTGATTTGATGCCTTGAGGGAAATGTTAGATCATTTGAGAATTCAACAGTATAAACAGTGAGTGGTAAAGTAGTTAACAAAAGGGGAGAATGTGGGCATGAGAATCCAAACACATTGCAAAGGAGCAGATCTTCCAGTAACAGCAGATTCTCTTTTATGCAGACTTGCTATTACACTGAACGGATTTGACTGCCTTACCTCTCTTGTTCGAGGTAGTTAACAAATGTCTAGTTTTGAGAATTGTCATTTCCCTAGAGTTCCTTCAACTTTAATTACATCTGTTGTGACTTGATCCTCGTACCTGACATCTTATTTTCAAGTCTGAGTGCCTTTCGGTTGAAATGTCCCCTTTGCTATGATGTCCAGTTGATATCTGTCTTATCTCCTGCAGTGTGACTCTGACATCTCTTACTGTCTTCTGAAACCTTCCCTTGACTTGTACTTAGACCCAGGGGTCAGAAAGGACATCCTTGTTTCTGGGTAAGGCGATCTATGTAAATTCAGCATTTGGCTGGCTGTACTGGTACATTTTCCCCCCAAACCCCTCTCAACGCTGTATAGCTCCAAAATGTCTGTTGCTTGTTTCTCACTGATCTCATCCAGTTAGCTGATGATTTTGAGTGAGGACAGCCTTGCTATCTACTTCCACCCTAGCACATTAGATTCACTTCCCCCATGTTGCTCTCTTCTGTATTACCTTTCCTTTTTCTTCTTGTTGTTAGGTGCTGCCAAGTCAAGTATGACTCCTAGAGATTCTTTGAACAACTGATCTGAATCCTGCCCTGACCTGTGCCGTGTTCATCATCTCTGACATACATTGCTGTAGTCACTGCTTTGATCCATTTTGTTGAGGGTCTTCCTCTTTTTCACTGGCCCTGTGCCTTTACAAGCATGATATTTCTTTCTAAGTAATAGCCCCTCATAGAGGTGAAATGAAACCAGATTTCTCCTTAGAGGCAAGGATTTTGAAGGTCCATCTCACTCACTTTGGGCATGTAACCATGAAGGACCAGTCCTTGGAGAAGGACATCATGCTTGGAAGGGTGGATTGACAGTGCAGGAGAGGATGACCCCAGATGAGATGGGTTGACTTAGTGACTGGAGCAATGTGTACAGGTGTGTCAGAGTCAGTCAGACAGGCTCACGATAGGGAAGGGTTCAGAGCTATTTCTTGTACAGAGGGTTGCTCTGAGTTGTAGGAAACTCAGTAAAACATAACAATAGCAACATCATTTCTAAAATATGTGAGATGAAGCTTTACCATCCTTGCCTCTAAGGAGCACTCTGACTGCACTTTCTCCAAGACATATCTGTTTGTCCTTTTGGCAGTTCATGAAGTATTCAGTGCTCTTCTCCAACACCACAACTCAAAGGCATCGATTCTTCTTCTGTTGTCCTTATTCATGGTCCAGCTCCAAGGTGCATAGCGAGTAATTGAAAAGACCATGTCCTAAATTATGTGCACCTTAGCCTTCAGACTGACATCATTGCTCCTTAGTAATTTGGAGAGGTCCTTGACAACAGATTTGCCCAATACAATGAGTCTCCTGATTTAACTGCTGGTTTAGAGGAATTTGATTGTACATCCAAGTAAGATAACAGAATTGGTAACTTTAATGTTTTCTCCCTCTATCATGATATTGCCCAGTGATGAGGGTTTTTTGTTTTGTTTTGTTTTTCTTGATGCTGATATGTAATCTGTGTTGAAGGCTATAGTCTCTGATTTTCTGCAGGAAATATTTCAAGTTCTTCTCACTTTCAACAAGCAAGTTTGTGTCTTCTGCTTAGTGCAGGTTGTTGAGGAATCTTCTTCCTCACATTCTTCTTCATAAAGTTTAACTTCTCAAATGATTAGCTATAGATTGAATAATATGAAGAAAGAATACAGCCCTGACACAGATCTTTTCTTAATTTTGTTCTGTTTGCATAAAGCCTCTTGGTATAGTTTTCATATGAGCACAATTAAGTGTTGTAGGATTCCCATTCTTCCTGATGTTAGCTATGGTTTGTTATGATCCACACTGTGAAATGCTTTTATATAGTCAATAAAACACACATACATTCTTCTGGTCCCTACCCTTTATTTAACTGTGCATTCTCCTGGACATATAAATATTTCTCCGAGAGGATTAGGTGGATGAGAGAGAAGTTAGGAGTGATCCAGAAATGGACTGTTGTTGGCCATAATCTCAGTGGTTTTGCCCAGTATAACCCAAGTTGGAAATCATGCCATGTGATGGTTTGCTGCCCTAGCCTGTGTAGATTTTTTATCACAGGAACTTATTCACAGGGAAAGGTTTTTGTCTGTATTATCTTCTGTTTAATAACTTCAAAACGATGATCATGATATCCCTCCAATCATTTGGAATGGTTTCTCAATGCATTTAATTGCAGTAGCTGTCTTACTTAATTGTATTCTAGGACGGGAGAAATATTCTGTTTATACATTTCCATGGCATCTTTGGTGGTACAGTAGATTAAGTGTTGGTGAAACATAGTGGTTTGAATCTACCAGTCACTCTGAGAAAGAAAAATAAGTTTGCTCCCATGAAGATTTACAGCCTCAGAAGCCCAACGGGATAGTTCAAACTTTGAGCTATAGGACTGCTGTGAATTGAAATAATCTAGATGAGAGTGGGCATTTAGTATTACCAGGATGAAAGCGGAAAAGCCTATATACATGTGTTGTTAGATGTCGTTGAATTGATTTTGACTCATAGCTAATCTGCGTACAACAGAATGTTACCCAGTCCTGCACCACCCTCGTAATCACTGCTCTGTTTAAGCCAGTTGTTACAACCTCTGTGTCGCTCCATCTCATTGAAGACCTTCCTTTTTTGACTGACCATTTACTTTACGAGGGAGCACTGGTGGCCTAGTGGTAAGAAATTGTCAACCCAAAGGCACGAGGTTTGAATCCACCAGCTGTTCTGCAGGAGAAAGATGGGCAGTCAAGTCCTGTGCTATTTACTGCCTCTGAAAACCTGCTGGAGGATCAGCTATGAGTCGGTCCCAACTCAATGGTACATAACAACAACTACAACAACATAAACGTTTTTGGGAAAGAGAAGAAAGCCTTCAGTGACATGGATTGACATACAGTAATGGGCTTGAGCATATTGGAGACTGCGATGATGGCACAGGATAGATCAAGGTTTCAACTGGTTTTTCATTAGGGTCACTATGAGTCGTAGTTGACTTAACAGCACCTAACAACAACAGCAGCAGCATATATTTGTTATATATAATATTGTGTACACACACACACACACACACACACACACACAGTCACACATAACATGTTATACTGAGATTTAGCCATGCATTTACAAGTCCAGTGGCTGACTGTTTTCTTTCAGGTGGTGATACATATAATGATACGTACAATTGCACTTGGTCCCGTATTGCTAGTGGGTATTCTAACACTTGCTGTAGGAGTCCATGCCTTTTAGGAGAGACCCAGGAGCCACAACAGGAGATTGTCACCTATTCTCTGAGGTCTCTCCTTTTGGAAATAGTATGTTAGTTTGGAGCCAGAAACACTTGAGTTTAATAGAATTTTAATAATGGAAAGGAAATCTCTTAAAAACAACATTGGAACGAGGCTGTCCAGATCCACATGACATGGAATTCAGTAGCAACAACATTGTTCATTTCTAACCTTTGCAGGGAAAGTCCATTAATTTTATGCAGAAGCTAAACTTTCTTTTTGAGCTTCCAATTAGACTTGCTGTGATAAGTGGTTCAAAGTTCCTCCCTCTCTTGTCCTTTCATTCTTCCCCCCCCCCCTTTTCTGTCTCTTCTGACTGAGATAAAATAGAAGGATTAGCCCCTGGGGGCAGGGACATGAGACTATCTAGGTTGTGTGGTAACGACTTTATTCCTCTAAAATGGCCAGATATAAAACTCATTGTTTCTTATAAAAAGAAAGAAAGAAAGATCATTTAAACAAAGGCTGTCGAAGCAGCATGCACAAGGAATGGTGTGTTGGGATTTCAGTGTGTTCTGTGCGGCATTTTAACTATCAAGGGTGGAGTTGTTCTATGAAATATTGTTCCTTATTTAATGTTTCACACTCTACTCTCCACATTGCATATTTGCCTCTCTTGTGACCTTCTCTTTGCATTTATAACTGCTTTGTTTTCCTCCCCACTCTTAATCCAAAATAAGTGTACATTTCTACCGAGAAATTAGAGGGAGCTGTCAGTGGAGAGTTAATATAGTTAAAGCATCCTTAACTCTGCTACAAGCCCTTAAATAATTAAAACTGTATGCTTGAAGAGTCAGATTTGCATTTCTTTACCAAGTTTATTTAGTACACTTTGTTACACTCAATTAAATAAGAATGTTCTGTTTCATTTTCTGTGCTTCGGGTGGATCATTTTGCCTTTTGATTCGTATGCCCTAGTGTAATTCTACAGAGCTTAGGTCTCTAAAATGATACATATATTAATGTATATGTAGATAGAGATGTACCATTAAAAGGCTTACTAGACCCACTGAATACAATCTTTGCCCAAGGCATGGGAACATTCCTGGTAACCTAAGGTATACCAGGAACTGCAGATAATTCATTATGGTAAATACTGAGCTTGACAAAGTTCTAACATCTATCTTTTTTTAAAAAGTCTTGTTGTTTTGGAACACCTTCCCTCCCCCCAATTTAATTTGTGGGTCTCCCAGCACAAATTAGCAGATCCAGGTGCTGAATGGTTGGGAAAAGGAAATTAAATATAAGTGTCATGTCTCTCTACATCTCAATTGGCAGGGCATATGCTAACTTCTCCAAATTAGTTCATTGCTTAAGTTATGCATGTTTAAGAAGGAATAAATTAGTTATCCGTTTCCTAATGAGTAGCAGGATCAATTGGAACATGATGAGAGGCAAAATAGCATAATTTTACTTCCCCAGTTGGGGTTCGATATCTCTAAACTTCACCATTAATCACTCTATCAGTTTTCTAGGCGATTTCTGTCTCTCTATGTAAGATAGTCTTTGGTTTTGCTTTTCCTAGCAGGTAAGTAAGATTTTAAAATTAGCATCTGTGGCCTTGGAGATGGGCAATGCTGGTTTTCCCCCCACCCAAGCATTTCCCTTGTTATCTCTACCTTTGCATTGATTTGTCTGGGTATGATCACTGATAATAGTGGATGTGTATATGAGATGACAATTGTGAGGGTTCTAATATGTTTAACTGTTATGGGATCTGTTATGTCTACTTTAGGGTCGACCCCATCCCATATGACACTCCAAAACCAGCGGGCCACACGCGGTTTGTCTGCATCTCAGACACACACTCCAGAACAGATGGTATCCAGATGCCTTATGGGGACATCCTTCTCCACACAGGCGATTTCACCGAGCTGGGACTGCCCTCAGAGGTTAAGAAGTTTAATGACTGGTTAGGTAAGGAATGATTGCGTTCCGGCGCCCCCAATTAACCTTTCCCGTCCAAGTGTCACTCACTGTGTCCTAATTGAATTAGAACCCTTGGAAGCCGGCTCAGCCATTTCTCGTATGATATGCGGTGGTGTCTAGCTTTAATCCAATTCTGTTAATTAAAGATGAATTTTTAGATATTTAATTTTACTGTGCATCTTTCAGTGCCTGGCCTCGGCGGCTCTGGGGCAAAGGGATGGAAAGCTTTGAAACCAATCTCATCTCACTCATTCTGCTTTAATGAGGGAATTCGCTGGCACACGTGAGACCTAGAATCATATTTTTAATTCATTGGCTCTGCAATCTTTCCCAGATAGTCTAAGCAAAGATGTGCAAATGAACTACTAGTAAGAGATCATTTGTGGGAGATGAAGGAAGACGCAAACATCCTTATCCCCAGAGGCGGTGCTGGGGTACAGGGCAGGCTGGGAGCTGCCAACTCTGAGGGACTTTCCTCAGTGAATTGGAGGGTGTGCAAGACCCCTGAAAAGGGTGTGCTTCTGTAATATTCCCCACACTTGGAATATAAAACTGCCCTCTACACTGTGACATGCATAATGGCCAATTCCTGATTGTTTTTACACATCCACAAGTTAGAGTTAGAGCATGATGTTGGATGTGGGTCAGGCAGTTGCCAAAAATTGGCATTACAAAGCAGTCATAAGTTATTCCCAGCATGGTGACAAGGCAGATGCTTTTAAGAATTCTCTTAGTCAATTGAAAGAAGTGCAAGGATTCTGAGATTCTAAAGACATAAAGCGAAAAGTAGAAAATACTCTTCATGTCTAATATTGTAACTAATATGTCAGACACAAAAAATTACTCAGGACATTGAACTAGAAATTTTACATTTACTTGTTCCATCAAACTAAAGGTGGATTTAAGAAAAATTTAAAAAAATGATTAAATATTTAGTATATGCTTTAATGTTTTCATGGGAAGCAGTTAAAATACTGTTTTAAAAATAAATAATAATCTTCACTAGGATGACAGGTTTGCTTTTTCATGTGTAACTGCATGTTTGTTCCTATTTTATATATAGTTAGTGTCACAGCACATATTTAATCTTTTGTTCTTATTTCACGTAATAGTACTGATAAATTTCTTAAATGCTTTTGTGGGATTTTTTTTTTTAAACAGGTTGTCCTCAATATATGATCTGTTTCTATTCTGATGAATGTCATAAAATGGATTCTGGTGTTGAGTATCTCTTTTAAATATATATATTTACATCTGCAAGTGAACATATGAGAATGACAACATCAGCAAATTACATACACTAACATTATATGTAGTAGATATTACCAGCAATATGACACACCAAAAACAAACAAACCAACCACATCTGGTTATAAGTGAATTTTGCTATAACTAATACTGTAAATTGGGAATTACCTATATATGTTTTTTTTTTGTTTTTTTTTTATTTTTTTTTTTATTTTTTTTACCTATATATGTTTTACATTTCAAAAAATTTAAGCATCACATTCATATTGTTTGTTGTGCCATTAAGATATCTCTGGATGGTTATAGCTTTTATTCGGATAACTAGTACTGAGATGTACATTTGTGTGTGTCTATTTCTTTTGGTGTCCATTGGCTTCTCAGAATAAACTATCTGTGAATTAGTGTACTAAGTCAGAGGATATAGAATCTTTAGTAGTTCTTGCTACATATTGCTGTCTTGCTTTCTAAGGGGATTGCAGTAATATACTTTATTAGCAATGAATGAATGTATCAATGCTACCAAGATCATAGCACCACTGGGTATTGGAGCTTTACGACTTTTGTGTTATTTTAGTAGGTATTTAGTTGTGTCATTTAAAAAGCAAAGTATCTTAGCTTTCAAGAATTATTTCATTTTTACAGATATATTGGAATTACAGAGAAGTGACTTTCCTAGAGTATTGTTGTGTACCATCGAGTCGGAACCGACCCAGAGCTGACCCTCTGGTGGATTTTCAGAGGCAGTTAATCATATGGGAGGAGATTGTCCCTCCTTTTCTGTGGAGCAGATAGAGGCCTTGAACTGTGTGCCTTCAGGATTGTAGCCCAGTTTCTTGCCACTAGGCCACCAGAGCTCCCTACCTAGAGTCTAGTGGATACATATGTAGATCCAGTAGCTTAGTCTTCAGAGAACTGTGCTGGCACCTCAAAGGCCACCCCTCTCTGGCAGTTCGAATCCACCAGCCACTCTGTGGGAGAGAGATGAACATTCTCTTCCCATGCAGTTGACTCTTGAAAACCTGCTGGAGGGTCAGCTATGAATCACGTTCCACTCGACAGCTGTGGCTCTGACTTTTTTTGCTTTGAGGCTAGCAGTGTTAGGTGGTTTATGATTGTTTTAATTTCATTTCTATTTTCTTACCTCTATAAAAATGGCAGTGAAGCTTTATATGCAGTTTATTACAAGTTTCTATGCAATGAGAGGAACTTTAGCAATTTTAATGTGTGAACTATGAGCAGACAGGATGATTTGGGGGAAAATTTGATCATTTTAAATAATTTTGTGATAATAGAATCTCACCCTAGAAATACTTGAGCTGCACGGATAATGCTGATTTGTAAAGAGATTGCATGTGCTAAGTTACGGAAATGTAAGTCAGGATGGATCCTAGTTACAGTCTTGCCTGGCCACGGAGGCTGAGCAACAGTGTTAACCTCTCATTCCCCCTTGGTTTCCCTCTGCAGCACTAAGGATTAATACTACCTGTCTTTCTGGATTGTTGTGTAGATTAATCAGTAAATGATTGCTGCTAGTGAGCTTTTGTGGGCCATTAATAACCGAATGAGGAATGTGGTGAATGAACCATCTACAGATATTTAAAGGATAGGAACAAGAAGGGGTCAGAAGCATTATTTAGTAGATAAGAAGTAAACACTGGGAGATTTTTATAAGGGAAAGCACTCCATAAATGGAAATGTGCCGTAACTAAGGAAATAAAATGATAAGGAAATAAAATGCTAAGGGCCAGTCTCACGATCAGTGATCAGTTCCTTCTAGTTTCCTTTGCCTCTCTGATCCTACGAGGCAGAAAGCAGAAGTCTCCACAGGGGGTGCAGAATGTGAGGCCAAAGGGAGCCCGTGGGGTCTGGGTGAGGAAGTCAGAATCCCATTGAGAAGGCCCTGAATAGCTCTGGTTACCCAGGCAACCTTTCAGTGCTCAGAGGGTGAGAGATGGTGCATGATTATATCCTGCTACTTGGCTTCATGAGAAACCTCTCACCTGAAAAGGGTGAGGGTCTGCTTTCCGGCAGGAACTCCCAGTGTGTGGCTCAGCAGAGTAGACTGACAGGTCCGATCCATCTAGGGCTTTTACCATAATAGGACATCCAACTCACCAAGCTGAGTCTCAGGTATTTGGGTCGGTACTTACAGGGCCAAACCAAATCCATCTCCTTTGAGCCAGTTGAAGCCTAGTGGTTCTGCGGGACAGAGTAGAATTATAGGATCTTTGGTGAAACCGTCTGCACATCTTTCTCCCTGGGAGTCAATGACTGTGTGTTCTACTTGCAGACGTCTTGGTTAGCAGCTCAGCACTTATTTGTGCCACCAGGGTTCCTGCATCCAATGTAGTGAGCTTCCAACTGATCCCCACCTTTCTATTTGTGTCCCTGGGTGGTACAAAGGTTAAAGCACTCTGCTGTCAGCCAATAAAGGTTGAATGTTAGAACCAACCCAGAGAAGGAAGCCTTGGAAGAAAAGCCTGACTGTTGACGTCTGAAAAGTGAGCCATTGTGAGCCCTGTGGAGCACAGTTCTGCTCTGACATAAGAGGAGATGGCTGTGCGTCAGAACCGACTCTTTGCAGCTGGTTTCGTTTTGTTTATTCAAGTCTAGGCAGCCCTGATTATGAGCATCCCACAATCTCTTTTACTCTTTCACTAGCTAATTTTTTGCTTCTGCTTCAGTCTGTGTCTCCCTCTGCCCCTAAAACATCCATTTTACACATGAGAACCTGAAACTCAAATGAGTTAACTTATCTGTACTCAGATAAGAAGCTCAGAGGGACTACATAACTAGTCCAGATTTAACACAAGAAGTAAATCAGGGCCAAGTGACCGTCAAACATGAATTAGTTTTCACCATCATTCTATGATTATTATGGGCAATTTGTGGCAACTGGGAAACATACAGATTTTTAAACTTGAGTTAGAAGTAATGCCATATTCCCCAGCAGCTTCCTGTGGCAGTTGAAGAGCTGTTTGCCCATGTGCTGTTCTTTGAAAGATGTATGTAAGGCCTGCTGGCCTTGAACCTCTAACTGACCTACCAGCTGGAAGGCCTGAGAGAGATTCCCATGATGAGTGCCCAGTTGCTTCAGAGATGATGGACTCTGGTTAATATGTGCATATGTCACCTGGCAGATGTAACACACAATGATATCAATACAGGTGATTTATGAGATAAGCTAGCCCAGTGCAGAATCATAAGAAGATAGATCTCAAACTAGGTACAACCAAGGACTCTAACAGTAGTCCAGTATATAATTAGTAGTGCAGCTAGGAAGACCCACCTTTGCACTCTCTGCTTTTGATGTTTTTCTTCTTGTGTACCATCAAGTAGTAATTGATCCATAGCTGACCCTTCAGCCAGTTTTCAGAGACAATTTCATTGCACGGGAGGAAATTGTCCATCTTTTTTATCTCACTAGCAGCTAGGTGGTGGATTCGAACCATGTGTCTTCAGGATTGCATTGTAGTTTCTTTCTCTACCTTGACTTCCTCATATATAGTATTAATAATAATGATTGTCTATGGTTGTTGTGTGCATGGGTTGCTATGAGTTGCAGGTGACTTGATGGCATATAACAACAACATAGTTGTTGTGAGGATGGAATTGTGATAAAGTACAACTCCTGACCTCCAGAAAACCTTCAACAACTAGGGTATGGGGAGACATCTGTGTCAGCAGGGTTAAATCCAAAAGCAGAAACTAGAAATGACTGCTCATTCCATTATAATGTTTTCTTCTCAATCACCTTTGAAATCTGCTCAGCTCTTTAACTTCACCATTTTTCCCTTTTGTTTTAGCTACTCTGTATTTAAGAGCAAGTTTCACAGTTTCTTCAGGCATTTATTTTTATTTTTTTTCTTTCTTTGCTGTCTTTTTAATGACCTTTTATTTTCATCACATATGATCTATTTGATATCATCTCACAACTCATCTAGTCTTCAGTGATTAGATTCAATGTGTCTGACCCTATTCTTGAGCGTCCTATAAATTCAGGTGGCATATACTGAAATCTGGAGCTAGAAAACCATAGGGGAACACATGCTTGGTATTTCTCAAGCTGAAAGAACACAAGAAAATGTCAAATCTAGAGTTTCAATATTGAAGTATTATAAGGGCATAATATTAAATGACTTAGCAAGCAAACTGACTAGAAGAAATTAATGTCTGTGTCTATTTCTAAGAAAGTTGGGGCTGCACAATTGAAATTATTTTTAGAAGCATTAATATCCCATTCAAATTTTGCTGAAGATAATGAAAAAGTGGTTTTAGTAGTATATCCACTGGGACATGCTAGAATTTTTTAGCTGGTTTGGAAGAGTAGGATGTGAAATAAGATTTATCATTCTGATGCCAGATGGGTCTTCACTGAAAGCAGAGATTGATAGAGAGTCTCCTGCATTATTTACTGTGCCAAGCCATTTGACTATGTAGCTCATAGCTTATTTCACTTAATTATGCTCAACTGGAATAGAATAAGGCTTAGAAAGAACATGTGATTTAAAATCAGAGAAAATGTGGTTCAGAATTCTGTTCTTTTACTTAATCAGTTTGTATGCTTACCAAATACTCTGAAAAGCTATGCTATATGGAGAAGAATGTGGCGTAGAAAGATGAAAGGTGTTTGATTAACAACTTGCAATATGCAGGTGATACAGCCTTACTTATTGATGAAAAGCAAAGATATCAGCTTTCGCTATGAAGAAAACACAAATCCTCACAACTGGAGTAACAAGCAACTTCACGATAAATGAAGAAAAGACTGAACTTGTCAAGAATTGTGTTTTATTCGGTACTACAAGCAATGCTTATGGAAATATTAGCCAAGAGATCAAATGAGGCAGTGTGCTGGGAAAATCTGCTACAAAAGACTTCTTTAAAATGTTTAAAAGCAAAGCTATCACTTTGAGGAGTAAGGTACAGCTTACCTAAGCCACATATTTTCATGTAAATAGTAGACAGTGAATAAAGAAGACTGAAGAAGAATTGATGCCTTGACATTCTTGAGATCCTGGATTGGTGAAGAATATTGAAGATATCATGTAATACCAGAAGAATAAAGAGACCTGTCTTAGAATAAGTATAGCCAAATTGCTCTCTGGAAGCAGAAATGATGAAAGTTCATTTCTTGTGCTTTGAACATGCTATCAGGAGGGATAACATTCTGGAGAACGGCCTTATGCCTGATAAGTTAGACAATCAGCCAAAAGTAGGAAGACCTTCATCAAGATAGATTGATAAGAACACAGCAACAAGTGTTGAGACGACACCAGGCTAGACAGTATTTTGTTCCAATGTAGATGGAGTTCCTATAAGTCTAAACTGACTCTATTATACCACTAAAACAGCAGAAGGGATTGGAACTTTAAAGAGGGATTCATAATGGAAGTTGGAATATCAAGAGCTACAGGTTAGAAATGGAAAATAAGGTACCTTCTTTACAATTATGCTAACTGACCAGAAGGTTAAATGCTAAAGAGACCATGGAGCTCACTGAATCCACTCTCCAACAGAAGACAGTGAGACTGTGGAGACTGAATAAACTGCCTTGGATCGGTCAAATAGTTAATGGCCATGCTAGAATTTAAACTTGGCCATGGAGTGACGAAAGCTGACCTACTTTGATTATTAGTGCTAGAGTCTAGTCACTTTTACTCCTATCCTCATTACACATGTCTTTTGTGCCATTCTCCCAATATCTTGAAGTTACTATTCTCATTTTTACTCATATGTAAACTGAGCTTTAGGAATTTTGCATAGTCAGTAGAACACAAACACATTCTTCTTATATTCTCTGCTTTCAGCCAAGATCGGGCTAACATTAACAAGAATATCCCTGGTGTCATGCCTGCTTGTAAACTCAGATTGAACTTCTAGTACTTCTTTGTCAATGTACTGTTTTAACAGTTTTTGGATGATCCTCAACAATGTTTTGCTTGCATGAAATATGGGTTGATAGTTTCCGCATTCTGTTGTATCATCTGTCTTGGAAATGGGAACAAATATGGATGTTTTCCAATCAGTTGGCCAGGTAGCTGTCTTCTAAAATTCATGCTACAGCTGCTTCCTAGCATAGGCCTTTGTATATAAATTGGCCAATGAGAAATCAGCAAAATTCTCATTTGCTGTGGACAATTTCAATGATGATGAATCTCAACAAACTAAAATAATTGTGAAACATGTGGAGCTTTGAAATTTACTTCTTGTGTGAATTTGTGTGTTGTGTGCTGTCTAGTAAGAACCAACCATAACTGACCCTCCAGTGGGTTTTTAGAGGCAGTAAACCACATGAGAGGAGATTGCACATGCCTTTGAAATTGCAGTACAGCTTACCACTAGGCCACCAGAACTCCCTAAAATTTATCTGGTGATGAGTTAAATACCTGTGAAGAACACTAAAGACATAGTCAATCACATAAACAGAGATAATCTAAATTACGTTAAGGTATTAGCATTCATTGCTCCAGGTATACCTTGAAATGAGTAGCCACTGACAGAAATGGGAAATCTTGCCTTAAAAGGAGAGGTATTTCCGGCTTACAGACACTTGAGTTAAAAATGAACAGTATGCTTAGTACCCTAATGGTCTTTTTGGAATTTTTGCCATCGGCCAGGGAATGACTCTTAAATCCCATTTCTGTCTGAGGCAGCCCTTGGAATCTCTGTGCTTTGTCTCAGGCTAATCTGATTGACGTGATGTCCCATTCTCCATCTCTGTGAGCTGCCTGCTCTGCCTTCCACCAAGCTTCTGCTCAGAAGGTTGTTTTCAAGAGAAACAGACTAGAGTCCAAAATGAAAGTGATGTCTTTAAAGATTTGAGATAAAGATGAAGGTCATATAACATAAAACGAACCATTTTAGAGTGAACATTTAACACACTGCACAATGTTGTGTGAGTCAAGGGGCTTCTTATTGCCAAGAACTACAAAATTGTGAGAGTGAGACACTGAGAAATCCTTCATAAAAAACACTCTTTGAGCTAATAATTGAATCATGTAGTTTCATTTTGTTAAGGTCTCAAACTAAAAGAACTGAAGAATGAAGTCAAGCCTGGAGTTGTAATCCTGAAGCGTT
Source organism: Elephantulus edwardii (assembly GCF_000299155.1). NCBI lineage: Eukaryota > Metazoa > Chordata > Mammalia > Macroscelidea > Macroscelididae > Elephantulus > Elephantulus edwardii. Next base: position 8,009,895 of record NW_006399779.1, on the reverse strand, counting down.
TCTCTAAGCAAAAGATTGAATGACAGGGAAAGCATCGAAAGAAGGTAAAAGGAATTTACAGAATAACTGTACCAACAAGAAATAGTTGACACTGAAACATTTCCAGAAGGAGCACATGATTAAGAATTGGTGATAATGAGAGTAGAAATCAAAGCTATACTGAAAATATTGGCAAAAAAGAAGACACCATGAATTTTTAGCATATTGATTGAGTTTTCACCAAACAGATGCAGCCCTGGACGTACCCATTAGTCTAGTCCAAGAAATTTGGAAGACATTTACCTGGACAACTAACAAGAAAGGATTTATATTTGTTCTCATTCCAAATAAAGTGATACAACAGAGTGCAGAAATTGCTGAGCCATGTAATTAATATCACATGTAAGTAAAATCTTGCTGAAGGTTATTTAAAAATTGACTGGAGCAATGCATTGGTAGAGAATTGTCAGAAATTCAAGAGGCTCTGGGACCAGGGACATCATTGCTGATGCCAGATAGATTTTGACTGAAATTAGAGAATACCAGAAAGATGTTTGTTTGAGTTTTATTGACTATTCAAAGGCATTTGATTATGTGGATCACAACAAACTATGGCTAACATTGAGAAGAACTGGAATCCCATAACACTTAATTGTGCTCGTGTGAAACCTGTACATATACAAAGAAGCAGTTGTCAGAACAGAATAAAAGAATACAGTGTGGTTTAAAATTAGGGAAAGTGTGCATCAGGGTTGGATCCTTTCTGCACACCTATTTGATCCATATAGTAAGCAAATAATTTAAAAAGCAGGACTATATGAGAAGAATGTGGCATGAGGATTGGAGGAAAACTCAACAATATGCATAATATAGATGACATAACCTTGCTTAGCACAAAGTGAGCAAATTAAAAGCACTTAATGCAGAAGAACAAAGACAAAGTTTTCAGTATGGATTACATCTCAACATCAAGAAAACAAAAATCCTCACCTGTGGACCAATAGGTGACATCCCGACACATGGAGAAAAGATTTAAGTTGTCAAGAATTTCTTTTTACAACATTTTGAAAGATGCATTGCATTGAGAAAATTAACTCTCAAAGATCTCTTTAAAGTCCTAAAGGAAAAGGATGTCAGTTAAAAGACTAAGATGAGCCTGATTCAATCCAGGGTATTTTCATTTTCTTACTGTGCATCTGAAAGTTGAGAGTGGCATTACCCAGTTGTAATTAATGTTATAAAAAGGTATTAATTAAAACCAATTTAAAAAATTGGACAATGCATTAGGAAGAATTGATGCCTTTGAATTTTAATGTTGGTGAAAAGTATCATGGACTGCCAAAAAAGGAACAAACCTTTCGTGGAGGAAGTGCAACCCAGCAGCCCCTTAGAGGTAAGAAGGGTGGTACTTCATCTCACATCTTTGGTCGTGTTGTCAAAAGGAGTCAGTCCTTAGAAAGATACCATGCTGTGCAAAAACAGAGAGTCACCGACAGGGAGAACAACTCGTAGGAGCTGCAATGATTGACACAGTGACCACAGCCATGGGCCTGCCGTCATGAGGATGGAACAGGATAGGGCACGGTTTGGATTTGTTTTTCATAGGCTCACTATGGGTTGTAACTGACTCATGTGCACCTAGTAACAATAATATAGTCTCATTTATATTTTAGTTTAGGTATCCTACAGGTGTGTAGGGAGACACTGTTCAAATCCACCAGCTGCTCTATAGGAGAGAGATGGGCATTCTCCTTCTGTGGAATTTACTGTCTCTGAAAACCCACTGGGGGATTAGATATGTGTTGGTTCTGACTTGATAACACAAAACAACAACAACAGGTATGTCACCAAGATGCTCTTGTGAATCTCAACAACTTTAACATTTTCATTATTGTCCCGACAAAAATGTTTGTTTGTCAAAAGTCCTTTTTCCCAGGATACTGATAATGGACGGGATGAATGGGGTGTTAATGTTTAATGGATATAGAGTTTCTGTCTGGGTGATGAAAAGTTTGAAAATAAATAGTGGTGATGGTTGAATGAAGTTATACATATGATTGATGCCATTAGTTAAATAAAATGGCACTTCTTATGTTATTCATGTCTTAGCTACAATAAAAAATCAGTTTGTCAACTACAAGCTACCTATTTATTAAAACATGATGTTTTAAAAGCATTTTAGTAAACTGTAATCACCACAGTGTCTTGTACCAGTTTCTCTGAAGATACATTTGATGAATCATTGGACCTTATTTGATCTTTCTTCATTCTTTATTCTTCTTCAGTTTACCTCTGTCATATTCCAGTCTCTTCATTCATCTCGTCTCTGCTGTCCTCTCTCTTCAGAATGTTTTTGGTAGCATTCTTTTGGCATATATGCCCGTGAATGTCACACAGAGTAGTAGGAGAAACCAGTTGTCATCAAGTGGATGCTGACTCATGATGAGCTCGCGTGTTTTAGAGGAGAAAGGTTCTCTGTAAGATTTGGAATTGCTGATGTTTTTACAAGTGGAAGACCAGGACTTTCTGAGGATCCTCTGGGTGAAGCAGAACCCCCCAACCTTTCTGTTAACAGCTAAGCAGAATATTGACCATTTGCACTCCCTGCAGACTCCTGATGGGCACTGCTATTGTTGTGTGCTGTTAAATCTACTCTGACACATAACTGCAGGTCTGTTTTCTGATTTCTAACCTTCAGTTAACACTCACACCAAATTTCTGCCTATTATGCAGGTGCAGCCTGCCTTTTCATACTTTCTTTGGCAAACCCTGTTCTCTTTCTGGAATGTCCTCCTCTTGGAGGAATCATCCTCCATGACCCGTCTCAGATATGACATCCACTATGCGACCATCACTGACACTCTCTTTAGATGAATGGTTCCTGGAAGGTTTTGGTGAGACACCTGTGTAGCCTTTCTCATGGTTGTTATGCATTTGTTTTCTATTCTCTCTCCTATAGTAGATGGCAGTGTGTAGATAAGGAGTGTTCTACATGTTATCAGTTCTGTGTTACAAGGTCTGGCACATACTGAGGCATAGAAGTGATTCAAAGAGTAATTTCTCGTTCAGAGGCTGGGTGAACTGTGAAGACACTAGACATTCAGTCAGTCCTTTTGGACCAACAGTGCAAAATGCAATGCCTACATAGTGTCTTATTCTTCACTTTCTGTTTTCTTGCACTCTTTTCCTTTCTCTGTGGTTTATTTTACCCTTTCCTTTCATTATCATTTTCATCTCTCTACATTTTATGCTCTGGGAATTCATAACATCCAGTTGACCATTGTTAACAAGTCCTACTTGCTCAGCAGAAATACTGCAGGTTTTTCTGTCTTGTTTTGCTTTGTTTTTTGCATTATAATTAGAAGGACAGAGCTCTTGGGTGGTCTGTTCTTTCAACTGAAAGTTTATATGTAACAATCCACCCAGTCAAATATCCCTTTCCATACCACACTAATACCATAAACTTCTAATTATGACTTTTCTTTGGTCTCGGTTGTCATTTAATAGCTCTGAGCTTCAATATCACCAAATCTAAAAGGGAAAACAACAAAGAAAAATGGTTCTAGGAAAATAACAAGATGAAAACTATTCATGTTTGCCAGAGCGGTGTGTTAGCCCTCGGCATAACAGAGTGTGACTGTAACAAACTTCTAAGATTGTAGACAGACAAATCAATTTGACCCTTACGAAATAATCATACTGAACAACTATATTCTTTTTACCAATGAGTCTGCTATTGGCCCCAAGTTCTGGCACTGGTTTTTAGGAAAACTTGTATAGCTTCAGTCATTTGTTTCACATATGTAATCTACATAATAAATGTTCCTTCCTGATAATTTAGAGATTAATGGAGAGGAAAAAAAACCCAAACGTCCTCAAGGCCCAAAATAATCACTCTTAGCAATTACCACCATACAGTATTTTCTATTGGTAGAGATACACTTACATGCATTCAGTAAAAAACCAAAATAAATATTTAACAGCATAATTATCTTCTCTCTCTTTTAATTGTATATTGGTTGCATACAAAATTTGTACTCATTGTGTTTCATTGATATACATTGTGTTTCACACGATCAGATCATTCCCGTACACTGTGTTTTATAAAGTTAATCATCATTGATCTATACCCATTATTACCCTGTCTTTTCAGATCCCCACTAGATCTTTCCTAATTCTTTCATCCCCTTGGACCTCTGAGCCCTCAGCCCCCTGAGCCCTCGCCTTTATAAGGAGCACTAGTGGCCTAGTAGATAGGAAATAGTGTTGCCAACTCAAAGGCAGGTGGTTCGAAGCCACCAGCTGCTTCAAGAGAGAAAGATGGGCAATCTCCTGCCGTGTAATTCACAGGTTCTGAAAACTTGCTGACAATGAATGAGGGAGTGTGATGTGCTATGAATAGCTTTTCCATTAGTAAATTAGGCAATAATACATTTTCCCAAAAGGAATATTTTCACTATAAATAAATACACATACTTTATAAAAATACCAATATTTGGAAGTGGACAAATTAGGAAAGATATTTTCTGCTATAATCCTGTATTCATGGAAATGACTCTTTGAGGTATAGTTTTTAGACATTTTTCTCATATTGCTGAGCAATCTGAGTTACAGAGCTTTTTTAAACAATTATTTTTGAAGAGTAATAGAGCTATAGATATTATTATATAACGTTTAAAATTTAACATGTAAATTTACAGCCTTCTGTGATATATAACATTCTGTCATATGAATTTACTCTCATTTATTTAGCCAGATTTCTCATTCTAAACACTTAAGCTGGTTTTACATTCTTTTCTCATTCTGTGCACTGGTTTGTGATTAACATCTTTATTGCTATTTCTTTGCAAAATCCTTACTTAATTTAATAGGATGTGTTCTTGAAAGTGAATTGTTGCTTCCAAAGATAAGGTTGGGACCCCCCTCCCATTTTTTGTGTACTGTTAAATTTCTTTCCATAAAATTTCAATTTCTTTTTTATATTCTCAAAGTATTTGGTATTTGTGTCACATATTCTCAATATCTTCAGTGGCAGCAAATCTTCACACTTCAAAGGCTTTTTAAAAAATGACTATAAACTCTTCTTCCCAATAGTGACTACTTGCTCATTGTATGTTGGGAAAAAAAGGAAATTATGCTTAAAAAAATGAAGTAAATTCTATCATTCATAAATAAACATTACTGCAATTGCTATATGTATGTGTGTGTGTGTGGGTGTGGGTGTGTGTGTGTGTGCATGTGTTGATGTATAAAAAGGTAGCATGGTAAGTGAACTAGCTCAGTACTATAAGGAAAATACTGTATAAGACTATTACTGTAGAAATAGAAAGGTAACTAGTAAAATTAGCATGAGGATCCAAGGGCAGAGGGTGGAAGCAGAGGGGTGAGGATGAGCAGGTGAGTAAGCATAGTATCTCACAACTTGATGAATAGTGGGAGGGTGTAGGAAATGAGAAAGATCTGGTGTGAAAAACAATGTATACGAACTTTATAAGCAAGCCAATATAAAATAAAAATTTATTTTTTAAAAAGACAAAGATAGCCTGGTATCAGATTAAGAGCATGCAGGTTGAATAAGTTTGTGCTTACATCTTGTTTAATTCTGTGATCTTCAGTTTATTCCTCTGTAAATAGAATTCTTAATGTTCATAGTACCTAACTTCAAGGGTACAGACAGCAAACGGTCAGTGCATGTTGTCTGCAGTCACTAATTTTTTGAAGCATGCCATGATTTCTTCCAGTCCCTTAACTCTCCAAGAAGATGAGGGAGATTATGACGAGTTGGAGGGGAGAATTTCAGGGCAGGTGGTTGTATATTCTCTTGTATCACAGTGCCCCTTGGGTCTCTGGTGGTCCCCTCTTCCCGTGGTACAGAGAAAGGGAGCACCATGAACCTTCCTAGTGTGCAGAAAAGTTGTGCTATCTCCACTGCAAGCACCAGACCAAACATGGTCTGACATGCTTGGCCTAACACAGACTAACCTTTAGATTCTAATTAACCTCAGAGCCCTGCACACCAGGGTACCAGGGTTCCAGGCCTCCTCTTTTTCAACCTTCTCTGTTTCTGTCATCTCTCTCTTGTTGCCTGTCTAATCAGACTCATTCACTGTTCCCTCTTCCAATCACCATGCCTGCCCAACAAGTTTTGCTTTGTATCATGTAGCATATTCAGATAGGAAACAAGGTGGTTTGTAGTTTTCGCTCTTCTTTTATCTTCTTGTAACATTATTTGTCAAACATAATTTGCACAATTGGGACTTCTAATTTTTTTTTTTAAACAACCAAAAAGTATTGGGTCTTGTGAGTAAGGTGACTGGATTAGTTGGGATATACCGTTTTGAATAAAAACAGTGATGAGATATAATGGTGATTGCTTTAGAGTAAGGGCCATATAAATTTCCAAAAATTAGTTTAAAAACTGATGTGAGCATGAATGTCTGTAGTCATATAACTTTGTGACCATTCATAGTCATTTTTAATACAGTGGTAAAGAGATGTAGCCTTTAAAAGGGTAACAAGCTGACTGTTCCCAGACTTTCTCAGGTGAATCTACTTGAGTTCATTAGAGCTTCAAATCCCCTGGTTCTTAATGTTCAGAGTTTAATACTCCAGGAATGTCTTAATTTTCAGCTGGCTCGCAAAAAAAAAAAAATGGTATCTGATAATGCTATGCTTTTCAGTTTTTTTAATTCATAATTTGTTTTCTCATTTACTCTCTTAAAGTTAGAACTTAGAGAATTAGATTTTCTTTTAAAAATTACTGTGTAATTTTTAGGATTTCAGAAATTGTTTGAGTTGTCTATATGTTCTGCCATGTGACTACAAATATCAGGTTTTTCTTAACTATTATGTGTAAAACTTGTTGCCATCAAGCCAGTTCTAACTATTTTCTTGAGACAAAGTCTATCTTCCCCATAAGGTTTCCATGACGCTAATCAGGGAGTTCGGGTGGCCTAGTGGTAAGAAACTGCTGCAATCCCAAAGGCACACAGTTCAAAGGATAGACCATCTCCTTCCGTGAGAATTACTGTCTCTGAAAACCTTCTGGAGGGTCAGATCTGACTCATTGACACACAACAACAACAATTTTTTATTGAGGAAGATTGCCATGGTAGTACTGAGATTTTTTTTTTTTTTTCACAGTGGCGGGGGTTTGAACAGATGACCTTTTGAGTAGCAGCCAACACTTAAAAACTGTGCCCTGAGGAATCTTTTGTCATAATAGTGGATAGAGTAGTTTTTAGTCCTAGTAATGGTAGATTCATGCTTATTTGCCATTTCTCTTTCTTTTCTTTGAAAACTCTGTTTTCCTAGAGTTAATTACTTCTGGGTCTAAATCATATATAAATCTTCTCCTAATAAGGACAAGACTAACTTTAAAATATAGTTCAATTTGGGTATATGATTAAGTTAAGTACTTGGAGGGGGGTGGGAATGAACCCCAGCACAGAGTAGTTGAATGTGCTCAAATAAGTAAAGATTAGATTGTGTTCCATTAGAAATGATCATTAGTGACCTGAGGACATGATGGCTGGGTCTTTTGTGATCCACGTGAACCTAATTCTCAGTGTTATGGCCAGCCATTTTCTTAAATTACATTAATTATAATACCTCTAATTTATATGACATCTTTCCTCCAAAGGATTCAAAATACCCTTGAGTAGATTAGGTCATTAATGCTTATAATGTTCCAGGGAGGTTGAGATAGGCAGACCACATTATCCCTGTCTTACTGATGGATGACTGGAGGATGCAGAAAGGTGGAAGGACAGATGGGGGTCACATTGCCAGCCAACACCAGAACTTGGGTGAACGCTAAAGGCATTCACTGAATGTCATCTCAACTGTTGTAGCCTTTAATTCTAAGGCTTCCCCCCTCCCCCATTTTCCTTTTCTGAACTATTTCCCATTTGTTACAACCAGTTTCAGCTGCTTTGATAGCCATAGCTATCGAAGCAAAATCAGATGAACAGATGAACAGACCTGGACTTTGGAAATTTGGGTGAAGTGGGGTGATTACTAGAACAGGGAAAATTGAGTCTAAGCCTTAAATTGGGAGACTTGGAAAAGGTGCGGTGAGTTATTTCAGGAGCCTGATCCGAGAGATTAGCATATTGTCAGCACTGTGAAGAGAGATCACAATTCACAGAAGCACAATCAATTACTATCTTTGAGTTGGGCATCATTTCCAACTCTGCCTTGTCAAGAGATTTGGTTGCTATTCCATGTACCTGTTACCCTTGTTTTCTAAAAGAGATATTAACTTTACAACAGTATGTCACTCATAATTTTCCCCTTCAGATTGTCTCTCAGTTCATTCATACTTCAGAAGTTCAGCTTTGTTCCAGTTTTCCAGTGTTGCCTGTAATTGAACCAGATAGAACTGGTTCAAAGCCCTGAAAAAAACATATAATCATTACTGTATCAGTTCACCAGAAGAAGTTAGAGAAATATCTTTCTTATTTATCTAACATGTTTTTGGTTACATGCTTTTTATTGTTTTTGTATGATTAAGAGGGTAGTTTATTTTTTTATTTTGTTGTTGTTGTTGTTTTGTATTTCCTGATATAAATTGCATCACAATAAAAAACCCCAAAACACCAGCTGCAGGAAATAAAAAGGTTAATTGCTCTGAAGAAAGCTGCTGTCAGGGACATCTCCAAAGTGCTCAAGAGCAATGATGTCAGTCTCGAAACTAAGGTGTGTTTGATCCAGGCCATGATCTTCACAATTACTTGCTATGCATCAGAGAGCTTGACTAAGGATGACAAAAGACAAATTGATGCCTTTGGTGCTGGAGCAGAGTAATGAACATAACATGGACTGCCAAGATAACAAACAGGTCTGCCTTGGAGAGTGTGAAACCAAGTTTCTCCTTGGAGGCAAGATTTTGAAGCTCTCACAGACTTTTGGTACTTGGGCAGGAGTGCCCTTGGAGAAGGACATCATGCTTGGTATGATGGAGGGGCAGCACAGGAGAGGAAGACTCCAGATAAGTTAGATTGACACAGTAACTGAGGTAATAGGAGCAGGTGTGTCAGAGTCAGAGAGACTGACGCAGGATAGGGCAGGCTTCAGAGCTCTTGTACATAGGGTCACTCTGAGTCACAAGGTGACTTGATGGCACATAACAACAATATCATATTAAAAGAAACTCTTTGAAAAGAAATTTTTTAAAATCTTCAATTTTTCTAAACCACCTAGTCCGCAAGGGAAAACTGAGGCCTCAAACTATATAATACTAAACCTTAAAGCAGAATCTTTGTATTTTGTACTATTTGAATATATTCTGAGTGTCTTCTAAGGGCCAGGTTCTGCTTTACAGGAGATAATGCAGACAGAGACGGAACAAGAAAACACAGTGACTGCATTTTACATCCCCACTCTGACTGCCAGTGTTATTTTTCTCCTCTTCTAGTTAGACAGTTGGTAGGCCTCAGAAGTTTCAAATGTCTTGTCCAGTTTTGCACAAGAGATTTGTTAGTAGAGGCCCCAGGACTGGGGACCTTCATCTGCCTGAATGAAGCATTGATTTTTGTCTTTAATCTCTCTCTTCCCCAGATCTTTGTATATAACTAGAGACTAGGTATTGAGATAGAGATGACAGATTGGTGACACACACCTCCATATTGAGCTATCTCAACTGAATGACTATATCTCACAAATAATATTATTTCTTCTGTTGAATTCTTTTTCTGGCTCCTAGTATGCTTTTGATTCACGCCTTGGAATAAAGCCAGTAACAACAATAAACCTTAACCTCAGCATCTTCTTCTAACCATAGGCACATATGGATAGACTTTTGCATGTTTATAACGAGACTACTGGAGTCCAACTTGTAGGTCAACTTTTCTCTAATATAATAATAATAAAAACAACAACAGCTAAAACGTACTGAACGCTCACTATTACCCAACCCTTCTTGTTGTTATCAGTTGCTGTTAAGTCAATTTCAACTCGCGATGACCTTCTGTGTTTGGAAGTTGAACTGCTCCATAGGGTTTTCTTAACTGTATTCTTAATGGAAGCAGATTGTCAGGCCTTTATTGCGCAGCTCCGCTGGGAAGGTTAGAAACTGACTGGAAACCACTGGTGCCACCTAGGAACTCTTAGCATGCATTATTTATTTTGTCGTCATGTCACTCTGAGGTGATTGATGGTATCGTTTTCACAGGTAAAGAAGTGGAGATGTAGGAGATGGGTCATCCCAGCAGACTAATATTTTTCTGGACTGCATTTTAGGAATCAATTATCTGTGAATTAAAGTCTCTCTTGGCATTCAGAGCCTTCATGAGCTGGTCCAGCCCTGTCTGTCTAGATCACTTTCCTCCACCCTCTTCCGCCTCGTGTGACCAGTCTGAACATGAGTTCTACCATTCTCTCCCTTGTACCCTTTCCTCCAACCACAGCACTTATCTGGTCTGTGGTTTCCACACCTTGAACCTTTGTGCTTACTGTTTCCTCAAGGTGTAGGTCTCTGCTCAGATGTAACGTCTTCAGAGGTGTCTCCTTAGTTACTGTCATGCTGACCTTGTCTTGTTTACTCCTCTTCATTCTATACATATAACGTTGTTGTTGATTGCCTTTGAGTCGGACACAACTCATAGCAACCCTATGAACAAAAGGCTTGAAGCACCTCTACAACTATTGACATTTATCAGCGTTCATAGGGTTTCCGGAGGGCATGCTATTTAGGAAGTGGATGCCACTACTGCTTCCAAACACACATAATAGTGGCTGACATATAAGAATTACTCAAGAAGGAGCACTGGGTGAATAGAAGCAAATTCCTTGAAAATAGCAATTTTTGCCTGTCTTGCTTCCTGCTGTTGAAATGGTTGAAAGCATGGTACCTTGGATGTCAAGAACGTCTGTGTGTGAGACCCTGTTGTAATATATAAGATGTGGAGGAGCAAACAAGAAAAGGTCCTGTGATTGAAAGCATAGTATCTTGTATATCGTTTTTGTTGTTGTTATGCTCTGTCAAGTTGCTTTTTGTATAGTAAGCACTTAAAATTTCTGCTATAAACTTTCATTAAAATCTCAATAAAATAAAATTTTAAAAAGAATTATAAATTCACAGTTAAAAAAGTTCTGCTAAGTAACTTTTATATTTAAATTTTTTTAATTTTATTATGTGTGTGAGTGTGTGTGTGTGTGTGTGTGTCTGTACCGTCAAATCAGATCTGACTGGTCCAGGAGGAGATTATCCTTCCCCGGCAGAGCATCTGGTGGATTCGGACCATGTGCCTCTGGGATTGCAGTGCAGCTTCTTGCCACTAGGCCACCAGAGCTCCCCTTTGCTGAGTAACTTCTATCTGCTCAGATGGTACCACTCCTTGTCTCCCACTCTTTTCCCCCTTTCTTCTGTAAAATCACATTCATTCTTTATGATTTGATTCAGTGGTTACTTTCCTTATGAAGTTGGCCATAGCCTGCCCAGTAGGTAGTCATCCTTTCTTCCCCTCCACAGACTAAGCTCAGGCCACCAGCACACAGTACTTTGAGTGCTTCTGGTCTCCTTTTTGGATTTTGAAAGCAGGCGCTTAGGAGAATCCCTAGGAAACAGTGACCCTTCAATAAATGTTTGGTTACCCTCACATTCATTGTAGCTGTGCTTCCATGAACAAAATGATCTGTTCAAAATGCTTTGGCCACTTAATTCTCATCAGTGAGTAGCAGTAGCTATAGGGTGCCTGAAATGTACTTTGGACATGTCCTCAGTAGCAACTGGTCGCTAAGACATCATGCGTGATCAAGTAAGAGCATCAACAAAAAAAGACAACCGGTAATGAGATGGTTGATAACAATGTTTGCTACCGTGGGTTACAGTATAGCAATGACTGTGAAGATAGTGCAGGATCAGGCCGCTTTTTTTCTCTTTTACATTGGGATGTGAGGAATCACAGAAGAGTCACAGTTGTAAGGATGATGTTTGTGAGGAGTCCTGGAAAGTTGTCCAGTGACAATGAACTGTAAAGATTATCATTTGTTAGCATCTCATCCCATCCTTGATTGTTGTTGTTGTTGTTATGTGCCGTCGAGTCGCCTGCGACTCATAGCGACCCTATGTACAACAGCCCTAAACTCCGCTTTGTCCTGTGCCAATCGCACTGTCTCTGACACTCCCATCCCAATTATCCCAGTCACTGAATCAATCCACCTCATAGAGGGCCTTCCTCTCCTGCGCCGTCCCTCCACCCTCCCAAGCATGATATCCCTCTCTAAGGACCGGTCTCTCCTCACAACATGTCCAAAGTAAGTTAGACGGAGCCTCAGAATCCTTGCCTCCTTGATTACTCTAGTGTATCAGAGACCTCTGGATTCATTTCCACCCTCTGACACAAGGTCTGGATAGAAAGGGTTACCCTTCCACTGCAGGGCCCCTTGAGCGTGCTCTTGACCTTGCTGATACTGCAGTGATCATTTCTATTTCCACTTTCCCCCTCCCCCAGCTTGTCTGCTTGCTGTTTCCAGGAACCTGTATTCCAGCTGTCCCCTGAGTTTTTTTAATGCCTTTTTTCTCGGCCCTTCAAGCTATATGAAGAGTCAGTTTTTCCAGTCTATCACTTGACTTACTAATTCTTGACGTTTCCCCCACCCCACTTGACTGATAAATTTTCATTATTGGTTTTGCGTTAAAGTCTTCCGGGTTCCACTCTACCTGACCCCTGTGGTCACTTAGTGATTACACGCGCCAGCTGAGGTAATTTATTCACTTTGTTTTGGTGTGAACATGTCCCATGGGTCTTGTAACTGCTGTAATCACTTGACCCTGGTGACTGTTAAATGCTTTAAACACAGTTATTTTAAATTTATAATTGTTTTCATTAAAAATCCCTTGCAGTAACTTAACTGACCTTGCTGTCAATGTGACATTATGTTCAGGGGGAAGAAATAAAAATATTATGATGCAAATAATATAGTGCTCATCAGAGATAACACGGCAAATCATTAGCTCTCCCTGCGCATTGCCACTTGGAGTGGTGGAAGGAAGACGAAAGGGGCGAGGACTTAATTATAACGGTGTCTGTGGAATGTAGTATGGCCATTCCTGCCGGCAGGCCGACTGCTGGCCCCGGCAGAGGAGAGGAGTGGAGTCTAACGTGAAGGACTGGACAGGCCTTGGGCCATTGTTTGTGCGGGCAGCACTTACAGATGACCCTCATCGATTACTCATGTATCCACAGCATTAAGATCTTCACGTTTTACAGAAAAGTACATGTATATACGTTGAGCTTCAATATCTTCTTTACCTAGATGCACCAGTTGTTAATATTTTCCTAGCATGTCCTTTATCCTCCTCGATAGACATGTGTGTTTCTGTGTGTGTATATATTGCATCTATAATTTCTTTTCCTCAACCATTTGAAAACAAATTGCAGACATCACACCCTGCTACCTTAAATAGTTCAGCATATCTTGTCCTAAAACAGAGGTTCATTTGTATAACCTAACTAAACAAATTCAAACTCAATGTCCTGGACTTGATTCTGACTCATTGGGTCTCTGAGGCTGTAAATTGTGATGAAAAGAGACTGCCTTTCTTTCTTCTGAAGCTGCTGGTGGATTTGAACCACCAGAGACCTACAGCCTTTAGGTTCGTAGCATAACTCTCTGTGGACTGTTACACCAGAGCTCTCTCATAAATCAACTGTGTTGCTGATATGTGTGTGAGTGTGTGTGCGCACATATACCATCAAATTTAATCTGACTGGTACAGGAGGAGATTGCCCCTCCTTCTCTGGCAGAGCTTCTGGTGGATTTGAACCATGAGTCTTTGGAATGGCAGTGCAGTTTCTTACCATTAGGTCACCTATGTTGCTAATGTTATATGTTGTTGTTGTTGTTATGTGCTGTCGAGTCATTTGCGACTCAGCGACCCTAGGTGCAACAGCCCTAAACTCTGCTCTGTGTCCTGTGCCAATCGCACTGTCTCTGACACACTCATCCCGATTGCCCCAGTCACCGAATCAATCCATCTCCTAGAGGGCCTTCCCCTCCTGCACCTGCCCTCCATTCTCCCAAGCATGATGTCCTTCTCCAAGGACCGGTCTCTCTTTAAAACATGACCAAAGTATGTCAGATGAAGCCTCAGAATCCTTGCCTCCAAGGAGCAGCCCAGTTTAACCCTTTCCTGGATGAATCTGTTTGTTTTCTTAGCCGTCCATGGTACTCTCAATACTCTTCTCCAACACCAAAGCTCAAAGGATCAATTCTCCTTCTATCCTCCTTAGTCATTGTCCAAATCTCTTATGCATAACAAGTGATTGCAAAGGCCATGGCCTGTATCAGATGCACCTTAGTCTCCAGAGAGACACTGTTGCTCTTCAGTACTTTGGAGAGGTCCCTAACAGCAGACTTTCCCATCACAATGCATCTTTTAATTTCCTGACTGCTGGTGCCAAGAGTGTTGATTGTGGAGCCAAGCAGACTAAAGCTATGAACAATCGCAGTCTCGTCACCATCCATCCTTATGCTGCTAATTGGTCCAGTGGTGAGAATCTCTGTCTTCTTGACATTGAGCCTCAATCCATATTGATGTTATAAAAATTCAACACACAGCTGACCCTCCAACAGGCTTTTTATAGGCATTAAGCTGCATGGATGGAGATTGTCCATCTTTCTTCCATGGAGCAGCTAGCTGGTAGATATGAATGGTGTACCTTGAGCTGGCACTGCAACCCCTTACTGCCAAGCCACCAGAGCACCCTATATATAGTGACCAAAATCAGAAACCTCAAAACAAAATCAAACGATCAGAAATCCCAAATGAAAATCTCAACGATAGTGACCAAAATCAGAAAATGTTATCATTTCACCTGCATAGTCATTTATAACAGGTTTTTTGTTGCTTTGGATTTTATGGAGGTGTTTTTTTTTTTATTGCTGTTCTAGGGTCCTGTCTAGAATCATGTCCATGCTTTTTAAGATTAAGCAATGACCCAAAAAGAAAAAAAAATCATATTCTTTTTCCCTCAAAAAATGTGAAGGAAAATAATGGGATAATCTATGTTTCTGAACAAGAGCTACAAGAAGAGATATTTATTAACTGACAAAGCATCTTACTGAGTATAATTTTACAGACCCATTTGATTTCTCAATGCACTTAGTAAACAGAAATAAAGCTCTTGTTGAGCTACAGTTCGAGATGCTGGAATTCAGTGAGGTTATGTCCCAGGTCATGATAAGGGCAGGCTACTGGGCATCCTACATTCTTCTATGATGTACAGGAAGGGTGGGGCTCCAGAATCCCAGAGATGGGCAGCAGCATGGAATCTAGTGTGAGGTTTGTTTTGTTTCTAATTTTTACATTGTTGTGACGAAGACCAGAAAATATATTTATGTCAGAAAGTTAGCTGATATCTTTGGTCCCTCTCAAAACAATGTCCCCTAAATGTCTACTAAATCTAAAAATTAGTAAAAACTTGTAACTAATGTGAAATGAACTACATTTGTTTGATTGTGAGATGTTGGAATTTGAGACAGAATGTGCTGATAAAAGCAGTCAAAATGAGTTTTGATAACGAAGGGGATGGTACTGAAAACTTACAAACTTAGATATTCTTCTGTTTGTGCACCTGACTTTGCTAAGTTAGTCAAATGGGACACTTGAAATCACCATCTGGTGTCGTAAATAGAATGGTTCCTGAGAAGTTAGTTAATTAATAAAGTGTTTGTAATTTAACCTAATTTGAGGATCCAATTTCAAAACTTAAAGTTAGAGCCACCCCATGTTTTGTTTGTACAATTTGTTGGTTTTCTATTTTATCATTGTGGGAGGAACTGGGCATGGTGTCATATTTAAAATTTTGTAATTTAAAAATGTTCATTAATTTTTTTAGCTTTTAGAAAGGTTACACTTGGTCAGGCCCACTGCTCTCCATTTGGTGCTTTTATACAAGTAAAATAGTGTATCCTGAGCGCATGGAGTGCTGGCCCAGCTGAGTACATGCTTGTCCAGTGGCACACAGGTCCCTCAGGGCTGCTGGTTTTACTGTCAGCAACCTTCATAACTGTATATAGCAACTTGCAATTTGTCTTCTGCTTCAGTTTATTTTACCCAAACATTTTTGTTTATTTCCACTCTTTACTAGTTATAGTTGGTTAATGTTCTTTTTTCATTTAATTTTCACTGTCACTTTTAAACTTTTGCCTTTTTTTCATATATGCCATTTTTATGCACAGCATTTTTACAAAGGAGTATGTGAAGCATAACAGTTAAAAAGATTAGTCTTCCTTAGTCAAAGTGTCTAATTTTGAAACTGTTGTTGTTAAGTGC